>NC_134857.1:139414892-140062392 GCF_049852395.1 Peromyscus maniculatus bairdii
CGGTACACAGAGGCATCTCCAAGTCATACATTATGATGCATGGTGGATTTAGACTTTGCTAGTACAGACAAAATAATAGTTTTCTGGGCTACACGTTGCTTTGATAGAAGCATAGACCCACTGCCTCCCAAACTCAGTGGACAGCTTGGCTCCCAGAGCTGGCAGTGAATTATCTCCAACATGTTGAAAAGCTGAGATAGACAGAGTCAGCAACCAAGGCTGCTGCTTCAGTATTAATCACTGCAGTTTAAAGCAATAGATTCACAATAAGGTAGATTCATATGGAATAAGACTTTAAATGGTTTACAATGTGTATATAATGTACATAGGATTGGAAGAGAGAAGAAAATAAATATAAACAATTATATAAAGAAGTAGTTTTAAAAAATAAAATAAAGTAAAAAATAAGCCATATAAAGATGGATATCACACAGGGAGTCTAGATTATATTGTCTTTGGGATTTTTAACTACAGAGAGACATTTGATTATTAAAGCTATTGAGTTAAATCTATCTATCTAATTGATATCTCTATATCTCTATCTATCTATCTATCTATCTATCTATCTATCTATCTATCTATCTATATCTATATCTATATCTATCTATCTATCTATCTCTCTCTCTATATATATATATATATGTAGATGTAACCAACCGTCTTATTAAATAAGAAACACAAAAACAATGTAAAAGAGAAAGCCGAGAGGTCAGAGCTCAGAGCTAAAATCTCACCCTTCCTCCTGCTGTCTCAGCTTCGCAAAAGAGAGCTACTTCCTGTCTGTTCGTTTTTTTTATAGTATGTTGTTCTGCCTTTTCATTGGTTGTAAACCCAAACACATGACTGCCTCGTCACTGTCTGAATGTACAGTCCCCTAGGTCTTAAAGGCATAGGTCTCCAATGCTGGCTATATCCCTGAACACACAGAGATCTATGGGATTAAAGGCATGTGCCACCACCGCCACACTCTTGCTATGGCTCTAATAGCTCTGACCCCCAGACAACTTTATTTATTAACATACAATCAAAATAATATTTCAGTACAATTAGATTACCACCATATTTCCCCTTTTCTATTTTAATAAAAAGAAAAAAAGCAAAAGGTTATAACTAACAAAAGAACAACTATATACAAAAGTACAATAACTATATACAATATATACAAGTAATAAATACCTAAACAGGTATTTGACAAATCAGAGAAAATAATTCCATTATCTATCCTATTTTGGTAATTCCAAGATGTATCTAATGTACTTTCTATCCTAATTAATTTTCAACTATAACTAACTAATCTTCAACCATAACTAACTAATCTTCAACTCCCTCAGAGACCCAAGAAGGGAATAATATTAGCTAACAAAAATAAAAACAGGAAGTGCATGCAAGCAACTTCCAAAAAATTTGTAAGTTGACAGAAACAGCCAGCTGCCTGGGCAGTCACCTGAGGTTTCTCCGCAGTGTTGGGCCATCATCTTCAGCCTATAGGCTTAGTGTATCTGACAGACTCATTTGTGATGTAGGATGTACACAAGGTCAACAGTTCATCCTCACATTGGGTGAGAGCAGTCCACGTACCAGAAACACCTGAATTCCACTAGTGTCCTGTCATGATTCAGGATTTTAAATTCTGGAAATTGTTGACAGTTTTTAAATTCAGCTGTCCATTCTTCTTGGCTGTGTATATATGGCTTCATCTCAGCATCCCCTTCTTCTCCACATCCCTCTATTAAATGCCAGTCTACTTTCGAGAGGCATGAGCTTTCAGCTGCTGTTCCATTGTACAACAGAATCCATCGGCCCTCTGCCTGTTAAGCTGCCTTCGAAGAAAAGGGCACCGTACCTTTTCTGGATGCGAAGGCCACTTCAGGGATGGGGCCATATTGTCCTGGCCTCAGAAGATGCCTTTTGATAAACCCATAACCACACTTGGTTTGGCAACAATCAGTAGTCCCTTGTTTCGTGTTCTGTCTGTCCATTTTGTCCTGTTGATTCGAGGATACTTTGTTGTCCAGTGGCTAACTTTTGCCACAAGGAAAGTTGACTCCATATGCAGTTTCTTCAATGCCCATATTTTCTCTGAAGTAGATTAGTACTGCCAGGAGCCGACATGTCTCAAAAAAGAAAAATTTTCTAAGTTATTAAAACATTTTAAATGCCATATTCTGTAGATCTCTGAAGGGTTTGAAGATGACCTGTCTAAAACATCTCTGCTCAATTTTTAAAACATATCTAATATGACTACAAGTTCTATTGTAATGTCTAAGTACTAACTTTCATTTCTTTATATCCTAGTAGTTGGTAATAATAACATTCAAGGATCAGAAATTTGTATTACATTGTTAAATGAATGGTATAAATACAATTAGAAATATACATATAGCATTTTCTAACAATATCAGTTTCAAATTTGTATACAATATAAAACAATTCAATCCAATGTAAAGTATTTAAAACTAGTAATTGTCTTTTTCATTTCTTTCTTTTTCTTTTTTTTAAACAAGAACCTTAAATCTAATCTCCTTTGCTTAGCCTTTTTCTTAACCCTTGACAATAACTTGTAACCAACCCCCCTAAATACTGAAAATTATCCCAGACCCAAAACCCATTAAAAAGACCAAAAAACCACCCTCCCCACACCACCTCTTTGGGAATGTGGGCATCGTATTCTTAAAATTGCTTCCTGCTGGGTATGGGCGAAGTTTTCTTTATCCTGAAAGAAAAATTTTAGGTTAATTGTCAAATTCTAGGAGAGGTAACTATATCCTTCATTATCCAGTCTGTGTATAATGCCAAAGTTCAGGGTTTATCTCAAGTCCTTATTCAAGTAGTCTTTGAGACTGGATCATCTCAGCTAGTCATCTCAAAATTGCTCTGAGCACCTTGTAGTTCAAAGCTGATCTGTGGATGATGTTTGTCAGCTTAATGATATTATTATTGTCCATGTGGAATTGTTGTTGTTGTGGGGCCCCATCTTCTTTCTGGAGACTTCAGTTGATGTTAGGCCTGGCCGTGATTTCTTGCAGAAAACTGATAAGAGACCGAACACAAAGACATATATATGCAGCTAATTGAAGCCTTTTTTCTAGAATTAGTTAGTACTCTATATGACCATTCATATCTTAACAAAGTTTAAAATGTATATATATATATATATATATATATATATATATATATATATATATATATCTTGTAAATTTTGATATAAAATTTATACTTTGAGAAAAGTTTAAAGAATCAGAATAGAATCAAAGAGTTAAGATTAGTAATAGAATAGTCCCTTAATTAATTTTGCTTTTGTCCTGTACCATAGCAGAAGATGGCTCTTATTCTGGCATGATACAGGGAGTTGGCATTTTCCTTTTAACAACATGCTTGAGTTTAAAGAAGGAGAGAGCCATTCTCCAACTCCAAAGTCAGCTTTAAATTTTAATTGAACTGGGACTATTAGAAAACCAATAGTGTTAAATCTTTAGAGAAAAGCAGAAACAAACATTTAGGAAGACATAAAATTTTTTTAGATAATATATACCCATACACCGTTTCACTCGGTTTCTTGGGATAGATGATTTGTCCCTTTTCTTCAGTTGTCTCATTTGTCCAGTGTCCTTCAGATTCCTTAACCTTCATTCTCCTAAAAGACAAAAACAAAAACCTTTCCCCAAGACTAATTTTGGGGATGTTCCTTTTTGGCAAGTTATTATCTGATTAAATGAAAAGGCATGTGTTACTGGTACAAGTTAGTTTAAATTGGATGTTCATGCTGGTTGATGAACTATCACCTCCTCAATTAAGAGGTCTCTCTTGTTCAAATCGAACCTTTATCAATTTTGGTACCCACAGTTTATCTTCTCCTGTAGAAACAAAAGCAAAACCTCGTCCCCAATGTAATACATACCCTGGTTTCCATTCTGAGGTCAGCACATCCTTAAAGTATATAGGCTGATTTAATTCTGTAGTTTTTTCTATTATCCAATGTCTCTCTGCAGCTGTTGTTCCTTTCTCATTGGCATTCAGAAAATTCAAAGTTAGAAGAGCATTATGCAGTCTATTTCTGGGGGTTTTTGTTACCCATTTCTGTTTATTTAGCATATCCTTTAGAGTTCTGTTTGATCTTTCTATAAGTGCTTGACCTGTAGGATTATGTGGTATGCCTGTAATATGCTTTATATTGTAATAAGCAAAAAACTGTTTCATTTTAACAGAGACATATGATGGAGCATTGTCAGTTTTGATTTGGGCAGGTATACCCATGATGGCCATAACTTCTAGCAAATGAGTGATTACAGAATCAGCCTTTTCAGAACTCAAAGCAGTTGCCCATTGAAATCCTGAATAAGTATCGATAGTGTGGTGTACATATTTCAATTTTCCAAATTCTGCAAAGTGAAACACGTCCATCTGCCAGATTTCATTCCTCTGAGTACCCTTTGGGTTACATCCTGCTGGTAATGGCGTTTGATTGTAGAAGGAACAAGTAGGACATTTCTTTACTATTTCTTTGGCTTGTTGCCAGGTTACGGAAAAATCCTTTTTTAAACCTTTACTATTAACGTGATGTTTTTTATGAAATTCTGAGGCCTCCAGCACATTTCCTATCAATAATTTATCAATCTCATCATTGCTTTGTGCTAAAGGGGCTGGCAGACCAGTATGGGATCGAATGTGAGTTATATATAAAGGATGATGGCGCCCAACGTGTTGGCAAAAGTTTCTACCTAAAATCTGAGAAAAGATTCTAAAACGGAGCTAAAAACAGCTTCCTAATTGTCTCTCTCAAATGAGCGGCAGCCTGCTGGTTTGAGCTACTGGCGGGTTCCTAGCGTGAGAGCTAGGTCTGCAGTATGGCGGGAATGAGGCCTCTGCAAGTGGCACATTAAGCTGTGTGGTGGATTTAGCCTTTGCTAGTACAAAACAAAAAGAGGTTTCTGGGCTACACGCTGCTTGGATAAAAGCACAGACCCACGATGGCTCCCAGAGCTGGTAGAAAATGTACCACCACCATGTTGGGAAGCTGAAGTGGGTGGAGCCAGCAGCCACAGCACCATTTCAGGCTTAAAAGGCTGCAGTTTAAAGCAATAGGCTCAAGGTAATATAAAACATAAGCCACATAAAGATGGCTACCACACAAAGAATCTGGATTATGTTCTCTTTGATATTCGTAACTGAAGAGAAACATTTGATTGCAAAAACTGTTGAGTTATGCCAAAATGTTTGTTTTAAAGGTACCTTGACTTCAAAATTTGGATGTAAGGATATGTTGCTTTGGAAAGGAGGCTCTGCTTTTGTTTCCACAGAAAGCCAGAGGCTATGGATTTGTTCCAGATTAAGATACATCAGGTTTGACCAGCCAAGACCACCTGAAAGGTCTCTGATGACACCATGGCCCAGATGATCCAACATCCAGAATCGTTTCAAGGCAACTGGCTCAGACAATACGGTCTCACGGACTACTCCATGATCCTAAAATTTTCTTTGTGTCCCCATAAGATACAGCGCCCCCCTCCAGCAGGAAGTAGTAAGAGAAGCTACGCCCAAATTCCCAAATATACCAAGCTGACTTTGGAGATGTGTAAAAGTTAAAACCTTCCTTTTAAAAAAAAGAAAGGGGAAGTACTGTGGGACGGTCTGTATGTCAAATTGCTCTGATTGGTCAATAAATAAAACACTGATTGGCCAATGGCCAGGCAGGAAGTAGGTGGGACAAGGAGAGAGGAGAATTGTGGGAAGCAGAAGGCTGAGGCAGAGAGACACTGCAGCCGCCGCCATGACCAGCAGCATGTGAAGACGCCGGTAAGCCACCAGCCACGTGGCAAGGTATAGGTTTATGGAAATGGATTAATTTAAGATATAAGAACAGTTAGCAAGAAGCCTGCCACGGCCATACAGTTTGTAAGCAATATAAGTCTCTGTGTTTATTTGGTTGGGTCTGAGCGGCTGTGGGACTGGTGGGTGACAAAGATTTGTCTTGACTGTGGGCAAGGCAGGAAAACTCCAGCTACATATATATATTTAAAAATACCTCAATTTCAAAATTAAAGTCATAGATATATTGCTTTGAAAAGGGTGTTCTGCTTTTGTTTCCATAGAAGTGAGAACATATGGATTGCTTCCAGGCTAATATGGTTTGACCAAGAAAGACCCCCTGAGAGGTTCAGATAATCCAATATCCAAACAGCTTCAATGCAACTGGCTCAAAAATACATCACAGACTATTTCAGTCAAATTGACCATAATTCTTAATTTTCTCAGGATCTCCATAAGAATACAGCTCCCTTTATTAGCAGGAAGTGGCCTAGAAAACTACACCCACATTCCCCCAAAAATGGACTACTTATGTTTGTCTTTGTTTAGGTTGTTGGTTACAAATTGTTATTGATCATAGTCAATAAATTTCTAAAAGAAAAAAAGGGGGATATGATATGGAAATATAGGATATAGTTATGATGGGATAAAAGGATGGATTGTTGAACCTACTTTTAAACAGCAACTTGTTTAAGATGTTTTACATTGGTATAGATTTTAGTTTATTGACACAAATTTAAAGTTAATTTGTTATACTGTATGTATATTTCTACCCTTATTTAAGGTATTATGGTTATGCAACATATTTAAAATTGTAATACATGATTAAGAAATACAGATTAATGATTAGTCTTCTATGATACTCAAACATTTACTCATGTTAAGTTTTCTAAGTATATATAGATTTAATTCAATTAGGTAGATAATCTTCAAACACTTCAAAGACCTACAGAATATGGCATTTAAAATGTTTTAAAAACTTAGACTTTCCTGGACAATGACATACATCTGTTCTTGGCAGAACTGATTTACTTCAGAGAGAAAGATGGGCATCAAAGACACTTCATATGGGGTTTATCATATTCTTGGAAAAAATAGCCATTTGGGCAAGAAACTGTTCTTGCCTGGACTGCTTGATAATATGCTGTATAAACTAGACATGCAGAACCCATAGAAAGGTGAGCACTGAATTTTGCAAGGTGAGATGGTCCTTCAGGTTCCTGCTTTGCAGAAGAAACTGCCAGACATTCTACAGGACACAGGTAGAAGCAACTGAGATACTCTAGACCTATGGGCTAAAGATGAATGCTCCAACATTACAGAGAAACTTTGGGTGACTGTCCAGGCAGAGAGCTGTCTCTGTCATTCTAGAGTTTTGGAAATTGCTTACAATGCTCTTTCTGTTTACTTAGGTAATATTGTATCCTTCTGATGTCTTTGATAACTGTTTTGTTATATGTAATTTTAATAGGTTCAAGTTAAAACCTTCCTCTTGTTTAGACACAAAGGGGGAAGTGATGGGGGAATGTCTTTCTGTATGCTGCAAATATGTGTTTCTCTGATTGGTTGAGACATAAAGCCATTTGGCCTATGTCAAGGCAGCTTAGAGGCAGGCAGGAAATTCAAGAGAGAGAGAGACAGGAAGAAGGCAGGGGAGATGCCAGCCCATTGGTCATGGAGCAGCATATAATGACACACAGGTAAAGCCATGGAACATGTGGCAACATAGATTAACAGAAATGGGCTGAGTTTAAGTGTAAGAGCTAGTTAGTGGTAGGCCTGAGCTCATGGCTGAGCAGTTTTAATTAATAAAAGCCCCTGTATGCTTACTTGTGTCTGAGCAGCTGCAGACCAGGTGGGACATAGGAAATCTTCTGACTACAATATCTAGTCTATTTATTTGGCAAGATTAAAGAAAATATTTTATCATCTATCCTATATTTGTAAGTCTAAAGTTTCATATCTAATTTATATTTTATCATGATCAAGGAAAATTACAATTATAACTACCTAGTTTCTGATATGGAACAGAAGACTTTGGGTGACTTTAGGGACTTTGGATGACTGTCTAGGCTGCCAGGCATCTCTGTATACTCTTGCAAGACTCCTGAAAGTTGAGTGAATCCTTCTCCCATTTCTCAGGTAATATTATATCCTTTTGAGGTCTTTGATGTAGTTGAAGACTAGATGGTTATAATTTCCTTAGATATGATAAAAGATAAGTTAGATATAAGACCTTAGAGTAACAAATATAGGATAGGATATCTTTTTTTAATTTTGCAAAATACAAATAGACCAGATATTTTGAGTAAACTAGATATTGTAGCTGTAATTTTTTTGATAATTGTTTTGTTATATGTAGTTTTACTATGTTAAAGTAAAAAAATTCCTTTTTTGAAAATAGAAAAGGGGAAGTGCTGTGGATATCTGTATGCTGTGAATGTGTTGCTTTGGTTGGTTAATAGATAAAGTGCTGATTGCCAGTAGCCAGGCAGGAAGATAGGCAGGACAAAAAGAGAGGAAAATTCAAGGAATGGGAAGGTTGAGTCAGGAGATACTGCCAGCCACCCCTGCCATGAGAAGTAAGATGTAAAGTACTGGTAAGCCCCAAGTCACATGGCAACTTACAGATTGATAGAAATGTGTTAATTTAAGATGTAAGAACTGGATAGTAGGGAGCCTGCCATGGCCAAACAGGTTATAAGTAGTATACATCTCTGTGTTTTAATTGGGTCTGAGCAGCTACAGGCCAAGTGGGACTGGAGAAAACATCAGCTACACTAGTCTTCAACTACACCAAAAAGTCAGAAGGATATAATATTACCTAAGTAAACAGAAAGTGCATTGTAAGCAAATTCCAAAATTCTGGAAATGACAGAGATAGCTGCCTGCCTGGACAGTCATCCAAAGTTCCTCTAAAACATTGGGGCATCCTTCTTCAGACTATAGGCCTAGAGTCTCTCAGTCACTCCTCTCTGTGTCCTGTAGAATGTCTGGCAGTTTCTTCTGTGAAGCAGGAACCCGAAGAACCATCTCATCTTGCCAATTTCAGTAGCCACCTTTCTATGGGTCTCATATGTCCAGTTTATACAACATACAGTCAATCGAAGCAAGGGCATATTTTTGCCCAGTGGCTAACTTTGCCATAAAGAAAGCAAACTCCATAATGAATTTATTAAGTGCCCATCATTCTCCTTGAAGTAATTGGTGCTGCTAGGAGCAGACGTGTCTCATTGTCCAGAAAAGTCTAAGTTTTTAAAAACATTTTGAATGCCATATTCTGTATGTCTTTGAAGTGTTTGAAGATTACCTATCTAATTAAAATTTATCTATGTATACCTAGGAAACTTAACTAACATGACTATAATTTTATTATCCTACATGACTATTAATCTATATTTCTTAATCATATATTACAATTTTAAATAGGCTGCATAAGCATAATACCTTAAATAAGAGTAGAAATATACATACAGTATAACAAAAAGAACTTTAAATTTGTATCAATAACCTAAAATCTATAGCAGTGTAAAACATTTTAAACAACTTGCTGTTCTTTATCCTATCATATGTATAGTATCATCCCTTTTCTTCTTTAGAAAGAGATTATATTCATAATCAACCTGCTTTAATTAAAAATAAACATTTAAAAACAATATTGTGGGAATTTGGGCATAGCTTCTCATAGTACTTCCTGCTGATGTGATACCAGTGGTCTTATAGGGACACAAACAAAATTTTAGAATTATGGTAAAGTCCTGACTGGAGTAGTCTGTGAGGAGTAGTCTGTGAGCCAGTTGCCTTGAGGCTGTTCTGGTTGTTGGATCATCTGGAGACCTCTCAGGCAGTCTTGGCTTCTCAAACCTGATGTATCTTAAACTGGAACAAATCCACAGGCCCTTGCTTCCTGTGGAAACAAAAGCATAGCCTCCTTTTCAAAGCAACATATCTTAGATCAAAAATTTGAAGTCAAGATACCTTTAAAATATACATATTTTTCTTTCAGTTTGTTTATATTATGTATTTCATTGACAGACTTTCATATGTTGAACCAACCTTGCATCTCTAGGATGAAGTGTACTTGATCATGGTAGATAATTGTTTTGATGTGTTCTTGGAGTCTGTTTGCCAATATCTTATTGAGTATTTTTGTATCAATATTCACAAGGGAGATTGGTCTGTAATTATCTTTATTTGATGCATCTTTGTTTTGCTTGGGAACCAGAGTAACTGTAGCCTCATAGAGGGAGTTTGGTAACATTCCTTCCATTTCATTGTGTGGAACAATTTAAAGAGTATTGGTATTAACTCTGCTTTGAAGATCTGGTAGAATTCTGTGTTAAAACCATATGGTCCTGGGCTTTTTTTGGTTGGGAGACTTTTAATGACTGTTTGTTTCTATTTCCTTAGGAGTTATTGGTCTATTTAAATAGGTCATCTGGTCTTGATTTAACTTAAGTATGTGGTACCTACCCAGAAAATTGTCCATTTCTTTTAGATTTTGACAAAATCCAACAAGCCTTCATGATAAATGTCCTGGACAGATCAGGAATGCAGGAAACACACTTAAATATAATAAAGGCAATTTACAGCAAGATAACAGCCAACATCAAAGTAAAGGGAGAGAAACTCAAAGCAATTCCACTAAAATCTGGAACAATACAAGGCTGTCTGCTCTCCCCATGTTTATTCAATATAGTATTTGAAGTTCTAGCTAGAGCAATAAGACAATAAAATGAGATCAAGGGTATACAAATTGGAAAGTAAGAAGTCAAGCTTTCACTATTTGCAGGTGACATGATCGTATACATAAGTGACCTCAAAAATTCTACCAAGGAACTCTTACAAATGATAAACACCTTCAGTAATGTGACAGGATACAAGATTAACTGAAAAAAAATCAGTAGTCCTCCTATACACAAATGACAAACAGGCTGAGAAAGAAATCAGAGAAACATCACCCTTTTCAATAGCCATAAATAACATAAAATACCTTGGGGTAACTCTAACTAAGCAAGTGAAGAACCTGTATGACAAGGAACTTTAAGTCCCTGAAGAAAGAAATGGAAGAATATCAGAAAATGGAAAGATCTCCCAAGATCATGGATAGGTAGGATTAACATAGTAAAAATGACAATCTTACCAAAGGCAATCTACAGATTTAATGTGCTCCCCATCAAAATCCCAACACAATTCTTCACAGGCCTGGTAAGAACAATACTCAACTTCATATGGAAAAAAAAAACCAGGATAGCCAATAGAACCCTGTACAATAAAACAACCACGGGAGGTATCTGGATCCCTGACCTCAAGCTCTACTATAGAGCTACAGTAAAAATAACAGCTTGGTACTGGCATAAAAACCAACATGTAGACTAATGAAACTGACCTGAAGACCCTGACATTAATTCACATATGTATGAACACCTAATTTTTTTACAAAGAAGCCAAAACTGTACAATGGAAAAAAGAAAGCATCTTCAACAAGTGGTGCTGGCATAACTGGATGTCAGTATATAGAAGACTGCAAATAGGTCCATATCTGTCACCATGTACAAAACTTAAGTCCAAGTGGATCAAAGATCTCAACATAAATCCAGTTACTCTAAACCTGATAGAAGAGAAAGTAGGAAGTAGTCTTGAATGTATTGGCACCAGAGATCACTTCCTAAATATAACAGCAGTAGCACAGACACTGAGAGAAACAATTAATAAGTGGGACCTCTTGAAACTGAGAAGCTTTTGCATGGCAAAGGACATAGTCAATAAGACAAAGTGACAGCCTACAGAATGGGAAAAGAGCTTCACCAACTCCACATCTGAAAATATATAGAATATATAAAGACCTCAAGAAACTAGACATCAAAATACCTAACAGTCCAGTTAAAAAAATTGGCTATAGAGCAAAACAGAATTCTCAACAGAAGAAGCTCAAATGGCTGAAAGACATTTAAGGAATTGCTCAACATCCTTAGTCATCAGGAAAATGCAAATCAAAACAATTCTGAGATACTGTATTACACTTGTCAGAATGGCTAAGATCAAAAACACTGAAGACAGCTTATGTTGAAGGGGATGTTGTGCAAGGGGAACACTCCTACACTGCTGGTGGGAATGCAAACTGGTACAGCCACTTTGAAAATCAATATGGCACTTTCTCAGAAAGTTGGGAATTAATCTTCCTCAAGACCCAGCTATACCACTCTTGGGCATATACCCAAAGAATGCCACAAGGACACATGCTCAACTATGTTCACAGTCATATTATTTGTAATAGACAGAACCTAGAAACAACCTAGATGCCCCTCAACCAAAGAATGAATAAAGAAAATGTGGTACATATACATAATGGAGTACTACTCAGCAGAGAAAAACAATGACATCATGAGGTGTGCAGGCAAATGGGTAGAACTAGAAAATATCATCCTAAGTGAGGTAACACAGACTCAGAAAGACAAACATGGTATGTACTCACTCATAAGTGGATAGTAGATATAAACAAAGGAAAACCAGACTGCAACTCACAGCTTCAGGAAGGCTACCAAGTAAATAGGACCCTAAGAAAGACACAGGGATCACCCAGCAATGGAGAAATGAATAAGATCTATATGAGCAAACTGGGGGTGATGGGGTAATGGTGGGCAAGGGACAGGGGATGAGAAGACAGGGGAATGGGAGGTTTGACCTGGAACAAGGACAGGGTGGGAGAACAAGGAAAGAGATACCACAATAAATAAAGACCCCATGAGAATAAGAAGAATCAGAGTGCTAGAGAGTTCCCCAGGAATCCACAAAAATGACTCCACTATAGACTACTGGCAATGGTTGAGAGGGTGCTTGAGCTGACCTGCTCTGGTGATTGGATGGTTGAACACACTAACTGTCATGATAGAACTCTCATCTAGTGACTGATGGAAGCAGATGCAGAGATCCATGGTCAAACTCCAGGCAGAGCTCCAAGAGCCCAATTGATTAGAGAGAAGAGGGATCATATGAGCAGGAGATAATGAGACCATGATTGGAAAAAGCACAGAGACAACTAACAAAACTGGTGGAACCACATGAACTGTGATCCAATAGCTGAGGAACCCCCATGGAACTGGACTAGGTCCTCTGGATAAGTGAGACACTTGTTTAGCTTGAACTGTTTAGGGCCCCTCAAGACAGTGAGACCAGGACCTGTCCTTATTGAATGAGCCTGCTTTTTGGAACCTGGTGCCTATGCTGAGACAGTGATCAGCCTTAGTGCAGGGAGGAGGGGATTGGACCTGCCTCAACTGAATGTACCAGGCTCTGCTGAATCCCCAGGGGAGACCTTGCTTTTGAAGATGTGGAAATGTGGGATGGGTTAGGGGGAAGGCTGGGGGTGGGAGGAGGGAGGACAGGGGATTCTGTGGTTGATATGCAAAACAAATAGAAAATCTCTTAATAAAAAGAAAAGAATATATATATTATAATTCTTATAATATATATTATAAGAATATATATATTAGTTTAACTGAGTAGCCTTTACAATCATATGTCTCTCTGCAGTTAAAAATCTCAAAGACAATATAATTCAGACTCTCTGTGTGATTTCCATTTTTACATAGCTTATTTTTATATTACTTTTACTGTTCCTTTAAATGACTTTATTTTTAAAACTATTTCTTTATATAACTCTAAATATTCATTTTCTTCTCTTTTCCAAGCCTGCATATATTTTTACACACACTGTAAACTGTTTAGAGGTTTATTTCATCTGAATCTGTTTTATTTTGAATCTATTGCTTTAAACTATAGCATGACTAGGACTGAAATGACAGCTTTGGCAGCTGGCTCTGCCCACTCAGCTTTTCAACATGGTGGAACTACATTTACCACCAGCTCTGGGAGAACCATGCTCATTGCTGACTCTTTGAAGCAATGGGCCTATGCTTCCATCCAGCAGCATGTTTTCCTTTTTTCTTTCTTTTTTCTTTTTATCTGTGTAGCAAAAGCTATATCCACCACACACCATGCTGTACTGCTTGTAGATGCTACTCTGTACAGTGCCAGGAATCTGCCATGCTGCATTCAAGCCCACACACCATGAACCTGCCATACTGTAGGTCAAGTCCACATGCCACAGAATTTCTGAACCTTGGCATCTCTATTTCTCAACCCACATGAAACATAAAGTAGAAAGCTGTTTGGGGCTCCATTATTGTATGTTTAAAAGCCATTTTTTAAACTTGTTTTAGGCCTTATGGAAATTTGAGATCCCCACATTGGTATGACAAATGTAGCTGAAAGTTTTCCTGTGTCCCAGCTGGCCAGCAGTCAGGACAAATCTCTCCCACTTGTGTCTCCCAAGTAAACACACTGAGGCTTATATTAATTATAACTGCTTGGCCATTACCTCGGGCTTATTACTGACTAGCTCTTACACTTAAAGTAACCCATAATTCTTATCTATGTTTAGCCACATGGCTTGGTATCTTTTCTCAGTCTGCCTTGTCATCTTGCTTCCTCTGTGTCTGGCTGGTGACTCCTGACTATGCTCTTCCTCTTCCCAGAATTCTCCTCATCTGCTTGCCCCATCTATTCTTCCTGTCTGGCTACTGGCCAATCAGCATTTTATTTATTAAGCAATCAGAGCAACACATATTCACAGCATACAGAATGACATCCCACAGCACTACTTTGGCTGCTCCTTTAATTCTTTGATCTTTCAGCATTTGCCCTACTATCTGACTCTGGATTTTTATTATTAAAAACAATTAGAATTTGTACTACATTAGGCATCCAACTTTGGGGCATGAATTTACAAAAAAGCCACTTGCTTGTGGCTTTGTAGCCATTGACACACATTGGAGCAACACACAGGGATTCCTGCTAGAGTCACCACCTGGCTGGCTAGGATTTCTTTTTTCCCCTAAGCCTCTGAGGGAGTTTGGGATTTTTTTTCTGTTGCAGCCACTTTGTAACAAACTCCACATGCATGTGGGCTCAATGGGCTGCCAAAGTTAGCCCCTCACCACCAGCAAGTTCTGTTTTTATGCAGTTCCCATTGCATGGGTTTCTTCCCCAGGATTCACTGTGTGAATTTTTCAGACAATGGGTTCCCTCTCCCAATGGGTTTTGAGGTTTCCCTGGAACCCCTCCTCAAGCTGCTGTCACACTAGGTAGATACTTTGACAACTGCTTGGGCTTCTACTGATCTACACAGCAGCAGTCATCCTCACACTTCACTGTCATCTGAGTTATCATAATTGGCAGATTTGATGAGACAATTGGAAATTGTTAAAGGGAGGAATTAGTTAAAAGAGAGAGTTTTTCCCACATTAAAAATGGGAAACACTATTACAATGGAAAGTGTTAGGTCTCTGTATAATAATGTGCTCAACTTTTGATAATGGAACAATAAGTGAGAGCATAATTTGTTTAGATGGGATTTATGTAATGTCGATTATAAACATTATCAGTTTTATCATTTTTCTTTTATCATGAAAATAGTTGGTTAATATGAGTTCGAAGATACAAGTTTTAGAAAAACTTATTAAAACAGATCATAGAGATATTCAAACCCAGACAGAGGAATTTAAAGGAGAACCAATCTCAGAATTTCATTATGAAGTTAAAGAGGAACAGCCTAAGGTTTTCAAACAACAAATTTAATTTATGTAGTAACCTTACAGAAATTGCAAAATGACAGACATCCCCAAGGCTGTGAGAATGCTGAATGGACTCTTGTGGAAAAGTTAGATTTAAGGAAATTTAAGAACATGATAGTCTCAAATGATTGTGAATCAGAAGTTAAACTCTTGGTCAACTTGTAATAGAATTATCCCTCAAGATTGGAGAGAGTTGGTTATAGCAGTCTTGGAGACTGATCCTCAATTACAGTGGAGGACCTGGTGAAAAGATGAGGCTAAGACCATTGAACAATGAAGTAGGGCTAGAGGTATAGAAATCTCCCAAGACCAAGTTCTTGGAGAGGGAGATCTTGCTAAGATGTTGAAAGACAATCTCTATATGATGAACACATCCTGGCATTATGATGCACAGCAGCTCTGAAGGCTTGGGACAAAATTGAAGAAGTAAAGAAGAAAACTGTCATTTACTAAAATTATACAGAGCCCAAAAGAAACCTTCACTGATTTCTTACAAAGACTGACTTCAGCAGTAAATAGAGTGATACCAAATTCAGAAACTAGACAATTAATAAGTGAATCTCTGGCTTTTGAAAATGCTAATTCACAATGCAAACTGGTAATTGGGCCATTAAAATTAAGATCAGAACCCTTTAGGAATGGATCCAAGATATAGTCAATATTGAATCTCATAACAATGATGATACTTTGATAGGAGAGGTGATTTCCAGAGGTATGAAAAAAATCAAAATTCAAGTATTTAAATTGCAGTAAACAAAGTAACACAGAAAAAGATTGTAGGCAGGGCATTTCTAGAAACAATTTCTTTTTAAGAATAACCCCAACAGAAAGCCCCTCCCTTCTTGAATATGCAGAAGGCATGGCAAAGGCAGACATTGGACTAATGAATATAGATCAACAATGGACATTCAAGGCAACACTTTCCTATTGGGAAATGCCTTGAAGGGCCTCCAACAGGTCTCCGTGTCTATATTGGGTTCAGTCACTCCCTGTCACCATGGAGAAACTCCTTTTCAGAGCAATTAAAGAACCTAATGCCTATTGTAAAATATCATGCTTCTCTGAATGATAGAACAGTTTCAGAATAGAGAAAAAATTCAAGAGAAACCATAAAGCAAATATTTTGGAAAACTTTTTTAATGAACAAAGACCAAAATGAAAAATACAAAGAGAAAAGAAAAAAGGGGGATTATTGGTACTTGTCATACCTGTACATCCCGAGTAGGATCCTGCAGGAACAAACTAAGAATATACCTTGCAGGTTAAGAGTTCTGTTTATAGTCAAAATAGTTCCTGCCTCTTCAGCTAATATCCTATATCAAGTTCCTGCTAATTAAGGCTTCTATTTGTAATTAAGAGCAAGTTACTGTTCTGATGTAATCTGTTTGTAATCCTCATTCACTTGATGTGTACTCTTACCTTTGATATGTTTCTTTACCTTTGTTCCTTCCCCTTTATTGTATCCTTTCAATAATAGATAACTGCCCAAACCCTTGCCCCTTGTGAATACCTTATCTCTTCTATGAAAGGGACTTGGAGAGGTGAGTGGGGGTTGCCCTCAGTAACCCTGACTTAGTGGAAGAGAGCCAGCTGGCCAGCCCCAGGTACCCCTAAATACAGCTTGCTTTAATTTGGACAATTGTGGACTTGGTTTTTTCTTTCTCATTAATTTTGAGATTAACATATGGAGGCTGCACCTAAATTCTGCAGATGCTGGGGATCAGCTCTTCACTCCCACATCTTTGAGAGACTAGTGGAACACACACCTTGGGACAGCTAACCAAGGTGACCCAAGGCACCTGGAAAAGGCTCAAAAGAAAACTTTCCCATTAACATGTGGGGTATATTTTTGTTTTCATTTTACACAACCTGGTGATCCTTTACTAATCTATTAGGAGCTAGCCTCTGACTGAAAAACAAAAAATAAGTAAAAAGGAAAGAACATGACTGCTCCTAGGTATGAGGGAGGAGAAAATTTACTGTATATAAAAGGGAGAGCAACAGCCAGAGGCAGAAACTTTGGGAAAGTCTAGAGTGGGCCATGTGGTAAGGTGGTGGTGGGGGAGGGAAAAGAGGAGAACTCAGTGCAGCAGCCAGGAGGGCAAAGATTTTTTAAAAAAGGAGTGGGTAACTGAAATGGTTGGATCATATAGGGAAGAGCACAGCTCCTAAGCTGGAGAGTTCAGGAAAGAGAGAGGGGTATGTCAGTCATACCCTGTAACAGATAGGGACTGATGGATTCTGGGAGAACCTGGTAGCAAGGTCTGCTTTGATATGTAAATAGGCACCTCAGCCATTTAATTGTCCCAGGGTTTGAGACTTAACAACCTCCACCTGAATCCCTCCAATATCCTGGTCTTTGTCTTTTAGTGAATAAAACATATCCCTATGAAAGAGGTCTCATGTACTTTCCCATCCTCCACTAATAGAATCTATCTTTATGCTTATCACAGATTCTTCTTCTAGACCAAAGCTCTGAGCTCTATTTGTCAGCCAATAAAATTCATTTTTATTGTAAAAGTTACAGGTGCTCTGATACTTTGCAAAGGAATCTTGATATAGTCAGATCAGAAGCTTTGTTGAAAATTGTCATCTAGAAACCTATTCCCAAAACTTTACTATGCTTAAATACATAAGGAGAGTAAACAACAAGGTAAGTCCCTAGAGGACATGACCCAGTGCCAACAAAAGTGGTACCTTCTAGAGTTTCATTCTTCATCTCTTGTGGATCATCTTCCTATAGGTGGTGATGCTTGGGGTTAGGACTGGGCATTGAGCGGAGACTGGGGATGGGAATGTCTCTGACCATATTTAATGGGATACGGAATAGAAAAAAAGCATGTTTTCCCCCTCTGTGCTCTTTATTGTCTTAAATAAATGACATACTCCCATATTCCTACAGTTACTTGAGGTAAAGATGTTGTGTGAAGAGCTAAAGGAGACTCTAGCCTTCCTATTTTACCTGATATGAAATGGACCAGCATAAAGACCAATATTCTTTCTATTGCTCATCCTGTGCCCTGAACTCATAAATATGCTCAATGAATATGCTCAATGAACTATACTTCTGTCTCCTCTTATTTTTTTTCCTTTCATGCAGCAAGCACATAGCTTAGATCTAGCACCTTATCAATAATTTGAGAAAATATTTGGGTGAATAGAAATATCATAACATCTCTTGAAACTCAGCAATGGAGCATGTGGTTACAGGTCTGATGCTAAGAATGACCAACTTCTGGGTCTTTGAGACTCATAGCTGTTGACCACAGTTAAAGTTATTAAAAATCTGCCTATATTTTTGCTTCTTAATCAGGACTTCTTTTTCTGTTAAGATCATTTTTTAGAAATTGTCAAGGGGAAACAAAGAGTAAGCAGTAGGACTAAATTATAATTTTCAACTCCTACTCCCTAAAAACACTAGGTCAGAGAGTCTTACCTGCCACCTCAGACAGGTGTCTATAGTCAAGAATGAGTGTGGCACAGGGTGCTAGAGCACCAAACAGATTTGGCTTTGAGATTTATTTTTTTTTAATTTTGAATGTATGACTACAAGTGTCCATTTCACTGGATTCTGTGAAGCCATTAAACAATGGTTGGAAAATATTGTGTTTTCTGAACAAAAAAAAAAAATCTAACATGTGTTACTCATTGTTTTCCTTTGGAGTTGTCTATGAACTGTTGAGTAAGGGTGTAATGATCTGTCAGTGGAAGGTACCTTGGTGATTTAGAGACAAGGGGTGTCACAAAGTTACACCATGCAACATGGCTCACATGAGAGAGTTATAGGTGGGGGTGCAGAAGTAGCCTCTAAGTGAGAGCAAAAGGAATAGAGAGTAAAAAAGATGCCTGCTTTTTATAAGGGAATATAGTGCATGCACATATGGAGAATGCATGTCTCATGGTGGTAGTAGCAACAGTGTGGCATCTTGGCTGTTGCTGCTGATGGGTTCTGTTGTTGTTTGGTCCATAAGGCCAGCTGGTATATGTGCCTGAATGCTAACATTCCTCCCTTTGGTTTATTATAAAAGATGAGAAACTAGGAATGGGGATGGTGAGGCAGGGGTGGGGACACCATCCTCTTTGAGATTGCTTCTTGCTGTTGGGGGAATAGATATCTTTGGGATGTTGTTGGTTCTCACCATCAGGGCATATTTAGTAGTCATACACCTCCAGCTCTGTGGCTAGCATTGGTAGTCTTATAACAATAGCTGATGAATTTCTTGATTAGGAAATTTTGAATTTGTCACTGGAGGAAAGTAGAAAAGAAATTGATAAAGCAGGGGCAATTAGTAGAGACAGGAAAATGAGGAGAGATTTCAAGAAGGGAACTATCCATTTCCATAAGGGATTCTCAATCCAGTAGAGTCAAGCATGGCTGCTGGGTTGCAGCCTCATTCTTCTTGAACCAGGGACAAGGTCATTGATCTAGGTGTCCTCTGAAACTTAAGAGATCAAGGTCCTGTTAGGATTAAAGTGAATGAACGAAATTTTCTTGAGGAGGGGGAGTAAATGTCTTGAGGTGGGATAGATGAATCCAATGAGTGAGACTGCCAAACTTAGCAGCTGTTAGGGGTTACAAGAATTACCTTAAAGGGGCCCTGCCACTTAGGGGGAAGGGTTGAAGGACATTGGTCTGGAGGAGAGAGAAAGACTTGATCCCTGATGTTGATTGGGAATAGACAGTGTTTGGCACATGGCCAGGGTAAGCAATGGTCAGTAATGTTCCATAGGAAGAAGTGGAGAAGACAGAGTAAGAGAGTGAGTAGGAGATCAGGGAGAGATGAGAGTTTGGGTGAAACATCAAGAGTTAGAACTAGACACTTGTACCTGAACCCAAACAGCAAGATGGAAAGAGGTCACTTTGGGAGAGCCCATAACCTGAGAAGAGTCAGTGGCAGGAACTTTATCAAATCGAGATAAAGTTCCTGTGATAGTTTGACAAGTTTTTTTTTTTTTTTTTTTTTTTTTAGGAGTATTTTCTTTTCTTTCTTTCTTTCTTTTTTTCTTTCATTTGGAGTCAGGTCTGATATTTGATGGATTTTATAGTAGGTAGTAATTGCCCTTAAGAAATGCAAATTCAGCCAGGCGGTGGTGGTGCATGCCTTTAATCCCAGCACTCAAGAGGCAGAGGCAGAGGCAGACAGATCTCTGTGAGTTCAAGGCCAGCCTGGTCTACAGAATGAGTTCTATGAAAGGTGCAAAGCTACACAGAGAAACCCTGTCCAAAAAAAAAAAAAAAAAAGAAAGAAAGAAATTAAAATCCTCAGGCCTGGGCTGCAGGTAGGCCTTGACAAAGTGAGACAAAGCTTGGCTATTAGGGTGAAAGAGCTGGTATAGATAAAACAGAAATTTTTGAGTTCCAGGGGGTAACAGTTGGAATGTGGGTTGTAGTGCAAGGATGCCCTATAGTGGGTGAGATGTGTCTGGATTTCTGAGGCTACAATGCTAATCACCTTCTTAGCTCAGTTGTTTCCCTTAGAAATGATGGAATTGTTGGTCTGGGGGACTGGCAGTAGTCAATGCCTACAGCTTTGGAGAGATGAAAAGCTTTTAGCATAGCCAGAATTTAGTCTGAGTTGGCAACGGACCCTTCTTTTTTTGTAAGTAGTCTGTGCTCTTTTCAGAAGGAAGTTTAGGACAGGAGGATATGAAAGGCATGTTTGGAATTTGTGTAGGAACTGTCCTTGTACCAACAGGAAGACATGGGTGAGGGCTATTAGTTCAGCCTGTTGATTAATGGTGTGGGAAGGAAGAGCCTGTGATTCAACCACCTCAGTATCTAACACTATGGCATAGTCTACTTTTTGGACCTCCCCCCCTCATGTAATAAAAAGCTGCTGCCAGTGTGCCAGGTAAAGATGGCTTGAGACAATGTGCCTTCTTGTATGTTCAAGTGATGGGGCAGAAGTTCTTCTAGCATTTCAATAAAAGAATGAGATGGGGAGTAGTAGTTGTTTGGTCAGGGAAGAAGATATGAGATATTGAGGGATGAGCCTGATTGGAAAGTATGGTGATATTTTATTTGTACTGAAATGTGATTTTATTTGTATGTTAATAAATAAAGTTGCTTGGGGGTCAGAGCAAATAGCAAGCCATAGAAGAGCTGGGCATTGGTGGCTCACACCTTTAAACTCAGCTCTTGGGAGGCAGAGCTAGGCGGATCTCTGTGTGTTCAAGGATACAGCCAGCATGGAGACACATGCCTTTAATCTCAATACTAACCATAGACGACCTGGAGGTCTGTACAGATGGGCAGTGGTGAGGAGGTCATGTGGTTGGGTTTACAACCAATGAGAAGGCAGAACAGAAAGTCTTTATAAAGACAAACACACAGGAAGTAGCTCTCTTGGCTGAAGAGGATAGCTGCAGAATGAAGGGTAAGGCTCTTAGCTCTGACCTCTTGGGTTTTCATCTCTGCATTGGCTCTATGTTTCTTATTTAACAAGATGGTTACTTCTACAGGAAAGTATGTGTGGCATCTTCTACTAGTGCCACCTGGGAAGAAAGAACATGGGAGGGAGGAAGAATTTGTAAACCTTCATACATTGAGGTGGGACAAGTTGTGGGAGAAGATTGTGGTAGGTGACCCAAAAGTTAGTTTTGGGGATTACAAATGAGGAGCTTGGCAGCTGCTAAAAACCATATGCAGAGTGCCCACCCCTGGGTGGTAAGGTCTAATTTTTGACAGATATGCCACAAGTGTAAATGAATTTACCAATTGGTAGTCTAAGACCCCAATGCCATCTCTTTTTATGTTACATAGAGGGAGAAGGAACAGGTTAGGTCTGGGAGATGTAGTGCTGGAGCCTGGAGAAGGGCCTGTTAGAGCTTCTAAAAGGGCTTGGTAATAGGAATATAACTTTAGTAAATGACTCAGTTTTTTCTGACTTCTTCAACTCTGTCCTAAGCATTCAAAGCTGCTGTATGGCATAAAGCCAAGAGGTGTTCATCGTATTAGACTGTTTTTGCACATCAGCATAATCGTCCTCTCCAAGAAATTGGTCTTGGGAAATTTTAATACCTCTAGTTCTACTTCATTGTTCAAGGGTCCTAGCCTCATCTTTCTACCAGGTCTTCTACTGTAATTGAGGACCAGGTTCCAATACTGCTGTAACCAAGCCTTGCCAGTCTCATGGGATAATTCAGTTACTAATTGCCCATGAATTTAAAATCTGCCTTACAAAAGGTGAATGTGTACTATATGAGACTGTCACTTCCTAAAGTCTCCTCAAATTAACATTTCCACGGGAATCCAGTGAGTTTTTTCATGGCCATGGGAATACTTGTCATTTGGCAGTTGTTCCTGTATGGTAACTGGATGAATTAAAGTTGTGGGTTTTTTTTTTTTATAATCTTGGGCTGCACCTCTCTAAATTAATAATGTAATGGGGAGGTTGATTCACCTCTAAATTCCTCTGACTTTGTCTTAATATTTTACTATCAATGTTTAAAAAGGTTTTCTAAAGCTTATAAATTATCAATCAAAATTTTATTATTTTCTTTAGTACTTATTTGTAGGGATTGCATATTATCAGTAGTAACCTCTTCTGAGGCTTGTATCTTATTGAAAAGTAAGTATTTCTAAGGTTTGCATATCATCAATCACTTTTTTACTCTTCATCAGTAAATATTTCTAACACTTCTATTTTTATCAGTCAAAATTTGATTATTTTCTTTAGAGATTATTTGTAAGTCGTGCATATTATCAGTAGTAGGCCTGTATCTTATGAATAATAAGTTTTTCTAAGGTTTGTATCTTATCAGTCAATTTCTCATATTTGGCACAGTTACCAAATCATTTTTAAGGATAAAATATGAATTATCAGTCTGATAATAATTATGACAAACAATATGTCAATTCCAGCTAAATTGTTTATCTCCTCATTTATTTTCATTTGCATCCCATCTATAGTATCAATGGACAGGGTCCTAATTCTCTGAATGTGATATTTCCAATTTTAACCGGGGAAAGGTTTCAAGATTATCCTTCTCCCACTTTTTTATTTTAATTAATTAATTAATTTGATAGCCTAGTTTACCATTTAAAAGTTTCCAAGTGTTTTACCAGTTCTGATGTTGATCCTCGGAAGAGGTAGTGATGATATTTAACCAGCAAGTGGCGCCAAATCTTGTAGGCTTGAGTTATGTGAATGTATTCAGTTGTAGTAACAATGTTTGACCAGCAGGTGGAGGAGGCACAGCATCAAGGCAGCTCAGGTTCAGCACACCAAGTCACACTAGATTCTCTGCTCCAACACTTGCCTACTCTGAGCAGAATTGGCCTGGAAGGGTAGTGTCAGACCAGTGCTGAGCCTGAGAAGGCAGGAACGCAGGAAGGCAAGCCAGAAGAAGGACAGGATGGGGAAACAGGTATGTATCCTGTGCCATCCCACCACTGTGTGCAGAGCAGCTGCAGCATTTGACATGGCAAAATTGAGTGTTGTTGTGTGGTCCAACAAGGCCCAACACTGAGAGATATGAATAAACCCATTAATGAAATTTATGGAAACACAAACAATAAAATGAAATGAAGATAGCAGTTCAATACATGAACACAGAAATAAAATCAATAAAGAAAACCCAAGTGGAGGAAAAACTGAAAATATTTTTAGGAACTTGAACAGGAACCTTTGAGGCAAACTGCACTAACATTATAAGATATGAATGAGAGAATCTCATATATTGAAGACAAGATAAAAGAAATGGATACCTACATTAAAAAGAAAATGTTAAATCTACAAAGGAAAAAAATCTAAGAAAAAAATATTCAGGAAATCTGGAGCACTATGAAAAGACAAAATCTATGAATAATAGGAATAGAGGAAGAAGAAACCCAGATCAAAGGCCAGAAATATTTTCAACAAAAATCATTGGGAAAAAAATTCCCTAAACTACAGAAGGAACCTATCAAGTTATAAAAACCATACATAACATCAAATAGGCTGGACCAGAAAAAATATTTCTTGCATTACATAATAATCAAAATGCTAAACATACAGAGTAAAGAAAGCAAGTTGAAAGCAACGGGGGGGGGGACCAATTAACATAAAAGGACAGGTCTATTACAATAACACATGACTTTTCAATAGGGACTTCAAAAGCCAAAAGGGCCTGGGCTGAGTCTACAAACTCAAAGAGACTACAGGTGCCACCTCAGATTATTATTTACAGCAAAAATTTTAGTCACAATAGATGGAGAAAGAAAGACAATTCATGATAAAAAACAAATTCAAGCAGTATCTACCTACAAATCCCCATACTTTGAGAAGGAAAACTTCAACCTTAAAAGGTTAGCCATACCCAAGAAAACAATAAATAAATAATAAGTAGATAGATAGATGGATATATGATAGAAAGATGAATAGATAGATAGATAGATAGATAGATAGATAGATAGATAGATAGATAAGTAAATAGTATCAGGCCAGTAAAACAAAAGAGGAGGAAAATAATGCCACAACAATTAAATAATAGAAATCACTAAATACTGCTCATTAATAACTCTCAACATCAATGGTCTCAATTCCCCCAATAAAAGGACAGAGACTAACATAATAGATGCAAAAACAGGAGACATGCCTGTAGCTAGAGTTTTCCTGCCTTTCCCATAGTCAGGACAAATCTTTGTCACCGGCCAGTCCCACAGATGCTCAGACCCAACCAAGTAAACACAGAGACTTATATTGCTTACAAACTGTATGGCCATGGCAGGCTTCTTGATAACTGTTCTTATAGCTTAAATTAATCCATTTCTATAAATCTATACCTTGCCATGTGGCTCGTGGCTTACCGGCATCTTCACATGCTGTTTGTCATGGTGGTGGATGGCAGTGACTCCTTCTGCCTTCCTGTTCTTTCTTTTCTCCTCTCTGTTAGTCCTACCTATACTTCCTGCCTAGCCACTGGCCAATCAATGTTTTATTTATTGACCAATCAGAGAAATTTAACATACAGACCATCCCACAGCACATGACTCTGCTGCATCCAAGAAATATACCTTAACATCAAGAATAGATAACATATCAAGGTAAAAGGATGGAAAATGTATTGCAAGAAAATGTACATAAGAAGCAATCTGATATGTACATTTTAATAATTTACAAAACAGACCAAACCAAAACTAATCAGAGGAGACAGAGAAGGACACTATATATTCATCAATGGAGAAATCCACCAAGAGGCTGTTGCAATTCTTCACATCTATGCCCCAAACACAAGGGCACCAAAGTTTGCAAAAGAAACACTACTACAGCTTAAATCCCATATTGACCCTCACACAGTGATAGTGGGTGACTTCACTACTCTACTCTCACTAATACACAGGTCATCCAAGCTACAACTGAACAAAGAAGACAAGGAGCTAACAGATTTTATAATCCAAATGAACCTAACAGATACTTATAGAACATTGCACTCAAACACAAAAGAGTATACCTTCTTCTCTGAACATCATATAATTTTCTCCAAAATTGATCACTTACCCAGACACAAATCAAATCTCAACAGATACAAGAAAATTTAAATAACTCCTTGCATCCTATCAGAGCAACATAGATTAAAACTGGAGTTGAACAAAAACAGAAACAACAGAAAGCTTATAAACTCATGGAAACTGAATAATTCTCTACTGAATGAAAATAGATCAAGATGGGAAATTAAGAAATTAAAAACTTTCCAGGATTTAATAAAAAATAATATGCAACATTCCCGAGCTTAATAGAAGACTGTTCTGATGGGCAAGGTCATAGCACTAAGCGAATATTGAAAAACAAAAAATAAATAAATAAATAAATGTGGTGGTATTCTAATTGTACTGAAATGTGATTTTGATTGTATGTTAATAAAGTTGCCTGGGGGTCAGAGCTATTAGAGCCATAGCAAGAGTGTGGCGGTGGTGGCATTTGCCTTTAATCCCATAGATCTCTGTGTGTTCAGGGATACAGCCAGCATTGGAGACATATGCCTTTAAGACCTGGGGGGCTGTACATACAGATAGTGACAAGGCAGTCACGTGTTTGAGTTTACAACCAATGAGAAGGCAGAACAAAATACTATAAAAAGATGGACAGACAGGATATAGCTCTCTTTCGGGAAGCTGGGACACCGCAGGAGGAAGGGTGAGATTTTAGCTCTGAGCTCTGACCTCTCAGCTTTCTCTTTTACATTGGTTCTGTGTTTCTTATTTAATAAGACTGTTGGTTACATCTACATCTGGCGCCCAACGTTTGTGTTATGAATTCATGAAAAAGCTGTTTGCCTGTGGCCTTGTAAGCCCCAGCTCAGGCCCAAGCTACACTCAGCCGGTTGTGGTGGCACACGCCAGTAGGATTTGCTGAAGGAGACAGAGGCAGTAGGATCCCAAGTTTGAGGCTGGTCTAGGAGGCTTGGGAGAAGCTTTGGCCTGGACTGAGCTATAAACAGTAGTGGGACCATGGAAGCAGTGGCTACTGCTCCACATTTCCAGCTCCTTCTCATTGTGTTGGTGACTTCAATGCTGCTGCTACCAGGGATGAAGGGTTTACTGCTGCTGGTTCAAAGAAGAATTGCCAGGACCATCGTGTTACAAGAAAGCATCAGCAAAGGTCAGTTTGGAAAATTTTGGCAAGACAAATGGTGGGGAGAAATTGTTGTGAAGATTTTCTGTTCTAGGGAAGAATGTTCATGGTTCTGAGAGACAGACATTTATCAGACTGTGATTGCTCCAAACCACAGAGGAGGCACAAAAAACAAAAACAAACAAACAAACAAAAAGTCTGCATGGAACCATGACCACACCTAACAGCAACTTTGAAATCTTCAAAAGGACTATGGTAAAGCCATTAAGCTGGTTAACACCTCGGAAAGATCTGCTTTGGACTACAAACTGCTTAGGACAGTTTTGAGATGGCTAGCTGAGATGATCCAGCCTGACAGACTACTTGAACAAGGACTTGAAACAAGCCCTGAACTTTCCTTTTATGCAGAGACTGGACAAATGATAACAGGACTTGACAATTAACTCAAAAATTTTCTTTTCAGGATTCCCTAAAGATATCTTCACCCCTAGAAAGCAAAAAGAAAAAGAGAATAAGATATGAGATAGATCATTGAATCTACTCTGAGAAAAAAGATAAAGAAATAATAGGATAGAAAGGTAGATCATTGAATCTACACTGAAGAAAAAGGGGAAGATATAAAAATGACAAAAGGTAGACTACTGAATGTATTATGAAAAGAAAAAAGAGAGAATATGGATATAATAAGATAAAAAGGGAGATTATGGAATCTACTTTTAAAAAGGAACTACTTGTTTTAAATAAGATAAGTAATGAAAATTTTTTGGTCTGAGTTTATCATGTTACTGGACTGGACATTGTTAATATATATAATGGAGTTTTTATCTGAATCTGTCAAATGTTAATGGACTAGACATCATTAATGTAATTTTTGGCTGTATATATTGTATATACTTATTGGATAGTTTTTCTTGTATTAGTTATAAGTTTTCTTTAATTTTAGACAAAAAGAGAGGAAATGTGGTGGTATTGTGTTCCCCAAAATATTGTGTACCTTAATAAACTTATCTGGGGTCAGAGAACAGAAAAGCCACTAGTTAGGCAGTGATAGCACACGCCTTTAATCCTCGCATTCCAGAGACAGAAATCCATCTGGATCTCTGTGAGTTCAAGGCCACATTGGAAACAGCCAGGCATGGTGACTCACACCTTTAATCCCAGGAAGCAAGCCTTTAATCCTAGGGAGTGATGGTAGAAAGCAGAAAGGTATATAAGGCACGAGGACCAGAAACTAGTAGCATTTGGCTGGTTCAGCATTTGGCTGGTTAAGCATTCAGGCTTTTAAGCAGCAGTTCAGGTGAGAGCCATTGGAATGAGGACACAGAAGCTTCCAGTCTGAGGAAACAGGACCAGCTAAGGAATTGGCAAGGTGAGATAGCTGTGGCTTGTTCTGTCTCTCTGATCTACCAGCATTGACCCCAATAACCGGCCTCGGGTTTGGTTTTATTAATAAGAACTTTGAAGATTCATGCAACTTCTTTTCCGGAAAAGGTACAGTGCCCTTTTCTTCGAAGGCAGCTTAACAGGCAGAGGGTCGATGGCTTCTGTTGTGCAATGGAACAGCAGCTGAAAGCTCACATCTCTTGATAGTAGACTGACATTTAATAGAGGGATGTGGAAAAGAAGGGGATGTTGAGATGAAGCCATATATACACAGCCAAGAAGAATGGACAGCTGAATTCAAAAACTGTCAACAATTTCCAGAATTTAAAATCCTGAATCATGACAGGACACTAGTGGAATTCAGGTGTTTCTGGTACATGGACTGCTCTTACCCAATGTGAGGTTAAACTGTTGACCTTGTGTACATCCTACTTCACAAATGAGTCTGTCAGATATACTAAGCCTATAGGCTGAAGATGATGCCCCAACACTGAGGAAACCTCAGGTGACTGTCCAGGCAGCTGGCTGTTTCTGTCAACTCACAAATTTTTTGGAAGTTGCTTGCATGCACTTCCTGTTTTTATTTTTGTTAGCTAATATTATTTCCTTCTTGGGTCTCTGAGGGAGTTGAAGATTAGTTAGTTATAGTTGAAAATTAATTAGGATAGAAAGTGCATTAGATACATCTTGGATTTACCAAAATAGGATAGATAATGGAATTATTTTCTCTGATTTGTCAAATACCTGTTTAGGTATTTATTACTTGTATATATTATATATAGTTATTGTACTTTTGTATATAGTTTTTCTTTTGTTAGTTATAACCTCTAGCTTTTTTTTCTTTTTATTAAAATAGAAAAGGAAAATGTGGTGGTATTCTAATTGTACTGAAATGTGATTTTGATTGTATGTTAATAAATAAAGTTGTCCAGGGGTCAGAGCTATTAGAGCCATAGCAAGAGTGTGGCGGTGGTAGCACACGCCTTTAATCCCATATATCTCCGTGTGTTCAGGGATATAGCCAGCATTGGAGACATATGCCTTTAAGACCTGGGGGGCTGTACATTCAGACAGTGACGAAGCAGTCACATGTTTGAGTTTACAACCAATGATAAGGCAGAACAAAATACTATAAAAAGATGGACAGACAGGATATAGCTCTCTTTTGGGAAGCTGGGACACTGCAGGAGGAAGGGTGAGATTTTAGCTCTGAGCTCTGACCTCTCAGCTTTCTCTTTTACATTGATTCTGTGTTTCTTATTTAATAAGACTGTTGGTTACATCTACAAATAAAAGTAAAAACAAAAACATTATCAGCCCTCTTAAAAGCTCTAGAATAAAAAGAAGAAATAAAAGGTGTAGATAGCAGGAAATAATCAAACTCAGGGTTGAAATCGTTAAAATAGTAACAAAAATCAATGAAACAAAGAGCTACAATAAGACTGACAAAATATTTATCCAAAAAGAAAAAAGGCAGAGATAGAAGATTCAAATTAACAAAACTAGAGACAAGGAGGTAAACATATCAACATAAACCAAGTAAGTCCAGAGAATCATACGGACAATATTTTAAAACCTATATCCCACAAAATTCATAAATCATTAATCCCACCAGGCGAGACTAATGCCACTACCACAATTTTGAGCCAAATTTGAAGCAAGTTTTAATTAAATACTAGCTAGGATGATAGGATGATGGACTATGGTCTGATCCATTCTGGGGTTCCCAGAAAAAGATCAGAAACTACATTGGCCATGTGCTTTTAAAGGCAAACCCACATAGGCTTCGTATTTTCTTTTCTTTTTCTTTTTATTTTTTTATTTTTTTTTCTTTTTGGTTTTTCAAGACAGGGTTTCTCTGTGTAGTTTTGGTGTCTGTCCTGGATCTCGCTCTGTAGACCAGGCTAGCTTTGAACTCACAGAGATCCATCTGGCTCTGCCTCCCAAATTCTGGGATTAAAGGCGTACGCCACCACCACCCAGTGGCTTTGTTATTTCTAATGGATGCCCTGCCTAGATACCTCCCACCTACATGTGATCAACTATATTCAGTGCAGTTGGATTAACCAAACTCATTTAAAAAAAGTGAAAACATGTGGTTTGCTATTTCATATGAATAACAGCCTCCAGCATCTCAGGAATTATCTGTCCTTGGGCATGGGACTTATAGGTTAGAGGCATTTTTGTTATATGGATCTCTTAGGCACTAAAACTTACAACATAACTTTGGGTCTCACAAAATCTAAGAGAAATGAATAATATTCTTGACTTATATCTCTTTCAAACGTTAAATCAAAATCAGAGAAGCAATTTAAATAGATCTATTAATCCCAGTGAAACAGAAGCAGGAATTAAAAATCTACTAACTACAAAAGCCCAGAGCCAGATGGTTTTGGTATAGAATCTACAAGACTTTCAAAGAATTAACTCCAACCCCTCCCAAATTATTCCACAAAATAGATACAGAAGGAACATTTCCCAATTCATTTTATGAAGCCACAGTTACCTTTATATACAAATTATATAAAGACCCAAGTTAAAAGAAAATTATAGATTAATTTATTTTATGAATAAAGATGCAAAAAATTCTCAATGAAATACTTTCAAACTGAATTCAAGAACATATCAAAAAGAACCCCCACCATGATTAAATAGGCTTCATCCCAGAAATGTACAGATGGTTCAACATATGTATATCAATAAATGTAATCTACCATATAAACACATTGAGAGACAAAGACCATATGATCATTACATTAGGTATAACAAAGGCCTTCAATCAAATCCAGAATTTTTTTGTGATAAGAGTCCTGAAGAGAATAGGGATTAGAAATACCTTAATATGATAGAGATGATTTACAGTTATCCAGTAGCCAATATCAACTGAAATTAAGAGAAACTCAAAACATTTTCTTTAAAATAAGGAAAAATACAAGGTTGTCCACTCCCTCCAGACCTATTCAATATAATACTTGAAGTCCTAGCTAGAGCAATAAGAGCTGAAATAGATCTCAGGGGGATACAAAAAGGAATGAAAATAGTCAAAATATCCTCATTTGCAGCTATTATTATAACAAAACTGTTAAAAGGTGGGGTACCTTCAGTGGGTCCTGCCAAGGTATGTCCCTAAAGAACATACCACATGCATCAGAGTTAGTGTAAGAGGTTCATTGGAGAAGTGGAGAGAGGAAGAGCCAAAGAGCTTAAGGCTGGCTCAGAGTGGGGATATGAATGAGGCAGACAGAGAGAATGAACAAGAGAGAGCAAAAGGAGCAGGAGAGACCTGAGAATAGATGATGACTGATAGACAATTTTAATGGTTGCATGTCACATGGCTACTGGTGGAAAGGCACCTCGTGGCGAGGCAGACAGAGAGAATGAACAAGAGAGAGCAAAAGGAGCAGGAGAGACCTGAGAATGGATTATGATTGATAGACAGTTTTAATGGATGCATGTCACATGGCTACTGGTGGAAGGGCACCTCGTGTCAGGTGATAACATAACTGCCTTGGCGTCTGAGGCAGGCTGGTTGCTGTAGAGGGAACTAACAGATGCTACATATCAGTAACTGCTGTGCAATGGTCTTTCTGTATACTGTGAATATATGTTGATATGATTGATTAATAAAGAAACTGCTCTGGCCTATAGTGAGTCAGGTTATAACCAGGCAGAAAATCCAAGAGAGAGACAGGAAGAAGAAAGACAGAGGTGGAAGAGAAGCCACCCTGATGCCCAAGGAACAACATGCCAGCAGACTGGTAAAGCCACAGCCACATGGAAACATACAGATTAATAGAAATGGGTTGAGTTAAGTTACAGTAGCTATCTAGCAAGAAGCCTAATTACTTCTTTTTATAGTTGGTAATTACTATAAGCCTCTGTGTGTTTACTTGGGTCCGAGCAGCTGTGGGACATGGGTGGGAGAGGGCCAGGCAAGACCAGAGAAACTTCTGGCAACAAGTGGCCCTAAAAATTCCATCAGGAAACTTCTACAGCCGATAAACACTTTCATCAAAGTAGTAGGGTACAAAGTTAACTCACAAAAGTCAGCAACTTTCCTATATACAAATGACAAATGGAATAAAAAAGAAATCAAGGAAACAATACATTTCACAGTAGCTTCAAATAATATAAAATATCTTTCAGTAACTCTAAGCAAGCAAATAAAAGACTTGTATGATAAAGTCTTCAAGCCAGTGAAGAAACAAATTTAAGAAGATATCAGAAGATAGAATGAACTTCCATGCTCATGGATCCATAGGATTAACACTGTAAAAATGGCCATTCTACCAAAAGCTATATATAGACTCAATGCAAACCCAATCAAAATTCCAACACAGTTTTACTCTGAATTTGACAGAACAATTTTCAGCTTCATGTAAAAACAAACAAATAAAAAACTCAGGATACATAAAACACTCCATAATAATAAAAGAACTGCTAGAGTTATTATAATCCCCAGTCTCAAATTATACCATAGAAAGATAGTTAAAAAAGCATGGTTTTAGGACAAAAATGGTTATGTTGATCAATCACATAAAATTTAAGACTCAGAAATAAGTTTACACATTCATGGAAACCTGATTTTTAACAAAGAAGCCATAAATACTCACTGGAGAAAAGATAACCACATCTTCAACAAATAGTGCTAGTCAAATTGGATGTCTGAATGTGGAGGAATGCAAATAGATCCATCTGTCACTCTACACAAAACTCAGCTCCAAATGGAGCAAAAATTTCAATGTAAGTCCAGACACACTGACAGAAGAAAAAGCGGGAATAGTCTTTAACTCGTTGACACAGAAAACAATTTTCTGAAGAGAAAACTAATAGCACCAGCACTAAGAACAACAATTAACAAATAGGACCTCATGAAGCTGAAAACCTTCTGTAGAGCAAAGATATCATCATTAGGACTAAGTGGCAACCTATAGAATAGAATTTTTTTACCAACTATACATTCAATGGAGTGATAATACCCAACATCTATAAAGAGCTCAAAAATCTGGACATAAATGAAAGACTAATTCAATTTAAAAATGGGGTACAGATCTAAACAGAAAATTCTCAAAAAAAAAAAAAAGAAGAAGCTCAAGTGCCTGAGAAGTACTTCAACAAATCTCTGACATCCTCAGTCAATAGGAAAATTCAAATCAAACCTATTTCAAGACTTCATATTATACCAGTGGGAATACTCAAAGCTCATTCTGTCAAAGTAGAGTAATGAGCCCCCATCCTCTGTTGGTGGGAGAACAAACTTCTAAAGCTACTATGGAAATTAGTGGGTGGTTAATTAGGAAACTAGATATTGATCTACTTCAAGATCCAACTATACCACTTTTAGGCATATACCAGAATAATGCTTTATTCTACTGCAGAGACATTTGCTCAGCCATGTTCACTGCTGCTCTAGTCATAACATCCAAATATTAGTAACAACATAGATGTCCAACAAAGGATAAATGGATAAAAAAAGGTACATTTATACAATGGATAGTTACTAAGCCATTAAAAATATTAAATCATGAAATTTGCAGACAGATGGATGGAGCTTGGTAAAAAATTCATCCTAGGTGAGGTAACCCATATCAGAAATACAAATATGATATACATTCATCATATATGGATATTAGCTGTTAAGTCATTGATTAAAAACTTACAATCTGCATAACAATAGAGGTTAAGTAGAGAGTAAGAGACTAGTAGGGAGAGATGGACATCCCAAGGAAGGGGAAATAGAATAGATAGTAATGGATAGAGACATATGTAGAGGGAAACTAGAATGGATCAAAAGGGCAGAGTCGGAGAAAGGGAATACAGAAAGGAATACACTGAGGGCCAGCTAAAACTATGAGCCATTTGAGGGGTCCTTTGGAAACATAATATAGTAAAAGCTTTCTAAAATATACACATATTGGAAGTAGAACTAGCATGTGTCAAAATTGCTAAACTGTATATACCTTCAAATAGCACTATACAGACTGAGGAGGTTATTTATATATGGAATACACACACATACCAATTAAAGAGAAAAAAAAGATTATGAACCTGAAAGAGTAAAAAGGAGTATACCTGGGATTATTTATAGGAAGGAAAGGAAAGGGTAATTGACAGATTATAACTGTAAAAACTATATAGTAAAAATAAACTACTGACCTGTTTTCTGAAATGTTTTGATTTCCAAATCTGGGGATATTTCCTTTGTTCCTCATCCTACCCAGAGCCTGACACTGCCAATCATTTTAATCTTAGCCATTCTTCAGTTGGGGATGATATATTCATTGTGGTTTGAATTGAAATTGGAGATGACATATTCACTGTGGTTTGAATTAAAATTTTCTAATAACTAAAGGTGCTGAGTCATCTCCTGATACTCATGTGCCCTTCCTATATCCCTTTGTGAAGTATGTAAATAACTAGACCCTAATTTTTAAATTACTTTGATTGCAAATCCTTTTTCAGATAAACATTTTCACCTATTTTCTCTTAGCTTAGGTTTACCTTTTTACTTTTTTAACAATATGCTTTGAGGGAAATTTTAATTTAAAGAAGCTCAGTATTTAGGTGATTTGTTTCTTTCTTTGTTTGCTTTAGGTTTTTATGGTACCAGGCATGGAGCCCAGAGCTTTGCACAAGTTGAACAAGTTCTTTGCTACATTCCACAGTTTTGTTTACCTTCTTTTATGCTTTGTGTATTTGTATTCCAATTAAGAAATAATTTCCGAAGCCAATGACACACTTTTTCCTTATGTAGTGTCTTCTATAATCTTTAAAGGATTGCTCTTATGTTTATGTCTGTAACCTATTTAAAGTGATTTTGTACTGTGTGGATAAAGGATTGTAGTCTGCTTAAAATTACTATCCAATTGTTCTGATATCATTTATTGAATCTTCTCAACAATCCTTGGTATGGAAAGCATGGTGAATACTGTTTCTTGACAAAGTTTCAGCATTTGGACTTTATGGATCACAATTTTCCAGGACCTTTTTACTTTCATTTTTAATTATTCTCACTATGTATTATGGAAGTTCCCTTATGCCTTTCCCTTTGGGAGAATTTGTATGGAGTTTGAAGGATGAAAATGTATAAAACAGCAGCCTCTTTAAACAACATAACTCTTTGGGAAAATCCCCACTATCACAGAATGATATAGCCTGACAATTCAGCACACAGAAATCTCCATTGTGCTCTTCTTATTAGACTAAGAATGGAAAAGTTATAGATTGAATAACTGGACACAACTGACCCCAAGACAAAAAGCATACAATCTAGATCCAGAGCTTGAGGCCATTAAGGGTAAGAGTTCAGTTAATAACTATATAGGTATCTGAATGGTATGGTATAATGGGAAAAGAGTAAGACATCAGGGCCTTTCCTTTTAAGAGCATAGGAGGGAAACAAGCCCATAGACTAAGACTAAGATACATAGGAACACAATTAGGGAATAACTCGGTGTCTACGCCACATCATACCTCCCTCCCCCAAAGAATAAAAATTGTTCTTAAATTGAAATGGAGGGTCTGGTTCCTGGAAGTCCTTTCCCCAAGGTCAAGCATTTGGATAAGGACCTCCATTCCCTCAGGGGCTTGAGGAAAGTTTCCTGCTTGCTAAAAGCAGTCATTCTTTTCATCTCTGTCAGAAGGAACTTGTGGCCTTTCTATTGATGTAAGGGGGCTACAGGTGGAGTTACTGAATCTTTGAGAAGAGTAGGCATTTAGATACTTGCTGATTGTATTGCTTTTATCTCAGGAAAAAATGCTATAATAAGTTAATGATGGCTTTCTGTCCCTGAATCCTTGATTCTGCTTTCAATCTTTCCCATGGCTATACCAGTGAGTGCAAAAGATGTATTCTTTTTTCAATAAATGCATGGGCAGCCATCCTGATTCATTCTCAGATCATGTTTGCCCCACACTTCCCTGCCAACTCCACACACATCCTCTTTGGGATCTTTCAGAAATCTCAAAACAGCAGTTTTATATATATATATATATATATATAGTCTTATTTTCAGGCTTTCTAGTCTATTCCATTGACCTGCATGTCTACTTTTCTGAATGTCACTAAGTCTGTTCTCTATAACTTGATATGGTATCTTTATAAGTTCTTCCATCAGTTAGTACATGTTCTATACCTTTAGTTTCCCTTTTCAGATGTTTGTGCAGCTCAAATACCTTGCATTGCCATATAAAATCTAGATTTCAGCTTTGTGGGGTGTTTACCCACCAACCCCACAGCTTCCTAGAGTTTTCTTGAGTGTGAGCAGCAGGAAATATTAGATAGAAGGATTTATAGAGGAGAATCTTGTGGAGATAAACAGATAGAAAATAAAGGATAGCCCCGAGAGGGCCTGGAACCTATTCCAATGGGCCCTGACTGTCTCTGCCCCAGGGTTTTTATAGAGACGCCAAGGGGTGGAGCAAAAGACCTCCTCCCCCAGCACAGCCAAGTGTAGACCATCTCAGACACCTGCACTCAGGCCCATGGTCCTGATCATCCTCTATGCGGACCTGCTGGGTAAAGCCACGAGGAACCTGAATGAGCTCCCACACAGCTTGTGAAGTTTTATGAAAATAACCTACTGACATGGAGACTGGCACTACATTGAATTTATAGATGACTTAAAGTAAAATTGACATCTTGACAATATCATATATTCTAATGCCTGAACATAACATAACTCTTGATTTATTGATGTCATATTGAATTCCTTTCAGTAATACTCTGTGGCTTTTTATGGAGAGCTCTACACACCATTAAATTTACTCTAAGGTATTTATTACTTAATGTCATAATAAACACATTTTCATTGTACTTTACAGTAGTCTGGTTTTGCTCTATATGAATATAATTGATCTTTTTCTATTGATCTTGTATTCTATAAATGTGTCCAAAATAATTATCAATTCTTGAACTATGTTCATTGTTAGAACCAAAGCAGCCCTCCCAAATAGCACTGCCATTGACAATGCTCTAAATGACAGTCTAGGTGCATCCAGGCTGAACTCTGACCAAGTAAACAGAAGGATTGCTATCTAAAATCAGCATCCCTAAGAAATCTTAAAAAGTAGGTTCCTGTTTATCAAGAAGAGACATTACTTTCCTTACTTGCCCCTATAGCCAACTACCTCCGACAAGTACTCTTCCTCTGAACTACAACTCAAGGCTCTAAAAACTTTATTTTGTGCAACCAGTTCCCCATTAATTTAAACAAGCCTATAACAGATCAAAGTCCCTGTGATATTTCCTATGTATCTTAGTCTTACTCTATGGGCCTGTTTCCCTCTTATGCTCTTAAAAGGAAAGGCCCTGATGTCTTACTCTTTTCCCATTATACCATACCATTCAGATACCTATATAGTTATTAACTGAACTCTTACCCTTAATGGCCTCAAGCTCTGGATCTAGATTGTATGCTTTTTGTCTTGGGGTCAGTTGTGTCCAGTTATTAAATCTATAACTTTTCCATAGGAAAAGTTCTTCTATCTAACACATACCCTCTTAACATTGACAAAGCACTTTCACTCTTTTGTTGTGCTCTTTGCCACCAAGAGAGAGGCAGTGCCAGCAGTCTGGATTTCAAAATAAATAAATAAATAAAATGTTATTTCTACTCACAAAGTAGTCTTGTTTAGTAGTTTCACTGTGCCTATGTCAGTAGTTTTGCCATGCCTATGTTGACATCCATTATTTTCCTTTGTGTTGTGACAAAATACCTAACAAGAAGTAATTCACTGGAGGAAAGATTTATTTTGACATATCATTTAAGGGGATGTAAATCCGCTATGGTTGGGAAGGTAGAGTAGTAAGATCAGTGTGGTGGTATTGTGTTCCCCAAAATATTGTGCACGCTAATAAACTTATCTGGGGTCAGAGAACAGGACAGCCACAATATTAAATATAGAGGTTAGACAGTGGTAGCACATGCCTTTAATCCTAGCATTCCAGAGGCAGAAATCCCTCTGGATCTCTGTGAGTTCAAGGTCATATTGGAAACAGCTAAGTATGGTGACTCACGCCTTTAATCTCAGAAAGTGAGCCTTTAATCCCAGGGAGTGAGGCAGAAAGCAGAAAGATATATAAGGTGCGAGGACCAGAAACTAGAAGCATTTGGCAGGTTAAGCTTCAGGCTTTCGAGCAGCAGTTCAGCTGAGAGATATTGGGATGAGGACACAGAAGTGTCCAGTCTGAGGAAACAGGATCAGCTGAGGAACTGTGGAGGTGAGGAAGCTGTGGCTTATTCTGCTTCTCTGATCTTCCAGCATTTATGCTGGCATGTTGGGCAAATGCAGCAGTGTGCTGGCTGGCAACACATGCTCTGTGGACATGGTGATGGGGCTGTGGCAGGGAGTCATTCACGACCCAGGTGATGCATCTGCATGGAAATAGTTTATAAATAGAGAAATGAAGACAAAGATAGGAAAGAGGGAAAGAAGAAAGAAGAGAGAGAGGGGTCAAGCATGCACACCCATGGGAGGAAACGCAGAAGAAAGAGAGGAAGGGGAGGGGCTTTTCCAAATAAATGAGGTTTTTTACATCAGGACACAGGGCAGCACCAAGGGGTGGGTCAGAATACTAACATTGGTTTCCAAGAGGCAGGTCAGAATATTAACAGGGGCAAAAAAAAATGGACATCAACATTTTTATTACAGGAAAACAGATAATACTCCTTTTAAATTGAATAACTTTCCTTCCTAAAACTTTCTTGTAGTTTTCAACATTATAAGCAAGAATATACTGAAACCACCAAATTAGGCTGCTTCGTGGATAAGAAGGTTTAATGTAAATATAAAACTGCCCTATGGATAGTTGAGAAAGGATAACCAGAGACATTTGGAGCAGTACAAATTTGCCATAGCTACCACTCAGAGATAGATAAAGTAGCAAAAAAAGGTGAGGAATGCCTTGCCAGTTATAAAGAAAGCAGGCAAGTGACAGTGGAGAGGAAGCTATAAGCTAGAATAGCCTGGTAGCAGCAGAGGGATCTTACAGAAGAGCCCAGTGCCTTTATATGCATTACAGGTAAGAGTCAGAGTTAATAGGAACCAAGGAACCTGGAGGTTAGTACAGGTCTTTGATATGTGTTACAGGTATGGGCTGAATAGGGAGCTAGATGCCCCATTTGGCAGAGGTCGGAGAAGATAAGAAAAGTCGCTTTTCCTTGCAGACTGATAAGTTTGACTAGACAATTATAAATCATTTACAGGTTGTTGAGGAATTCTGGTTGTCATTTGGGGAGTTTGGGGTTAGGACTTAGCAACCATAAAATGTGTTGAGATGACATTATGGATTTTCCCTCTCTGTCCGCTAACAAATCAAAATGTAATGAATGACTGGTTTTTGAGGGTTAATTCAAACAGCAACCATGTATGCTGTGGATATTGCTCTATATAAATAAAACACTGATGGCCAGTGACCAGGCAGGAAGTAGGTTGCCAGGCAGGAAGTAGGTGGGACAAGGAGAGAGGAGAATTCTGGGAAGCAGAAGGCAGAGGGGGGGGAGACACTGCAGCCACCGCCAGGACAAGCAACATGTAAAGACTCTGGTAAGCCACCAGCCACATGGCAAGGTATAGATTTATAAAAATGGGTTAATTTGAGATAAAAGAACAGTTAGCAAGAAGCCTGCCACGGCCGTACAGTTTATAAGTGATATAAGCATCTGAGTGATTATTTTATAAGTGGATTGTGGGACTACGGGGCTTGGGGAACCTGGAGAGGAGCTCTCCAGCAACACATGTATTTTCCCATTTTGTCAAAAGAATATTGGCCCTTGTTACATTTTTAAATTGTATTTACTATTATTTTGTCACAGAGTTCTTCATTTATACTCTCTCTTTATATATATATATATATATATATATATATATATATATATATATATGACAATGCTTTATATATATATATATATATATATATATATATATATATATATATATATATATGACAATGCTTTATATATATATATGACCTTGGTTTTAGTGTCTGTTTAATTCTAACCAAAAAAAGTGGACTTGAGTTCTTCATCTATTTTATTTTTGCATAGTATGCTTTTTTATTATTTACTTCTAAATATTTGATAGAATTTTCCAATTGAACATGTTGGGTATATATTTTTCTTTGTCAAAAGATATTTTACAAAAAATTCGATTTCTTTAATTGATATTTGACTGTTTAGTTCTATGTGAGTTTTGATGGATTGTGTTTTCATGGAATTTTTCTGTTTTATTTTATTTTTTTGTAACTTGTTGCCATAAAGTTTGTGGAACATCCCCTTGTTATCTTTTTATTTCTTTTTTTTTCTATTTCTAATGAGTCTGACTAGTCAATTATAAATTACTCTGACTGTAGCTAGAGTTTTTCTGGTCCTGCCTGGGCCATGGTCAGGACAAATCTCTCTCACCTGCCAGTCCCACAGCCGTTCAGACCCAACCAAGTAAACACATAGAGACTTATATTAGTTATAAACTGTATGGCCATGGCAGGCTTCTTGCTAGCTGTTCTTATATCTTAAATTAACCCATTTCTATTAGTCTATACTTTGCCACATGGTTCATGGCTTACTGGTATCTTAACATCTTCTCATGGTGGTGGCTGGCAGCTCTCTCTCTCTCTCTCTCTCTCTCTCTCTCTCTCTCTCTCTCAGCCTTCCACTTCCCAGAATTCTCCTCTTTGCTTGTCCTGCCTATACTTCCTGCCTGGCTACTGGCCAATTAGTGTTTTATGTATTAACCAATCAGAGCAACACATTTAACATACAAAACATCCCACAGCATCTCCCCTTCTCAAATAAAAATCTTTAGGTTTCATTGTTTCTTCTGTTTATTTATTGTTTGTTTGTTTGTTGGTTGGTTGGTTGGTTGGTTGGTTTTCTGTTTTATTGATTCTCCTATGCTGTTAATTATACTACTTGCTTAGTCTGGTTCTATACACTGTTTTTGTTTGTTTACTTAAGATAAAATCTGATATCACTGATTTATGGACTTTCTTATTTTCTAATGCAGATGATAAGTATGGTAAATTTTCCTCTAAATTTGTTTTTCTGGTATCCAAAAGTTAGTAAATATTTTGTTTCATTAAGGTTGTTACAATAAAATAAGTGTAATAAGTGTTATGGTTAAAAGAAATATTTGTGTTAAATTGACAAGGTCTGGAACCCCAAGGAAGGTAAATAAAAAGGTTTGCATCTGGGTATCAGAAAGAAAGCTCAGCAGATAAAAGGAGAAACAAGGCTCTGTGAAAACACAGCCTGCCTTCATTGGCTTCTATAAATCCCTGACATAAACAAGGAACACATGAAAAACTCTGCTTACCATTCAGTCTTTCTTTACTGTGATTAAGAACATCTTCTAAAAAAGTGTCTACATATTCAAGAAAGGATATGACTCAAGGCTGTTCCTTAAACTAGCAGATAAATATGAGTGAACCCTGAAAAACTACAGCTTCATCTTGGTAGCTGTGGTGAGAGTCACCATCTCACAAGGATTATAGTCAAGGGTCCACGGTAAAACAAGCCAGTTACTTAACCTGGAAACTAAAGAGAACATAGTCTAATTAATGGCTAGAAGACCCACAAAAGTCAACACCTACAAGGAAAGCTATGACAATGCTTTCTATTGGTGAAATTATTAAGGCAACTCCACGTAGTTAAAAGGGAGGTTTGTTTTGTGGGGTAATTCATGAATGAAGGGATAGGTAATAGGGTCTGGGAAAGGTGTAGTGTAGTCCAGCGGTGTTCTCTGAGAACTCTGCTCAGTCTACCTCCAGCATCCAGGGTCCAGGAAAAGCCTCAATGGGGGTTGGAACTTCCAGATCAAAGCTGGAATGGCTACCCACTAAAGTTATCTGAGACAGTGATGGTCATAAAACAATCCAAGATTGGCAGCTAATAAAGCAAGTCAAAGATGAACAGAGGAGGTGAGCAGCACACAGTCATCTCTCTGGTTGAACCAAGGGAACAAGCCAATAGCATGACAACCCCCATTGACTCAGTTTACAATTTGAATGGAAAATTAACAAATCTTTGATCATTTTTTGCCATATCTTATTAAAAGCTTCTGTAGTGGTTTGGAAGAAAATAGACCCCAAAGAAAGTGAAATTATTAGGAGATGTTGCTTTGTTGGAGTAGGTACAGTCTTTTTGGAGGAAGTGTGTCACCCTGGGCTTTAAGAATTCATATATGATCAAGCCATTCCCAGTCTTACAGTCCACCTCCTATTGCCTTCTGATAAAGACATAGCCAGCACCATGTCTGCCTGCACACTATGCTCCCTGCCCTGAAGACAATGGACTGAACCTCTGAATCCATAAGTGAACTACCCCAATTAACTGTTTTCTTTTTAAGAGTTGCCATGATCATGGTGTCCTTTTACAGCAATAGAAACCCTAACTAAGACAACTTCTATACGAACATCTCAATGGCAACCACCTTTAGAGTCTCCTCTCCTTTTACACAGGAGTCTCATTCTTTCCTTCCAACTTTCTATGATTCCTTCTCACTAGAGAGAATTCTGCTTTCATATTTTCTTCACTAACACCTCTCCTCTTTTAAGCTTTCTTTCTATAATAAAATTTCATTTTAATCTCATTTTTCTTTGTCAGTGAAATTTATTCTTTGAGTTTGGAAGAAAAAAGACCTAGAGGCAACTCACTCAGAGCAACCAATGTCCTAGATCCTTAATTAAACCTACCTGTGACAAAAAAAAAACACAGAATTCTTGGGGATCCCATTATTACCCATTTTCCAGGTTGAAATATTTCCTGATTTTGAAATCGGTAATGTTGTGGGATATTTGTTCACACTAAAGTTCCAAGACTAATAATAAAGTTTACTTTAAATCAGAGGGTGGGGTCAGTGATTGGCTGACCCAAATCTGCAACAGAGACTTTGGAAGCCTTAGTTATGGGAACATAGGAAGATAGATGGGGGAAATTTGAGAGATTTGCAGCCTTTAAGTTCTGGGAAGCATGGAGAGTTAGGGTCATCTGATCATTCCTCCACCACTCTTTAGATCTATCAGGTTTTTTTGTAGCATAATATCTGACTTCAAAGTTTCTTTTTATATTAAAATAACTAAGATAAATGCATCATCTGGCATCCAAGACATGGACCTAGATCATACAGTGGCAAAGCCACCACACCTCCCCACCACCACTGATACTACTCAAGTCACTTCCCCACTCCTCCCAAGCCCATGTGAGTCTCTGTTTTTTCCTGTTACAGTCTCACTGCAGCAACGTGTGGCCATGGCACACTCATGCCCACAGTTTCACTATTACAGCCACCTCCCTCTGGCTCTACAGCTGCCAGTGTCAGTCACTCATCACAGGTTCTGTCATTCAGGCAGCCTGTTCTCTTGCATTCCACCCTCTCAGCCTGAATGTAGGTGCTACAGATGTTCTAGGGCAGGATAATGCACTACAGCAGCTAGCCCAGGAGTTTAGATACCTCACTGCAGCTGCTCAAATCACAGGCCCACCCCATGTGGCACTGTGTATCCATGAACCTCTCAGCCTCTCAGCAGCACAAGTGCCTGGGACAAGAGAAGCCCCACCACCCTCTATAACAGCTGAAAACCACCACTGCAGCTGGTTATCCAAGCAGAGCACTGCCATTGCTGCTCTGGAAAAACTGAAAAGTCACAAATCTGATAAGACACTTGGGAATTCTTGAGGGTGGAATTAGGACATACATACATACACATATATATCTTTCCCATGTTAAGAACATGGGGTATTATAATGCAGGGACTTGGGCTTCTGCATTGTTCCACAATGGATCACTTAAAAATGGAAAAATTTAATGAAGGGATAACCAACTTTACTGGGACTGACATGATTTTGACTATAATTATTATCAGTTTAGTAATTCATATTTTGTCCTTAAAAAGTGAAGGGATTTCTGTGCCAAATATGAAAAAAATGACTGACAAGATAAAAGCATTAGAAGACCTACTAATGAAACTAAGAAAAATATACACAGAGAAGAGGACTTTAGAGCAGAACCTACCATACCACTGCATGATGAAACTAAAAAGGAGCACCCCAGGGATATTAGAAAAATCAACCTTTATTGATCCAGTTAGTACACAAGAATGGCCATCAGATGATAGACACCTCCAAGGCTATGCAGAAGTTAAACTGGAATCCTGTAGTAGTATTAAATTTGAGATTTAAGGAAGCAGTCATTTCATATGTTATAGATTTACAGTACGTGAAGCAGATGATAAATTCGTGAGCAACTCAGAACAGAAGTATCTCCCAAGACTGAAAAGATTTAGCTACATCAATGTTTGAAGCTGGTCCTCAGTTTCAATGGAAAACATGGTGTAAAGAGGAAGCTAAAGTCATATGTAGATGAATTTCTAAACACTCTTATTAAATAAAAAACACAGGGCCAAATATAGGGAGTGAAAGCCTGAGAGATCAGGGAGATAGTGAGAGCCACCAATCTTAACTCTCCAGCTCTGCAGCTACCCAAAGTGAGTTACTTCCTGTCTATTGATGCCTTTATTACCTTGCTGTTCTTCCCTCTCATTAGCTCTTAGCCCAGCTACCTCACTTCCTTGTTACTGCCTGTCTGCACAGACTCTAGGTCTCTATGGTTGGTACTGGGATTAACCAACTTTACTAGGATTGACATGATTTTGACTATAATTATTATCAGTTTAGTAATTCATATTTTATCCTTAAAAAGTGAAGGGATATCTGTGCCAAAGATATATGTGTGTCATCACACTTGGCTGTTCCCTAGCGTGTCCTTGAACACACAGAGACCCTGCGTGCCAAGTGGTCAGATTAAGGGCATGTGCTACCACTGCCTGACTACTGTGTTAATGGCTTGCTATTACCTTGAATCTCCAGGCAAAAGAGAGGTGCTTTGGGATATTCTATATGATGTGAATGTGTTACCATCATTGGTTGATAAATAAAAAAGCTGGTTGATCAGTAGCCAGGCAGGGCATATAGGTGTATAGGCAGGACAAGCAGAGAGGAGAGTTCTGGGAAGAGGAAGCTGAGTCAGGGAAGATGTCAGCCCACCATTGAGGGAGCAGCATGTAATGGCACACAGGTAAAGCCACGGAACATGTTGTGACATGTAGATTAACAGAAATGGGCTGAGTTTAATTGTAAGAGCTGGTAAGTAGTTAGCCTGAGCTAGTGGCCAAGCAGTTTTAATTAATATAACCTTCTGTGTGTTTACTGGGGTCTGAATAGCTGCAGTACCCAGCAGGACACAGGAAAACTCCAACTACAAGCTGCAGTCATAGAACAATGAAATAGGGCTAGAGATATTTATATTTCCCAAGACAAGACCATCAGTGAAGGCCAGTATGTAGATGAACAGTCTTACTAAATAAGAAACACAGAGCAAAATACAGAGTTAAAAGCCAAGAGGTCAGAGCAGTAGCTAAGAGCTGAGACTAAAAAACTTACCCTTCACTGCCGCTGCTGTCCTACCTCTTTGCAAGAGACCTACTTCCTGTGTGTTTGTCCTATTTATTGACTTTCTGTTCTGACTTCTCATTGGTTGTAAACCCAACCACATTACCTCCTCATCACTGCCTGACTGTACAGACTTCCAGGTCTTCTATGATTGGTATTGAGATTAAAGGCGTGTGTCTCCATGCTGGCTGTATTCTTGAACACACAGAGATCTACCTAGCTCTGCCTCCCAAGTGCTGGGATTAAAGGCATGCACCATCACTGCCCAGCTTCTTGCTATTAGCTCTGACCCCCAGGCAACTTTATTTATTCACATACAAATAAAATCACATTTCAGTACAAATAAAATATCACCATATTTCCCTTTTTCTATTTTAATAAAAAGGAAAAAGGAAAAAGTTATAACTAATATAAGAAAAACTATATACAAAAATACAATAACTATATACCATATATACAAGCAACAAATACCTAAAAAATAGTTTAGTCCATTTGTATTTGACAAATTCAGAGAAAATAGTTCCATTATCTATCCTATTTTGGTAAGTCCAAAATATACCTAATTCACTTTCTATCCTAACTAATCTTCAACTATAACTAACTAATCTTCAACTCTCTCAGAGACCCAAGAAGGAAATAATATTACCTAATAAAAAATAAAAACAGGAAGTGCATGCAAGCAACGTCCAAAAAAATGTGAGTTGACAGAAACAGCCAGCTGCCTGGACAATTACACAAGGTTTCTCCACAGCATTGGGGCATCATCTTTAGCCTATAGGCTTAGCATATCTGATAGACTCATTTGTGAAGTAGGATGTACACAAGGTCAACAGTTCAATCTCACATTGGGTGAGAGTAGTCCATGTACCAGAAACACCTGAATTCCACTAGTGTATTGTCATGATTCAGGATTTTAAATTCTGGATATTGTTGATTTTTTTTTAAATTCAGCTGTCCATTCTTCTTGGCTATGTGTGTGTGTGGCTTCATCTCAGGATCCTGTTCTTCTCCATATCCCTCTATTAAATGCCAGTCTACTATTGAGAGGTGTGAGCTTAGTTACTCTTCAAGAATAACTGTTTCAGCTGTCCTTCCACTGCACATCAGAAGTCATTGGCCCACTGCCTGTTCAGCTGCCTTCGAAAAAAAAGGGCACTGTACCTTTTCCAGATTGCAAAGGCCATTTCAGGGATGGTGCCATATTATCCTGTCCTCAGAAGATGCCTTTTGATAAAGCCATATCCACACTTGTTTTGACAAGAATTGGTAGTCCTTTTTTTGTGTTCTGTCTGTCGATTTTGTCCTGTTTGTCAGCAGTTGACTAGAGGATATTTTGTTTGTCCAGTGGCTAACTTTTGCCACAATGAAAGTTAACTCCATATGCAGTTTCCTCAATGCCCATATTTTCTCTGAAGTAGATTGGTACTGCCAGGAGCCCACATGTCTCATAGTCATAACAAAAAAGAAAAATTTTCTAAGTTATTAAAACATTTTAAATGCCATACTATAGATCGCTGAAGAGTTTGAAGATGACCTGTCAATCTAAAATATATCTGCTTAATTTCAAAAAACATACTAATATTACTACAAGTTCTATTATAATGTCTAACTACTAACTTTATATCCTAATAGTTGGTAAAAATAACAAAGGATGAACAAATTGCATTACATTGTTAAATGAATGGTATAAGTACAATATCATGAACAAGATTAGAATTATATGTATGGAATTTTCTAACCATATCAATCTCTCTCTCTCTCTCTCTCTCTCTCTCTATATATATATATATATATATATATATATATATATATACATAATTTGTATACAATATAAAAAAATCCAATCCTATGTAAAGGACTTAAAACTAGTAATTGTCTTTTTCTTTTTTTAAACAAGAATCTTAAATCTAATCTCCTTTGTTTAGCCTTTTTCCTAACCCTTAACAACAACTTGTAACCAACACTCCTAAACAATGAAAATTATCCCAGACCCAAAACCCATTAAAAGTCCAAAAACCACCTGCTCCACACCACCTCTTTGGGAATGTGGGCGTCATATTCTTAAAATTGTTTCCTGCTGGGTATGTGCGAAGGTATCATTATTCTGAAAAGAAAAATTTTAGGTTAATTGTCAAATTCTAGGAAATGTAGCTATATCCTTCGTTGTCCAGGTTGAACATAATGCCAAAGTTCAGAGTTTATCTCAAGTCCTTATTCAAGTAGTCTTTGAAACTGGATCATCTCAGCTAGCCATCTCAAACTATCTCTGAGCACTTTGTAGTCCAAAGCTGAACTGTAAATGATGTTTGTCAGCTTAGTGATATTATTATTGTCCACATGGAATTGTTGTTGTTGTGGAGCCCCATCTTCTTCCTGGAGACTTCAGTTGATGTTAGGCCTGGCCGTGATTTCCTGCAGGAAACTGATAAGAGACTCAAACACAAAGACATGTATAGGCAGCTAATTGAAGCATATTTTTCTAGAATTAGTTAGTACTCTATATGACCATTCATATCTTAACAAAGTTGATATATATATATATATATATATATATATATATATATATATATATCTTGTAAATTTTGATATAAGATTCATATTTTAAGGAAAGTTTAAAGAATCAGAATAGAATCAAAGAATTGAGATTAGTATAATAGAATAGTACCTTAATTAATTTGGTTTTTCTCTTGTTCCATGTCAGAAGACGGCTCTTTTCTTCTGGCATGATACAGGGAGTTTGCACTTTCCTTTTAACAACATGCTTGAGTTTAAAGAAGGAGAGAGCCATTCTCCAACTCCAAAGTCAGCTTTAAATTTTAATTGAACTGGAACTACAAGAAGACCAATAGTGTTAAATTTCTTTAGAGAAGAGCAGAAACAAACATTTAGGAAGACTTACAAAATTTTGTAGAGGATAATATCAATATGCTATTTTACCCCCTTTCCTGGGACAGATGATTTGTCCTTTTTCTTCAATTGTCTCATTTGTCCAGTGCACTTCAGATTCCTTAGCCTTCATTCTCCTAAAAGACAAAAACAAAACTCTTTCCCCAGGACTAATTTTGGGGAGATCCTTTTTCGGCAAGTTATTATCTGATTAAATGAAAAGGCGTGTGTTACAGGTATGTTAGTTTAAATTGGATGGTAATTCTGGTTGATGAACAATCACCTCTTCTAATTAAGAGGTCTCTCTTGTTCAAATCGAACCTTTATCAATTTTGATGGTATCCACAGCTTATGTTCTCCTGTAGAAACAAAAACAAAACCTCGCCCCCAATGTAACACATATCCTTAAAGTATATAGGCTGATTTAATTCTGAAGTTTTTTCTATTATCCAATGTCTCTCTGCAGCTGTTGTTCCTTTCTCATTGGCATTGAGAAAATTCAACATTAATAGAGCATTATGCAGTCTATTTCTGGGGAGTTTTGTTATGCCTTTCTGTTTAGCATATTCTTTAGAGTCCTATTTGATCTTTCAACTGCTTTGCCTGTAGGATTATGTGGTATGCTTTTAATATGCTTTATATTGTAATAAGCAAAAAACTGTTTCATTTTAACAGAAACATATGATGGAGAATTGTCAGTTATGATTTGAGCAGGTATACCCATGATGGCCATAACTTCTAGCAAATGAGTGATTACAGAATCAGCTTTTTCAGAACTCAAAGCAGTTGCCCATTGAAATCCTGAATAAGTACCAATGGTATGGTGTACATATTTCAATTTTCCAAATTCTGCAATGTGAAACACATCCATTTGCCAGATTTCATTCCTCTGAGTACCCTTTAGGTTACATCCTGGTGGTAATGGCGTTTGATTGTAGAAGGAACAAGTAGGACATTTCTTTACTATTTCTTGGCTTGTTGCCAGGTTAGGGAAAAATCCTTTTTTAAAACTTTACTATTGACATGGTGTTTTTAATGAAATTCTGAGGCCTCCAGCACATTTACTATCAATCATTTATCAATCTCATCATTTCCTTGTGCCAGAGGGCCTGGCAGACCAGTATGGGATCATATGTGAGTTATATATAAGGATGACTCCTTTTCCTGATTGTATCTTGTAACTGAATAAATAGTGAAGTTAATTCTGAAGCATCAGGGATAAATTCTGCAGTCTCAATATGTAATACCACTCTTGCAGCATACAGAGAGTTAGTACTATGTTGAGATGTTCTGAAAGATCCATTAATACCAACAGAATAGCATACAATTCTGATTTTTGAACTGAATTATAAGGACTTTGAACCACTTTACTTAAATTTTCTAATTTGTAACGTGTGTTTCCTTGTTTGTTGGCATCTGTATAAAATGTATGAACTCCAGATATGGGTTTTTCCCATACAATTCGAGGCAAGATCCAATCAGCTCTCTTTATAAGATCAATTCTATCGCTTTTGGGATATTTGCTGTTTATTTCTCCAAAAAAGAAACTACTGCAAGCTCTTTTCCAAGGTTCACTTTCTGTCCATAATTTTTCTTTTTCTTTTTTTTTTTTTAAAGATTTATTGATTTATTATGTACACAGAAGAGGGCACCAGATCTCATTACAGATGGTTGTGAGCCACCATGTGGGTGCTGGGAATTGAACTCAGGACCTCTGGAAGAGCAGTCAGTGCTCTTAACCTCTGAGCCATCTCTCCAGCCCCGCTGTCCATAATTTTTCAATGTCCTCCTTAGTTAGAGGTATGACAATTTCTGCTGGATCTATTCCTGCTAATTGACAAAGTCTCAATTTTCCTTTCCAAATCAAGTCAGAGATTTTTTTCCACATAAGTTTTTAATTTTTTATTTGGTTTATTTGGTAACAATATCCATTGCAATATACTATCTTCCCTCTGCATTAATATTCCAGTAGGAGAATGCCTAGAAGGTAAAATAACCAAAATGCAATCCAGCTTTGGATCAATACGATCCACGTGCCCTTCATGTACTTTCTTTTCTAACAAGGCCAATTCTTTGTCAGCTTCAGGTGATAATTCTCTTGGACTATTTAAGTCCTTGTCACCTTCTAAGGTTTTGAACAAATTATTCAATTCATCATTGTTTTACCCCAACAATAGTTCATAGATGAGAAATGTCTCCAAATAATCTTTGAAAGTCATTAAGAGTCTGTAGTCTATCTCTCTTAGTTTGCACTTTTGGGGGTCTAATTTTTGTAGCTCTATTTTATATCCTAAATAATTAATAGAATCTCTTCTTTGTATCTTTTCAGGAGCAATTTGTAATCCCCAGCCAGGCAAAATTTTCTTTACTTCTTCAAAATTCTTTCTAAAGTACCTGCTTTTGAGTCAGCTAGTAAAATATCATCCATATAATGATAAATTATACATTTAGGAAATTTTTTTACTTATCACTTCCAATGGCTGTTGTACAAATTATTGGCACAGAGTTGGGCTATTCAACATTCCCTGTGTGAGGACCCTCCATTGAAATCTTTTAACCGGTTGAGAATCATTATAAGTTGCACTGTTAAAGCAAATCTTTCTCTGTCTTTTTCTTGTAAGGGTATTGAAAAGAAGCAGTCTTTTAAATCAATAACTATGAGAGGCCATTCTTTTGGTAACAGAGTAGGCAAAGGAATTTCAGATTGTAGAGAGCCCATTGGCTGAATTACTTTGTTAATTTCTCTAAGGTCTGTTACCATTCTCCATTTACCAGATTTCTTTTTAATAACAAATACAGGAGAATTCCAAGGGCTGGTTTATTCTTCAATGTGATGAGCTTTTAACTGTTCTTCTACCAGCTCTTTTAAAGCCTGGAGTTTCTCTGTTGTTAACGGCCATTGCTGTACCCATACAGGCCTGTCTGTTAACCATTTTAAAGGTAGAGCTGTTGGTGTCTTTGGAAGATCATCAGTTTTTATGCCCTGTTCTTGTATAATATGGATGGCTGGTGACCACTCATTAGAATAATATCGTCTAATATTTCTCTCAGAAAGATGTGCTAGTTTATGATTTGTTTCTGAGATTGGAGGAATGTTCATCTGAGTATTCCATTGTTGCAACAAGTCTCTACCCCATAGTTTCATAGCTATGTTAGTCACACATGGTTTTAATTTTCCTCTCTGTCCTTCTGGTCCTATACATTTGAGCCATCTTGCACTCCGTTTCACCTGAGATAAGGTCCCAATTCCTAACAGTTGAATATTTACCTCCTGAAGAGGCCAAGTTGGATGCCAAAATTCTGGTGCAATTATGGTAACATCCACACCTGTGTCACCAGACCAGATAAAATACCATTTATTTTTATCGTTAATTTTGGTCTTTGTTCATTAATAGAAGTTTGCCAAAAACTTTTCTTTATGTTTTCTCCTGAATTTTCTATTCCTTCTGTGTCATCATCCTGACCAGCATGATTTATTTCAATAGGCATTTGGTTATTTAATTGCTCTGAGTAGGGGTTTCCTCTACGGCTGCAGGAAAGGTTTAAACTGGATTTACTGTGGGGGCCTGCATGAGGCCCCTCTGGGAGTTTCCCAAAGACTGACACAAAGGATTGCCCTCTCTGTCCCTTGCTGATCTACATTCATTGGTCCAGTGTTTTCCTTTACCACACCTTCTGCATACTCCAGCAGTAAAGGGAATGGTCCCGGATTCAGAAGCTAGTAAGATAATAATTGGATCTTTGGCATTTGAGAATGTGAATGAATGCAGCATGCAAAAGAATACTCAGGCCGTTAAAGGCAAGATCTGCACCTTTGGAAGATTGTATTAGAGACACAGTTAATGTTGAGGCTCATGACCATGATGATATGTGGGTGGGAGAAGCAATTTCAAAAGGTTTGGGGTATGTTACATGTTTTGGAAGTGGAAAGCAAGGACATTTGAAAAGGGACTGTAAAGAGGTCATCACTAGAAACAATGTTTCTTCAAGGAACAATGGCAACAGAATGCCCCTTCCTTCTGGAGTACAGTCTTTTTAAAGAAATCTGTGAAAGATTCTTTTCGGCCTTGTATAACCTTTGTAAATGACTCGGGTTTTTTTCCTGGTTCCTCAACTCTGTCCCATGCATTCAAGGCTGCCATTCAACATAAAATTAGGGTTTGGACATCATATAAACATTGTGTTTGTACTGAAGCATATTGACCTTCTGCAATAAGCTGATCCTGGCAAACTTGTATTCCTTTATCCCTCCATATTTTTTCCTATGTTTTTAGCCTCATCCTTGAACCAAGTTAACCACTGAAGCCTTTGGCTGGGTTCAAGAACAGCTTGTGCCAGCTACCACCAGTCCTGTGTTACAATCCTATTATATGTTGACCAAGAGTTTAATATTTGCTTTACATATGGGGAATGCATGTCATAAGGTACTATTGCCTCCTTAAACCTTTGTAAATCTAACATTTCAATTGGAGCCCAAATATTATTTGAAGTCATTTGATTAGGCAACTGCTGTATGGTTACATGATAATTTAAGGGTGACTGTGTGAAAATAGGCTTTCTTTCTGTTATCTTATGATCCAATCTTGAAACAACTTCACTGTTAATTTCTTCTGTCTGAATTTGAATTTCTCTATGATTCATTTTTACAGGTTTAACAAGTTTTTCTAAAACTGTTATCCTGGCACTTAAATTGACTATCTTTTTAAATAGTAAAATGAGGATAAGCATGGTAATAAACTGCATAATTTGATCAATATTAATCTTCTCATATAGTTGTTCCATTGGTCAGAGCTGGCAGCAGGGGTAAGCCCCTGATGATTTCCCCTAGAATGGCAGGAATTTAGAAAAGATAAAACAAATGATTTTCTGAGCAGATATACTGACTCTTACAATGTATCTTATGTCTGCAAAGCAATAAATGTAAATTTTGAAATGCAGAAAACACATAAAAGAGACCTTGTATCATCTCATGCTGCATAGTCATGAGGACTGCTCAGACTCTATGTTTTTATAAGAAGGATCCACCTAGAGGGTATGTGGCTGGTCAAATCTTGCTTCATTGCTCTCACTAATCTTATACTTCACATATGTTCCATCAAAGCCAGTTTCCAAGTACAAATGCTATCATGCCCTTTGACCTTCAGAGCTCCCTCAGCTTGGTACTACTCATACAGCTCACCTGCTGCATTCTCCCTATCTTACTTTGGGTTTTTATTACTGTAAAAAGACACCATGACCATGGCAACTTTTTTAATTAAAATTTTAAATTATTTTACATAACAATCAGAGTTTCCTTTCCCTCCTCTCCTCCCATTCCTTCCCCCAACCTCCTTTCTACCACCCTATTTATTCCTCAGAAAGAGAAAGACCTCTATGGGAGTCAACAAAGCTTAGCATATCAAGGTGAGGCAGGACCAAGCTCCTCCCTCCTGCATCTAGGCTGATTGAGGTATCCCATCATAGGGAATAGGCTTCAAAAAGCAAGCTTATGTGCCAGGAACATATCCTGGTCCCACTGCTGTGAGCCCTACAAAAAGGCCAAGCGACACAACTGTCACCCACATGCAGAGGGACTAGGTCAGTCCCATGCAGGCTCCCTAGCTGTTGGTCTAGAGTCCTTGAATTTCCACAAGATTGGGCCAGCCGTCTCTGTGGATTTCACCATCATGATCTTGACTCACCCCTGCTCATATAATCCCACCTTCCTCTCTTCAACTGGATTCCCATAGCTTGGCCCAGTTCTTGGCTGTGGATCACTGCATCTGCTTTAATCAGTTACTGGATAAAGGTTCTATAAAAATTAGGGGAGTCACCAGTCTGATTACAGGAGAAGGACAGTTCAGGTACCCTCTCCAGTATTGCTAAGAGTCTTAGCTGTGGTCATCCTTGTAGATTCCTGGAAGTTTCCCTGACACCAGGCTTCCCCCTAACCCCATAATGGCCCTCTCTATCAAGATATCTCTCTCACTGCTCTCCCTCTCCATACCTCCCCCAACTTCACCATTTTGATTCCTCATGTTCCCATTCCCCATCTCCTCCTCTCTATCCTCCCACCCACAGTTTACCCTGGAGATCTCATATATTTCCCCTTTCCAGGGAGATCCATGCTCTTATGCACATTCTTGTTACCTAGCTTCTTTGGTGCTGTGGATTACAGTATGGTTATACTTTGCATTACATCTAACATCCACTTATGAGTGAGTACATATTGTGTTTGTCTTTCTGGGTCTGTGTTGTCTCACTCAGGATGATTTTTTCTAATTCCATCCTGTTGCTTGCAAATTTCATGATGTCACAGATTTTTACCACTGAACAATACTCAGTTGTATAAATGTACCACATTTTCTTTATCCATTCTTCAGGTGAGGGGCATCAAGATTGTTTTAGGTTCTGGTTGTTACAAATAATACTTCTATGAACATAGTTGAGGAAGTGTTCTTGTGGTATGATTAAACATCCTTTGGGTATATGCCTAAGAGAAGTATTGTTGGGTCTTGACATAGATTGATTCCCAATTTTCTGTGACATCACCTTATTGATTTCCAAAGTGGCTGAATATGTTTGCACTTCCTACTAGCAGTGGAGGAGTGTTCTCCTTACTCCATATCCTCTCCAACATAAGCTATCGTCAGTGGTTTTGATCTTAGTTGCTCTGACAGGTTTAAGATGGTATCTCAAAGTTGTTTTGATTGGATTTCCCTGATGACTAAGGGTGTTGAACATCCTTAAATGTCTTTCAGCCATTTGAGATTCTTTTGTTGAAAATTTTGTTTTGGTCTGTACTCCCTTTTCTAAATGGATTATTTGGTATTTTGGTGTCTAATTTCTTGAATTCTTTATATAATTTGGAGATCATTCCTCTGTCAGATGTGGAGTTGGTCAAAATATTTTCCTATTATATAGGCTTCAGTTTTGTCTTATTGGCAATGCCCTTTGCCTTACAGAAGCTTTATGGTTATAGGGGGTCCCATTTATTAATTGTCAATCCCAGTATCTGTGCTACTGGTGATATATTCAGGAAGTAGTCTCCTGTGCCAATACATTCAAGGCCACTTCCCACTTTCTCTTGTATCAGATTCAGTATAACTGTATTTATGTTGAGGACTTTGATACACTTGGACTTGAGTTTTGTGCATGGTGATAGATATGTATTGCACAAATGCTAAATGGTCTTATGATAAAAACCCAGAGCCAGATATCATGGTGAAAGCTGAAAGATCAGAGAAGCAGAGCAAGGCACAGCTACTACCTCTTACCTCAGCAATTCCTCAGCCTGAAAGAGCCAGAGTTTCTGTCTCCTCCCACCTCATATTCTTTTCTTTGCCCAGCCATATCTCTTCCAGTTTCAACCTCCCTAGTGGTGGAATTAAAGGTACATGATCCCAAGTGCTGGAATTAAAGGTGTGTGCCACAACTGCCTGGCTCTGGACTGGACTGGAATAATCTCATGTAGCCCAGCCTGGCCTTGAACTCACAGAGATCCAGATGGATCTCTGCCTCTGCCTCCCACATGCTAAGATTAAAGGTGTGTACCACCGTGCTTGGCCTCTATATTTAATCTAGTGGCTTGTTCTGTCCACTGATCTTCAGGCAAGTTATATTTGTTCAAGATATCACCACAGATATGTATCTATTTGAATTCTTCTACATGTGAACATCCAGTTATGCCAGCACCATTTTTTGTTGTGGTTGTTTTTGTTTTTGTTGTTGTTGTTGTTGCTGTTTTGTTTTTTGAAGCAGGGTTTCTCTGTGTAGTTTTGGTGTCTGTACTGAATCTCACTTTGTAGACTAGGCTGGCCTCAAACTCACAGAGATCTGCCTGGGTCTGCCTCAAGAGTACTGTAATTAAAGGTGTGCACCACCAACTGCCCAGCATTCAGCACCATTTGTTGGAGGTACTTTCTTTTCTCCATTGTATAATTCTGGCATATTTGTCAAAAATTGAGTGTTCATATGTGTGTGGGTTTATGTCAGGGTCTTCTATTTGATTACATTGACCCGTGTCTATTTTTATGCCAATATTAAGCTGTTTTTATTATTATAGCTCTATAGTAGAGTTTGAAATTAAGGATAGTGATGCCTCTGGAATTTCCTTTATTGTACAGGATTGTTTTAGCTATCCTGAGATTTTTCTTTTTCCATATGAAATTGAATGTTCTTCTTTCAAGTTCTGTGAAAAATTGTGTTGGGATTTTGTTGGGGATTGCACTGAATCTGTAGATTGCTTTTGATAAGACTGTCATCTTTATTGTTAATTCTACCTATGCAAGAACATGGGAGATCTTTCCATTATCTGATATCTTCTTCAATTTCTTTCCTAAAAGACTGAATAGGTCTTTGTCATATAGGTCTTTCATTTGTTTGGTTAGAGTTACCCCAAGATATTTTATATTATTTGTGGCTATTGTAAAGTGTGATGTTTCTTTAATTTCCTTCTCAGTCCATTTATCATTTGTATATAGGAGGGCTACTGGTTTTTTTAAGTTAATCTTGTATCCCCCCCATATTACTAAAGGTAATTATCAGCTGTAGGAGTTCCCTGGCAGAATTTTTGTGGCCACTTATGTATAATATCATATCATCTGCAAATAGCAAAAGTTTGACTTCTTCCTTTCCCATTTATAACTACTTGATTTCTTTTTTTGTCTTATTGATTTAGCTAGACTTTTGAGTACTATATTGAATAGATATGGAGAGAAAAGACAGCCTTGTCTTGTTCCTTATTTTAGTGAAATCACTATGAGTTTCTCTCCATTTAATTTGATGTTGACTCTCTGGCTTGTTGTATATCATTTTTATTATGTTTACATATGTTTCTTGTATCCCTGACCTCTCCAAGACATTTATCATGAAAGGGTGTTGGATTTTGACAGTCTTTTTAAGCATCTAATGAGATGATAATGTGTTTTTTTTCTTTCAGTTTGTTAATATAGTGAATTACTTTGACACATTGCAGGATGTTGAGCCATCCCTGCATCTTTGGGATGAAGCCTATTTGATCATGGTGGATTATATTTTTGATGTGTTCCTGAATTTGGTTTGCCAGTATTTTATTGAGCATTTTTGCACCAGTGTTCATGAGGGAGATTGGTTTGTAAGTCTTTTTCTTTGTTGTATTTTTGTGTGGTTTGGGTATCAGAGTAACTGTAACCTTATAAAAGGAGTTTAGGAATGTTTCTTCTGTTTCTATTATGCAGAACAATTTGAAGAATGTTGGTACTAGCTCTTCTTTGAAATTCTAGTAAAATTCTGTGCTGAAACCCACCTGGTTCTGGACTTATTTTGGTTGGGAGACTTTTAAGGACTGCTTCTATTTCCTTAAGGGTTATAGGTCCATTTAAATAGTTTTTCTGGTCTTGATTTAATTTTTGTATATGCTACCCATCCAGAAAATTGTCCATTTCTTTTAGATTTTCGAATTTTGTTGAGTACAGGTTTTTGAAGCATGACCTAACAATTCTCTGGAGTTCCTCAGTGCCTGTTATTATGCCCCCTTTCATTTCTGATTTTGTTAATTTAGATATTCTCTCTCTGCCTTTTTGTTAGTTTCAATAAGGGTTTGTACAGCATCTTTTACAAAGAAAACATTTCATTGAAGGGACTTGCTTCCAGTTGCAGAGGTTTAGTCCACTATCATCATTGCAGAGAGCATGGTAGAATGCAGGCAGATGTTGTGCTGGAGTAGCTGAGTGTCTTACATCTTGAAGGCAACAGGAAGTCAATTGACTATCACACTGAGTGAAGCTTGAGCAAAAGGGTCCTCAAAGCCTGCCCCACAGTGACACAACAAGTGTCACACTCCCTCCAACAAAGCCATACCTCCTAATAATGCTATTCCCTTTGGGAGCCATTTTCTTTCAAACCACCACATTCCACTCTTTAGCCTCCAAAGGACTGTAGCCATATCATAATGCAAAATGCATTTAATCTAACTTCAAATGTTCCCATAGTCTATTACAGTCTCACAATGTTTGAAAGTCCAAAGTTCAAAGTCTCTTAAGAGATTCATGCAATCTCATATCTGTAATCCCCTATAAAATAAAAATAAAAAAAAATCACATACTTCCAATATGTAATGGCACAGGATATAGATTACTATTCTAGAATGTAGGGAAAGGAGCATAGTGAGGCAATACTTGGTTAAACCAAGACCAAAAAGCAGCTGGACAAACTCCAAACTTTGCATCTCATATATAAAGTCAAAACACTCTTCAGATCTCCAAATCCATTCAGGGTTGCTTACAACATACTTCTTTCTCTTGTGATGTTTCCACTCTCTATTAGCAGCTCTCCTTGGCAGGTATCCCATGACTCTGACATCTCTAATATCTTGGGTTCCCAAGACAATACAGGTTTTAATTTCACAGCTTCCCACAATGGCCTCTCTTCTAGGCCTCCATTCAAGAACTCCCCTGACACATGCCTGGCCTCAGCAACTTTATTCTGTAACTCCTTTTTTTTCTATCATCAACTCTAAACTCAGAATCACATAGTCAAAGCTGCCAAATTCTACTGCTTGCTGGGGCTGGAACAAGCCCCTTTGTTCAATTATATCATCCTCAGCTTTCTGTCTTCCATTGACAAAGCTTGGCGGTCCTGAAATTTTCTATGTAGACCATGCTGACCTCAAGCATAGAGATTTGCAAGCTTTGCTTTCCCAGTGCTAGAATTAAAGGTATGCCCCACCACAGAAAGCTCTAAGCTTTTCTCTAGCTTCTTTCCACAAGTTGGAAACTTAGCTGGGTGGGACCTTGTCATGAAGTCACCACTCCCTTTATTCCATTTCTTAATCCATTTATCTCCTTGAACAAAAGATTTAGCTCCATTCCACTTTCTGGTGCCCTTTTTCTCCTCAAATATTTTTCCTTGCTCAGTTTGCTCCTTTTCATTATATATCTTCATTAGAATTACTATGAATATCCACACAACAGAGTCTATACTAGGCTCTTTTGAGATTTCTTCTGTCAACAGAATTAATCCAAAACTCTTCACTTTAGCCTCAGGCAGATTCTTTGGTAAAGGGCAAAATGCAGTTACTTCCTTCACCAAAATATCACAAAAATGATTTCTAGGCAACATACTAAAAGTCTTTTGTGAAACCTCTAGAGCAAGTCCCAACATTCCAAGTCATTATCAGCACCATTGTCTTCCATGTTTCTACTAGTATATCCTGTTAAGTAGTGCTTCAAGCATCCCCTTGCTTTCCTATCCCAAAATACCAAAGTTATTACTCCAAACAGAAGCATGGTCAGGCCTATCACAACAATACTCAAGTTCCTGATACTGACTTTTGTCTTAGTTGGTTTTTAGTGCAGTGAGGAGACACCATGACTATGACAACTCTTATAAAGAAAACATTTAATTGGGGTGGCTCCCTTACAGTTTCAGATGTTCAGTCCATTAGCATCATGATTGAGGGCATGGTGGCATGCAGGCTGATGTGGTGCTGGAGGATCTGAGAATCTTGCAGATCTTGCAGGCAATAGCCAAATCTTTCTTACTAGGTGTTGGGAAATGTCTTTCATTATATGATGACTTAGTTTTGTTTCTGATACTATGACAAATACCTCAACAAAATGCAACATAATGAAGGAGAGGGTTATAACCCTAGGTTACAGATGATTACTGAGAGGAAGCCAAGGCAAGAACTAAAAGCAGGTGATCATATCACAACCACACTCAAGAGGAAAGAGCTCTTTGCTACTATCTTTCATTATGCTTTCTTCTGTCCTGTATTGCTCAAGAAACCTTGCCTAGGTTACCTAGGTATTAATGCCAGCCAAATGAGTTGTATCTGCTTCTGTAAATTAACTGTCAAGACATTCCCCCACAGATATTTCCATAAGCAAACAGAAGTTAGGCAATTCCTCAATTGAGGTTCTATTTTCAGGTGTTTCTAGGGCAGGAGTTCTTAACCTTAAGACCATCAGAAAATAGAGATAGTTATATTATGATTCATAACAGTAGCAACAATTCAGTTATGAAGTAGCAACAAAAATAATTTTATGGTTGGGGTCCACATGATATAAGGAAATATATTAAAGGGTTGCAGTGTTAGGAAGGTTCAGAACAACTGCTCTATGTCATGACAAGTTGACAGCTGTGGGTGGTCTGCCCCCATTTCACCCTGGTACTCTTGAGGAGAGAGGGATAAGAAAATATCAGGGAGAAAGAGAGATAGTTGATGAGAAGAAAGACTGAAACACTGGATAGCATGGTGAGGACCCAGGTCAATACCCAACAGCCCAGAACTTTATTCAAAAGGGATTTTTATGACAATGCCAAGGTGCAAGGCAAAAGACCTCCCCTTTTCTAAATACAGCCAAGTGCAGACCCTTTCAAACACCTGGTAACCACACCCATGGTCAAGTTATCCCCTTATGTAACCCTGCTGGATAAAACAAGTTCAGATTCTCTGACCTTGAGTAATTTGGGCCTCCACAGACAGCACGGCAGAAGATTGAAGATTACTGATAACACAGATGATTTTCATCTGTAATATATGTACATGATATTGCATGAAATAATAAGCATTAAGTTTTTCTTCCTTTACTGTGGAAAAGCAGGTTGAGATCTGGTAGGTAAATTCAAGTCCATACCTGAATGACCTGTTAAATGTTTGCTCCTTGGGCTCTCCCTGGAATGAGTTTTAACATCTTATTCATTTCCTCACTAATCAATAACTTAAATAAAATCATTAAAATTCTTATTTCATATTTTCTGGAAAGGTGATCTTTGTCCTTATTTGTTTGTTTTTAATTATTTCTTAACATTGAAGATTAGGAGTAGTCTCATGTCCTCCTAGGAATGCCACCAATGCCTCTCAAAGACTCTCTTCCAGCCTACAAATTTTGGTGGCAGAAAGATGATGTGCTATATGACTGATTCTCATGAAGTGTAAATTGTTTTGTTAGTCTCTTTAGGAAGCACACTAATTCTTATAGATACTCAGTATTATAAAATCAATCCAGACCTTTATTCCACATATCTAGAGAGACAACTGGAGGAAATCAGAATATTTTCATAATGAACCATCCATGCACTTGCTCACCCACAGTCCTTCTAATTCCACCAATCAAGTTAGAAAACACAGAAAATTCTGCCTTCCAGGGCCTTGGTTCTCAAAAGAATTTGTGTATTTTACTCGCATAGAGACTTCCCTGTGCCTATCACTCACAAAAATATTTCTGAAGCTTCTCACCCACATGCCAGATGCTGACAGCATATATCCCCTCCCAGATTCACTGATTCCTTTCAGGGTGGGTTCTCTGAAACTCAGCTCTTCTTTTCAGCTTACTGGGAGAAGTGAAGCCTTCTGTCTTTCTGCCCCATGGTTTTCAAGTTACATATTTACTACATTCTTGGAAGGGTATAACACTTCTGTACTCATTTATAAGGTAGGAAACAGATGGAGCTGGCTTGTTTTGCAAAGACAACTATTTATCTTATAAGTACAGATGGAACAAGTGGCACAATTTTTACCAGAGTTGGGTTCTGAGGCTGCCAGATGGTTTGGTTAAAAGGACAAAAAAATTAAGGCTGTCTGCCAGATTTACAACAGGGATTGCCCTGCTCTTTGGAGTATGGAGAACCATAAAGAACTAAATAATCTTGTCATTCATTTCCTATTCTATCTTTCCAAAACAACCCTTCTCCCTGGCTAAAAATGGGAGAACCAAGGGAGACTGGGACTACCAGTAAGACAGCAAGCTTTTTGGATGTGAAAGTAGAAAATGGGAAGAACTGCTTGTCCACAACACAGGTGCTGTCAGAGATCCACTTTTTAAAAATAAGAACTTGAGGCTGGAGAGATGGCTTAGTGGTTAAGAGCACTGACTGCTCTTCCAGAGGACCCAGGTTCAATTCCCACCACCTACATGCAGTTCACAACTGTCTGTAACTCCAAGATCTGACACTCTCACACAGATATACATGCAGGCAAAATGCCAAAGCACATAAAATAAAAATAATAAATGAATGATAAAAAAATAAAAATAAGAATTCAGTTTTGAACTGGAACACTGATACAAAGTAAAGAAAAAGTGTTCTCTGTTTTGTTTGTTGCCCAAGACCAACAATGGCATTCAGTGCCTTCCTTGCCAGTCTGCTCAAGATGCTGAACTGATGTGGGCTAACTTCACTGTAGCTCAGCATCCACATCTGTATCACAGATATCTCTATGTTAAGTTCACTCAAAGTAACAAGTTAATTGGTCTGGAAAAGTAAAGAAAATCAGTTTTCCCAAACTCCATGTGGTTCATTAAGCATTCTGAGCTCAGTGGCTAATTTTATCATTCAGGAAAGCCAGACATCTGAATACTCTGCAGAAAAATCCCCTAAGGGTGGTACTGGAGACAGATATCCAAGCACCAACCATACTAGCCTGAAAAATCCACTAATTCCTAGTTGGAATAATTCTCTAGATTGCTTTCCTTAGCTTTTGTCCCAAAGAATTAGCTCCTCTTATTTTAAAGAATTTTGCTGTTTAGTGCAGAGAATCCATGAAAGCCAGAATACAAATGTGATGGAAAAGACCTTAGTATATGCTAGGGCAGGGACATCATAGTCATATTCTGGAATATTCACCAAAGGTGGCTTCCATACTTCCATGACTTTCTTTCTCTTCTTAACTTTGTAGGTGCATTGAAATAAAATGTTGTAGAATCAGCACATGGGCTCTTGAGCTCCACATGGTAGTCTGTGAATTTTTAGCAAATCTTCAGCCTACACCAGGGTGTTACTGAGATATAGCTTTGAGTAGCCGTTGCAATGCCAACTGTAAAGGAAGATACCTGTATATAAGTTCCAAATCTACATAACTTTATGAATAAGGTAGTTTATACCTGTTGTGTTAATTATCCTTAGTTATGAAATGAACATTATTATATTTCCTACTGTCTAAAGGTACTATTATAATTTACGGATATTATAAAGATGCATAAAGTAAAGCTATATTATAATTTATTTTGCAAATAATGAAAACAAGTATAAAACAGACACTTGCCAAATGAAAAATAAACTTAAAATGTCCATATGTTTATAGAGAGGCTATAGTAGACCTGTTAGAACTGAAAACTACTGAATTATATGTTTCCATAGTCAAACCAATTTTATAATAGTAAAATTTGATCTCTGTAACTATATTTTAATGTCCTTATGATATTTGAGAACTGTTATTCAGAAAGTACAGTGCTTGGAGTAATTACTCTAGTCCATCTTATTTAAGCTCTGGAATGACAACATTCTTATAGTGCCTTAAGAAAACCTCATCCTATCTTATGATCAGGCAAGCTACTATCATAGAACAAAACACTGAGCCCTGAAACCCCAGGTTTCCACTCTAGGATGTCTGTGTCTTTTTTAAAAATCATTGTTACATTGGCCCACTTCTAGCCAGCTGATCAAATTTGCACATATTAGACATTTCACAATAAGAAATGTACCTTTTCTGTGTTTCCTAACAAGCTGTTTTTCTTACCTACCTTGTTGCCACCCTTATTCTACCCCATACTCTTCACCAGCAGACTATTCCCTGTGTCCTCTGTCCTAATTCCCATTCTCCTTTGGAGGTGATGCCACCAGGTGGATCAACCCTGCTCCTATGACCAAAGAACCCATGGTTTTTCTGGTATACTTTCCACATTCTCCATATAGCAGTATAATCACCTGACCTGTTTCCCTTATTTTATGTACTGTGTTTGGGTTCCTAAATCATTTCTATGAGCCTAACTCTGATCTAGGCAAAAATGTAGAAGCCAACTGACATGCCATAAAGGATTTTTTTTAATTTATAAAAATGAAGAAAATTGTAAGATGATAGTTCTCCAACCTAAATTTTAGAAAAGAGAAGTGTCATTTAATTCCAAAAGCTTCTTTTAAACACAGAGAGTCAGAGCCATGTTAACATCGGCATTCTCACATGAACATGATACCAAAATTCCATACAAAAGCCGAGAGATGATTTAAAAAATGAGGATAACTTGTGAATAGGTCCTGGTAAGAAAACATGCAGAATCCTGCAGAGCGGGGAAACTTCCCAAGTCTAACCTGTGTGAACAGGAAAGTCACTTCTCAGCTAACAATGTCTGTTAGCTGTTTTCTTTCTGGTATGGGTTATCTCTGAACATTTCATACTTGATAGCTCATCTCACACCAAAAGCTTAAGAACTTTTTCCATTCAGTGGAACAACGAATCATAGTATCTTACTGTCAAACTTGCATAAACAAAAGTCAATCATTTGGAAAAATGGATTTTTTTCTTCAAGTAAATTGAATCAGTGTATTTAATTTAGTTTATTTACTTGGTTGGCCAAAGAATTAAAACAAAAATTATCCAATCAGTTTTCAAATGACAAGAAGAAAAATGATAGTAAATAAATTTTAGGAATCTGGACTCAGTTTTGACTATCTTGCTGAGACATCATTATTAAAGGCAAGTTACTGAGTCTGCTTAGCAGGAAGCATACCTTGGTGGAGGTGTTTTATTCTTCATGGATGGGGAAATAGGAAGACAAAGATTTGAACTAGTTCATACTGTAAATACTAATAGAAAGCCTTTCCATCTAAACCAGGAGTCTCTCTGCAAGTGGGAGATTTTCAAGGAAAAAAATATCGCTTTCCCTTTAGAGTTTTCTAAGAAAAGTGGTTTTAGTTGAACTTGGCTCTGATGAGATCAGGGATGAACATCTCTTCAGATAACATCAAACCAAGTGAGTCTTTACTTAGGTTTATAGGTATAGGTCACACTTTGGATAGGTGAGAACTTAGTGGTAATCAGTCCTACTTCTGAAATGTCTTCAGCACCTTAGATGAACAACTGTGTTTTATTAGAACACAGTTCCATCATATACCTCAAAAGACCATCATGAGTGAGTACAGCTCCAAAAACTAAGGTTGTAGTCTAAGTTATCTGACAAGACATAATACACCATGATGTAAAACCATCAAAAATGTAGACAATATAATCACACCTAAAATTCATGAACTGGAACTGTCAAGTATAGGTTACAAAATATATCTTTATAAATATGAAAATATCAAACACAAAGTGTGAAGCACTAGGTGAATATGGTAAACCAATACCTTTAAAATTCTTTGAAGTAAAACAAAAATTACATGACTTTTATGTATTCCAAGTACACAAAAGTTTTCAAAAGTTATAGAAAAATAGCCAATAAATATGAATTAAGACAATAGCTACTAGGTCTGGATAGATGGGTCAGTGACTAAGAGTGCTTGCTGCTTGAAGACTGAAGTTCAGATTCCCAGCACCTTTATCAGGCTATCCACAGCCTGTAATTCTAGCTACAATGATGTGAGAGTTACTTCTAGCCTTTTTGAATACTGAAGTATGTATGCACACACACATACACACACATACACACACACACACACACACTAAAATAAATCTTTTTTTTAAAGTAGCTATGAGTGATAAATATACACAAAAATACAGTAAGTTCATAATGCTACACACAAATTGTGAGATTATGACAGCAGAAACAAACAGAGAAATTAAAGGCAGGTTACTGTCATTGAATTAAGTGAACATTAATTGCCAGTATGTAATAATAATTAATGTTAGCATCCTTGTACATCTCAGATTAAAATAAAAACAGCCTCAAAATAAAATGAAAAGTATGCATGAAAATAACAGATAATAGTAAAAACAATAATCAAATTTAATCTTAGGCATAAAATATTCAATAACTGTGGTTGAGATATTTGAAGAACTAAATGGTAGAATAAAATGAAAAAGAAACTATATGAGTGATTTACAAAATCACCAGACCTTTCACAAAATAAATATAAAATTGTTCCTTTTCTTAATGGATGGTATTGAATTTATTGTTGACAGTTGAAGAGAGATTCAGAAGCAATAGATGAAAGACTGCAATGTAGTCAGAGTATGAAGAGCATAAAAGAAAGTTTCGGAGACATGGAAGACAAAATAAAAAGATCACGATGAAATCTTAAGAAGAAAAAATAGAGAAAATAAGGAAGACAGGATATATAGAGAGTTGCAATATGTGGCTTAGAATGTTCAGGAATCAACAAAAGACATTAATTCAAACTATATAAATCACAGCTTTTACTATGAAGAACAAAGAGAAATACTCATGTATTCTCTTTATTTATGCCATAATGACAGGGCATAAAAATTTCATACCAGCAACAGAGATAATAGCTAAACATACAGAGAAATGGATGACAATAAACACATTCAGTAATAAAAATAATGACCAAAAAAGGGAAAAATGCCTAAAGTTGTATATATGAAAAAAAGAAGGCATTGAAATAAGTTCAAGTAAGTGGACATTCATAATAAATCTAAATAGGCTACAGAGACCATTTTAAAAGAATAGACCATAAAAATTTAACTTTTAAAAAGCACCTCCTGATGTTTAAGAGGGTTATCAAGAACTTAGAAACAAAAATATTTCAAAGTATAAAGGTATAAAAAGATAGCAAGAAACAGCAAAATAAGATAATAACAATGGATAAAGTAGATTTTAAGAAAAAAAAACCTTTCTGAGGTTTAGCAAAACACTACATGAAAGTAAGTGATTAAGTTCACTAAGAAAATATAATGTTTATTGGATTCATATAATAAGTAGCCTCAAACTAAGAATTTTAGAAGAACTTAAAGAAAATGGAAAAGAGTAGCCTTAGAATGGAAAATCTAAGTCAATCACAATTCAATTCAAAACAATAAAAAAGTATAAGACAATTGAACACAGCAAGTTTCAATGGCTGGACATAAGATCTGCTTTTCTATACATCAGTTAAAGAATATTCAAATTTCTAAAGAAACTTCATTATGTCCAGCTGACTACTTAATGAATGGCAAAAAACAAGTATTCAATAATTAAATCACAAAACTTTCCAGCTAATAGAGAAAAAATGTTAAATTTATGAAAATCTATAATTATTCTATTTTGGAATACAAAATTCCACTGTAAAATTGGTTATGAATCAATGAAGAACACATGATTTAAAAGGTATAAAACTGAATAAAATGAAAATATAGCAAATTAAGATTTATTAGATACAAATAATGTACTGGGAAATTGTAGACATTAGAAAAGAGGAAAAGTTGTAACAACAAAAAATGAAGTAAATTTATGTGGTCAAGCTATTGATAAAGAATAATTTAGAAAAAAATTAATACAGGTTTTACCACAGAGTTTGGTAATTTTTTCTGTTGAGCACTTCAGAAACACTGAAGTTAAGCTATCCAGGCATTTGCTAAAGGCACAACTTTGAAGATAAAAAAAAAATGAAAGCTCAAATAATATTAACATCCAGTCTGTGCATAATGATCATATTAATCGCAAGCAGACTTAACAAAAACATGGAGTTTTTTAAAGTGTCAGGACACATGTGTACACACGTACATATGCACACAATCCCACACATATTGTTCTGTTGTGTTACTGCTTTTGATCATGGCAGTAATGACAAACAGGGCATACAATAGCTAATAAACAGAGTCTAATGGGATTACTCCCAAGTAATGGAGGGCAATCTAATAAAACTGCCATGTAAATATGATCCAGGCACCTCTGTAGTGGCACTATGCCCAGTTTCTTTATTGTAAAAGTACTGGATCCTCAATGGACAAAGGACATATGGTTAATAATGTCAGCTGATTTTCTCTCCTATGCCAAATGCTTCCCCTTGACATGGGATTTCTGAAGCTTCAAAAGTGTCTTCAGGAAACAGGAAGTGTAAGTAAACAAGAAAACTGTGGTTGCTGTATTCTGAAGACTACACCGAAGAGAAGTAAACAAAGGCACATACTGCATCTTGACACAGACAGTCAGTCTTGGCTACAAATCTGTAAATTACCCAAAACTCTCCATCTAAAGAAGTCTGTGTACTAGGTCTTTGTTTTCTCCTACACATAATATTAACATAAAATGACAATCTTACTGTTTTAGTACTTAATTTTGGAAATAACTTTTTAGCTTGCAGGATTTCAAGGTCCAGTTATGTTCCTATGTTCATAATTCTCAAAACCTCTGTGTGGTGGTAATCTAATTGTACTGAAATGTGATTTTGATTGTATGTTAATAAATAAAGTTGCCTGGGGGTCAGAGCTATTAGAGCCATAGCAAGAGTGTGGCGGTGGTGGCACACGCCTTTAATCCCATAGATCTCTGTGTGTTCAGGGATACAGCCAGCATTGGAGACATATGCCTTTAAGACCTAGGGGGCTGTACATTCAGACAGTGACGAGGCAGTCACGTGTTTGGGTTTACAACCAATGAGAAGGCAGAACAAAATACTATAAATAGACGAACAGACACGAAATATGTCTCTTTTGGGAAGCTAGGAAATTGCAGGCGGAAGGGTGAGATTTTAGCTCTGAGCTCTGACCTCTCAGCTTTCTCTTTTACATTGTTTCTGTGTTTCTTATTTAATAAGACGGTTAGTTACATCTACACCTCTGGGCTGGAATCAGATGGACTGTGCATTTCAATGTAGTTCTCTGTACATGAACTCATATCAACTGTCTTTCTTATTATCAATTATCTACCTGCTTATCAGGATAATAGTGTTGTTCACACTTTTAAAACATGAAATAAATATAAGAAAGCCAATCTAACTTATACCTATGTGTGTTATAAAGACACACCATCCAATCTTATCACTCCCTCTCTTCTCAGGGCTTCCTATTCCCAGATGCACATAAATATTAAAAACCAACAAACTTATAATGCTACAATGCTCTCTATGTGTAAATATAAAAAGGCAGAATCACTCATCTTTTACTTTCAATCAAGAGCTAGAAATGATTAACCTTGCTAAATGGCATGTATGTTGACAGACAAGACAATGCAATGTTTTAACCTCTTGTGCCAGTTAGCTAGACTATAAATGCAAACTAAAATTTCTTGAAGGAGGTTAAAAGCATTTCTTCAGGGAAGACATAAATATTAAAATGAAATAACTTTGCTCTTAACATGAAGAAAGTTTTGGTGATCTAGATGGATAAAACCAGATACAGCTTTTCCTTATGCTGAAGCCTAATTCAGAGTGGGTACCTGATTCTTCCAGTCTATGAAAGCTAACAGAAGTGTTAACAGTGCAGAGAAAAGGCAGAAGCTAGTAGAAAATGGCTCAGGAAGATTAAAAACACAGCTCATGTCAATAATATGAAACATGAAGTGATTTAGAAAGTGCTAATGTTGAAGCTGCAGCAAGCAATCCAGATGTTGAGGAAGATAACTAATTGCATAGTGTAAAACACAAGGTACCATGTAGAACTTCTATAACCAAGAAGAAGCTCATGCCTGGCTTCTAAAGACAAGACAGCTTGTAGCTAGAATTTTCCTGCCTTGCCCACAGTCAGGACAAATCTTTGTCACCCGGCAGTCCCACAGCCACTCAGACCCAACCAAGTAAATACAAAGACTTATATTGCTTACAAATTGTATGGCCGTGGCAGGCTTCTTGCTAACTGTTCTTATAGTTTAAATTAATCCATTTCCATAAATCTATACCTTGCCATGTGGCTTGTGGCTTACCAGTGTCTTCACATGTGGTTTGTCATGGTGGCGGCTGGCAGTTTCTCTGACTCAGCCTTCCACTTCCCAGAATTCTCCTCTCTCCTTGTCCAACCTACTTCCTGCCTGGCCACTGGCCAATCAGTGTTTTATTTATTGACCAATCAGAGCAATTTAACATACAGACCATCCCACAGCACAGCTTGTATCAGGAACTGACACAACTAATCATTTTCGTTTAAACCAATGCTCATTACTATTTTCATCATTCTAGAACTATTAAGAATTAGGCTAAATCTGTCCTAACCACAAGTTGTAAATGCAAAAACAAAGCTTGCATGGTGGTGCATCTGTTTACTGCATGGTTTATTGAGGATTTAAAATTTGTACTGATATCTATTGCTTAAAAACAGAATTTTTTAAAAGTAATACTGCATGTATATTATGCATTTTGTCACCTAGGAACACTTATGGGGACATACACAGAAGTTAAAACTATTTTCATAATGTTAATGTAATATCAGTTCTGCAGCCAACACATCAAGGATTAATTTCAACTTAAGTTTTATTATTTCCCAAATGCAATTTTTAAGGTATGGCTATCAGAAATAGTGATTCTTCTGGGAAAATCTGAGCAAAACAAGTTGCAAATCTTTGTAAAAGATTCACAACCCTAAATTCATTGAGGACTTTTGGGATTCATAAAAGGAGGTCAAAATATCAGCATAAAGAGAACTTTGGGGAAAATATTACTCTTGACTTTATGAATGATTTTGAGGACTTCAATATTTCAATGGAGGAAGTAACTGCAGGTGCAGTGGATACTATGAAATCTAAAATTAGAAAAAAAAAGCCTGAGCCAATAAATAAGAAAAATATGTTCAAAATCCTCAGCCCTGGGGAAATGAAATTCAAGACTACACTGAGACTCAATCTGACCTCAGTCAGAATGGCTCTTATTAAGAGGACAAACAGGAACAAATGCTAGTGAGGCTACAAGTAACAAGGAACCCTTAAACATTGCTGATGGGAATGTAAATTGGTATGCCCAGTATGAAAATGAATATGGAGCTACCAGTTGATCCATTTTACCACATCTAGCTATATATCTGAAAGAAATGAAGATAGCATACCAAAAATTTACCTATGCTGTCACATTTGTCATGGCATTATTCACAGTGTCCAATATATAGAACCAGCCTAGAAGCTTATCAATGTCTATAAAATAAGTTAGCTTCCTTAGAACCATAATACTGATGTAGAGAGAATTAATATTGACTAATTTTTGCCTACAAATAAATGGTCTTAAGCTAAGTAATAGACATATTTTTATTATTGTTATTATTATTATGGTTATTATTAATTTTGGATTTTCAAGACAGGGTTTCTCTGTGCTGCCCTAGCTGTCTTGAAACTTGCTCTGTAGACCAGGCTGGCCTTGAACTCAGAGATCCCCTTGCCTCTGCCTCATGAGTGCTGGGGTTCAAGGCACATACCACCACTGCCCAACTATAGTTTTTATTTTTGTGTTAATTCACACTTGTGAAAATTGAGGAATAAACAGAATTAATGTCCAAAGTCATGCACTGGTCTAGGATAGCTGTGAATGAATGTAGAATCTATAATGACTCCACTTCCTTGCCATCCTGCTACCTATTATTCCAATGTGCTAAAAGCATTATGTGTATTAATGCACATTGCTTCAGGGGTAGTGGGTTAGGAAGGGAACACTACATAAAATTACATTCAATTTGAATTTGAAAACAGGTTGTTTTGTGTCAAATGTTGATTTGTGAAGCACATTTAGTCAGAAGTTTGACTTTTATAAAACATATGATTGAATAAAATTGAATATATGATTGGATAAAAATATGATTGAATCTTATATAATAAAAATCTAATTGTGCTTAATAATAACTAGTGAAATATGTATACAACTTATAAATCATGGCCATATTTATCTAAATATGTTGTAAAAGAGTACATTACATGCCTTAGGAGCCACTGCTGTCATCCTTATGTAGGATTCCCAGCCAGGAAGCTAGCTCATAAGAACTTCACGGGTACAATCACAACAGTAAGTTGGTGGAACAAAAGCTCAAGTGCATTGCACAAGGGTGGTTATGAACATTTAGTAGCTCTTGGGCACAGTTCCAGGAATTATCATTGCAAAAGCAAATGAAAATAAGTAGTAATTAGGAGAGGAGCAACCCATGACCTTGATAAATTCACTTTAGGTAAGGAGCATTTGGAAGAAAACAATAAGATTACAAGATCAATAAGGCTAGAAATAAAACCAATCCCAACAGCCTTCATATCTAAAAATTTTCTAGACATGTCACAGGCTGATCAGTTTGCTTGATTGTTGTAAGCTGCAACAAGGAGACATGTCTGCAGAGTCTTACCTAGTTACCCAGATGGCTGACATGGCTCACCAGAAGCTATTTTCTATGCAGGAGTACTGAGTTTAGTTTACATAAAATAGGGTAAAGGGGATTTTCTGAAGATTGTGAACACTTGTAGCAGCTTTCTGCCTATATCTTGATTCCTGTCCCTTGCTGCTCCCAAGAAAGTTTAAGTCCACTCCAACGGTTATATGACAAAATAAGTAATCTCTGAAATTTATCAATGTATACCTCTTTTAATGATAACAAAAGTCTATGTCTTTTAAATAATTTACTTCTTCAAAATTCTACTATGCAATTTAGGAGAGAATTGAGCATTTACCACCAAATTTTCTAAAAATTGAATAAAACTATTGTATACTGGCATTTACGTTTTTGCTTTATTATATTCATTTTCTTCCTTAATAATTATTAAAGTCAATACAGTATTATCATGGCCATCATATATGACATTATAACAGCAGATTTAATTTGAGCTTGTTTTCTCTATGGCTTTACTTTTTGCACAGTCACTTCATCAAAGTCTGTTGTAGTAACATCACATAAATACAACTAATTGTGTTTGTGTTTAATTTTATATCTTTATGCTGGAATGTGTAGAATCAGGTGGCATATGACAATGGTGGTTTAATTACACAAAATTTAATGTTTTATATTTATGAAGGCATTATGACCTGTCACTCATGTTGGTTAATTATTTTTGTAAAAATACCTTATAATAAAGAACCCTAAAAATCACTGGATAGTAAACTAGGAGCATTTATTGCCACTCAGTTGTCTGTGGCTGGGTGGAAATGATCAATAGAGCTGGGTTTTACTGGGTGGTATTTTCCAATTCACTCATATGCTTTTGAGATGGCTAGCTGGCTAACAGAATCTAGGCTCAGAGTACCCATAGTGAAAGCATGCAGTTCTTGCCACATCTATGCATTAATTATCTTCTGTAGAGTCCTGGACTAGCCAGGATATTTTTTGCTCAAAAGCATAAAAAGGAAGGAAGGAAACATACAGGGCTTCTTGACATTTAATCACAACCAAGATACCATGTTTCTGTAATTCAACTGGACAAAACAAATCATACAACTGAATTCAAAACAATAGTCTTGGAAAACAAGTTCATGTGATAAAGTTTATGCTAAAGAAAGGAGTTAGGTCAATGATACAGAAACCAGCCACAAAACATACTAAAATCCAAAGCTTAGCCAAATGCAGAGGATAAGTCTATAATCCCAGTGCTTGTGAGGCTAAGGCAAGAAGATTATGAGTCCCAATTCAAACCTTTAAAAAATTAAATTAAAAACCAAAACCTAAGAATTTCTACCATTTGACTCTGCAACTATAGGTAAAGTAAAATGCTTTCATTTATTTACCAAGTCTACTGTTTAAAGAAGTGCCAACTAACTACTCATCATATAGCATAATAGTTTCTGGATGTGTACTAGAGCATGAAATATGTAAATAACTGAACTAGAAAAGAATGGGGTGCTTATCAATGAGAATAACTGAAGAGAAGAGACTATTTCAATCTGTTAACTCAGTACATGCTTAGTCACTCAGATGCTTTCAAATATCATCAGGTTGCTCCCTTTGGACAAATGGTCCTGTGTGGTGATATTTTGCTTATGTTTTAACAAATAAAGCTTGCCTGGAGATCAGAGTGCAGAGCCAGCCACTAGTTAACTATAGAGGCCAGGCAATGGTGGCATACACCTTTGATCCCAGAACTTTGGATCTCATGCCCTTGACCCCAGTACTTGGGAGGTGAAGACAGGAAGTGGCAGGGCTGGGTAAGGAGAGGAATATAAGTCAGGAGAAGACAGGAGCTCAACCCCTTTCAGGCTGAGGGGTTGGAAAGGCAAGAGGTAGCTGTGGCTTGCTCCTTTTCTCTCTGATTTTTCAGCATTTACCCTGATTACTGGCTCTAGGTTTTTATTATTAAGAACAATTAGGATTTGCACTACATCTGGTGTCCAACTTTTGGGGCATGGATTCATGAAAAAGCCACTTTCCTGTGGCTTTGAAGCCACTTTCATAAGCCAGAGCTACACGTGGCTGGAGTCACTACCCCACCAGCTAAAGTTTTCCTTTCTTTTCCTCAAGCCTCTGAGCAAGATGGAATTTTTCTGTTACAGCCTCTCTGCAGAAAACGCCATAGACTTTGGGGCTCCAAAAACAACAGGAGTTAGCCACTTTCACACATTTCCCCATGCAGACAGCTGCTTCTTTGGCTTCTCTCCTTCTCTCTTCTTTGGTGGGTTGTGGGCTTCCCTGGACCCCTCCTCAGGCTGCTGCCACACTAGGTAGCTTCCTTGAAAAACATTTGGGCTTCTACTGTTCTACAGAAAAAAATCAGCCCCACACTTTACCATCATCTGAATCATCATCATTGGCAGATTTGGTGAATCAATTGAGAATTCTTAAAAGAAGCAATCAGTTAAAAGAGAGAGTTTTTCCACACATTAAAAAAAGGAGAAAAACTATTACAATGGAGAGAGTTGTGTCTCTGTATGATAATACACTGGATGGTTTGAAAATGAAACAATTAAATGAGAGGATAATTAATTTAGATGGGATTTATGTAATGTCAATTATTAACATTATCAGTTTAATCATTTTTGTTTTATCATTAACAAAGTTAATTAATATGTGTGCTAAGATACAAGTTTAAAAAAAAATATTAAAACAGATCATACAGATATTCAGACCCAGACAGAATAATTTAAAGGAGAACAAATTTTAGCATTGCATTATAAGGTTAAAGAGGAACAGGATAGGATTTTCAAACAACCAATTTTAATTTATCCAATAACCTCGGAGGAACTGCCAAATGATAGATATCTCTAAGGCTTTGAAAGAGCTGAATAGATTCCTGTGCAAAAGTTAAATTTAAGGAGATTAATGGAACTGATCCTCTCATATGGCATGCATTCACCTTTTGTGAAGCAGATGTTAAACTCTTGGTCAATTTGTAACAGAAATATCCCTCAAGTCTAGAGAGACTTGGTTACAGCAGTCTTGGAGCCTGGACCTCAATTATAGTGGAGAACCTGGTAGAAAGATGACACTAAGACCATTGAAAAATGAAGAAGGGAAATCTCTGAAGACCAATTTCATGAAGAGGGAGATTATGCTAATGTAGAAAGGCAATCGCTATATGATGACCACACTCTAGCTTTATGCTGCACAGCAGCACTAAATGCTTAGGATAGAATTTAAGAAGCAGGAAAGAAAGCTGAGTCATTAACTCAAGTTATACAGGACCAAAAAGAAACCACTGATATCTTACAAAGATTGACTTCAGCAGTAAATAGAATGATACCAAGTTCAGAAGCTAGACAACTAATAATTGAATTGCTGGCTTTTGAAAATGCTAATGCACAATGCAAAGGGATAATTAGGCAGTTAAAGGCACAATCAGCACCCTTAAAAGAATGCATCTAAGATACAGTCAGTACTGAATCTCACGACCATGATGATTCTTGGATAGGAGATGTAATTTCCAGAGGTTTGAAGAAAAATTGAAATGTTAGATGTTTCAATTGCGGTAACAAGATCATGTAAAAAGGGACTGTAAACAGTGCATTCCTGGAAACAATGTTTTTTCTAAGACTAATCCCAAAAGAACACCCCTCATTTCGGGAGTATACAGAAAATGTGGCAAAAGCAGGCACTAGATGAATGAATGTAGATCAACAGGGACAGACAAGGTAACCTTAGTGGGCCTCTCTCAGGCCCCCATGTTAAATTCAGTTCAGTCATTTCCTATCATTGTAACATGAATCTTAAAAGGTTTTATTAATAAAAACAAACCCAGAGCCAGATATTGGGGTGAAATCTCAAAGATCAGAGAAGCAGAACAAGACACAGTCAACCTCACCTCTCCAACTCCTCAGCCAATCCTGTTTCCACAAATCCTCAGACTGAAAGCCTCTGAGTTCTCACCCATGAAGGTCTCAGTTGAAGTGCTATTTAGCTCTTGTCTCCTCATACCTTTAATATAATTCTCTACACAGCCATGTCACTTCCTGGGATTAACGGCCTGTGCCCCTACTGCCTGACTCTGTTCCCAGTGTGACCTTGAGCTTATAGAGATCCAAATGACTCTGTCTCCCAAGTGATAGGATTAAGGGTGTGTACCACCACTGTCTGGCCTCTGTCTAATCTAGTGGTAGGCTATGTCCTCTGATCCCCTGATAAGTTCTATTGGGGTATACAATATATCAACACATTTCCCCTTTTTGTCTAAAATAATAAAGGAAGGTTATAACTAATATAAGAAAAACTATATACAATAAGTACAATAACTATATATAATATATACAATAAAAAGTTACATTAACAATATCTGGTCCACTAACATTTGACAGATTCAGACAAAAAAAACTCCCTTATTTATCTTATTTTGTTGAGTCCAAAATGTTATACCTAATTCACTTTCTATCCTAACTTATATTATTAACTATAATTACTAATTACCCAAAATTATCTTTTGATGTCTTTCAAACTTATACACTTTACACCTCTTTAGTGAGTTTCTGTTCTAAATTTGTTAACGAGGAAAACTATAACTACCTAATCTTCAACTCACTCAGAGACCCAAAAGGAAATAAGAAACTGAATAAGGAGGAAGTGCCAAAAGTGACTTCTAAAAAATGTGAGAAATGACAGAAACAGCTGGCTATCTGGACAGTCTTCCAAGGTTTCTCAGCAATGTTGGGGCATCCATCTTTGACCTACAGGTCTAGCATATCTGACAGACACATCTGTGAAGCAGGATTTTCTAAAGAGCTTTCCTATCTTGTCTTGGCAATGATTGGCAGTTCTTTGTCTTGGGTCCTGATTGTCCATTTTTGACAGAATACTGTCAGCAGTGGAGGCAAGGGCATTTTCTTGGCCAATAGCTAACTTGCCACAAAGAAAGTAAACTCCATAAGGAGTTTCTTCAGTGCTCATAACCTTCTTTGAAATAGATTGATCTTGCCAGGAGCAGATATGTCTCATTGTTATAAAGAAAAAGAATCCATGTTATTAAAATATCTTAAATGCTATATTCTGTAGATCTATGAAGTGTTTGAAGATGAACTGTATATTTAAGATATATCTCTGTTTGATATTGAAAACATCCCTAACATAACTACAAATTTGATTGTAGTGACTACTAACTTTCATTTCTTTATATCCTAATTAGATGGTAATAATGACTTTCAAGTAGTAGGAATTGGCACTACATTGTTAAATGAACTGTAAAGGTACAATACCTTGAACAAGATTAGAAATACATGTATAGTATTTTCTAATAATCTTAAATTAGTATCAGTATATATAATTTGTATAAAACATGCAAAAATCCAATACAATGTAAAATATTTGAAGCTGTTACTTGCCTTTTAAAAGTAGATTCAGTAATCTACCTTTTAATCTTATCTATATTTTCTCTTTCTTTTCTTTTCAGAGTATATTCAACAATCTACCTTTTTCTTATATCTATATTCTCCTGTTTTTGATTCAGATTAGATTCAATAATCTACCCTTTAATCTTTTATATTATATTTTAATCTTTTGTATATCTCTTTTTTAAAGAGTAGATTCAATAAACTATCTCTTATCTATATCCTTTTTTTTTTTTTCAGACATTAACCCTGAATCTAATCTCCTGGTTTAGCTATTCTTCCTGATCATTATCAATTAAGAACTTGTAACCAACCATCCTAAACTATGACAATTATCCATAACCCATTGAAAGACCAATAACCACCCACCCCACCTCTTGGGAAAGTGGGTGTCATGATTTTAAAATTACTTCCTGCTGTCTGGGGGTGAAGGCACCTTTAGGGGATCCTGAAAAGAAAAAATTGTGGTTAACAGTCAAGTCCTAGGAGAGGTAACTGTATCTATCATTTGTTGTCCAGTCTCTGCATGATGGAAAAGTACACGGCTTATCTCAAGTCCTTGCTCGAGTAGTCTGTGAAGCTGTATCATCTCATCTAGCCATTTAAAATTGGCCTGATGCCGGGCGGTGGTGGCGCACGCCTTTAATCCCAGCACTTGGGAGGCAGAGTCAGGCGGATCTCTGTGAGTTCGAGGCCAGCCTGGGCTACCAAGTGAGTTCCAGGAAAGGCGCAAAACTACACAGAGAAACCCTGTCTCGAAAAACCAAAAAAAAATTAAAAATAAAAATAAAATTGGCCTGAGCCGTTTGTAGTCCAAAGCCAATCTTTGGGTGGTGTTTGTCATCTTAGTGGTATTATTATCATCATGATGAAATCACCATTGTGGAGCTCCATCATCTTTTTGGAGACTTCAAATTCTCTGTTCGGTATGGTCATGATTCCCTTACAGAGACTCAAACCTAAAATCATGTACAGAAGCTAGATGAAGCTTTTTCCCTAGGATTAGTTAATACTCTATGTGAACATTAATATCATGACAAAAGTATTATATATATAACATAAAATATATGCATAAATCTTATAAATTTTTATATAAAATACATACCTAAAGAAAAGCTTTAAAGAATCAAAATAAAACCAAAGAATTATGAGATTAGTGGCAAAAGAATAGTCCCTGAATTTTGGGGGTTTTTTCTGTCCCATATCAGGAGGCTTTTCTAATATTATATAGGAATTTTGTATTTTCTTTTAACAAGTACACTTGGGTTTAGAGAAGGAGAGAGCCATGCTCGAACTCAAACTCGAAAGGCAGCTTTAATTTCTAATTGAACTGGGACTACATAAAGACCATTCGAGTTGTGTGTCTGTAGAGAACAGCAGAAACAAATATTTATGAAGACTTATGAAATTTTATATGTGATATATCAGTAGGTAAATTTACTCTTTTTCTTGGGACTTCTTTTTCTGGGTGATTTGCTCTTTTTCTTCAGATGTATCATTTGTTCAGTGTTCTTCAGATTCCTTAGTCTTCATTCTCCTGAAAGACAAAAACAAAAACCCTTCCCCAACCTTAATTTTGAGGAGGTTTCCTTTTGGCAAATAATATCCGATTAAATGAAAAGCATTTACTAGTGGCATAAGTTAATTTAAATTGAATGGTCATACTGGTTGATAAACTATCACCTCTTCTAATTAAGTGGTCTTTCTTGTTCAAATCAAACATTTATTGATTTTGATGGTATCCATAGCTTCTCTTTTCCTGTAGAATCAAAAGAAAACCTCATCCTCAACATAATACATATCCTGGTTTCCATTCTGAAGTCTGTGTATTTTTAAAGTATACAGGCTGATTTAATTCCATAGTTTTTCCTTTTGTCCAATGTCTCTGCAGCTGTTGTTCCTTTCTCATTAACATTGAGAAACTTCAGTTAATAGAACATTTTTTTTTTTGAGACCAGGTTTCTCTGTGTAGCTTTGCGCCTTTCCTGGAGCATACTCTGTAGCCCAGGCTGGCCTCAAACTCACAGAGATCTGCCTGCCTCTGCCTCCCTAGTGCTAGGATTAAAGGTGTGCGCCACCACCCGGCAATAGAACATTATGTAATCTATTTCTGGGAGTTTTCTGTTACCTTTTTCTGTTTTTTTTAGACTATTAAAGTTCAATTTGATATTTCTATGACTGCTTGCCCCTTGGATTGTGTAGTATACCTGTAATATGCTTTTTATTATAATAAGCAAAAAATTGTTTCATTTTACCAGAGATATATGCTGGAGCATTGTCAGTTTTAATTTGTACAGGTATACCCATGATGACCACAACTTCTAGCAAATGCATGTTTACAGAATCAGCCTTTTCAGAACTCATAGCAGTCACCCATTGAAATCCTGAATAGGTATCAATGGTGTGGTATACATATTTCAATTTTCCAAATTCTACAAAATGAAACACATCCATTTGCCAGATTTCATTCCTCTTAGTACCCTTTGGGTTATATCCTGCTGGTAGTAGAGTTTGATTGTATGAAGAACAAGTACGACATTTTATTATAATTTTGGTAGTGTAGTTTGATTGTATAAATAACAAGTAGGACATTTCCATATAATTTCCTTGGCTTCTTGCCAGGTTATAGAAAAATCCTTTTTCAAAACCTTATTATTGATATGATGTTTTTTATGAGATTCTGAAACCTCCAGCACATTTCCTAATAATACTTTATCAATCTGATCGTTACCTTGTGCTAGAGGGACTGGCTGACACATATGGGATCAGATGTGACTTTTATATAAGGGATGATTCCTATTGCTGATTATTTCTTGTGACTGAATAAGTAATGCAGTTAATTGGTGATGAATTCTGCAGTTTCAGTATGTAAGATCACTCTTTTGGCATATTGAGAGTCAGTAACTATATTGAGAGGTTCCGAAAAATCCATTATTACCATATGAATGGCATATAATTCTGACTTTTGGACTGAATTATAAGGACTTTGAAACAATTTACCTAAATTTTCTGATTTGTAACCTGGTTTTCCTTTAGGGGTTGCATCTGTAAAACATGTCAGGTCTCCAGATATTGGTGTTTCCTGTACAATACGATGCAAGATTTAGTTAGCTCTCTTTACAAGTTGAATTCTATCACTTTTAGGAAATTTGTTATAAATCTATCCCAAAAAATTACTGCAAGCTCTTTGCCAAATTTCATTTTTTGCCCATAGTTTGTCAATTTCATCATTAGTTAAAGGTATTTCAATTTCTGCTGGGTGTATTCCTGTTAATGGACGGAGTCTCAATTTTCCTTTTAAAATCAACTCAGAGATCTTTTCCACATAAGTTTTTAATTTTTTAATCTGTATATTTGGTGGAATCCATTCCAGTATAATATCTTCCCTCTGCATTAAAATTACTGTAGGAGAATGCTTAGAGAGTAAAATAATCAAAATGCAATAAAGCTTTGGATCCAAATGATGCACATGTGTACCCTGTATTTTCTTTTCCACCAAAACCAATTCTCTCTCAGTTGCAGCTGATAATTCTCTTGGACAATTTAAGTTCTGGTCACTCTCTAATGTTTTAACAAATTACTAAGTTCATCATTTTTTGCCCCTATAGTGGTCTATAGATTGGAAGTGCCTCCTAATATTCTTTGAAAGTCATTTAAAGTCCTAATTTGCACCTTTTTGGGTCTAATTTTTTGTAGACCTATTTTATATCCTAAATAAGTAATAGACTCTCCTCTTTGTATGTTTTTAGGAGCAATTTGTAATCCCCAAGGCAAAATTTTCTTTACTTCTTCAAACATTCTTTCTAAAGTATCAACATTTGGATAAACTAGTAAATGTCATCCATATAATGGTAAACTAGATTGAGGAAATTGTTTACATATTACTTCCAATGACTGTCAAACAAAATATTGGGACAGAGTGGGGCTATTTAACATTCCATGAGGGGAAAACCTTCCATTGATATCTCTTAACAGACTGAGAATTATTATAAATAGGCACTGAAAGGGCAAATTTTTCTCTGTCCTTTTCTTGTAAAGGTATTGAGAAGAAACAGTCTTTTAAATGGATAACTATAAGAGGTCATACTTTACATAACAGAGTAAGTAAAGTAATTCCATATTGTAGAGAGTCCATTGGCTGAATTACTTTGTTAATAACTCTTAGATCTGTTACCATTCTCCATTTACCAGATTTCTTTTTAATAACAAATACAGGAGAATTCCAAGGGCTGGTTGATTCTTCAATATGCTGAGCATTTAAATACTCTTGTACCAACTCTTCTAAGGCCTGTAGTTTCTCTTTTGTTAAAGGCCATTGCTGAATGCATGCAGGCTTGTCTGTTAACCATTTTAAAGGTAGAGCTGTTGGTGTCTTTGAAAGATGAGCAGTTGTTGTGCCCTGTTCTTGTACAATCTGGATGGCTGGTGACTGGTCTTTATAATATCTCCTAATATTTCTCTCAGAATCATGTGTTAGTTTATGGTTTGATTCTGAGATTGGAGGAATGTTAATCTGGGTGTTCCATTGTTTTAATAAATCATGTCCCCATATATTCAAAGCTATATTAACCACATATGGCTTTAATTTTTCTCTCTATCTTTCTGGCCCTATACATTTTACCCATTTCATGCTCTGTTTCACTTGAGATAATGTTCCAGTCCCTAAAAGCTGAACATTTCCCTGCTGAAGAGGCCAATTTGGATGTCAACATTCTGGTGCAATTATGGCTACAACCACAGCTGTGTGTACAAGACATTCAAGGAAAATGTCATTTATTCATATTTTTAATTTTGGTCTTTGTTCATTTATAGAAGTTTCCCCAAAAATAATGCTTTATGGTTTATCCCAATTTTTTTGTTCTCTCGTCCCTAGCTATTCTATCACCCCAAGCAATATTTTTTATGATAGATATTAGGTTTTTTAATTGCTCTGGGAATGGGTTTCTTCCATGATGGCAAGAAAGGACTGAACGTAATTTGTCATGGCAGCCTGTGAGAGGCCCCTCAGAGAGTTTCCTAATGGCAAAGGCAAAGGATTACCTTGTCTGTTCTTGTTAATCTACATTCTTTAGTCCAACATTTCCCTTTCCCACACCTTCTGTATAATCCAAAAAGGAGGGCCATTCTGTTGTGATTGTTTCTTAAAACAAAACAAACAAACAAACAAAAAACATTGTTTCTAGGAATGCCCTGTTTACAATCCCTTTTTAGGTGACCTTGTTTACCATATTTGAAAATCTGACATTACTATTTTTCTTCAAACCTCTGGAAATCACCTCTTCTATTCAAGTATCATCATGGTCATGAGATTCAATATTAATTGTATCTCAAATCCATTACTCCAAGGGTGGTGATTTTGCCTTTAATGGCCTAATTATCCTTTTTGCATTGTGCATTAGCATTTTTCAAAATCCAGAGATTCAATTATTATCTGTCTAACTTCTGAATTTGGTATCATTCTATTTGTAAGAAATCAGTGAAGGTTTCTCTTGGGCCATGTATAACTTTTACAAATGACTCAATTTTCTTTCCTACTTCTTCAATTCTCTTGCAAACATTCAAGGCTGTCATTCAGCATAAAATTAGGGTGTGGTCATCACATAAAGATTGTCTTTGTATATCAGCATAGTTGCCTTCTCCAAGAAGTTGATCTTATTTTCACTTCCTGTTTTACTTAGTAATATATTTCCTTGTAGAATCTCTGAGAGAGTTGAAGATTAGGTAGTTATAGTTTTCCTTGTTAATAAATTCAGAGAAGAAACTCACTAAAGAGGTGTAGAGTATATAAGTTTGAAAGACATCAAAAGATAGTTTTCGCTTGGTAATATGAGTGATAGGATAGGTTTAGAATAGAAAGTGAATTAGGTACATTTTGGACTTACCAAAATAGGATAGATAACAGAATATTTTCATTGAATTTGTCAAGTGCAAATGGACTAGACATTGTTGAGGTATTTAGTGCTTGTATATTGTATACAGTTATTGTACTTATTGTATATAGTTTTTTATATTAGTTATAACTTTTTTTTATATTAGACCAAAAAAGGGGGGAATGTGATGACATATTGTGTCCCTCAAAATACTGTGAACCCTAAAAAAGCTTATCTGAGCATCAGAGGAAAAAGCCAGCCCCTATATTAAACATAGAAGTCAGGCAATTGTAGCACATGCCTTTTATCCTAGCATTCAGGAGGCAGAAATCACCCGGATCTCTGTGAGTTCATGGCCACACTGGGGAACAGACCCAGGCATGGTGACACTTGCTTTTAATCCCAGCACTAACCATAAAGGTCTGGAGGTCTGTACAGACAGACAAGAAGTGATGTAGTTAGGAGGAGAGAGGAAATAAGATTGCAGAACAGAAAGGCATATACACACCGGTATACATAAGTAGGTGTCTTTGGAGACTGAAGTGTCAGTAAGGTGAGGTTGGTTGTAGCTTTTCCTATTCCTCTGATCTCTCAGTTTTTAACCCTAATGTTTGGCTCCAGTTTTTTTTTATTATTAATAAGACTGTTTAGCAATTTGTCTACAAACCATCCATCATATTATCATACAGATACCTTACTCCCTCCATCATAATAATGTTTCCCATTTTTTAATGTGAGAAAAAAACTCTGTCTTTTTTTCTAAATAAATTCTTCCCTTTAAGAAATCACATCACCAGGGAAGCTGCCTGGAAAACAGGACCCCAAGAAAGGCACAGGGATTGCCCAATGATGGAGAAATGGATGAGATCTACATAAACAGCCTGGACATGAGTGGGGGTAATGAAGGGTGAGGGTAGAGGGAAAGAGAGCTTGGGGGAGCGGGAGATCCCAGCTGGATCAAGAACAGAGAGGGAGAACAAGGAATAGGAGACCATGGTAAATGAAGACCACATGACCATAGGAAGAAGCAAAGTACTAGAGAGGCCCACAGAAATCCACAAAGATATCCCCACAATAGACTGCTGGCAATGGTCGAGAGACAGGCCGAACTGACCTACTCTGGTGATGGGATGGCCAAACACCCTAATTGTGCTAGAAACCCCATCCAAAGACTGAGGAATCTGGATGCAGAGACCCATGGCTAGGCCCCTGGTGGAGCTCCGGGAGTCTAATTAGTGAGAAAGAGGAGGGTTTATATGAGCAAGAATTGTTGAAACCAAGGTTGGATAAAGCACAGGGACAAATAGCCAAACGAATGCAAACACATGAACTATGAACCATTGGCTGTGGGGCCCCCAACTGGATCAGGCCCTCTGAATGGGTGAGACAGTTGATTGGCTTGATCTATTTAGGAGGCATCCAGGCAGTGGGACTGGGTCCTGTGCTCAGTGCATGAGTTGGCTGTTTGAAACCTGGGCTTATGCAGGGTCACTAGGCTCGGCCTGGGAAGAGGGTACTGGACCTGCCTGGACTGAGTCTAACAGGTTGATCTCAGTCCTTGGGGGAGGCTTTGCCCGGAAAGAGGTGGGAATAGGGGGTGGGCTGGGGAGTAAGGAGAGGGGGATGGGAGGGGGGAAAACAAGGGAATCTGTGGCTGATATGTAGAACTGAATTGTATTGTAAAATAAAATAAATGTAAAAAAAAAAAGAAATCCCAATTGTCTACCATATGCAGAAGGCCTAGTCCAGTCCCATGGGGGCTCCCCAGCCACCATTCCACTGTTCATGGGCTTCTACTAGTGTGGCCGGTCATCTCTGCACGTCCTCCCATCATGATCTCAACATCCCTCGCCTGCAGTATCTCTCCTCTCTCTCATCAATTGGATTCCTGGAGCTCAGTGTGGTGCCTGGCCGTGGATCTCTGTATCTGCCTCCATCTGTCATTGGACAAAGTATCTATGAGGAAGACCGTTATTTGGCTCAAACTGTTTGGGGGGCACCAAGGCAGGGTAGGGGTTCTGTCCCTGGTCTATAGGCAGGCTTCTGGAATCCGGTGCCTGTGGTGTGACACCTTGCACAGCCTTGGTGCAGTGGGAAGGGGCTTGGACCTGCCTAGGCTCAGTGTGCTGGGCTCTGCTGATTCGCCATGGGAGACCTTGATTTGGGAAATGTGGGGTTGCAGGGGTGGCTTGCAAAAGAGGGTGGGGGGGAGGAGGGAGGAGGGGGGTCTTTGGATAGCATGTGGAGTGAATAGAAAATTTCTTAATAAAGAAAAATGAAAAAAAAAGCGAATTGTCTCACCAATTCTGCTGATGGTAATGGTGAAGATGTGAGAGCTGCTCCATTGGACAGTAGAATCTCGATTGAGTTTTCAAGGCAGCTATGTAGTCTGGCAGCAGCCCAAGGCGTGGGTCCAGGGAAAACCTACAACTCCCTGAAGAGGGAACCTGCTGTCTGAAATATACATACAGGGAATCATGGGGAAGAAGCCCATGTGGTGGGAGATGTTTAAATGAAGATCTGACCAGTGGTTAGGGGCTAAATTCATCAGCATTTGGAACCAAGTACCTGTGCAGTGTGCTGCTAAGAGGCTGCCAAAGAAATAAATCCCAGACTTACTCACAGGGCTTGGAGAAAAGAAAGGAAAACCTAGCTGGCATTGTGGTGATTCTGTGGGAGGCCTCCAGGTGTAGCTATGGTGTGTGCTGGTGGGTGCAAGCTATAGGCAAGAGGTTTTTTTCATTAATTTGTGCCCCAAATATTGGATGCTAGATGAAGCACAATGCTAATTAGTCTCAATAATATAAACCTGGAGTCAGATATTGGGGTAAAAGCTAAAAGATCAGAGAAGTAAAGGAGTAGCCGCAGTCTCCTCTTACCTCTTTGACTCCTCAGACTGAATAGGGCTGATCTTCTGTCTCTGGCCCACCTGATCACTTCCTTTCTCTGCCCAGCCATATTACTTCCTGTCTCCTCTCTGTAGAGAACTCCAGATCTCTATGGTTAACAAGTGGCTAGCTCCACTTTTGATCTTCAGGCAAGCTTTATTTTTCAGGACACACACAAAAAAATCACAACACCTGAGCACACAAAAGTATTTTCTAACCATAAATTAATGCTTTTAACCAAATTAGATTAGAATTTGATAGTCTAAGACTCAATTTTTACCCTTCTCTGTGTATACTACATTTAATACTCATTGTAAGTAAAATAATTTCAAATGTTGGTTATAGAAGGTATAGATTTATGGAAATGGATTAATTTAAGCTATAAGAACAGTTAGCAAGAAGCCTGCCATGGCCATACAGTTTGTAAGCAATATAAGTCTCTGTGTTTACTTGGTTGGGTCTGAGCAGCTGTGGGACTGGCGGGTGACAGAAATTTGTCCTGACTGTGGGCAAGGCAGGAAAACTCTAGTTACAAATTGTGCCTGACTTGTTGGCAAGAGTTTCCACTTAAAACCTGAGTAAAAAGATTCTAAAATGGAGCTAAAAACAGTTCCTAGTTGTCTCTTTCAAGCTAGTGGCAGCCTGAGTGTTTGAGCTACTATGGTTGGTTCCTGGCATGTGTGCTTGACCTGCAGTATGGCAGGAATGAGGCCTCTGCAAGTGGCACATTAAGCTGCATGGTGGATTTAGCCTTTGCTAGTATAAAACAAAAAAAAAGAGGTTTCTGGGCTACATACTGTTTTGATAGAAGCATAGACCCACTATTTCTGAGAGTTGATGGCTCCCAGAGCTGGTGGAAAACATACCACTGCCATGTTGGGAAGCTGAAGTGGGCGGAGCCAGCAGCCACAGCGCTGTTTCAGGCTTAGAAGGCTGCAGTTTAAAGCAATAGGCTCAAGGTAATATGTTTTGGTTGGAGCAAGAAAACTGAGGGTTCTTCATCTGCATACTTCAGAGCAGCAGGGGTCAGTGGAAGAAACCTTATAAGGTCAGATAGAAAGGAAGAAATGTAGATGTAATCAACCGTCTTATTAAGTAAGAAACACAGAACCAATGTAAAAGAGAAAGCCAAGAGGTCAGAGCTCAGAGCTAAAATCTCACCCTTCCTCCTGTGGTGGTCCTACCTCTCCAAAAGAGATCTAATTCCTGTGTGTTTGTCTTTAATATAGTCTTTGTGTTCTGCCTTCTCATTGGTTGTAAACCCAAACACATGACTGCCTCGTCACTGCCTGTAAGTACAGCCCTCCAGGTCTTAAAAGCATATGTCTCTAATGCTGGCTGTATCCCTGAACACACAGAGACTTACCTAGCACTGCCTACCAAGTGCTGGGATTAAAGGCGTGCACCACCACCAATATGCTCTTGCTATGGCTCTAATAGCTCTAACTCTGGGGCAACTTTATTTATTAACATACAATTAAAAATCACATTTCAGTACAAATAAAATACCACCATATTTCCCCATTTCTATTTTAATAAAAAGAAAAAAAGCAAAAAGTTATGACTAACAAAAGAAAAACTATATACAAAAGTACAATAACTATATACAATATATACAGGTAATAAATACCTAAACAATATCTAGTCCATTTGTATTTGACAAATCAGAGAAAATAATTCCATTATCTATCCTATTTTGGTAAGTCCAAAATGTATCTAATTCACTTTCTAGCCTAATTAATCTTCAACTATAACTAACTAATCTTCAACTCCCTCAGAGACCCAAGAAGGAAATAATATTAGTTAACAAAAATAAAAACAGGAAGTGCATGCAAGAAACTTCCAAAAAATTTGTGAGTTGACAGAAACAGCCAGCTGCCTGGACAGTCACCTGAGGTTTCTCAGCAGTATTGGGGCATCATCTTCAGCCTATAGGCTTAGCATATCTGACAGACTCATTTGTGAAGTAGGATGTACACAAGGTCAACAGTTCACTCTCACATTGGGTGAGAGCAGTCCATGTACCAGAAACACCTGAATTCCACTAGTGTCTGTCATGATTCAGGATTTTAAATTCTGGAAATTGTTGATGGTTTTTTAATTCAGCTGCCCATTCTTCTTGGCTGTGTATATATGGCTTCATCTCAGCATCCCCTTCTTCTCCACATCCCTCTATTAAATGCCAGTCTACCATTGAGAGGCCTGAGCTTAGTTACTCTTCAAGAATAACTGTTTCAGCTGCTGTTCCATTGCACAACAGAAGCCATCAGCCCACTGCCTGTTCAGCTGCCTTCGAAGATAAGGGCACTGTACCTTTTCTGGATTGCGAAAGGTCACTTCAGGGATGGTGCCATATTGTCCTGGCCTCAGAAGATGCCTTTTGATAAAGCCATATCCGCACTTGTTTTGGCAACAATCAGTAGTCCTTTGTTTCGTGTTCTGTCTGTTCATTTTGTCCTGTTGATTCAAGGATACTTTGTTGTCCAGTGGCTAATTTTTGCCACAATGAAAGTTAACTCCATATGCAGTTTCTTCAATGCCCATATTTTCTCTGAAGTAGATTGGTACTGCCAGGAGCTGACATATCTCAAAAAAGAAAAATTCCTAAGTTATTAAAACATTTTAAATGCCATATTCTGTAGATCTCTGAAGGGTTTGAAGATGACCTATCTAAAATATTTCTGCTCAATTTTTAAAACATATCTAATATGACTACAAGTTCTATTGTAATGTCTAACTACTATCTTTCATTTCTTTATATCCTAATAGTTGGTAATAATAGCATTCAAGGATCAGAAAATTGCATTACATTGTTAAATGAATGGTATAAATACAATTAAAAATATACATATAGTATTTTCTAACAATATCAATTTCAAATTTGTATACAATATAAAATAATCCAATCCAATGTAAAGTATTTAAAACTAGTAATTATCTTTTTTCTTTTTTCTTTCTTTCTTTCTTTTTTTAAAAACAAGAACCTTAAATCTAATCTCCTTTGCTTAGCCTTTTTCCTAACCCTTGACAATGACTTGTAACCTACCCCCCTAAACAATGAAAATTATCCCAGACCCAAAACCCATTAAAAAGACCAAAATATCACCTGGCCCACACCACCTCTTTGGGAATGTGAGGGTCATATTCTTAAAATTTCTTCCTGCTGGGTATGGGTGAAGTTATCTTTATCCTTGTAGTTCAAAGCTGATCTGTAGATGATGTTTGTCAGCTTAATGATATTATTATTGTACATGTGAAATTGTTGTTGTTGTGGGGCCGCATCTTCTTTCTGGAGATTTAAGTTGATGTTAGGCCTGGCAGTGATTTCCTGCAGAAAACTGATAAGAGACTCGAACACAAAGATGTATATATGCAGCTAATTGAAGCCTTTTTTCTAGAATTAGTTAGTACTCTATATGACCATTCATATCTTAACAAAGTTTAAAATGTATATATATATATATATATATATATATATATATATATATATATATATATATATAAATCTTGTAAATTTTGATATAAAATTCATACTTTAAGAAAAGTTTAAAGAATGAGAATAGAATCAAAGAGTTGAGATTAGTAATACAATAGTCCCTTAATTAATTTTGCCTTTTTCCTGTCCCATCGCAGAAGATGGCTCTTTTATTCTGGCATGATACAGGGAGTCTGCATTTTCCTTTTAACAACATGCTTGAGTTTAAAGAAGGAGAGAGCCATTCTCCACCTCCACAGTCAGCTTTAAATTTTAATTGAACGGGGACTATTAGAAGACCAATAGTGTTAAATCTTTAGAGACAAGCAGAAACAAACATTTCGGAAGACATAAAATTTTTTAGATAATATATACCCATATACCATTTCACCCTGTTTCCTGGGATAGACGATTTGTCCTTTTTCTTCAGTTGTCTCATTTGTGCAGTGTTCTTCAGATTCCTTAACCTTCATTCTCCTAAAAGACAAAAACAAAAACCTTTCCACAAGACTAATTTTGGGGATGTTCCTTTTTGGCAAGTTATTATCTAATTAAATGAAAAGGCATGTGTTACTGGTACAAGTTAGTTTAAATTGGATGTTCATACTGGTTGAAGAACTATCACCTCCTCTAATTAAGAGGTTTCTCTTGTTCTAATCAAACCTTTATCAATTTTTATGGTACCAACAGCTTATATTCTCCTGTAGAAACAATAGCAAAACCTCGTCCCCAACATAATACATATCCTGGTTTCCATTCTAAGTCAGCACATCCTTAAAGTATATAGGTTGATTTAATTCTGGAGTTTTTTCTATTATCCAATGTCTCTCTGCAGCTGTTGTTCATTTCTCATTGGCATTGAGAAAATTCAAAGGTAATAGAACATTATGCAGTTTATTTCTTGGGGTTTTTGTTACCCCTTTTCTGTTTATTTAGCATATCCTTTAGAGTTCTGTTCGATCTTTCTATTACTGCTTGACCTGTAGGATTATGTGGTATACCTGTAATATGCTTTATATTATAATAAGCAAAAAACTGTTTCATTTTAACAGAGACATATGATGGAGCATTGTCAGTTTTGATTTGTGCAGGTATACCCATGATGGCCATAACTTCTAGCAAATGAGTGATTACAGAATCAGCTTTTTCAGAACTCAAAGCAGTTGCCCATTGAAATCCTGAATAAGTATCGATGGAGCGGTGTACATATTTCAATTTTCCAAATTCTGCAAAGTGAAACACGTCCATCTGCCAGATTTCATTCCTCTGAGTACCCTTTGGGTTACATCCTGCTGGTAATGGCGTTTGATTGTAGAAGGAACAAGTAGGACATTTCTTTATTATTTCTTTGGCTTGTTGCCAGGTTATGGAAAAATCCTGTTTTAAACCTTTACTATTGACATGATGTTTTTTATAAAATTCTGAGGCCTCCAGCACATTTCCTATCAATAATTTTTCAATCTCATCATTGCCTTGTGTTGGAGGGCCTGGCAGACCATTATGGTATCAAATGTGAGTTATATATAAAGGATGACTCCTTTTCCTTATTGTATCTTGTAATTGAATAGTGAAGTTAATTCTGAAGCATCAGGGATAAATTCTGCAGTCTCAATATGTAATACTACTCTTTCAGCATACTGAGAGTCAGTTACTATGTTGAGAGGTTCTGAAACACCCATTAATACCAACAGAATAGCATACAATTCTGATTTTTGAACTGAATTATAAGGACTTTGAACCACTTTACTTAAATTTTCTGATTGGTAACCTGCCTTTCCTTGTTTGTTGGCATCTGTATAAAATGTATGAACTCCAGATATGGGTTTTTCCCATACAATTCGAGGCAAGATCCAATCAGCTCTTTTTATAAGATCAATTCTATCGCTTATGGGATATTTGCTGTTTATTTCTCCAAAAAAAAAATTACTGCAAACTCTTTGCCAAGGTTCACTTTCTGTCCATAATTTTTCAATGTCCTCCTTAGTTAAAGGTATGACAATTTCTGCTGGGTCTATTCCTGCTAATTGACAAAGTCTCAATTTTCCTTTCCAAGTCAAGTCAGAGATTTTTTCCACATAAGTTTTTAATTTTTTATTTGGTTTATTTGGTAACAATATCCATTCCAATATAATATCTTCCCTCTGCATTAATATTCCAGTAGGAGAATGCCTAGAAGGTAAAATAACCAAAATGCAATCCAGCATTGGATCAATACGATCCACGTGCCCTTCATGTACTTTCTTTTCTAACAAGGCCAATTCTTTGTCAGCTTCAGGTGATAATTCTCTTGGACTATTTAAGTTCTTGTCACCTTCTAAGGTTTTGAACAAATTATTCACTTCATCATTTTTTACCCCAACAATAGTTCATAGATGAGAAATGTCTCCAAATAATCTTTGAAAGTCAATAAGAGTCTGTAGTCTATCTCTCTTAATTTGCACTTTTTGGGGTCTAATTTTTGTAGCTCTATTTTATATCCTAAATAATTAATAGAATCTCCTCTTTGTATCTTTTCAGGAGCAATTTGTAATCCCTAGCAAGGCAAAAATTTTCCTTACTTCTTCAAACATTCTTTCTAAAGTATCTGCATTTGAGTCAGCTAGTAAAATATCATCCATAGAATGATAAATTATACATTTAGGAAAATTTTTATGTATCACTTCCAATGGTTGTTGTACAAAATATTGGCACAGAGTTGGGCTATTCAACATTGCCTGTGGGAGGACCCTCCACTGAAATCTTTTAACCGGTTGAGAATTATTATAAATAGGCACTGTGAAAGCAAATCTTTCTCTGTCTTTTTCTTGTAAGGGTATTGAAAAGAAACAGTCTTTTAAATCAATAACTACGAGAGGCCATCCTTTTGGTAACAGAGTAGGCAAAGGAATTCCAGATTGTAGAGAGCACATTGGCTGAATTACTTGGTTAATTGTTCTAAGGTCTGTTACCATTCTCCATTTACCAGATTTCTTTTAATAACAAATACAGAGAATTCCAAGGGTTGGTTGTTTCTTCAATATGCTGAGCATTTAACTGTTCTTCTACCAGCTCTTCTAAAGCCTGGAGTTTCTCTGTTTTTAAGGTCATTGCTGGATCCATACAGACTTGTCTTTTAACCATTTTAAAGGTAGAGCTGTTGGTGTCTTTGGGAGATCATCAATTGTTGTGCCCTCTTCTTGTATAATACTCAGCATAATGCCTTCTAATATTTCTCTCAGAAACATGTGCTAGTTTATGATTTGTTTCTGAGATTGGAGGGATGTTAATCTGAGTATTCCATTGTTGCAACATGTTTCGACCCCACAGTTTCACAGCTATGTTAGCCACATATGGTTTTAATTTTCCTCTCTGTCCTTCTGGACCTATACATTAGAGCCATCTTGCACTCTGTTTCACCTGAGATAATGTCCCAATTCCTAACAGTTGAATGTTTACCTCCTGAAGAGGCCAAGTTGAAGGCCAAGACTGAGGCAAAGGATTACCCTGTCTGTCCTTTGTTGATCTACATTCGTTGGTCCAGTGTTTTCCATTACCACACCTTCTGCATACTCCAGAAGGAAGGGACATTCTGTTGCCATTGTTCCTTGAAGAAAGATTGTTTCTAGAAATTACCTCTTTACAGTTCCTTTTCAAATGTCCTTGTGTTTTACATCCAAAATATCTAAAATTCCTCAAACATTTTGAAATTGCTTCTCCTACCCTCATATCACCATGCTCATGAGCCTCAATATTAACCATGTCTCTAATCCAATCTTCCAAAGTTGCATATCTTGCCTTTAATGGCCTGATTATTCTTCTGCATGCTGCATTCACATTCTCAAAGGCCAAAGATTCAGTTATTATCTTACTAGCTTCTGAATCTGGGACCATTCTCCCTTACTGCTGAAGCCAGTCTTTGTAAAAAAAATCTGTGAAAGATTCTTTTGGGCCTTGCATAACCTTTGTAAATGGCTCAGTTTTTTCTTGGTTCCTCAACTCTGTCCCATGCATTCAAGGCTTCCGTTCAACACAAAATTAGGGTTTGGACATCATATAAATATTGTGTTTGTACTGAAGCATATTAGCCTTCTCCAATAAGCTGATCCTGGCCGACTTTTATTCCTTTATTCCTCCATTGTTTTTTCTATGTTTTTAGCCTCATCCTTGAACCAAATTAGCCACTGAAGCCTTTGACTGGGTTCAAGAACAGCTTGTGCCAGCTCCCGCCAGTCCTGTGGTACAATCCTATTATATGTTGACCAAGAGTTTAACATTTGCTTTACATATGGGGAATGCATGCCATAAGGTACTATTGCCTCCTTAAACCTTTGTAAATCCAACATTTCAATTGGAGTCCAAATATTTTGTGTAGTCATTTGATTAGGCAACTGCTGTACGGTTACAGTATAAATTAAGGGTGACTGTGTGAAAATAGGCTTTCTTTCTGTAACCTTATGATCCAAACTTGAAACAACTTCACTGTTAATTTCTTCTGTCTGAATTTTTACAGGTTTAACAATTTTGTCTAAAGCTGTTGTCCTGGCACTTAAATTGACTATCTTTTTAAATAGTAAAATGAGGATAAGCATAGCAATAAACTGCATAGTTCGATCAATATTAATCTTCTCATATAGTTGTTCCATTGTCAGACTGCCTAAAATTTCCAACAATTTTCTTCCAATGTACACATAAAACCCATTTTTTTAATGTGGAAAAAATTTATCTTTTAAATAGTTTCCTTTAAAATATCTGGTATGTTGTGACTTACCATGTCTGTGTAGAACAGTAGAAATCTGAGGGAATTTCAAAACAGCCACCTATTGTCCAAGGTGTGATTCCAGAGAGAGAGAGAGAGAGAGAGAGAGAGAGAGAGAGAGAGAGAGAGAGAGAACACAAGAAAGCATAGCCTGCTAAAGCTTAAATCCAGCCACGTGTTCCCACTTGAGCCAAGTCAAGGCTTGGCTCTGGCTTTCTTAAGCTCCGACCATGTGCATTGGCTTTACAGGCAGGGGCCCTGTTTGGCAGGGCAGGCTTGTTGTTTGTAGCACTGGCTTTAAGCAAGTAGCTTACAGTTAGTCTGACCTGAAGCCAAGTGGACCTGAGCCTGGGCTAGGGTATCGGCTGCCTTTGCAGGAAACCGGACCTGCCACCAAGCCAAGCAGTTTTTAATGGATTCTTGTCATGTTGGGTGCCAAATGTAGATGTAGTCAATCATCTTATTAAATAAGAAACACGGAACCAATGTAAAAGAGAAAGCCAAGAGGTCAGAGCTCAGAGCTAAAACCTTACCCTTCCTCCTGCGGTGGTCCTACCTCTCTGAAAGAAACCTACTTCCTGTGTGTTTGTCTTTATGTAGTCTTTTTGTTCTGCCTTCCCATTGGTTGTAAACCAAAACACATGACTGTCTCATCACTGCCTGTAAGTACAGCCCTCCAGGTCTTAAAGGCTTATGTCTCCAATGCTGGCTGTATCCCTGAACACACAGAGACTTACCTAGCTCTGCCTACCAAGTGCTGGGATTAAAGGCATGCACCACCACTGCCATGCTCTTGCTATGGCTCTAATAGCTCTGACCCCCAGGCATCTTTATTTATTAACATACAATTAAAATCACATTTCAGTACAAATAAAATGCCACCATAAAAAAAAGTCCAGCCTGGGATGTTTCAGCAGTCAGATAAATAGCAATCAGTACTGGTAGCCTTGGAGATGCATGAGCTGATAAGTTGCTACATACACTGGGGCACATCCATGCCCAGGGAAGTATATATTCTGGAGTGTGGTGGCACCCAATCAAGTTAGGGGAGCAACCAAACTCTTGCCACTCTCAGGATAAAAAAAATCTGGGTTTTAGGCATGCTTTGATCCCTTCTTAGATTCAGGAAATCTCCACAACTCCTGCCCCCCTGTATTTTTTTAATAAGTTGGAGGTGCCATCAATATTATTATTCTCCATTTGTCTGAGGGTCTGGTATTGGAGCAGAACCTGATTAGTAATAATTCTGATAATGGTCCTTATCTGTCACTGTTGGAATTGAATAAGGCAGAGGGCTAGGACAAGAAGGGTCCCAATGTTTAGGATGGGGCCAGGAAGGGTAAGGAACCAAATGATTAGAGGATTTGAATACCAAAGCATGGGGTATTGGGGATATAGCAGGCCTGCAGGTCCTACTGGAGTTTTTTGAGTATTGGTATACTTTGTTTTACCAGCTCATACTCATTAACATAAAAACAACATTCCTTGCCCAGAATGACACAAGTATAGTGGGTATCTGTCCCAGCTTTGACCTCAAAGCACTGCCTCTAGTGTGGCAACAAGTAACTGCCATACTTGCCTATGACCTGCTCCTGGGGCGTGGCCAAGAAGAGACCCCTTAAGACATGAGATGCATATGTGCTTGCTCTCTTAGCTCCTCATAGTCCTGGAGGCTGGATTACAGACCAAGTCAGAGTGCTCCAGAGAATTACACTAGAATGTACCTCATTGTCACATTTTGGCCACCAATAAGAGTTTCACCTCTGGGATGTGGTTTATCAGTATTAAAATAGTCACCTCCCTCCCAGTTTTTTAATTTGATTTCATGGCAAACTAATGGTGCCCCCACTATGCTAGTATTGTAGTTCAACATTTCTGTAATTGTTCCAGCCCCAGTTGATTCCATGAGTTCATACCCCTGGCCAATGGGACAGCAGAAACAGATATTCATGAATCACTGTGTCATTGCAGAAAGTAGGGCACCACCACACAATAAAAAAAAATGAATATTTCCACCCAGCAGCCTTCGAACATTCCAGAAAACAAAGTGGCCACACAGTGGAATACTATACTCTTTTGAAATATGTTCCATCTTATAATTATAGGCCAAAATAAACAAGTTTCATTGAAAACTATTCATTTCGTTCACTTTTTTCATGACATTTTTGTAGATCTGATCCATAATTTCCAGAACAGCTGCCATCAATGTTGGCTTCAAAATGGATATGTCTCCTTTGCTTCCTTTTTTTTTTTATTATTTTTGAAGACGGGTCTGCTAAAGTCTATAGTGAAAAGTAGCTCATTCAGCATCCATGAGAAAGACACAGTAGCTTGGCATTTAATTCTAGAACATGAACCAGGGGCAAATAATCAATGTATACATCTTCTTCTCCCAAACTTGGAATTCTTCTAGCCATCCCAGTTATAGCAGCAATGATGTTGCTGTGGGAGATCATTAATCCTTTTGGAATTCCTGTAGACCCATTTGTATACATGTTTACTTCAATGTCTGAGGGTAATGGTTTGTTGTGAGCTTTGTTTTCCATGTTGGCCTGTGCTACAGCCATGGTGTGTACAATGATGCCCTTGGGGCACTAAGACCAGGTTGGAGGCTTCCAGTCAACAGTTGTGATATATCACAGATGTGGGACTAAAGAGAATTTATCCTTCAGCTTTGTTTGCAAGAGTTCTTTAGTATTAATGGTGTTGGTCATCTCTGTCTCATTAAGTCCATGAACAGTGGTTGGACCTCCCAGGGTAGCATGCAGTATAACAAGCTGGAAGTTATTCATGAAACACACCTGTGCAGCAATCATCCACTCAGCCCTGGACTCACAGAAGATGGCAATGTTGGTCTTAGGTTTCTGGCCCAATATCTGCAACACATTTCCAAAGTCAAGGGCTAAAATGAAGACATCTTCATAGGAAAGCCAATTATAGTGTCCCACAATAATCTTTTTAAAAATTTTTCCATTTGGTTGAATTTATCTTGCTCATTTAAAATTTCATGTTCCCAATAGCCTTTTGTCCTTAAATTTATTTTTGCATACATAAAGACTTTATCAAGTGTGTCACAGCCAAGATCCAATACTGAAGCCAAACTGTCCAAGCTGTTAGTAGATCTGTATGCAGAATCTGGTTTTGAATTGACAGGCTTTGCTTTAATTTGGTTTGATTTTTTCTTGTCTTGACTCAAATAAAAAGTAAAATTGAATGTATGTTAAAATAGTATAAAATGTATTCAATATAAAAGTATGGGGTTGATGGTTTGTTTTAGCTTTATGGTAGATAGTTTTGTAGATACATGGCTATTCATAAGTGTTAAAAAAAATAGAATAACAGATTTCAACAAGAATCATAGGCTCCAACCCATGCAGGCATGGCTTGTTCCCCAGAGTGGTTCCCGCCCAGTGCCACCTCCTCAGGACCCTGATGGAGTTATTAGGGCTGTCCTGCCAGAGTAGGATGATGGGCTTCTGTCTGCCTCTCCATCCCAGCTCATGGCCCTGGCCACAACCTCAGCGATGCTCCCCAGGCACTGAAAGAATCTATTGGTACCAATCTACACAGGGTAAAACCTCACTGCTTAACATCTATATCTCTTTAACTCTAGAAAATTATGGTTCTGATTCAATTACATATCAAGCTGGCTTTAGAGTTGGAATTTGGCTCCCTCCTTCTCTAAACCCAAGCATATTGCTGAAAAAAAATTAAGAGATTCTGTCTCATATCAAAAGAGCCACCTGATGGGGACAAAAGAAAACCAATAAAAAGGGACCATTGTCAAGATTCTATTTCTCTCCATGCTTATTCTTGATTTCTAAGAATCCTTTCTTACATGTCATGTCATCTTTAAATCCAAACTTTCCATTTTGATATTAATAATGTTTAAGTTTTCCACAGTAAAAAATAAGTTTTTTCCAATACCAATCTCTGAAGTCTTCCAGAAGGAAGATGGGCTCCCACAACAACTCTACCCAGTCCAAAATGATGCCATGGTACCTAAGAACATTACTCAATGATCAGTTTCTAACTGAAAAGTCTTCAGGTTAGTTGTAAGATGAGATGGTCCATCATAATATACTCCTATCCAGAATCTCAGATAATCTTATCCATTTCTGAGACTGGCTTCAGACTCCATGGCTAGCCCTATTGAGACCTAAAAACCTAAGCTTTCTTACAGGACCCCACAGAGATACCATCACTGCTGTGGGATGTTAATGTATGTCCTGTGGGAGCCCTTCTTGGGTTCCTTGTGGCGTTACCCAGCAGGTTTGCATAGAGGATGATTAGGACCATGGGCCTGAGTGCAGGTGTCTGAGATGGTCTGCACTTGGCTGTACTGGGGGATGATCTGTATGTCAAGTTGCTCTGATTGGTCAATAAATAAAACCTGATTGGTTGTGGCTAGGCAGGAAGTATAGGCGGGACTAACAGAGAGGAGAAATAAAAGAACAGGAAGGCAGAAGGAGACACTGCCAGCCACTGCCAGGACAAGCAGCATGTGAAGATGCTGGTAAGCCATGAGCCACGTGGCAAGGTATAGATTTGTAGAAATGCATTACTTTAAGATATAGGAACAGTTAACAGGAGGCCTGCCACGGCCATACAGTTTGTAAGCAATATAAGTCTCTGTGTTTGCTTGGTTGGGTCTGAGCAGCTGTGGGACTGGCGGGTGACAGAGATTTGTCCTGACTGTGGGCAAGGCAGGAAAACTCAAGCTACACATCACCCCCTAAATAGTAGGAAGTAATTATAAGAAAATGACACCTCTCTCCCAAATGTTTTATTTTTCTCAAGGTTATGGATGGATGGTTGTAAGGTCGAGGGTAGAACAACAAAATTTGGATTTAGTATTCTTTTTTAGAAAAGAAAAAGGGAAATGGATAGGAATAGGATATTAAGGTAGATTATTGTATGTACTAGTAAACTAATTGAGTAAAATATTAGCCTTAGATAATTTGCACTGATATGGATTATTATATATTGAACAAATGTAAACTATTCTTTGCTGTGGGATGTTCTGTACATTAAATGTGTTGCTATGATTGGTTAATAAATAAAACACTGATTGGCCAGTAGCCAGGCAGGAAGTATAGGTGGGACAAGGAGAGAGGAGAATTCTGGGAAGTGGAAGGTGGAAGCGGAGAGACGCTGCCAGCTGCCACCATGAAAAGTGAGATGTAAGGTACCAATAAGCCATTAGCCACATGGCAACTTATAGACTAATAGATATGGGTTCATTTAAGATATAAGAATTAGATAAAAAGAAGCCTGCTGCAGCCATACAGTTTGTAAACAATGTAAATCTCTGCGTGTTTACTTGGTTGGGGACTAGTGGGTGAGAGAGATTTGTCCTGACAGTGGGCCTGGCAGGAGCTGGAGAAAAAAACTCAAGCAACAATTCTTATATTCCTATTTAAGATAATTTGTATATTGATACAAATACAAAACTGTATTTGTTGTATTGTACACATATTCCTACTCCTGTTTGAAATATTTTGTATATTGATACAAATGTAAAAATATCATACTGTATGTATGTTTTACCTCTATTTAGGATATTTTGTATATTGATACATATTTATGGTTATTGTCATATTGCATATTGCACTATATATACATTCCTATACATCTGTCTAAGTTATTTTGTGTATTGTTACAATTTTGAAGTCATTATCCTTATATGGTACATCTGCTTACAGACTGTTTATCTTGTTAATGTGAAGCCTTAGTTCTTAAGTTATTTTAGTAGAAAAGACTTACTGAGCTATTGTCACTCATGTTTGTCATTTCTATAGTTACATTAGTTAGTTTCTCCAGACTTACAGAAACATATATCAGATGGTTAGGTAATCTTTAAACACTTCATAGACCTATAGAATATGGCATTTAAATGTTTTGACAACTTAGAATTCCATTGACATGAGACACAATTACTCCTGGCAGCACCGATCTAATTCTGAAAGAATCTCGGGCTTCTGAGACGTTTCCATTTGGAAGTTTGTCTTCTTCTTGGTTACAAAATGGCCTGCTGGGCAAAGAACTGCCCTTGCCTTGACTGCTGACAGTATGCATACTGTCCCTTCTGAATGAGCAGGACACAAGAAAAAGTGACTATTGAACTCTGCCAAGACAGGGTAAGATAGTCTTTCAAAATACCTGCTTCTGAAAATGCTTCTACAGATACTCTAGGCCTGTAACCAATTTGAATGCACCAATGATATTAAGAAACTTTAAGTGATTGTCCAGGCTGCCAGCTGTCTCTGTGTACTCTTGCAAGACCCCAGAAAGTTACTTGCGTCCTCCCATTTCTCAGCTATTATTATACTACTTCTCAGGTCTTTGATGGGATTGAAGACTAACAGTTATAGTTACAATCTTCTTGTATCTTAGGTGGAAAATATTAAATATTAGATTCAGGTTCCTCAGGATAGGACATCTTTTGGAATGATCTCTGTAATGTGCCATTTACCTATGCTCCAGACTTCTCTGGATTTTAGTATATGTCTCTTGTTTGATGTTGTTCTTATTGGTTGTAGTTCCATCTTGTCTAGATCATTATCCCTTATTCCTTCTAGACAATATATGATAATCATTCCTGTTGTATATAATTTTGTATTAGGTTAGAACTTTCTTATTTAGACAGAAGGGGGAGATGTAGTGGGTAGCTGTTCCAGCTTTGACCTCAAAGCACTGCCTCTAGTGTGGCAACAAATAACTGCCACATCTGCCTATGTATGACCTTCCCTTGAGGTGCGGCTGTGAAGAGACCCCTTAAGATTTGAGATGCATATGTGCTTGCTCTCTTAGCTCCTCATGGTCCTAGAGGTTGGATTGTAGACCAAGTCAAAGTGCTCCAGAGAACTACACTGGACTGTACCTCTTCTCTCTCAGATCCTGTAATTGAGCCCTTATTGGTTGTAAGTTACTCCTGAAGTAAATCTCTTTTAATTACCAGATAAACTATGTGGAATCACCTTGTTAATTACTGTTTTACGCAAGCTCCCCCTTCCTTGCCCATGATAGCAGACATTTCCCTCTCCATGTTTTGCTGCCTGTGGTGGTTACCATGGCTTGATCTAGTTTGTCTTTGAAGTCCCTAGTTAGGTGGTGATTCTGTACCATTGTCACTCCAGCCATTCCCCCTGTTCCCAGTAAGAGGGTAAGCCCCAATATGACTAGCAAAGGGAAGAAATTTTCTCTTTTTCATCTTGTGGAGTTGTGGAAAAGGATAGCCACTTTATCTTCTTCATATAGATATACCTTGGGAATAATTATAACAAGAATAAAACATCTATGAGGTTAAGTTGGTGCAGGGGCTAATAGTTCCCCACATGAGAAGAATACCTGAGGTTTGACACATCTGTGGCTAGTGACAGTGGTGTTCATCACACAGCAGTCATGTGATGTTCCTATGGCTCCCAGAAGATATAGAGGTAGGTGTCCCTCAAAGAGGGGTATCTTCTATAGGGTTGATTCGAGGAGAGACCTGGTGTCTGAGAAGTAACCATCCAAAGTAGCATTAACATATACTGCATCTAAGAGGGGATGCAAAAGGGAACATAAAGGAAACATCAAGAGACATTAGAGTAGGATAAAAGAGGCAGCAGAATATTGGAGATACTGCAGCCAGGACAGGGTGGATTGAGCAATGCTTTTCAGTTGTGTTTCCAGATTATGATTTTTTTATGGGTTAACCTGGATTGAGAGGCCTGCACCAGCTGAAGAGAAATATGAGTATCAGCAGAAGAATATGTAGCATGATCAGTGGGATAAAGTTTTCCTATTACTCCTCTTTTCCATTTTTCATTCCAGGTTTCATCTATAATAATGGTAAGATGGTTATATATGTTTTGAAATAGGCTATTTCTATGGGAACTGAGTTCAATTTTGCATGAACAGTAACAAAAGATGTAATAATCCTGGTTCATGAGGCAGACGGCCTCCCCTGTGTCACTTTCTTTGATAGAGGAAGCAGAGAAAGGGGTGGGGTGTTACAGTGCTGAAGTTAGGATAGATATGTTTAAAAATAGAGCTTTGACATCATTGGTTGGGGCATTCTGCAGCCCCAGTTACCTGGTTCTTTCCCTCTGTGGGGCGTATTACCCACCAACCCCACAGCTCCCCAGAGTTTTCTTGAGTGTGAGCAGCAGGAAATATTAGATAGAAGGATTTATTGCAGAGAATCTTGTGGATTCTGCAGATAGAAAATAAAGGATAGCCTCGAGAGGGCCTGGAACCTATTCCAATGGGCCCCGACTGTCTCTGCCCCAGGGTTTTTATAGAGACGCCAAAGGGTGGAGCAAAAGAACTCCTCCCCAAGCAAAGCCAAGTGTTAACCATCTCAGACACCTGCACTCAGGCCTGTGGTCCTGAACATCCTCTATTCGGACCTGCTGGGTAAAGGCATGAGGAACCCAAGAATGGGCTCCCACAGGTCCCCCCTTCTTAATATATATAAAAAATAACTATTAATGGCTTACAACAATCTCCATAGCTGTTACATCTCCCAGTATGGGTATAGAGGATGATATAGATGACATTTCCCTTTTGAATTAGGTCCAAGGTGACTACAGCAGTCTTAGCTGCCTCAAGCCCTTTCTAAACCAAAAACTCTTAAGGCGACTACAAACTTAATGAATCCCTTAGCTTCATCATTACCATTAACAGGTTAACATAAATATTGCTATACATAGTCACAATTCTCTCAATCTTACAACTCAAAGCAAACTCTTAAGAGAACCATTTGAATTAGCATATATGGTGCTATATATAGTTAACAATTTTCTCTGTCTTACAACTTTAACTCAATTATTTGAATTTTCTTGTTAACAGAACATAGGAAAAACTTCAATGTATTCACATCAAACTTAAATATTTCCTTAATTCCACAAAACCAGGGTACATTAATATCAATAGGTTTCTGCGAACATAATTCAATCTCATAACTCCTCTTCTTTAAAAATTTTTAAACAAAAACTCAAACCTAGTTAGAGGAACCCAAACTTATACAATTCCTACAAACACATATTGAAAAGCAATATTTTCAATCTAACCACTAACACTTTGAAAACTTTTAGCAAAACATCCAAAAGCAGTTTCTTAAGAAAACTCTTTACACACTTTAAAAGTAGTCTCTTAGTATACCCCATTTGCATTTCTTACTAACAAAATATGACATTAATCCACTCAAAGAAAAAATTTTAAATTAAATAGACTAAGGAATATTAACTCTCCCTTTTCTTTATAATTTTAAGCAAAATCTCAAGCCTAGTTATAAAACCCAAACTTCTGTTTAAACAGTTCCATTTGTAACACAAAACCAGTTCCATAAGTAATTCCATTTTTACATAGACAGTTCCACAAAACAATTCATGAATCACCAGTTAATAAGGCATATATGCATACATAAAAGTGCATCATGATTGTAGGTAGAAATAAATTTCTTCATTTTTACAGTTCAATTTTTAACCCAATTCCAGAAAACTGTTCCTAGGTCATTACTCAAAATTGTCGCATTGCAATGAAATCTCTATTGTTTATTTCATTTCTTAAGTCTTAAAATTCAAATGATAAATTCTGGTACTAGCCTTCCAAATATGAGAAATCCATAACCAAAATCTTTTTGTAATTTTATCTCATTTTAAGTTAAAAAAAGTAAATTCTGGTATCAGACTTTCACTTCCAAATATGAAGAGACTTTTTTCAACCAAAACTTTTTGCAGTTAACAATTTTTGTTCAAACCAGTGTTTCTGAACTTTTATTCTCAAGCCAGAGACCTTTTTAGGTAATGTAGTATTCTAAATCGCACCGTGTTTGATGTTAGCTCAGGTTTTTCTGTGTTGCGTCGATTTTCCATGGCTCTCAGCTGCGAATTCCTTGTTGTGCTGGTTCTGGTGCCCGCCATTCTTAGCTTCTTAGCAGCTTCTGGAACTTTTGAAAACCGTTCAAACTGACTATTTTGCAGTCTACTAGGACACTTCTTTCTGTGTCTCAGGTTCTTTCACCATATACATTAATAGACTCATACTTAACATTTACACTATACAAACTCACATATAACATTTTTTTGCCTTGCAAAGCATTTAGACTCACATTCAACATTTACACGTTTTTACAAACTCACATACAATGTATTAACGTCTATTTATTTATACTTCTTAAGAAAACTATAGAAATACTTTAGCAAATATATTTATTTACTTCTTATATACTTCTTATCTTATTTCTTATTTAAACTTACATTTACAACTAGTATCTTTACAAGCTTATTACTACATATCTTAAGACTACCTTAGATACTTCTTGCAAGCTTATATTCTTAATGGAACTCTATAGATCTATTTTACAAACTTATATAGGCTACCATTAAAATATATCTACTTAGCAAACACCTAAAGATTTCTTAACACAGATCTAACAAGACAGAATTTTTACAAACTCACATATCTTATTTCCGTCTTTCTACTTCTTACTCTTAATAATTATCACCATCTCCATTAGAAAGATTCTCTTAACTAGACAGGAAGTACGTACATCATTTCTAAAGTTTAGAGTTTATAGTCAGCTTTGTTATAAAGCACTGGGATTTAGTGAGTGTTGTCATTATAGAGTTGTGATACTTGTTGCAAGGGACTGTAACATTCTCTGGACAAAGCCACACCCCAAAGTTGCGGAGTTCTCTCGGCCTTTCCGAACCCGCAGAGATGTACTGTCCACGGTAAACGTTTTTTAACTAGAGGCTGTCCCTTCACCCAAATTCATAGTAGCTCCCCTAAGTGCTTCAATTCAGACAAACGTTTCTATTACAGTAGTATTTTTGGTTCGTTCTACCAGAAAAACTTCACTTCACACTGAGGGTGAAATTACCATATTTAGCTGCTGTAAAGCTCTTCGCCAAATACTGCACAGCTATTAGGTGATATAAAGTATTTTTCTAAAGAAGCTAGGAAAGCCAAAAGCAGCACAGCTCTGAACTCTATTTCCTCACTGTTTGCGTTAACCAGTGACAAAACTAATCAAACCACTTTCATTCTGGTTCCTTTATAGGAATGTCATTGGAGCTGACCCTTCCTTAGTTCCACGCTCCTTACCAGACGCTCCGGTAACCACCGAGCTTCATTCTCCTCTTGTGAAAAAACACAAACATGTCCTCGACCCCATATTAACACAGGATTGGGACCCTTCCATAATCCCAAGCAGGGATCTTTTCATCTTAAACTTTTGCTATTTTGATGAAGATCATGTGACTGGTGAGCCATTTCCACTTGGGATAATGTTCAGCCATTGCATTACCCTCAGCTAAAGGACCAGGAAGATTGGAGTAAGCTCTAATATGGCCCACAAAGCATGGCAGCTTTCTTTTGTGGAATATCATCTTGACTTTGTTGAAACATTTTGACTTGATTATTAGTTCCAATATTTTCAGCAAAACTATTACTATTCAAAGGAGTCAAGAACATAGATGTTCTTTCATGCAACGTATCCTTCATTAGCTTACTTTGAGAAAAAGCATTTTCAGGATTTAGTATTTTCATTTCATTAGCCTTAACTCCTGATGTTATTAGCAGCTGTGATATTTAGCATTGATTTCTTATAAGGAACTTTCAGGTAAAGCAACTCTTTTGTAAGAAAGCTCGATTTTCTGGTTTGTTTCCCATCTATAAAGCAGTCATTTCTTTTTTGAATCCCTGTTTCCTTGTCTCCTTATTAGATTTGCAAAGGAATTACTCATTGCAGGCAATTTGTTCAAAAAGCAAAGAACTTTTTAAATTTCAACATAAGTTTCTTCATATCTAAGACAACGTTCAGTTGTATATAACTGCTTTCAGTTCAGTGTATAAACTGCTTTCCCTTGTTTTCTTAAGGATTTTAAAGTGACTTGTTTGCTCTTAAAGGTAGCTTTTTGTCATCCAACTACCATAAAAACTTTGCACAGCTTTTAGGGTAAATAAGGCATTTTACCAATGGAGCCCCAAAACGCGAAGCACCTAGTTCCATATCCTTTCAATTTTACATTAGAACTGACACTTAAACTCTCAGATGATTTCCCTCCTTATTCTTTTTATTTTTATTTTTATTTTTATTTTTTATTTTTATTTTTTTTTTTTTTTTTTTTTTTTTTTTTTTTTTTTTGGTTTTTCGAGACAGGGTTTCTCTGTGTAGCTTTGCGCCTTTCCTGGAGCTCACTTGGTAGCCCAGGCTGGCCTCGAACTCACAGCGATCCGCCTGGCTCTGCCTCCCGAGTGCTGGGATTAAAGGCGTGCGCCACCATCGCCCGGCCCTCCTTATTCTTTTTAAAAGCTGTATTTTAAGTTTACCATGAACGTATTTTTGAGCTGACAAACGTGTTTCAGGGCAATGTCGCCATCTTTAGCAGAAAAACTACCTTTCCCAGAATGCATTTCCCTTATATAAGTCCATAATAATATCAGTCCCTTATATCAGTCATTTCCCATAGTTCTTTTTGGGTCTGAAAGTCAACTTCTAACTTCTTTTTTTACCAGACTTGATTACAAATTTTTGCCCGGGAGGTCTGAACAAAGTTTTTTTGCTTTTGCAATGGGAGATTTGAACAAGCACTTTACATTTTCAGCTATGGCACATTGGGAGATTTCTATTCTCTCAACTGGCTTTAACTGGTGTTTCTCCTTCATCAGACACTGGCCCCAAAATCAGAACTGCACCTGCCTCGTTAGCATGCATTGAGGCTGGCATTTCTGATAGCAACTTTCCTCAGGGCTTGTGTTTGTCTTAGCCAGTCAGTGAAAAACAAGATCATGTACAACAGCTTTTCCAAAGCTCTTTCAGAGAGATTTTCTCCCACTGATCTTATACTCATTTTGCTTGTTCCTTCCCCCCCAGATGCAGAGCTTCAGCTATCTGTCTGCGGCTCTGCTCCTCTGCTAGCTGCCATTGGAGGTAGGGGCTTTTTTTTCTACCCCTGAATCTGCCTCAAACTCTAGCAGCTTTGTCAGGTCATGCATTTTCTGGGGAGGAATCTGTCCCCTCTGTTTCTTCAGAATCTTTCTTCTTGACAGTATCCAGTTTGGTGTCAGTTTATCCCCTCTACCCCAGAAACAATTTGACACTACAGTGGCAGCTTTCCCTGCTACTGAAGGTAGGGGCTTTAGTCCATTTCTGTTTTCCGGGTCTGTGGTTTGTGTTCATGAATCAAGCTTGGCGAGGGAGGTTTTTGCCATCTCTAAACTCCCATTAGGACAGGCGTTTTGCCTCATCAGGCCTTCACCTGGCCCAGTCCCCCAGTGGGTTGGGTTTGCTTGTCTGGGTGCTCAAGGACAGAGCTTATGCCAGAGGCAATCACCCCTCAAGGCTACACTCCCTCATCTCAGGGAGTCAGTTGAAACAAAGCTTTTCTCAAAGAGATGCTTTCTCTGACAGAAAAGAAAGCTTTACTCCTGGATAGTTCTGTTCTGCCCTGGCTGGGCTCTTTCCCCAGACAGCGTTCTGACTTGGCAGCGCAACTGCTTCAGACACAGCTCAGCTTTACTGTTTTCCCAGAAAGGTCCTTTCTCTAACAGGAAACCTTTTTCTCAGATTTCTTTTTGTAGTTGTGGACCTATCAACCTGGGACTTTTAGGAAAGTGGACAACTGTGCTGTTCCCACCAGCTTTAGCTTTGTTTGTTCATTAGCAATCTTCCCCTGGGTTCCATACCTTCCTGCCTCAGCTCTTTGCTCCAGGAAGTTTACAACACAGGAACCCTAGTATCCCCAAAATGCACTCCAACTCAGAGATGCTGGCCAGTCACCTCTGGGTTTTTGGTCACAAGGGAGGATAAAATACTAACAGAGTTTGCATTGCTTCAGAGGATCTTTGCATTAGGATGATTAGGAGCACCTTTTCATTCTGAAATGCTCACTCAGACAAAACCCTTGATGCCTCAGCTTGGCTGTAACTGAAAAGCTTGGTTTTTCTGCTTTTCTTAGGCAAAGTTTTCTGTCCTTTTCGGCTCTCTGTAGCTCTTGACCCACACTCTCCCAAGCGTTTCCCTCAGGGTACTGTGACCCACTGTCTTTTACTAGCTTGAAGAGACAGCTTAGAAGAGGTTTTTAGGAATGTGTCCCTGCCTCCTGCATTGCAGGGAGGATTTTTAAAGCTTGAAAGAACTTAGAGAGGTTTTTCTGTCTTAAGTTTGTTGTTTTCCCTTAGAGCTAATCACAGGTGGTCCCCATACTAATATCTTCAGGTGATTCTAATTTTTGTCCTTCTGAGAGAGAAAGTTAAAGGCTTTAGTTTTACACTTAAGAGAGCTTTTGAGAAAGATTGAGGCTTTTTAGAGAGATTTTTCCCCCAAATTTTCCAAGAAAAGCTTTTAGTTTAAGAGAAAGATTTTTCCCCCAGGAGAAAGACCAACTTTTCCCAAAACTTCAACTTTAAACTTTGACTTCTTACACCCCCATTTTTGCCTCAGGGAGAAATCACTTTCTCCTGCTGCTTGGACTTAGCATTTCAGCTGTCCCCAGGACAAAAGCTTCCATAGGAAACTTTTTCTTCCCCAAAAGCTCAAAGAAGAGCTTTTTTACTACCCCTAAAGCCCAAAGAAAGATTTTCCCCGAGTTTGCATTCATAGCCCCCAAAGTTAGAAAATTGAAGTTTTTCTGTCTAGTTGCCTTATTTTTTCCTACATGATCTTATACTTATAAGTTTTTCCTACACTATATTACTACCCGATACCTCATACTTATTTTTCAGATAGAAATTGAGAAAGGGATAGAAGACAGAAAATTTTGACAGAAGAGAATTTCGCTGCAGCATCGGACATCCTTCCAGTCCGCTTTCCTTTTCTCTCGAGGATAAAACCCCTGCCTCTCAATAATATATTTAAAATTATATAACACCGGCATGCCTTTCCACTGGCAGGGCTGACTCAGCACTTTCACCAAAAACTCTGTAATAAAAGTATTATTTTCCTTTATCTTTAGTCCCTATTACTTTGTCTTTAGTCCCTGTTCATTTGTCTTTATTCCCCCCTTTATTTTAGTCCCCCTTTTTTTCTTTAGTCCCTTTTTTTCTTTTTTCTTTAGTCCCTGTTCATGGCACCATTCTGTGGGGTGTTTACCCACCAATCCCACAGCTCTCCAGAGTTTTCTTGAGTGCGAGCAGCAGGAAATATTAGATAGAAGGATTTATTGCAGAGAATCTTATGGATTCTACAGATAGAAAATAAAGGATAGCCTTGAGAGGGCCTGGAACCTATTCCAACGGCCCCCAACTGTCTCTGCCCCACGGTTTTTATAGAGATGCCAAAGGGTGGAGCAAAAGACCTCCTCCCTCAGCACAGCCAAGTGCAGACCATCTCAGACACCTGCACTCAGGCCCATGGTCCTGATCATAGTCTATTCGGACCTGTTGTGTAAAGCCACGAGAAACCCAAGAATGGGCTCCCACACCCCTCATAGGTTTCCAAAACAAAAAAGCCAAGTGTTGGGGAGAGGATTAGGGGATTAAGCAGTGGTGGAACAGGCCTGTAACACAACAAAGGCTGCCATTAAAATAGCAGAGAGGGAGGCTTGAGGAGGGCACATGCCTTGGGTAGCTGTCACTAGGTTATTAATGTCCTGCCAGGTGATCTGGTTCTTCAGTTTTGGGTGTCCCCTTCTGGGTTTCCTCCTTCCCTTGCCCATCAGTGATAGGCTGGTTATCTTTTTTGAGAGCAGGGAGGTATCAAACATTTCATGCTGGTATCCAGATATGCTGAGGCTGATCTGGTGGGAATGTACAAACAAAGCCCCTTCCCATTGTGAGGAAGGGGTCAGGTCCCTTTGTGCTCCCATCAAGGGGATCCTGTCAATTTGCCAACAAGGCTGGGGGGGGGAATCAGTTGTGGTGTATGTCAATGGAGAACACTGGAGAGTATTTTGTGTTTTTAATATACATTAAGAATGTTCATTGCCAACTGAACATTAGGTTTTGATTTGTTGTGGTAATCCCATAATGGCAAATGAGGAGAACATATGGGATATAAATTTCTCAGAGCTTTCTCCCATTTGGGCAGTGGCCCATATGATGTGGGAGTAATTGTCTATTGCAATAAAAATATATTTTTGTCATCTGAATTGGCATATGTGGGTGACATCAATCTTCCAAAGGGCATTGGGCTTTAGGCCTCAGGTGTTAACTCCCATAACACATAGTAAGAATCATTAAAAAGTTAAGTAAAAAAGTGCTAGAGAAGTGTGCCCTGCATTGTCAAATGCTGGAACTTTGTCAAGCAGCAATGGCCTTTTTGTGGTCTTTTTTAAAATTCATTTAATCCTTTTTAATTTTTTTTAATTTAGAGGTTTGGAAATTATGTCAAAGAGATCTAATAGGGCTTTTCAGTCATTGGAGAGTGACTTGGAGCAAAGGATAAGAATAAGCGCAACAGCTAGAATGATGCCCAAATTGAGAATAAATGACCAAAAGGATTTGTTTGATTTTATTGTTGTTGATTTTTTGTCACAAAGGAATTCAAGGAATTTATAAATCTTTGGAGTTATTGTAGTTTAGTATGACTTAATCATAGCCATTTGACCATGTAAGGTCTATAAATCCACATAGAAATCAGAATCATTCCATATGCTCCAAAGATGAGGCTGGACTTGAGTCCCAAGGGGAGCCATGGGGAGAAGGATAACACAAATCCATTTAAAATTTAGGGGGTGCTATGTAAGCCATACCCTGTCTATAACAAGTAGTGACTGAGGGATGCTGGGAGAACCTGGCAGCCAGGTTCAGCTTTGATATGTTAAATAGGCAATCAGCCTTTTGTCTCAGATTTGAGACAAAACAAATACATATTAGGAACAGAAGGCGAAGTTAAAAGTTAGGTGTATATTTGGAACTTCCAGGTCTACAGTCCTGGGAGCTGTGGGAGGGGAGTCCTAGACCAGGGAAAAGGGAAAGAGTTCCCACCCCTTCAGGAATGGGCAGGTGGAGAAAGAGGTTGTTGATTGACAGTATTTATTTGAAGTCCAGTCACCTGTGAGGTGAATTGCATTGCTTGCAATTTATACTGAAATCCACATTGTGGAAAAGGCAGTTAAGTGATGTCTTTGAAATAGCTGAAGTAGACACATGACTTTGAATACTAGCAAAAGCTGTAACTTTGTGTTAAAAAGTAAAAAAACATTTTTCCTCTGTCCACAGAGCCAGATATAGATTGGACAGAGCTATCTTTAGACCAGTGAGAAACATCTCTAAGTCCATCCTTAGTGGAAACCAAAGGGAATTTTAAATCTTAAACTTGTGACTATGACAATAGTAGTCAGTGCTTAATCAGAGCTAGATTAATAGCTTATCAGAACTCCATTTGTTAATGTTAAAACTCAGAACTTTTGAAGTCTTAGTATGAAAATAGCATATAGAGAGAAATTTTTGAAGTGTTTTCTTATATCTTTAGCTATCTTTTTAGACCTTCACAAACTGCATCCACACACCTCAAAATACTTTCTCATATCCTCACAACCAGTCTTTATATTCTCAGACCTCTATAACTTGATACCTTAAGTCAGTTTGTTCATGTTCTCAGATCATTATACATACCTTAAAATACCTTCTTAGACCATGAAACATTTTCTTAAGTGTGATACTCACAATTTAAGCTTTCATAGCCTAAAATCTTTTTTTAATTTTATAATTTAATTTAATTTTATATATCAGCCACAGATAGCCTCAGATCTTACATGAACTTTATATCTTTTTCTTTTTGATCATTCACTACAAGAAACATGTGGTTGATTGCTGAAAGCAGTCATTTCAAAGAGTGTTCCTTTAAATAAAGGAATGTAAAAAAATACTCTGGAGTCTGTTTTATGAGTTTAACTTGGTTTTGGAGTCTGGTAACAAGGTAAAGTTGTATCTAGACCTAGTAGTAGCTCTTGGGAAAGTGAGCCCTCTGGGCTGAATTTTACACATGAAAAGAATAAAAAAGGCAGCTGAAGCCTTGGGAAAGGAACTGGATGTTTGTTGCTGTTAAAGCAACCTATTTATCAAGATTGTATATTAATAAAGTCATATTTTATAAACCTAAAATATTCTATAGTCTTACAAATTTAAATATTTTTCATATCTGTTTCTTAAAATACATCCAGTATTTTTTTTGTAATTTAAATGTTCTGTGACATTCCAAAATTTCCCCTTAAAGGGGTTTAAAATCTCTCAAAATAAAGTAACCCTTTTACTTCAAGAGGAAAAAAACAGGACACCACCATAATCTGCACAAGGCAAAAACAAGCTCCAATAGTGCAAACAACTTAATATTTAATATCTGGTAGTTATTTATAGTCCTTTGGGCTTTCCCAAGGGGGTTGGGTCACCACTCTGGCCCAACTCTTGGTAGCATTATTCAGCTTGCCTTCTAGATCCCAACCTGTTCTAAATCATTGTGGCTGGTGTTTCTAGTTACTATCACATGGCACTGGCATTTCCAAAATTACTAAAGTCCGCTATTGCAGCTGGACTCTCTTTAGGAAGTCTAGCCTTGCCATATTTTAGCAAGTCTCAGCTGTTTCACTGGACTGTTTCATGTCTTTAAAATCAATATCACCCAGGTGACTTTTATATTACAAAGTTTGTGTTTGTACATTTTTATATGTGAATGCATGGAAGTGCAGCTTTCATACCTTGTTAAACAATCGCTGTTTTTAAATAGTATTTTTCATAAACCTTGTTTTTATGACAAGACAGGAATTATCACACAAAAATCCATCCTAATCTAAATATCTTGGAGACCTATTGCTCCCTCCTTGATAGGCTCACTTCACACAGTCAACTTTAATTAAAATGGTGGTGATTTCACATGCCTTCCATCTTTTCCAACCCTAGTAAAGATGATAACCAGTCATGTTTTACTTATATCACAAAATGGAATCATCCCACATGGTTCCTTTAAGATTACCTATAAATAGATGTTTAACTATCAACCCTATGTTACTAATTTCAGGTTAACCTTTTCCAAAGATTTTATAGATTTTAACCATATCCAATAAAATGAACTTACAAATTTTGAGGTGCAGAATGTTCATGTAAGCTGAGTCTAATTTTGTGGTGTTCTGTTTTGCTCTCAGTCAAATCAACTTGACACAGGACATAGAGGAAGCTTTTAAATATGCTTGGATCTAGAGAAAGAAGGACTAAAACCCAACCCAAGAGCCAGCTTTTAATAAAATACAATAGCATAAAATAACTTTAATGGTATTTATACCAAAAAGACATCTAAACCTGCTAACCTAAATCCAGTGACCAGAGAGCTCAGAGGTATATTGTGAGGTCTGGCCATAAAAGTAGTCATGTAATGATAGGCAGATGGTGGCAGGAGACATAGCAAAAATACTAAACCCATTTCTGTCTCTGTGTCATGTTTAAACAATACTTACAAACATACCAGAAAATACAGACCAATTCACATACATAAAACAGACAGACAAAACTTTTTAACAACAAAACAGAGACAAAACGTGTACTTATCATTTGACTACCAGCCCTGGAGGAACATCAGTCCTGGAGAGCTGTCTGGGTGGTAGGCTTTAGGCAGTAGCCCTCTATATCTCAGTACACTGTATGTGCATTATCTCTCTAGGAGGAATTTGAACTAGGTGTCTGAGAACCAGTAAAACCTGTATGGTCATCTTTGTTGCTGCCTTCTGTTGGTGAACCTGTTGTAGAAGATATTTGAACAAGAGAAGGATTAGTCAAAAATTCAGTCTCAAGGACATGGATGGGACCCTAGTCATTTATTGTGCCAATCAAAGTCTTTCTGGTGAAGTTAGCTACCTTGTAGGGGGTAAGGTAATTGCTTTATATCTAGGGTTGCATGCCAGTAATGGCATGACCTTTACTAATGCCAAGGTAGTGGAGCAAATCATATATTACCCCTCTGAAGCTTCTTCTTTGGCCAAAGTCTCTTGGTCTGTTGCCAGACACACATCTATGGAGGGATCTATATTGGCATGGTAGTATTCTGGGGGAAAATGCAAGCATATCCTCACCCCTGGGTTAATAGGGAAGCAGAGTGTTGCTACTGAAGGGTGATGGGATCCCTCCAATGCAACAAGGGCAATGGTGTCTCTTGAGGCAGGTAAATAAGTGTATTGTTCAATTTGGGCTTGTGTGAGAGGGTTAACATATGTTTCTTGCCCCTTGAGTATCACAGGAGAAACAGCAATGTTATACTGTATATTAAAATGACCCTGAGCCTTGGCCTAATCATCATAGACAGCTTGCCAATTAAGACTGCAGGCTCCAACATAACCTTCACGAAATGGTGCCAGTCATAATAATTCTGTAAATGCATTGTCCATTGCCATAGGACTTGCTCAAAATACAGCGAGTCAGGACCCAATTTATTAGTGGCCTTACAGACTAAAGACATGTCTGCAAGAGGGGTAGGTATTCATGGCTGGTTGGCCACATTGGGGCCCACATTAACTGGAAATACTATGGTGGGCATGTGTGGCACCATAAATGGAATAAGCTGGGAGGTATCCAGAGCAGCAGGCTCAGCAAGCAGACACCCAGGCAAATCACTCCATGGATACTGCAGTGGGGGTGTAGCCACTCAAGGCACAGGGGGAGCAGCAAGAGGGACTCCTGTTGTAGGCTTGGGTGCTGCCAGAATCATTCCTTCTCCTTTTCCAATCCTTTCCTTTATTTTATGCCTATTCTCATCCATCTCCTTTTCAGCAGAAGCAGAGGAAATATCAGTCATGGACAGAATGAAGGTGATAGACAAGTTGGTGTTACATTGCTCTGGTAGTGCTTATTGTGGACCTTAATGACCGCTTCAGTAGAGGACAACTTTAGGCCAGTGATTATAGCCAACAAATGGGCATTAAAAACAACTGGAGGGTTATTCCTGGGGCCACTTCCTTTTTTTTTCTGGCCAGGAACAGAACTCTCATCCAATGATCAGGTTTCCACATGTTTTCTGGAAGAGCAGAAAGCACTCTTAACTGCTTAACCATCTCTCTAGTCATCATAACTCCCAAGTAAATGCATGCACTCAGGAAGACACACACACACACACACACACACACACACACACACACACACACAACTAGAAATGGACTTTGGTGCCATTTCTTGAGGGACCACCCCTTATATGGAAACACCAGGTGAGCCTGAACAAAAGTATGTGCCACCCTACTGTGCAGACAGACTCACAAATAAGACAAACAAAAAGAAGAAAGTGGGGGTCCCAGCATTTACCTGCTAAAGGGACTGAAAGCACTCAACATAGAGGGGCCTACTCACCAAAATACACCACTCAAGGGGGCTGCTCAACCAGTAATGTGCATGAGTAAAGGGAGACAAACAGACCCAGTTCAAGCATCAGATGACCCACATTTTGGCACCAGATGTAACAGGGTCCTGTGCTGTTGTTCCCTTTGGAGGAAGGGGCCATGTAGGTGCAAAGTCAATAACACAGACTCTGGGAGACTGTTGAAACAAGCCACTCAGTTTATTCAGGAAGAGACAAGCTTTATATACCCTCCACCCCACCCTGGGGGGAGGTCTGATGAATATGCATCTGCTGGTGTGACATGGATGCCTGTCATTAGTTTAGGTCATCTCCAAATCATGTCTCAGCTGCTGTTGCTAAGGCTCTTAGGCAGATCCAGGTTGGCTCTCAGAAAGAATCTTTTTTAATGGTTTGGGCTGGCTAGCCCTCAAGCCTGTTAGGAATGAGTCATCCCACAACAATTTGTAACCAATCTCTAAACAAAGATAAATATCCATAATCCATTTTTTGGGAATGTGGGCATAGTGTTCTAGGCTACTTCCTGCTAATTGAGGACACTGTATTCTTTTTTTTTTTTTTTTTTTTTCAAGACAGGGTTTCTCTGTGTAGCTTTGCGCCTTTCCTGGAACTCACTTGGTAGCCCAGGCTGGCCTCGAACTCACAGAGATCCGCCTGGCTCTGCCTCCCGAGTGCTGGGATTAAAGGCATGCGCCACCACTGCCCGGCTAAGGACACTGTATTCTTATGGGGATCCTGAGAAAATTAAGAATTATGGTTAAGTCCTGACTGGAATACTCTATGACACTCTATTCTCTGAACCAGTTGTCGTTAAGCTGTTCTGGATGTTGGAGCATCTGAAGACCTTTCAGGGGGTTTTCCTTGATCAAACCATGTTAGCCTGGAATCAACCCATAGGTTCTCATCTTCTACAGAAACAAATGCAGTACCTCTTTTCCAAAGCAACATATTCTTACACATGAATTTTGAAATTGAGATACCTTTAAAATATACATATTGATTTAACTCAATAGCCTTTCCAATCAAATGTCTCTCTGTAGTTAAAAATACCAAAGACAATATAATCCACACTCTCTGTGTGATTTCCATATTCACATGGCTTATTTTTATATTACTTTTACTGTCTCTTTAAAGACTTTATTTTTTAAAACTATATTTATATAACTTCATATATTCCTTTTTCTCTCTCTTCTGAGCCGACATACATTTTTACAAATATTATAAACCATTTAGAGTTTTATTTCATCTGAATCTGACTTATTGTGAATCTATAATCCTTCTCTGACCAGGAGAGATTTTAAACTGCTAAACTGCTGGGGACAGCATATAAGATGCCTGATATGCTGTCAGCAGAGATTGGAGATGAGGGACCCGAGATTGTGGACCATCAACCTTCCGTGCATTCCCCTTCAGATCTTATGCTTTCCATGTCTCTAGAGGACCAAGGCAGAAATGCCTGTGTCCCGAGGTCATGCTTCATGACATGAACATGTTATGTTCTCCTCCATATAATTACTTTTTGTAATGCTAGCCTTTTTTTTCTATCTGATCTTCATGTTCTTTCTTCCTAGATCAATGGTGATTTCTGTGATACAGGAAAGGAGTGAAGTAAATTTCATGGGAAATGATACAGAGATGATCACCTAGACTGGGTTAAGGTAGTTATGCAGGTCATAGGAAAGAACCTGAAGCCTAGAGAAGCTTTCTAGGCTTGTGTAAACTATACTGAATGTGTGGTCAATTATAGCACATGGTATGATGTGTATCAACACACTGGACTCAAATTGGCCATGATGAATAATTCAGTTACTGAGGATATTCCAAGGGCATTGTGTAAAACTTGAGACCCTAAGGGGTATTGACTGAAGACTGTGGATGGAGTAACATATAGATGGGATGACAAATGGGAAGTGTGGGAACCTAGAATAGGAGGAAAATGGTGGCCTCCACCAAGAAAGGAAGATGTTAACTTTAATCCAGATATTTTGATTCTTCCTGAAGGAGTGTGGAGACAATGTGGCAATAGTTGGAATGATTGCTGCAAGTTTTATTGGGTTTCTAGATTGAAAAGAGCTGCCAGGAAAGATGAGCTTCCTTTCATGGAAGCTCTGAAAATTGAATCAGGTCTTCCTTGAAATTGTTGGGATAAGAAGGACAAAAGTTGCTGATTTGCAGAGGCAGATTTCTCGTCTGAGATCATTGTGGCCCACCAGTCACAGGGCTTGGTGTTTGCAGAGGGCTGAGGAGGAACTAAGGCAGCTTCAGGGGGTCTTGAAGTCAGAGCAGGCTGTGTGAGAAGGAAATGACTGTATGGTATATAACCACTGTTTTTATTTTTACCCTTTTTACAAAATTGCATGCTGCTAGCCTCTGGGTCAAGTGCTCAGAAGATTATATAATCATTAATAATAAAAATAGATTATGCTTGCTTTGGTGTTAAGCCTGGGATAGTTTCTATGTCTTATCAAAGATGATGAAGAATATATTGGTGATTTTCTAAGAATAATTTTTGGAATCATGAGAACACCCTGTATTGGATGATTTCCCCTTTTCTTTCTGTTTCACCTTGCTCATGAAAATAAAAGACTGAGGTTACCAAGGCAAAAGCAGAAGCTACTTAGCAATTGTAGGAGCCTGAAGTGACCTGTCAACTTGCATGAGTACTGTTTCTGAGTCATTACTATGCCTTCCAGGTATCCAGTCCTTCAAACCCCCAAAATTGCTGAGACTGGTCCCCAGCACTAAATTGTTTGACTGCTGACTCTGTCCCATTCAGTTTCCAAATATGGTGGTGGTGCATTTATAGCCAGCTCTGGGAGCCATGTGTACCACCAAGCTTGGAAGCAGTGGGTCTATGCTTCTATCAATAAGCATGTAGCCCAGAAAACTTTTCTTTTTTTTTCTGTACTAGCAAAAGCTAAATCTACCATGCAGTGTACTATGCAGCTTGGAGATGCCTCTGTGTACAGTGCCAGGAATCAGCCATGCTGCACTCAAGCCCATATTCTGTGAACCCACCATACAGCTCAAGTCCACACACCATGGCATCTCTGTATCTTAATGTCTCTATATCTCGACCCACTTGAGACATGAAATAGAAAGCTAATTTTGGCTCCATTATTGTGTGTTTAGAAGCCTTTTTTAAAAAATTCTTTTAGGCTTTATGGAAATTCAAGAGCCTCACATTGGTATGCCAAATGCAGTTGTAAGTTTTCTCTGGTCCTACCCAGCTCCCACAGCCCTGCAGTCCCACAGCCACTTTTAAAATAATCACTCAGAGACTTATATTATTATTATTATTATATTATATTATATTACTTTTAAACTATATAGCCTAATGGCTCAGGCTTCTTGCTAACTAGCTCTTACATCTTTTGTTTTTTGTTTTTTGTTTTTTTGAGACAGGGTTTCTCTGTATAGCTTTGTGCCTTTCCTGGGACTCACTTGGTAGCCCAGGCTGGCCTCGAACTCACAGAGATCTGCCTGGCTCTGCCTCCCAAGTGCTGGGATTAAAGGCATGCACCACCACCACCCAGTGCTCTTACATCTTAAATTAACCCACTTCTATAAATATATACTTTACCACATGGCTTGTGGCTTACTGGTACTTTATATCTTGCTTCTCATGGCAGTGGCTAGCAGTGTCTCCTCAGCTCTCCTTTTTCCTTCCTCTGTCTCCAGTTGGAATGTACCACCTAACCTTATTCTGCCTCACCATTGTAGATATAACTGTCTTGTTAAATAAGAAACATGGAGCCAATGCAAAGATGAAAGCCCAAAAGGTCAGAGCAATAGCTAAGAGCTAAAAATCTTACCCTTCACTGCCGCTGCTGTCCTCCTCAGCCCGAGCACTACTTCCTGTGTGTTTTTCTTTATATAGACTTTCTGTTCTGCCTTGTCATTGGTTGTAAACCCAACCACATGACCTCCTCGTCACTGCCTGTCTATACAGACCTCCAGGTCTTCTATAGTTTGTATTGAGATTAAAGGCATGTGTCTCCATGCTGGCTGTATCCTTTAACACACAGAGATACACCTAGCTCTGCCTCCCTAGTGTTGGGATTAAAGGCATGCACTACCACTGCCCAGCTTCTGCTGTGGCTTGCTATTAACTCTGACCCCCAGGCAACTTTATTTACTAACATACAAATAAAATCACATTTCACTACAAATAAAATATCATCATAGCCAAACAGCTTTATTTATCAACCAATCAGAGCAACATATATCCACAGCATACAGAACAACATCTCACAGCAGATGGCAGTCAATAGGGGTAGAAATTTGTGACAGACCATTTATGTTTTATGCTTAGTGGGGGACTTCTGTTTTGTTTTTTGTTTTTTTTTTTTTAGATTACTGCCATATGTTTATACTGTGTCTCTGGATAAGGAACAGCATTTGGGAGCCGAGCCTTGGTCCAGCCTCCTGAGGGGTCAGCCCTCATGTGGAGGTGCCAGGCAAACCAAAACAGAAAAAAAAAATGTGCCTTCCTAACCATACAGGCAGACAAACATGACAAACAATACAAAAGAAGAAAAGAAAGGGGGATCCCAACACATGCTTGCCAAAGGGACTGAAAGCATACAACATTGAGGGGCCTTTTCACTGAAACACATCTTGGGGATACTGTCCAGTGCCATGAGCAAAGGGAGGGAGACAATCAGAACTGGTGCCAGGAAAGCAAAAGTAACTGTTGTGCCATAAACAACCACAGCAAAAACATACAAACATCAAAACCCAAAAATTACAGCTGCAATAAAAAAGGACTCTGACCCAGGTAAGCTCAAATACTATACCAGAAGTCCCACATTCAGGTGTTAGATGCTGCTCAGTCCTAAAAGCTTCCTCCAGGGAGGGGGTGAGAAGATACAGCATCAACAACACAGACACAGGGAGTCAGATGAAAGGCGAACAGCAGATTCAGTTATTCAGTAACAGAAAAGCCTTATATACCCTTCTCCCAGCACCCAGGCTGTGTCTTGATCCAGTGACATTGCATGATAACCCCTCATTGACTGCGCACAATCAGAACTTCTAACAGTGCCTATTGCTAGGCCCTCAGGCAGACTCCAGGTTGGCTCATAAGGAAGTATGTTATGTGCATGCCTTGGCAACTGATTTGAGCCTTATCTTCCTGCATATAGGGACAACTTTAAAAGGCTATTTGATTCCTCCTGGATGCTTGCATATGCTTTGATTGATAGAGTGATACTGTTCATCCTTATTCTCTTTAAATGTCTCCTCTAGCATATTTGATTACAATGGGCAGTGACTAAGGTGACTCTTCAGGTGTTAATGGCTCTGAGATATTCTTCTCATAGCCCTCCTCAGGAGGTTATGCATAGTTGGTTCTCTGAAATTCTAAAGGTTATTGCCTAATCCTTTACACCTGGATGGCTCTCCAGGAATGGATGTTCTTCAAGGGCTGGTAGTCAATGACAGATAAGAGATAGTTAGGCAAGCCAAGCTAAGACAGGCATAGTTCAATTGCTGAGTCCTCCTGAGGTGGGGTCAACAATGTCAGAGCAAAGAACTCTGATTCCCACTGAGCACCCATGTAATAAATAAAAAAAGGTGGATATGCTGGAAGATAAGGCTCAAACCAGTTTCCAAAGCATACATATAATGTATTTTCATATGAGCCAACCTGGAGTTTGCCTGAAGGCCTAGCAACAGGCACTGTCAGATGTCCTGATTGTGCCCAGCCTATGAGGGCTGATCATGCAACACCAAGGGATCAGGTGTTGTCAGAGTTCCTGATCATGCTAGCTAATGAGTTGTGACAAGGCAATGTCACTGGATCACTGTCAGAGGCCCTGGTCATGCCTAGCCAATGAGGATCAACCACTCAATGTCACCAGATTGGGACCTAGCCTGTATGCTGGGAGGAGAGTATATAAAACTTTCTGCATTATTGAATAAGCAAGTCTGCTGTTTGCCTTTCACCTGACTCCCAGTGTCTGTGTTGTTGATGCCATGTCTTCCCACCCCATTCCCCGAGGGAGCAACAAAGCTACACTGAAAAGATTTTTATTTTCTTGTTTTCAGTTCTGGGCATGGAACCAAGTTCCCATATACTCTAAGTATAAGTTTTACCAATGAGCTACATGCCCATTACTAACACTTCTTATTTTTTCCTCTTAGGACAATGAAATCTTTTAATCCAGAGAATTTAGCATAGTTATTTACTTTACAACAAATGTTCTCCTAATGTAGCTAAAGAAATAAATTCTGAAAATACAGATGAAGCCAAGATATTGTATGTGAGCTATTGTTTCCAAATGGGGCAAGGGTGGTGTGTATCTAGTGTGACATATGTGGAGGGAAAGCCCAGTGTTGGTAGTCACATCAATGGAAAGAGGTAAGTTGTAACAGGGCTGCAGCATGAAACTGAAAAATGACTGTCTTTAGGAAAGCAAGCCAAAAATAATAGACCCACCAAGATCAATAAAAAAAGAAGAGATATGAACTCTGATTGCTGGACTCCCAGTCTAGAGTGCACACCATTACACCATGACATGAGGCTGTTTGAAACCTGGGGCTTATGCAGGGATGCTTGGCTGAGTCTGGGAGGAGGGGACTGGACCTGCCTGGACTGAGTCTACCAGGTTGATCTCAGTCCTCGGGGAGGTTTTGCCCTGGAGGAGGTGGGAATGGGAGGTGGGCTGGGGGGAAGGAGAGGGGGGCAGGAGGAGGGAGAAGAATGGAATCCATGGCTGATATGTAGAACTGAGTGGTATTGTAAAATAAAATAAAAGGAAAAAAAAGAAGAGATAGTTTTCTAGGTTCAGGTCTCCATTAAGTCTGAGTTTCTCAGCATCTCAAGGTTTTTCCCACTGGCAGAATTTAATATGATCAGAGCTGTTCATTACTATAGCACCTTCTTTATAGTCTGAATGATGTCCTTCAAAAGTTCTTATATTGGAACCCTAACCTCAATACCTCAAAATATAACTTTATTTGGAGATAGAACTTTAAAAGAAATTATTTTTCTTTTAAAAATTTAAAAGAAATTATTATGATAAAATGAGACTATTATCCTTGGCCCAAATATAACCTAACTAGCAATTTTATGAGAACATGAAGTTTTGATGTTCACTCAATGGATCTGTCCATACACCGTTGTGGAGACAGAGAGAGTGCCACCATGCTGGCACCTAGCTCTAGCTTCTCCCTGAGACCCAATCACAACAGTTCTAGAAACAAAGTCTAAAAAATGAAAGGATTGCTTCTAGATGTTTGTTTTCTCTAAGTTCTGTAGTGCTGGCAAAGCAAACTAGATCAATTCAGGCTTAGAGTCACAGAGATTCTTGGTGGAATCTCTAGGTTTAGCAAGATTACCCAGTGATACCTGTGCACTTTAGGTCTTGATGTATTTGATTTCCAGGTTAGCTACAACAAAATAGCATGACTGACTGTTCAGCTTAAACAGTAGAAATATGTTCTTATAGTTATGGATACTGAAAGTTCTAGAGCTAGGTTAGCATCTAGATCTACAATTCTACAATCTTACCAACTCTCAGCACTACCCCAATGATAGTCAGAACCCTTTGAAGACCAAGATAGTAAATGAATATTTCATAGAATTGCTTGGTACAAAATTAACCAGCATATTTCTAAGTATAGGCTTTCTGAATCAAAAACTTTAGGTAGGTCCCACAGATGTATGTGTTGAACAAAAGTAACTCACTGAATGATGTGTAAGTACCAGAGGCAAAATCAATGTCCTTACCCTTTCTCATTTTATTTTATATTTTTTAGCTTTTGGGGAAAACCGGGGGATCTGAGGCTTCTTATCAAAATTAAAAGCAGCCCATAAATGCAAAAGTAGTTTGGAGAGAAGCTCCCAGGCTTTTAAACTGCTTGGTTCAACTAGAAACATCTATTTGTGGGGTAATTTAGCTGAATCTCTGTTTCTTCCTTGGTAAAATGGAGCTTTCCTACTTTAGAATCACCAAAATAATTACATGAGTTTTTATAAATACATCATTAATATCTAAGGAGAAAACAGTGTGAAACAAAAGGTAAACACCATCTGACTGGCCATAAAAGAAAGCTGTGTGATAGTTAATCCTGATCATCAATTTGATGGGTTTTAGACTCATCACAGAGATAGGCCTCTAGGCATCTCAATAAGGGCTTATCTAAATTAGGCTAATTGAAATGGGAAGATCCACCTTAAATGTGAATGGCATTATTTCTCTGGCCTAGGTTTCCTTATGAATATAAGTATTCATTGCTCTCTGCTTCTTCATTATGGGTACAATGTGACCTTCTGCCATGAGGAACTATGTTCCATAAAACTGTAAGCCAAAATAAATTCTTTCTACTGTTTTTGTAAGATACTTGTCATAGGGAGTTAATAACTAATACATTATTCCAAAATGTTAGCTTACTTATATGGAGTTGGCTAAGATAGCAGTTTTCAGCAAAGTAATACCATATTTTTTGGCTATCAGCCTAACCTTTAATCCATCTCTCCAGCCCCAGCAAGGTGTTATCCACTTCAGAAATTAACCTTGACCAAAAGGCAAGCTCTGCAAGTGGAATACAAACTGGAACTCTGACATGGGCCATTTTGCAGCTGGCTTGTGTGTCTTTCTTGGAGAGAGGAGTAATTTTTCTTTATCAAGTCTCTTCACTCTCTGGAGACTCTGTGAACATTAAAATTTTTCTCTGCAGAGTGAACAGAGTTTGTGGTTCCATAGTAACCACAGCTGAATCATTCAAATTGAGAAGCTTGCAAAATGACAATTTATCTAAGGATTTTTTATAGCCCCTTATGCTATCATCCTAATGAAAGGGCTTCTAATCAAGACTCTTATTATTCCAGGAAAACACACACACACACACACACACACACACACACACACACACACACACACACACACATTTCAGTATTTTCTCAGAGATTACTATAAGCAACAATAGAAATGGAGAATATATATATATATGTATGTATGTATGTATGTATGTATGTATGTATACTTGAACAACACTATGTTCCCTTTCAATACTTGAAATTGAGCTTCATTTTTCATTCTAATATATCTGAGGTATAACCAGAGAAAGAATATCCCAATCAACAGAAACACTGCACCTGTAATGCCCCTCAGACATGTTCCTGGGCATAGAGAGCATTCATATCAGCACAAAATGTACACAGCTTCCTGAAAGAACTCAGAAGCATGCTCACAGTACTTATGCACCACAGTCAGCTGGAGATATTTTAAATCGCAGAGTTGAAGGTTTTACCCATATTTTTTATTCTCTGTATCTAAGATGTAGCTCAGGAGGTAGTATTGTTTTAAGCTTTTCTTGAATGATATGCTATAAAAATTGGCAGTCCTTGCTACCACAGTTCATGTAGCACTGCCTGAACTAAAAATTATACCTAGGTTAAGAGAAATTCACTTTGCTCCTACAATATCTGCCATCCAAGACACAGCTGAAGTAGGAGGAGGGAGAATGCATCTGTGTATTGATAGTTTTTATTTTATATATTATGATTCTCTAATGTTTTATTTTTATGATTTTAAATAACTACAATTCTTTTTTTCTATTCCTTGATAAACCAAATTTATTGCTTCAAGCAAAACAGCAAAATATAAAACAGAATGCCATGTAAGGATTCTACCCCTCCAAAAAATCAACTTCTGAAGTATGTTAGAAGATTCTGTGCTTTCTCAGTACCTGTTATGTGAAGCTTTGTGTTCATAAGCATGAACATATTGTATCAGCCAGAACTTCCTAAAGGAATAAAACTGATGTATTTTTAAAGGGGATATATTAGTAGATTTGTTTAAACTACACAATATAGTCTGAGTATTCTAATAATGGCTGTCTCATAACAGAGAAGCCAAGAATACACTAATTGCTCAGTTTATGAGGCTAGATGTCTCATCCCTCCCAATCTTGTATTAAATGACTGGAGGTTTGCAGAGAGCTTCTGCCCTTCAATATACATTAGAAGACCAAGGAAGCTGCTTTCAATAGCAATGAAGCACTGTGCCAGTGGCAGTAACAAGTATATAAACTTGCCAGCAGAGAGAAGGAAGAAAGCAAAGGTTTCTTCCCTCATGTCCTGATGGTTCCAACCACATGCAGGGTGGGTCTTCCCATATTGAACAATCTGATAAAGTCCCTCTTATGAATACGTAGCAGCTTGTATTTTAGTTTAATTCAAATCCAGTCAAGTTGACAATCAATTAGCTATCACATACGTGGATCCTAGGTTTTCACAAGACTTGAAGCATTGTTCAACTAAGTGTGCTATGTTTCTAGGCCTAAAATGTTAACTCTTTTCTTCAATCAAGGTCACCTTGGACTCAAGTACCTCTAGAATGCTCAGGTCTGAAAATAATTTTCTTGTATCTAATTCTCAGAATGGGGTTTAACAGATAGAATGTGTAGTTGAGTGACAGATTAATCAAAGTATTATTCCAAACAGTGTGAAATAGACCACTTAAAAAGTAAGGACTTAATTTCTTATCAATACTACTATGCTATAAGTACAAAGGAGATTCTGGGTATAATTTGAGCTAGAGGTTGATTTTGGAGTTAATAGACTATGACTCAAAACAAAGGGTTCAAGAAGACAATGAATTTAGCATATGTCAGTAAAATCTATGGTCAGATCCTACAGCACTTTCTCATGGAATTGAAGAAATCAGACAAGATTATTGGCAACATAGCAAGAATGATAGAATTTCTAGTACACTTGTAGGTATCCATAGTATCCAAACTAGGTCTTCATTAAACATACCACTCATCATTTTAGTCACAGAGGTTATGAGTCAGCTATTTTTATGTTTTTCAGATGAGAAAATGAAGGATTTTAGGCATTAAGCAATGTCTCACTAGTCAGAGATACAGAAGCAGGTGACATAAACAATTGTAATACTCCACCTTCAGAGCCTCAAGTGTTTTAACATCTTTCCTGGTAAATGTACTGGGAAAACTGCCACAGTTTCACTCTGTTCCATAATGTTAATAGTTTAATAAATTTTCTATTTATCCAGAGACAAAACAATATCCACCCTGTCAACTTTCAATACATTTATGCTAAATGAAATGATAAAGGCCCAGCTACTCCAATCCTCCTCTTGCTCTAATAATCCATTCTCTTCCAAAATATCTCCAAATAACACAACCAATTTTATACTTGGTCTACCTTCATAATCAAAAAGTTGTAAAACAATTACCCAGATTTGCTTTTCAAGTTTTATTTGATCTTATCTGTATGAGAAAAACTTTTAAGGAAAGAGGAAGGGCTAGATAGTGTCTAACTTTTTCTAGTAAGATGCAAATTCATAGAAGAGCTACTAAGAAGAACAATGTAATATATGTTAGGAGCTTATCATTGACTACCACCAAAGAGATGTTCTACATCCTAAGTCCTCTAGTTTTCCTGTAAATACTGAATCTAAAATGTGTTGTTTTTCATTTCTTCTCATGAACATATACCTTTCCCTACAAGTAGCTTCTAATTATTTCATCCCCTCAACCTACTGTATTATATTTTTACCAAAACTGCCTTGTCTTCTTTAGACCTTCTGAAGATTCCTTCAAGTTGCAGTCAAGAATTTCCATTGCACAGTGCCTCTGCTAGCTGATTTCACTCTTAGCTCTGCCCCTAGAATAAGAGTTCTCTTGTCTTCTCCTTATTGCTGGTCTTCTTACTCTGGCTTTCTCTTTTAAGTACATTATCTTGTGTTTGTGATTTAGACACTGTATCTCTATTTTGCCCAGGAGAATCAATAGACAGAAGCATATTTTGGTATTTTGTTTCCTTTTGTGGCTAACTACAATTAGAAGAATTGGAGTTACAAATATTCCATCTGTAGTGGCTTTCATTGCTTCCAGCACTCAGCAGACAATAGAATTGTGGGTAAAGGCATAGTGCATTAGAAGACTTGACTTAGCCCCTCTTAACATTTTATGTGATTTCACAGAGAAACAGCATATCTGAAATCCTTTGTGGTTATGTTTGGAGATGCTAATTTTTACTTTTCTGATTTTAAGTCACGAATGTTCATATTTTCAAATGTATTCTTTTAAGTTGTTTACCTAAATAAATGTTCTAATATGTGTGCCTATGTGAAATATATTGTATTATTTCAATTGGAAAGTGTGAGCTTTATATAATAGTGAGAAAAAATTAAAATCTGCTTTTCCTGGAAAATGATCAAAATGAAACATTTGTTTGAGAATCTTTATGCATGGCAGCCTTTCTCCAAGCACTAAGTTAGGACAAAAAGAGAAATAAGAGGAAAATCTCTGTGTTTGCAGATTATGTCATTTAATGTAGAAAAGTAGAAAAGTAGAAGCTCCCAATAAACATTGACATACAGTTTAATATGAACTATGGTTGAGGTAAGAACAAATAGAGATAATTTCACATTTGTCTGAAGCTAACTATCTTTAAATTTAATAAGATCTCTGGTCTAAGATGTTTCTTCAGTGACATTATTTTTCCCTCCTGAATAGTATGTTTTATTAGGAAGGAAGAATTTGTATGGCAGAAGATTTATCTAAGAGGAATATGATCTAATTAAACATCTCTTTCTATTTTGCAGTTATTGTCAAAGTATCCATGAACACTGAGTACCTATTGGGATCTGTTCTCTAATAAGGGATAATCATGATCATGGTCAGAAGATTGCACGATATTAAGTGAAGAAAGTATTAAGTGGCAGGGGGAAAGGGGACCCAAGCCAAACAATAGAGAAAAAGAGAAAGAAAGGCACCCATACTGATGCTATAGTTGATATAATTTATACAAGATTGTGATAGAATGGTAAAACTGCAAAATCAAAACTGTCTGTGTAGAAAAAAATTATGGAGGGGGCAAGAAGGAAGGATTATAGTGCCCTAAAGGACAGGTTTGTATCTGACAGTATGCAAGTTAAGAAGAATAGAACTAAGGAAAAATAGTACTTAGTCTGTCATGAAAGTATTTTTAAAAGCCCGGGGTTGGGAAAAGATAAAAACATATATGTCTGTGCCATTGTACCAGAGTAGCATCATTCTTCCTTCAGTGTACAAAGTTCTCTCTCTCATGTGTATGTGTACATATCTGTGTTCATATACAAGTTTATGTATGCATTCATGTGGGTGCAAGCATGTTAATGGGAGTGCATTTGAAGGACAGAGTCAACGTCTAGTATCATTCCACAGAAACTATGTACCTTGTTTTAAGACAGGAGCTCTCAACAGCATAGAATTCGCCAAGATGTTGAGAGTAGCTGGCAAAGGGACCCCAGGTATCTTCCTTATCTCTGCTTCCCCAGATCTGAAATTACAAGGAAATGGTCACCACACACAGCTTTTTACATGTTCTGGAGGTCAGACTCAGGTCTTCATGGTTGTTTGGGAGGTACTGTACCAACTGTAATAACTTCTTAGCCCTATAGCACACATTTTTTAGCTCCTGTTATGGTGATTCTCTACTTATAAATATGCAGGTGTGTGATGGGAGGGTTTCAGGTGCAGGAATAAAAAGAAGATAATTCCATTGTTTGAAAACTAGACTTTACTGACTTTTAGATGACAGGAGACTGCAACATTTCAAGTCTGGGTAATTGACTGCAAAGTTCCAAGCCCACCATTGTAATATACTCATAGACTGCTTTTTGTAACTCTGTATCTTACTTCTCTTTTCCACTGGTTTAAAATTAAGCCAAGGAATGAAATATAGCCATAGTGGTTGCTTAACCCTTTCCCATTATGGTCCATAGTAGCTTTAATATTCAACTCCCAAGCTGGCTATTAAGAAAATCATCAGTGAACCAGGCAGTGGTGGTGTATGCCTTTAATTCCATCACTTAGGAGGCAGAGGCAAGCAGATCTCTATGAGTTCAAGGCCAGCCTGGTCTACTGAGTGAGTTCCAGGACTGCCAAGGCTACAGAGAGAAATCCTGTCCCAAAAATACAAAGGAGGAGGAGGAGTAGGGGGAGGAGGAGGGGGAGGAGGAGGAGGAGGAGGAGGAGGAGGAGGAGAGAGGAGGAGGAGAGAGGAGAGGAGAGGAGAGGAGAGGAGAGGGGAAGGGAAGGGAAGGGAAGGGAAGGGAAGGGAAGGGAAGGGAAGGGAAGGGAAGGGAAGGGAAGGGAAGGGAAGGGAAGGGAAGAGAAGAGAAGAGAAGAGAAGAGAAGAGAAGAGAAGAGAAGAGAAGAGAAGAGAAGAGAAGAGAAGAGAAGAGAAGAGAAGAGAACAAGAAAAAAGAAAAAAATCAGCAGCAGTTTCTGGGGTAGCTGATGGTGTCAGTCCAGAAAAACAAGGGACCACAGGAGAAAGAAGGAGTGAGAGTGTAAGAACTCAGAAAAGTTTAGTGATCTTTTAATTATCAATCTCCTTCACAGAAAAAAAAATGACAATAAGTTCCTGAGAAAGGGTATAATTTTCCAAATCATAATAAAAAACTATGCTGAGCTGAAAACTGCAGTGAAGTCTCAGGAGAGACTGTCTTTCTTTATTCCTCTCCAACCTTCTTACCTCCTTTCTCTTCCCTCTTCCTCATTCTGCTCTCTTCCACACCAAGTGGAGTCATCTCTCACCAATATGTTGTTATGATTGCAAGTGGATGAGCTCAAAAAAGAAACATCTTCTGACAGAAATGAAAGGTTTCAAAGGGAGAGCTTGTTTTTTCTGCCCCCACTTTCTCTCTTCTCTATCTTTCAAAGGTTCCAGGTCTGTAAGTACTCCACTTGGCTGCCCTTTACTCTGGAATGTCTCTAATAAATTCCAAACTCTAATTTTTGAAAGCTACTATAAAAGCTACAGGAGGTTTTCATTTTGGTCTGTTTTCCCTAAAGACTATGAGCCCATGAGGATCAAGGGAAATCATTTATATCTGTTTCTTGAAAAATTGGCATAATTGGCAGTTGCTGGATGAGGGGTTGGGAAGATAGCTGGTAAAGTACCTTGTAAACAACATAAGAATTTGAGTTCTATCACCAGAACTCATATTTAAATTCATCTTTTCTAGGAGCCCATAAATGATTCAGTTTTTTTTTTATTTGAATTCTATTTTGAGACTTAACAGAGGTTAAGCTCATTTGTTTCAAGGCTGTGAGAACGTTCTGATTAACCAGGAGAGTCTACTTGAGGTCTGTAAGAAAGTCCTGATTAGCCCATGAGAAGGAGCATATTATCTAGCTATATGCAGGCTGCTGATGTCAGCTGTAGGTATATCAAGATAGAAAGTGAAATTGCCTGCTCCTTGACTCAAGGACAGGATAGTGGTTGGATGCTTATGTTGTGCATTGTTTTACTTCTGCCCTTTAAGTTTGTGTAGATGAATTTCTAAACAGTCTTATTAAATAAGAAACACAGAGCCAAATACAGAGGTGAAAGTCATAGAGATCAGAGAAATAGTGAGAGCCACCAGCTAATCTTAGCTCACCACATTGCCGTAGATTCCCAAGAGAGAGCTACTTTCTGTCTAACCTGAACCTGTATTGCCTTGCTGTTCTGCTCTCTCATTGTCTCTTAGCCCATTTCCTCACTTCCTTGTCACTGCCTGTCTGTATAGACATTCAGGTCTCTGTCGTTGGTACTGGAATTAAAGGCATGTGTCACCACCCTTGTCTGTTCCCTAGTATGTAATTGAACACACAGAGACCCTGCCTGCCATGTGATCGGATTAAGGGCATATGCTACCACTGCCTGACTTCCATGTTCTCTTAAAAATGGCTGGCTAAGTCCTCTGATCTCCGGGCAAACTTTATTTATTAATACACAAAAAAAATATCACCACATTTCAACACAAATAAAATATCACCACATGTTTATATATAGGTCTAAAATGTTTATATATAGGTTTATATATATATAAAATGTTTATATATATATAGGTCCACATGTTTATATATAGTTGCTTCTCCCTGTATCCTGTAGAATATCTGGCAGTCTCCTCTGTGAAGCAGGAACCTCAAGGACCATCTTGCCTTGTTTTAGCAAATTTTAGTGGTCATTTTTCCATGCATCCTGTATGTCCAGTCTATACAACATTTTGTCAATCAGTCCAGGCAAGAACAATTTCTGTCCAAATGGCTGTTTTTGCCAAGAAGATAAACTCCATTTGGAATGTTTTTGATGCCCATCTTCCTTTTTGAAGTAAATGGATGCTGCCAGGAGCAGATGTATCTCACTGTCCAGAAAAGCCTATGTTTTAAAACATTTTAAATACTATATTCAGTAGGTCTTTGAAGTGTTTGAAGATTACTTCCTAATTGAAATATATTTTTGTTTACCTAGAAAACTTAACTAACATGACAATAAGTTTGATTATCATGGATGGCTAATTATTAATCTGGATTTCTTAATTGTACATTATAATTTTAAATGAGTTGAATAAACATAATAACTTAAAGAAGAGTAGAAATATATATAGTATAACAAAATTAACTTTAAATTTCTATCAATAAACTAAAATCCATAGCAATGTAAAACATTTTAAACAAGATGTTGTTCTTTAAAAAAGTAGAATGGATAGGTATAAGATATTATGGTAGATTAATGTATATGCTAGTCAACAAATTTAGTAAAATAGCAGCCTTAGATAATTTGCACTGCTATGGATTCTTATATGTTGATACAAATGTAAACTATTTTTATATTCCTGTTTAAGATAATTTACATATTGATACACATACAAAACTGTATTTGTTATAATGTATATATATTTCTACTCTTATTTGAAAAATTTGTATACTGATATAAATGTAAATTTGTATCTGTCATAATGTATGTATGTTCTACCTCTGCTTAGGATATTTTGTATATTGATATATATTTAGAATTATTGTCATATTGCATATTGCACTATACATTCCTACCTCTGTTAAAGATATTTTGTGTATTGTCACAATTTTGAAGTCATCATCCTTTTACTGTACATTTGCTTACAGACTGTTTACCTTGTTTACATGAAGCTTTAGTCCTTAGGTTATTTAGGTAGATAAGACTTATAGATTTATAGTCACCTAAGCTTGTCATCTCTGTAGTTATGTTAGTTAGGTTATCCAGATTTACAGATACATAGGTTGGATGGACAGGTAGTCTTCAAACACTTCATGGACCTAGAGAATATGGCATTTAAATAACTTATAATTCTGTTGACATGAGACGCAATAGCTTCTGGCAGCACCAATTTGATACCAAGAGAATGTTGGGCTTCTAAGACATTTGCATTTGGAAGTTTGTCTTCTTGGCACAAAATGGCCTATTGGGCAAAGACCTGCCCTTGCCTCAACTGCTGACAGTACAAATGCTGTCCTTCTGGTCAGACAGGACACAAGGAAAAGTGACTTCTGAACTCAGCCAAGACAGGGTAAAATGGTCTTTCAGAATTCCTGCTTCTGAAACTGGTCTGTCAGATATACCAGGCCTGTAGCCAATTTGAATGCACCAACAATGCTGAGAAACATTAGGTGACTGTCCAGGCTGCCATCTGTCTCTGTCTACTCTTGCAAGACTCCTGAAAGTTGCTTGCATCCATCTTCCATTTCTCAGGTACCATTATATTCCTTCTCAGATCTTTCATGGGATTGAAGACTAGCAGTTATAGTTACAAATATATATATATATATATATATATATATATATATATATATATATATATATATATAATTAAATTTAGGTTCTTTATGATAGGACACCTTTTGGAATGATCTTTGTAACATGCCATTTACCTATGCTCCAGACTTCTCTGGATTTTAGTATGTGTCTCTTTTTTTGGGGGGGGGTTTCGAGACAGGGTTTCTCTGTGTAGCTTTGCGCCTTTCCTGGAACTCACTTGGTAGCCCAGGCTGGCCTCGAACTCACAGAAATCCGCCTGGCTCTGCCTCCCAAGTCCTGGGATTAAAGGCGTGCACCACCACCACCCGGCTTTAGTATGTGTCTCTTATTTGATATTGTTTGCAGTGATTGTAGTTCCATCTTATGCAGGTCATTATCCCTTATTACTCCTGGACAATATTTGGTAATCATTCCTATTGTATATAGTCTTGTATTAGGTTAGAACCTTCTTATTTAGACAAAAGGGGGAGATATAGTGGGTAACCATTCCAGTTTTGACCTGGAAGTACCACCACTTTGAAGCTTTGGTAACTGTCATGCCTACAAAGTGGAGCCAAGAGAGGATCCCTGAAGACCTGAGATCTGGATGAGCCAGCTCGCTTGGTTCCTGGATCCTGGATGCTGGTGGTGGACCAAGCAGAGAACACCACTGGATTGTATTACACCTTTCCCAGACCATGTAACCTATCCCTTCACTTGTAAGTTACCCAACCAAATAAACCTCCCTTTTAAGTACGTGGAGTTGCCTTAATAATTAAATCAATACATAGGTTCTCATCTTCTTTGGAAACAAAGAAGAACCTCTTTTCCAAAGCAAAATATCCTTAGACATATATTTTGAAGTCAAGATACTTTTAAAATATATGTATTGGTTGAATTCGGCAGCCTTCACAATCAAATATCTTTCTGCAGTTAAAAATCGCAAAGACAATATAATCCATACTCTGTGTGTGATTTCCCATATTTATGTCGCTTAACTTTTTTATTACCTTTACTGTCTCTTTAAAGACTTTATTATTTATTTATTTATTTATGTATTTATTGTTTGTTTGTTTGTTTTTGTTTGTCGAGACAGGGTTTCTCTGTGTAGCTTTGTGCCTTTCCTGGAACTCGCTTTGGAGACCAGGCTGGCCTCGAACTCACAGAGATCCGCCTGCCTCTGCCTCCCGAGTGCTGGGATTAAAGGCGTGCGCCACCACCGCCCGGCATAAGACTTTATTTTTTAAACTATTCATTTATATAAATGTGTGTGTGTGTGTGTGTGTGTGTGTGTGTGTGTGTGTGTGTATTCTCTCTTCCAAGCCTACATACATTTTTACACACACTGTAAACTGTTTAGAAGTTTATTCCATCTGAATCTGTCTTATTGTGAATCTATTGCTTTAAACTGCAGTGTGGCTAGGACAGAAGTGGCAGTCTTGGCTGCTGACTCTGCCTACCTCAGCTTCCCAACATGGTGGAGGTAATTCACCACCAGCTCTGGGAGCCAAGCTTTCTGCCTCCATCTAGGAACCTGTAGCCCAGAAACCTTTTCTGTCATTCTATTTATTTATTTGTTTGTTTATTTTTGTCTGTACTAGTAAAAGCTATATCCGCCACACCACACACCATGGTGTGGGGCTTGCAGATGCCACTGTGTGCCATGGAGGGAATCTCCCATGCCACTTAACTCATGGTGGTTGGTGGCCTGCTCCATCTCACAGGCAGCTGTTGGAAGAGGAGTCTAAGCACTGCTCCTGACATGAGACTGAGACTAAGAAGCCCAGTGTGCCTCTGTTTCTGTGCATTCAGAATCTTTAAGCTTTCTTAAAGATTTTTTTTTAATCTTTAAGCCCAATGGTGAGCACTAAATGTAGGCAGGTTTCTCTCATCTCACCCAGCCACAAGGTCCCATAGCCATGGGACCTTGGTTATAATTGTCTGTTAACCATTATAAAGGTAGAGCTTTGGAAGGTAGTCTTTGGAAGATCATCAGTTGTTGTGCCCTGTTCTTGTATAATATGGATGGCTGGTAACCACTCATTAGAACAATATCTTCTAATATTTCTCTCAGAATATAACATTTATAATGGTTATAAAATAACCATTCAGAAGCTTATATTAATTATAACTGTTCGGCCATTAGCTCAGGCTTAGGTACATAGAAAGATTCTTATACTGGTTTATGGAAGGACCACAACCCTATTTCAATATGGGTATAAGGGCATAGTTATGTTTATGTTATAAGGATAAAAATGAAGCTCATTGGCTGCCTGGGTGTTTGATGTAATATATGAAACAGAGGAATGCTGGACCCAATGTTGTTGATGGCTATCGAGAAATGTAAAAATGAGATTTATTGGGCTCATGTTTCTAATCAACTGATTTTACATCTTATGACTTGGGAAAATAAAAGAAATAATGGTCACAATCAGTGATATCAAGCTTTTAGATAAACCTGCCACTCAAGAGTTCCCAATTACTCGAAAATTTTCTTATATTGGTTATGATAAAGAGATTCCTGTATGTTTTTCAACAAATATTACTTTGGAAGAATGTCTTAAAATATTTCCAAAACAATGATAAACAATATACATATTATATAAAATCATTGTTTCCTCAAGATAATTGATTAGTGATACTTCATCCTCTCAGTGATTTCCTCCATACATAAAAGAACTGCAAGAGTCTGACAAAATTTTGTTATGCAGATAATATACTGAGACTGTCCTTTTAAAATATAACATTAGAGGGACACAGCAATATATTCTTGACTGGTCTGGAAATCAAGATGTTTATAATGACTCATCCTATGTCTACAACAAAATCTTGGGACCAAGAATTGTCAGTTGAAATTTGATATTTCAATAGTGGATCTCCACAAACTTAAATTTTGAAGCTTGCTGCTGCCATGAAAACAGTGACAGAACATTTTAGTCACTTAAAACCTATTTGTCCTATGAAAGAAACTATTTTAGCTTATGTTGAATTGCTCTATGTTCTTTTAATTGGTAAACCAAATATTTCTATGAATGGTTCTATGTTTAATATATCATGTCTCAATTATATATTGACTAACTGTATTTCTCAAATGGATAATCATACTCACATAATAATATTAAAACAATCTCTTTTTATTAAGGAATTTTTTATTCATTTTACATACCAACCACAGATCTCCCTCTCCTCCCTTTTCCAATCCTTTAGCCTTCCTTTCCCAACCCAACCCCCATTCCCTCCTCCAACAAGGTATGGCCTCCCCCATGGGGAGTCAGTAGAGCCTTGTACATTCAACAGAGGCAGGTCCAAGCCCCTCCCCCTGCCTCAAGGCTGTGCAAGATGTTCCACCATAGGTAGAGGGCTCCTAAAGCCAGCTCATGCACCAGGGATGAATCCTGATTCTACTGCCAGAGGTCCCTTCAGCAGCTCAAGTTACACAACTGTCTTGCTTATGCAGAGGGCCTAGTCCAGTCTCATGAAGGCTCCACAGGTGTTGGTCTAAATTTCATGAGTTCCCACTAGTTTGGTTTGCTTGTCTCTGTAGGTTTCCCCATCATGATCCTGATGCACTTGCTAATAGAATTCCTCTTCTCTCTCTTTGACTAGATTTCTGTAGCTTGGCCTGGTGCTTGGCTATGGATCTCTGCATCTGCTTCCATCAGTTACTGGATGAAGGCTCTATGATGACAGTTAGGGTATTCACCAATCTGATTACTGGAGTAAGCCAGATGAGGCACCATCACCACTATTGCTAGGAGTTTAAGCTGGGGTCATCCTTGTGGATTCCTGGGAACTTCCCACCACCTAGTTTCTCCCTATCCCCATGATGCCTCCCTTTATCATGGTATCTTTTTCATTACTCTCCCATTCCATCCCTGTTCCACCTCAACCATCCCATTCCCTTATGTTCTCATTCCCCATCCCTTTCCCTCCATTGCCCACCATGCCCAGTTTACTCATGCAGATGTCACCTATTTCCCCTTCCCAGGTAAATCCATGTGTCCCTCTCAGGGTCCTCCTTAAAACAACCTTCTTTTAGAGTGGTTGAATAGCTATACTATGCATTGTTCTATTTCTACCCTTCAAGTTTGTCTATAAGCTTGCTATGAAATAATTTCAGGCACTCTCCAGCATTGACTGGCAGTTCTCTTGACTCTGTTCTGTCTTCTTCATTTTCTCTACAATCAGCACGCCTCCACCCAGCTACCTGTTAAACTTGTTGGCTGGCATTGACAATGTTTAAAAAAATAAAAATAAAAAATAGCCTTGGGCATGATGGTATGTGCTTGTAATTATAATGCCAAGAAACAGAGACAGAAAGATCCCTGGGCTAATTGCTAGCCAGCATAACTTACCTAGTGAACCCCAAGTCTCAGTAAGAGATACTTTCTCAAAAAATAAGGTAGATGACACCTAGGGAACAATACTCAAAGTTGTCCTTTTGTCTCCACATGTACTTGTACATATATATGAACATATAAAAATGTGAACATGCATATATGCAAACATGAATCCATACCTATGCATATACAAAAAGTTAATTGTGTGAATAAATAAAGGAAGACTATACTTTTAATTTTTCTCTCTAAAAGGCAAGTGAGGATTATGTTTTAATGATGGTCCTAGGTTCAGAAAATATTCCTTAAATTATAAATTCATTACTAAATGATGAAGTATTAAGTAACTTTTTGAGAATTACTAGGGGAAATGAAATTTTTTCCAGTCAACAAAATCTAGTTCTGGGCCAGGATTCATCAAGTATAAATTGTCTGACTGTAGGCCAGTCAATAGTGGGTCTTTTCTTGGGCTGCCAGCTCCTGAATAATGACCCAAAGACTTCTTATTAACTGTGGAAGCTTTGCTTTAGCTTAGGTTTTTCCCAACTAGTTCTTCAAACTTCAATTAACTCATTTATATTAATCTATGTTCTGCAATGTGGCTTGTTATCTTTCCTCAGTTCAGTATATCTGACTTCTTCTGTATCTGGCTGGCAAATTCTTCTACTTCTCATATTCCATCCCAGAGTACCTATATCTACCTTGAAGTCCTGCCTATCCTCTCCTGCCTAACTATTGACTGCTCAGCTCTTTATTAAATCAATCAGAAGGTACCTTAGGCAGATGAGGTAGAACAGAGACATATCTTCACAGTATACAAAAAGATTAGCCCACAACACCAACCCCATATTCTGAGTCTTGGTAAGGAGGTTGTTATTATTATGATTTTTAATCACTATGTATATGAAGAACTGGGATGTGATACAGTATGCAATAAACACTGTATGAATGTCATCTACTATCAGAAAGCCCAGAGCAGCAGCTGGTTCACAGGAAGGAAGAGGCATAGCTTCCATTACCAGCATCACTTATATGTGAGAAGAAAAGACCAGAAATATTATCTTTTAGAAATATACATTATAGTAGAAATGGAATATTTCCTCCAGAAACCAATTATCAGCCAGTGATGGTGGCTATAATCAGTAAATGTGGCCTAAGAGTATTCAATCACTCCTTACCACCCAGTAAAGTTAGATTTAATTTGATATATAAAAAGAATATTTTTACAACTTGCTTTTGGGTGTTTTAGGAAAAAAATTAGTGCAAGCATTAATTCTGCTTATGCCTCTAGATATTTATACTCTGGGGCTGGAAACATGGCTCAGCCGTTAACGGCTAGGCTCACAACCAAAAAGATATTTATACTCTGCATCTAGCATCCTCCAATGAGTGAGTACATACCATATTTGTCTTTCTGAGTCTGGGTTACCTCACTCAGGATGATTTTTTCTAGATCCATCCATTTGCCTGCAAACCTCATGATGTCATTGTTTTTCTCTGCTGAGTAGTATTCCATTGTGTATATGTGCCACAATTTATTTATCCATTCTTCAGTTGAAGGGCATCTAGGTTGTTTCCAGGTTTTGGCTATTACAAACAATGCTGATATGAACATAGCTGAGCAAATGCTCTTGTGGTATGATTGAGCATTTCTTGGGTATATGCCCAAAAGTGGTATAGCTGGATCTTGGGGGAGATTGATTCCCAATTTTCTAAGAAAGCACCATATTGATTTCCAAAGTGGTTGTACAAGCTTGCATTCCCACCAGCAGTGGAGGAGAGTTCCCCTAGTTCCACATCCTCTCCAGCATTAAGTGTCTTCTGTGTTTTTGATCTTAGCCATTCTGACAGGCTTAAGGTGGTATCTCAGAGTTGTTTTGATTTGCATTTCCCTGATGATTAGGGATGTTGAGCAATTCCTTAAATGTCTTTCAGCCATTTGCGTTTCCTCTGTTGAAAATTCTCTGTTTAGTTCTAAAGCCCATTTCTCAATTGGACTGTTGGTCGTTTTGATGTCTAATGTCTTGAGTTCCTTATATATTCTGGATATCAGTCCTCTGTCAGATGTGGGGTTGGTGAAGATCTTTTCCCATTCTGTAGGCTGTCGCTTTGTCTTGTTGACTGGACTGCTACTCACATCACCAGTGAGGCTACCTGGAAAACAGGACCCCAAGAAAGACACGGAAAATGGATGAGATCTACATGAACAGCCTGGACATGAGTAGGAGCAATGAAGGGCGAGCGTCGAGGGAAAGAGAGTGGGAGATCCTAGCTGGATCAAGAAAAGAGAGGGAGAACAAGGAATAGGAGATCATGGTAAATGAAGACCACATGAGAAAAGGAAGAAACAAAGAGCTAAAGAGGCCCACAGAAATCCACAAAGATACCCCCACAAAAGACTGCTGGCAATGGTCGAGAGACAGCTGGGACTGACCTACTCTGGTGATGGGATGGCCAAACACCCTAATAGTTGGGCCAGAAACCCCATCCAAGGACTGAGGAATCTGGATACAGAGATTCAGGGCTAGGCCCCTGGTGGAGCACTGGGAGTCTAATTAGTGAGAAAGAGGAGGGTTTATATGAGCAAGAATTGTTGAAACCATGGTTGGATAAAGCACAGGGACAAATAACCAAATGAATGGAAACACATGAACTATGAACCAAAGGCTAAGGGGCCCCCAACTGGATCAGGCCTTCTGAATAGGTGAGACAGTTGATTGACTTGATCTGTTTGGGAGGCATATAGGCAGTGGTACCAGGTCCTGGACTCATTGCATGAGTTAGCTGTTTGAAACCTGGGACTTATGCAGGGATGCTTGGCTCAATCTGTGAGGAGGGGACTGGACCTGCCTGGACTGAGTCTATCAGGTTGATCCCAGTCCTCAGAGGAGACCTTGACCTGGAGGAGGTGGGAATGGGGGGTGCGCTGGGGGGAAGGGGAGGGGGCAGGAAGGGAGAGAACAAGGGAATCTGTGGCTATTGTGTAGAACTGAATAGTATTGTAAAATAAAATTTAAAAAAAAAGATATTTATACTCTGCTTCTAAAGCCATTTGGAATCAACTTCATTGTATATATTAAGAAATAAATACACCATAAACTTACATCTATCCAGCTCTTTGAAAATAAGAAATAGCCATGGTTTTTTTTATACGTTTCATTTTTTTTCAGGAATGGCACATAAAATAATTTAATAAATACTTGAAAGGCAGATCAATACAACAGAACCTTGTTATGAGAGACTTTCTCTTGCCCATTTAAAATAGGCTGTTATAAATACAGAAATATCATTTCCCTTTGCACACCAATGTAGACTCCTGAATGATGACAGGAATTTAAATTCTCCACAAGAAGCCAATATTCAGTCTTTAAGTAATCTCCATTTCAAATGAAATGTCTCTATTCTCATTAAGTTGTACCATAAAAGGCATAAACAGTTAATATACACATTATCTGTGCTGAAAACATAAAAAGGATTAAAATTTATCCAGCACTCAATCCATAGACTTGCCTCCCACTGCTGTGGATATTGCTCTATATATAAATAAAACACTGATGGCCAGTGACCAGGCAAGAAATAGGTTGCCAGGCAGGAAGTAGGTGGGACAAGGAGAGAGGAGAATTCTGGGAAGTGGAAGGCTGAGGAGAGAGACACTGCAGCCACCGCCAAGACCAGCAGCATGTGAAGACGCCGGGAAGACACCAGCCACGTGGCAAGGTATAGATTTATAGAAATGGGTTAATTTAAGATAAAAGAACAGTTAGCAAGAAGCCTGCCATGGCCATACAGTTTATAAGTGATATAAGCGTCTGAGTGATTATTTTATAAGTGGATTGTGGGACTGCAGGGCTTGGGGGACCTGGAGAGAAGCCCTCCAGCAACAAATGGTGCCCAACGGCTCAAGTTTCCACCTTAAACCTGAGAATATTTAATAACCAATACTAAACAGAGCCAAAACCAGGTTCCTGCTTCTTGTCTCATACAGGCAGCTAGACGCCGCAAAACACAGGTTTGAGCACTGGTGGGTTCCTGGCGTGTGTGTTTGACCGCCAAAAACATTTGATTACAAAAGCTGTTGAGTTATGCCAAAATGTATATTTTAAAGGTACCTTGACTTCAAAATTTGGATATAAGGATATGTTACTTTGGAAAAGAGGCTCTGCTTTTGTTTCCACAGAAAGCCAGAGGCTGTGGATTTGTTCCAGATTAAGATACATCAGGTTACACCAGCCAGGACCCCCTGAAAGGCCTCCGGTGACACCATGGCCCAGATGATCCAACATCCAGAGCAGTTTCAAGGCAACTGGTTCACATAATACAGCCTCAAGGACTACCCCATAGGCTTAAAATTTCCTTTGCGTCCCCATAAGATACAGCGCCCCCCTCCAGCAGAAAGTAGCAAGAGATGCTACGCCCAAATTCCCAAATATACCAAGCTGGCTTTAGAGGTGGAATTGGCTCACTCCCCCTCTAAACCCAGACATATTGCTTTAAAAAAAATGGTTAAGAGATTCTTGTGTCCCAAATCAGAAGAGCCCTCTGGTGTGGGACAGAGAAAAACCAATATTTTTATTTAAAACAGGTTGATTATAAATGTGATCTCTTTCTAAAAAAGAAAAAGGGGATATGATTAGATATATAGGAGGATATGGAGATGATAAGATAAAAGGGTAGATTAATGAACCTACTTTTAAAGAACAACTTGTTTAAAATGTTTTACATTGGTATAGATTTTAGTTTATGTTTAAAATGTTTTACATTGGTATAAATTTTAGTTTATTGATACAAACTTAAAGTTAATTTTGTTATACTGTATATATATATTTCTATTCTTGTTTGAGGTATTATGTTTATGTAACTCATTTAAAATTGTAATGGATAATTAAAAATAGATTAATAATTAGTCATCTATGATAATCATATTTGTAGCCATGTTAGTTAAGTCTTCTAGATATACATAGATATATTTCAGATAGATAGGTAATCTTCAAACACTTCATAGACCTAGAGAATATGGCATTTAAATAACTTAGAATTCTGTTGACATGAGACACAATTGCTCCTGGCTGCACCAATTTGATCCCGAGAGAATGTTGGGCTTCTAAGACATTTCCATTGGGAAGTTTGTCTTCTTGGCACAAAATGGCCTACTGGGCAAAGAACTGCCCTTGCCTTGATGGCTGACAGTACAAATATAATGCTGTCCTTTCTGGACAAGCGGGACACAAGGAAAGCGACCACTGTACTCTGCCAAGACAGGGTAAGATGGTCTCTCAGAATTCCTGCTTCTAAAAATGGTCTGTCAGAGACTCTAAGCCTGTAGAAAATTGGAATGCACCAACAATGCTGAGAAACATTAGGTGACTGTCCAGGCTGCCAGCTGTCTTGGTCTACTTTTGCAAGATTCCCGAAAGTTGCTTGTATCCATCTACCATTTCTCAGGTACCATTATGTTCCTTCTCAGGTCTTTGATGTGGTTGAAAACTAGATAGTTGTAATTTCCTCAGTTATGATAAAAGATAAGTTAGACATAAAACCTTAAACTCACAAATATAAGATAGATAGGACATCTTTAATATTGTAACTATAATTCTTGCTCGGTAATTGTTTTGTTATATGTAATTTTACCATTTTAAAGTTAAAACCTTCCTTTTTAAAAAAAGAAGAAAAGGGGAAGTGCTGTGGATATTGCTCTATATATAAATAAAACACTGATGGCCAGTGACCAGGCAAGAAATAGGTTGCCAGGCAGGAAGTAGGTGGGACAAGGAGAGAGGAGAATTCTGGGAAGTGGAAAGCTGAGGAGAGAGACACTGCAGCCACCGCCATGACCAGCAGCATGTGAAGACGCCAGGAAGACACCAGCCACGTGGCAAGGTATAGATTTATGGAAATGGGTTAATTTAAGATAAAAGAACAGTTAGCAAGAAGCCTGCCATGGCCATACAGTTTATAAGTGATATAAACGTCTGAGTGATTATTTTATAAGTGGATTGTGGGACTGTGGGGCTTGGGGGACCTGGAGAGAAGCCCTCCAGCAACATCCCACCATTGGACATGACTCATTTGTTAATAATGTCAAATATTATGGTTGGTGCCTGTATGATTGGAATGTGAAATATTCTTCACAGGTTCATGTGTTTGAACATTTGATCCCAAGTGGGTAGCATTGTTTTGGAAGGCTGTCGAACCTCTAGGAGATTAAGTTTTCCAGGGAAAGGTGAGTCACTTGGCATTGGCTCTCAGGTTTTATAAGCCAGCTTCTTATATTCTTACTTCCTATCATCTCCTCTTCCTGACCGTGGGTACAATGTGCACAACTGTCATATGTCTACCTCCATGCCTTTCTCACCACGTGGACTATATTCCATCAAATACTAAACCAAAGCCCTTGCATCCTTAAATTTTGTCTCACAGAGTATAGGTTCACAGCAATGAGAAAAGTAACTAATATCATGCTCTGCAATGAATACATCTGAGGCTGTAAGCTCATTTGATCCTTGGAGCATTGTGGGTTCTTATGCCCAATCTTTTCTCAGTGATATTCTAGCTCCTAATAACCCTTTTATCACTTGGCAAACATAATTAAACACATTGAAAGGCCTTGCCTGCTGTCTCCAACTACAAACTTTTGTTTTGCATACTCTTACATGCTGTCCAAACTGAAATGACTATGGGTAAAGGATGGCTGTGAATGTTAACTCAGCCCTCATTCAACTCCTGTAACGATTACCACTATCCCTGTTGCAGAGGAAAAGAAAAAGGAAAGAGTGTCAAAGTGGTAGAATGACTCAACTGCATAGCTGCACTGTCTTCCTGGTGCCCTCAACTTCTCCTCTGTCACTTCAAGTCTCTCTGCCCTTGTTTTTTTCCTCTCTGTTCATTTGTATAAGACTATCTCCTGTTGTGCTCTAAATGGATTCCTCACTTTATGTTTTCTCTGTCTACCCACCGTGATCCTCTTCATCATTAGTCTCACTGTCTTCTGGAGAAAAAGGAAATATGGGGCCATAAAGAGGGATTGGGGGAGAGGAGGAAAGAAACAAAGAAAAAAAAGTTACTTCCATCCTCTACTTCATACTGCTATTAAGTTTATTACAATTTATTATGGTTTCCTGAGAAAGGGCTCTGCTATATATCCCAAATGGGCCTTGAACTCACAATCTTTCTGTCTCTAAGGGCTGCAATTACAGGCATATAGCAGCATTATACCTCTAAATCTTCTCTGAACTAATCTGCCTTACCTTGCTTCCATGCCATCTACTGTGATGACCACAGCTCCTTTGAGACTCTCCATAGTCTCTGTACCTTCTAAATCTGGTCTTCTCTCTCTCTCTCTTCTGACCTGCCCTTCTTTCTCTTTCTCTGGATCTTTGTTCTGAAATTGCCATCTAAAAATAAGCATTTCTTTTCTTTTTTTCTTTTCTTTTCTCTCTCTCTCTCTCTCTCTCTTTTTTTTTTTTTTTTTTTTTTTTTTTTTTTTTTTTTTTTGGTTTTTGGAGACAGGGTTTCTCTGTGTAGCTTTGCGCCTTTCCTGGAACTCACTTGGCAACCCAGGCTGGCCTCGAACTCACAGAGATCCGCCTAGCTCTGCCTCCCAAGTGCTGGGATTAAAGGCATGCACCACCACCGCCCAGCATAAAATAAGCATTTCTTAAGACTCTATTCTTGACTTTCTTTTCTCTTCTGCATTCTGTCTCTTGACAATCTCACTCACTGAAAGTTCCTAGGGTCTCTTTTGTGCTACAAATCTCATTTGTGAAAGTTACAACTGCTGAGGCTGTATTTTTTTGTCAAAAGTAAGATGTTACAGTGTGCTTAGCACAGTGAGATAAGAAAAAGTAGATATCCTTACAGTCAGTCTTCCCAGAACTTACAGAAGGAGAAGACAACACTGAGAAGAGCATCCCCCAAAGAAGTAAGGAAGGACAACCCCTTGGAAGAATCACAAGATGAGAGAGAAATGGATACAGATGGGAGGTAATATAACATGAATTCCCAAACCAATCTATAACATAGATGTGAACCTACATTTCTCTCAATACACTATTCCTTTCCATCTCAAATCTTTAATTGCACTGAACACATAATAAGGTGAATTCTGCATGTCTATCTGAGTCAGATCTGGAGAGATCAGGAGAGTAATATGTTGTATTCAAACTTTGTAATCCAAAATTGTGTTATCTAGTTAACAAAAACTTTTAGTAACTGAATGTAGGGAAACCTTGAGAACAAATCTCCAAAAATATATAATCCTATACAAAAACATTTACTAAAGTTGAACATAACTTGAGTAAAGATAAAGACAATTGAAGTATAATATATATAAAATATGCACAAAATATAAAGTCTATGTGACATTGTTCAAATGTAATATGTATTATATTTAATGTATATTTATTTTTTCCATAAGCTGTAGTAATATAAGAAATTTTACTACCTTTTCTATGTTATAGATACAGGCAATGAATTCATTGGGTTCATGCAGAAAAATCAGATAGCTGATATTCAAGTAAGATTTACATTTTAAAAATTATTTACATTCTGATATAACTACTTGAATAAATATTCAACAGTTGGAGAAAATGTTAATGAAAACTCTTCAATGGACAAGTTAAATTCTGTGATGGCTTTTGGAGCCAACTCCCATTCTACTTATGTAGTTAACAAAGATAAAATGAAGACAAGTACAAGATTTCCAACCCATTAAGAATACAAAAAAAAAATGGAACATGAGTAGTCAAAATATTTCTGGCAGTCAATCAACTAGCTAGAGTTTAATTATATCCAATGCATTTGTTAATTCAACACATGTTTTTGAATTCACTTTCTAGGCAAAAAAAATTCAACACTGAGCAATTCTAAAACAGTGCCAGCCCTTAGACAGAAACTCCTTGAGAAACCACACTCTGGGGCCACCTATGTCAGCCAACACTGTGAATTCCCCTGAATGTGACAACATTGTTCTCACTTGGCATTCTTTTGCCACTTTCTATATGTTTTCATGCTATGTTTATGGGGAAGCTCCTCTCTCCAAATTATCTTATTTAAAGTGAGAGCCTGCACCTTACTACATTTTGTACCTAGGCTCTAACCATAATGGTTTGCACTTAAGAGGAGGTCAATAGATTATTATAAAATGGTTGAAAAGATACTGGATACCCAATTTTAGAACTATGGTTTTATAAGGACCTAGACAGAACATCTTGTTGTAATCAATTTATATGAGCAGAAAATATTTTAATTGATCTTATATATAAATTATGTATGTAATATATATGTAAATCATAGCATACATAATTTTTAAATTATATTATATAAAATTTATATAAATTAACAGAAACATTAGAAATATTTGTGGCAAATCTAAAGTAAGGCAAGAGTCTAAGGAAAGAAGATTATTTACAATAGACCTTGAGAGCATTTACAAAACTAGGAAAAATAAACCTTGGTTTTTCAGTTTTGTAAAGCATGAGACAGAAATAAAGTCAAAGATCCAATTCAAGGTGAAGATTCCAATAGATCATTTCCTCAAGAAAACATTTACCAAAGGTTAAGAATTCCTTGATCCCAATCTAAAAAAAACCTAATATAATTAATAATCTCAAAACTTCATACCAATTAGAGTGCTATTTAAAAAATTATTACTAAAAGCTATATCTCATATTGTGAGATACCCTATGTTCATACTAAATTAATGATCAAATAAAACTGCAGCAGAGGATTCCTTGGAAGTAATCTTAGTCCATTAATTTCTCTAGGTATAAGAGAGAAGTAAACCCCGAATATACAAGGAAAATCACATTTACCCAAATTTTAAATGATTTCTATAGGAAAATATAATTAATTATTAAGCGTTAGTAATTATCCAAGGGCAAGATGTATTATGAGACAGACCCAAGCAGAAAATACATAACAGAAACAGACTCACAGAAAAAATGAATAATGAAGCTAGTAGGTACAATATTTTGGCCATCTTTTTGTTATTAATTTCTCATCAGATTTCACTAATCAAAGAGTATTATTATTTCATTCTTTAAATTTACTCAAGTATTTTCCCCCAATGTAATATTTTATTAACTATTTTGGAATTTTATTCATTGTACCTAAATCACACCTGCTTCCCATTTCTCCCAGGTCTACCCTCCAAACTTTTACCCTTCCCCTACTCCCAACTCACCCCCATAAAACAAACAAACAAAAAGACCAAGTGTGGTGATACTGTGTTCCCCAAAATATTGTGCACCCTAATAAACTTATCTGGGGTCAGAGAACAGAACAGCCACTAGGTGCAGAGGCCAGAAAATGGTGGCATACACATCTTTAATCCCAGCATTCCTAAGGAGACATCTGTTTGGATCTCTGTGAGTTTAATGCCACACTGGAAATAGCCAGGCATGGTGACTCACGCCTTTAATCCCAGGAAGTGAGCCTTTAATCTCAGGAAGTGATGGCAGAAAGCAGGAAGGTATATAAGGCATGAAAACCAGGAACTAGCTGGTTAAGCTTTCAGGCTTCTAGCAGCAGTTCAGCTGAGACCCATTTGGATGAGGACACAGAAGCTTCAAGTCTGAGGAAACAGGATCATCTGTGGAACTGGTGAGGTGAAGAAGCTGTGGCTTGTTCTGCTTCTCTGATCTTCCAGCATTCACCCCAATACCTGGCTCTAGATTTGTTTTTATGAATAAGAACTGTTAAGATTTGTGCTACAACCAAGTCCAACTTGTGTTGCCCATATATTCAGAGTATGTTCAACCTCAGTGGCCAGACCCTTAAAGAAAACAGTCTTTCCCACCTCGCACCAGAAGTCATCTTTATCCCAATTTTTAAGGACTCTATTGTGGTATATCACATATATAACAGGATAAAATTTCATGAGTCTTCCTAAATGATTGTTTCTGCATTTCTCTACAGATACATAATGCAAATGGTCTTTATGTTGTCCCAGCTCAATTGAAAATTAAAGGTGGCTTTGGAGTTGGAGTGTGGCTCTCTCTTTCTCTAAACCCAAGCATGCTTATTCAAAGAAAATACAAAATCTCTGTATCATGTCAGAAGAGCCACGTGATATGGCATAGAAGGAAAAAACAAAATTAAGGGACTATTCTATTGCCACTAATCTCATAATTCTTTTGACTCTTTAAAACTTTTCTTGGGGTCTGAATTTTATAAGATTTATATATACATACATATATATGTATACATATTTTGAACTTTTGTCATGATATTAATGGTTATATAAATTACTAAGTAATCCTAGAAAAAAAGGCTTCATCTAGCTCCCTGTACATGATTTCAGGTTTTAGTCTCTATCAGTTTTCTGCAGGGAAAAATGACCATGCCTAACAGTGACTTTGAAGTCTCCAAAAAGATGATGAGACCCCACAATGACAATTCTATCAGGAAAACAATAATGCCACCAAGCTGACAAATATCACCCAACAATTGGCTTTGGACTACAAACTGCTCATGACAGTTTTGAGATAACTAGCTGAGATTATCCAGCCTCACAGACTACCAGAGCAAGGACTTGAGACAAGCCCTGAATTTTCTGATTATGCAGATACTGGACAACAAACGATACAGCTAACTCTCCAAGAACTTGACAATTAACCCAATTTTTTTCTTTTCAGGATCCCATAAAGATGCCTTCACCTCCAGACAGCAAGAAGTAATTTTAAGAACATGATGCCCACATTTCCAGGAGGAGAGGTGTGTGGTTCTTTATCATTCTATGGGTTGTGGATAATTGTCATTGTTTAAGATGATTGATTATAAGTTGTTAATTCATAATTATTAGGAAAAAAGCTAAACAAAGAACATTAGATTTGGAGTTCTTGTTAAAGAAAAGAGGATAAAGATAAGAAAGAGGTAGATTATTGAATCTAGTTTGAAAAAAGATGCAGAAATAGTGAATAAAGGGTAGATTAATCTACTCTGAAAAAAGATAGAAATGATAGGATAAAAGGAAAAATTATTGAATCTACTACAAAAAATATATAAGAAAACAGACCCCAGCCACTTTCTGAGACTTAGAGACTGGCCCCCAGCGCCTATCCTGCCCTGGACTTCACTTCTAGACCAGAGATGAGTGTCCATGCTCAGCCTAGCCCCCATCCCTAGGCACCAGCCACTCCAGGGAAGACCTGCCCAACTTAGCCCCAGGTTCTGGCCACTGGGCAGGTTCCCTTCTAGCCCTACCAGGAAGGCTCCCCTTCTTCAAGACCCCCTGCAGACCCTGCAATCTCCACGCCCTGCCCCAACGCCCATCTGCCCAAGACCCCAGCCACTTACTGAGACATAAAGACCAGCCCCCAGCTGCCATCCTGCCCCAGACTTCCCTTCTGGACCAGAGCGCTCCCATCCTGCCCCGACTTCCCTTCTGGACAAAAGCATCCATCCTGCCCTGGACGTCCTGTCTGGAAAAGAGCTCCTATCCTGCCCTGGAGTTCCCATTTGGATAAGAGAGCTCCCGTCTGGACGAGAGAGAGAGAGAGAGAGAGAGAGAGAGAGAGAGAGAGAGAGAGAGACTTCCCGAATCTGTCAGTTCTGTCTGAACCAAGTGCGCTGATAAGACCATGAACAAACCACAAGGAGATGGGCAGCGCCAAGACAGAAGTACATACAACAAAATGAAGAACAATACTGGATCATCAGAACCTAGCTCCCCTTCAACATCTAGACCTGAACATCAAAAATTGGAAGAAGCAGAAGAAAACAGCCTTATGAAGAACATCATGAAGAAGGTAGAGGCTTGCATAGAGGAAAAGACAAAAATAAGGGAAGAATGCTATAAAAAAACTTGAGGAAAGGACAAATAAAGTAGAAGAAAATGATAAAGTCCTAGAATAAACCAATAAAGCACTGAAAGAAAGTCATGAGAAGCAATGAAAAAATGAAGAAAACAGTCCAAGACCTGAAAAGGGAAATAGAAAAAATGAAGACACAAACAGAGGGAATGCTGGAAATAGAAAATCTGAGTAAACGATTGGGAACTTCAGATGCAAGTATAACCAACAGAATGCAAAAGATGGAAGAGAGGATCTCTGGCATTCAAGATACAATAAGAAAAATAGATTCATCAGTCAAAGAAAACACTACAGACAACAAAGTCATGAACCAAAATGTCCAAGAAATTTGGGACACCATGAAAAGACCAAACCTACAAATAACAGGGATAGAAGAAGTTGAAGAATACCAACTCAAAGGCACAGAAAATATATTCAACATATCATAGAAGAAAACTTTCCCAATTTAAAAAGGGAAATGCCTATGAAGATATAAGAAGCATATAGAACACCAAACAGACTAGCCCCCCCAATGTCCCCTCACCACATAATAATTAAAAACAAAATGTACAGAATAAAGAAAGAATATTAAGAACAGCAAAGGAAAAAGGCCAAGTGACCTACAAGGCAAATTCATCAGAATAACACCCGATTTCTCAATGGAGACTTTAAAAGTGAGAAGGATCTGGACAGATGTAATGCAGACACTAAGAGACCATGGATGCCAGCCCAGATTAATATACCCAGCAAAACTTTCAATCATCATAGACAAAATGAACAAGACATTACAAGACAAAGCCAGATTTAAACAATACTTATCCACAAAACCAGCCCTACAGAAAGCACTAGAAGGAAAATTCCAACCTAAGGAAGTCAGATACACACTCGAAAACACAGGCAACAGATAAAACCACAGCAGTAAACCCCAAAGAAGAGAAATACATACACATTACCACCAAAAAATAACAGGAATTAACAATCACTGGTCATTAATATCCCTTAATATCAATGGACTTAATTCACCTATAAAAGACATGGGCTTACAGAATGGATACTAAAGCAGGAACCATTTTTCGGCTGCATACAAGAAACACATCTCAAATTCAAAGATAGACACTATCTAAGAATAAAAGGCTGGGAAAAGACTTTCCAATCAAATGGTCTTAAGAAACAAGTGGATGTAGCCATCCTGTTATCCAGCAAAATAGACTTCAAACTAAAATCAATCAAAAGAGATCAAGAAGGGAATTACATACTCATCACAGGAAAGATCGACCAAGATGAAGTTTCAATTCTGAACATTTATGCCCCAAACACAAGGGCACCCGCATATGTAAAAGAAACATTACTAAAGCTTAAACCACAGATAAAACCCCACACATTAATAGTGGGAGACCTCAACACCCCACTTTCACAACTGAACAGATCTCCCAAATTGAAACTTAATAGAGAAATGAAGGACTTAACTGATGTCATGACTCAAATGGACGTAATCAATATCTACAGAACATTCCATCCTAACAAAAAAGAATATACTTTCTTCTCAGCACCCTATGGAACGTACTGTAAAGTAGACCACATACTTTAGCACAAAGCAAATATCAACAGAAACAAAAGAATTGGAATAACCTCCTGTGTTCTATCAGACCACCATGGTTTAAAGTTAGATTTCAACAACAACAAAAACTACAGAAAACCTACAATCTCATGGAAATTGAATAATACTCAACTGAATCACCAATGGGTTAAGGAAGAAATAATGAAAGAAATTAAAGACTTCCTAGAGATCAATGAAAATGAAGACACCACATACCCAAACTTATGGGACACTATGAAAGCAGTGCTAAGAGGGAAATTCATAGCACTAAATGCCCACATAATGAAGTTGGAGAAATCTCACACTAGTGACTTAACAGCACACCTGAAAGCTCTAGAACAAGAAGGAGCAAAATCTCCCAGGAAGAATAGAGGCCAGGAAATTATCAAAGTGAGAGCTGAAATCAATAAAATAGAAACAAAGAGAACAATACAAAAAGTAACGAAACAAAGTGTTGGTTTTTGAGAAAATCAACAAGATAGACAAGCCCTTATCCAAACTAACTAAAAGACAGAGAGAGAGAATCCAAATCAACAAAATCAGAAATGAAAAGGGGGACATAACAACAGACATTGAGGAAATCCAGAGAATTATCAGGTCATATTGCAAAAAACCTCTACTCCACAAAACTGAAAAACCTAAAAGAAATGGACAATTTTCTGGATAGGTACCACATACCTAACTTAAATCAACACCTGATAAACTATTTAAATAGTCCAATAACCCCTAAGGAAATAGAAACAGTCAATAAAGTCTCCTAAGCAAAAAAAAAAAAAAAAAAAAAAAAAAAAAAAAAAGCCCAGTACCAAATGTTTTCAGCACAGAATTCTACCAGATCTTCAAGGAAGAGTTAATACCAATACTCTCTAAATTGTTCCACACAATAGAAACAGAAGGAACATTACCGAACGCCTTCTATGAGGCTACAATTACTCTGATTCCTAAACTAAACAAGGATAAAACAAAGAAAGAGAACTACAGACCAATCTCCCTCATGAACATTGATGCAAAAATACTCAATAAAATACTGGCAAACAGACTCCAAGAACACATCAAAACAATTATCCACCATGATCAAGTAGGCTTCATCCCGGGGATGCAAGGGTGGTTCAACATATGAAAGTCCGTCAATGTAATATACCATATAAACAAACTCAAAGGAAAAAAAAAATACATGATCATCTCACTAGATGCAGAAAAGGTATTTGACAAAATCCAACACCCCTTCATGATAAAAGTCTTCAAGCAATCAGGAATACAGGAAACATACCTAAACATAATAAAGGCAATTTACAGCAGGCCAACAGCCAACATCAAATTAAATGGACAGAAACCCAAAGAAACTCCACTAAAATCAGGAATGAGGAAAGGCTGTCCACTCTCCCCAGACTTATTCAATATAGTACTTGAAGTTCTAGCCAGAGCAATAAGACAACATAAGGAGATTAAGGGGATACAAATTGGAAAGGAAGAAGTCAAGCTTTCCCTATTTGCAGATGACATGATAGTATACTTGAGTGACCCCAAAGATTCCACCAAGGAACTTATACAGCTTACAAACAACTTCAGCAACATAGCATGATACAAGATCAACTCAAAAAAATCAGTAGCCCTCATATGGACAAAGAAGCTGAGAACAAAATCAGAGATACATCACCCTTTATAATAGCCATAAATGACATAAAATACCTTGGGGTAACAATAACCAAGCAAGTGAAGGACCTATATGATAAGAACTTTAAGTCCCTGAAAAAAGAAATTGAAGAAAATGTCAGAAAATGGAAAGATCTCCCATGCTCATGGATAGGAAGGACCAACATAGTAAAAATGGTAATTTTACCAAAGCAATCTACAGATTCAATGCAATCCCCTTTAAAATACCAACACAATTCTTCAAAGACCTGAAAAGAATAATACTCAACTTCATATGGAAAAAAAAAAACAGGATAGCCAAAAGAATCCTGTACAATAAAACAACCTCTGGAGGCATCATTATCCCTGACTTCAAGCTCTACTATAGAGCTACAGTAATAAAAACAGCTTGGTATTGGCATAAAAACCGACATGTGGACCAATGGAATTGAATTGAAGACCTTGATATTAACCCGCACACCTATGAACATATAATTTTTGACAAAGAAGCCAAAAGTGTACAATGGAAAAAAGAAAGCATCTTCAACAAATGGTGGTAGCATAACTGGATATCAACATGTAGAAGGCTGCAAATAGATCCATATCTGTCACCGTGCACAAAACTTAAGTCCAAGTGGATCAAGGACCACAACATAAATCCAGCTACTTTGAACCTGCTAGAAGAGGAAGTAGGAAGTAGTCTTGAACACATTGCCATAGAAGATCACTTCCTAAATATAATACCAGTAGCAAGACACAGAGAGCATCAATCAATCAATGAAACTGAGAAGCTTTTGTAGAGCAAAGGATATGGTCAACAAGGCAAAGCGACAGCCTACAGAATGGGAAAAGATCTTCACCAACCCCACATCTGACAGAGGACTGATATCCAGAATATATAAGGAACTCAAGACATTAGACATCAAAATGACCAACAGTCCAATTAAGAGATGGCCTATAGAACTAAACAGAGAATTCTCAACAGAGGAGACTCAAATGGCTAAAAGACATTTAAGGAATTGCTCAACGTCCCTAATCATCAGGGAAATGCAAATCAAAACAACTCTGAGATACCACCTTACGCCTGTCAGAATGCTAAGATCAAAAACACTGAAGACACCTGTAGCGGGAATCTTAAAAGTTCTTATTAATAAAATCAAACTCGAGGCCAGTTATTGGGTTCCATGCTGGTAGATCAGAGAGACAGAACAAACCACAGCTATCTCACCTTGCCAATTCCTCAGCTGGTCCTGTTTCCTCAGACTGGAAGCTTCTGTGTCCTCATCCCCATGGCTCTCAGCTGAACTACTGCTCAAAAGCCTGAAAGCTTAACCAGCCAAAATCTTATAGTTTCTGGTCCTCACACCTTATATATCTTTTTGCTTTCTACCACCACTCCCTGGGATTAAAGGCTGGCTTTCTGGGATTAAAGACGTGTCACCATGCTTGGCTATTTCCAATGTGGCCTTGAACTCACAGAGATCCAGAGGGATTTCTATCTCTGGAATGCTAGGATTAAAGGTGTGAGTGCCACCATTTTCTAGCCTTTGTATCTAGTAGCTGTCTGTTCTCTGACCCCAGATAAATTTATTAGAGTACACAATATTTTGGGGAACACAATACAACCACAGACACCTTATGCTGGAGAGGATGTGGAGCTAGGGGAACTCTCCTCCACTGCTGGTGGGAATGCAAGCTTGTACAACCACTTTGGAAATCAATATGGTGCTTTCTTAGAAAATTGGGAATCAATCTCCCCCAAGATCCAGCTATACCACTCTTGGGCATATACCCAAGAAATGCTCAATCATACCACAAGAGCACTTGCTCAGCTATGTTCATAGCAGCATTTTTTGTAATAGCCAAAACCTGGAAACAACCTAGATGCCCTTCAACTGAAAAATGGATACATAAATTATGGCACATATACACAATGGAATACAACTCAGCAGAGAAAAACAATGACATCATGAGGTTTGCAGGCAAATGGATGGATCTAGAAAAAATCATCCTGAGTGAGGTAATCCAGACTCAGAAAGACAAAACCAGAACCCTACCCCACCCTTTGATTGTTAAATTTTTCTTACAACTAGTAGAGATGTCACACTGGTGGATGATCTTTTACTTCTCTTCATCAAGGGGTTTTTCCTGTTAGAATCAAATTTTTATTAATTTTGTTGGTATCCATAGCTTTTCTTCTCCTGCAGAAACAAAGGCAAAACCCCTTCCCCAATGTAGAACATTTCCAGGTTTCCATTCTGAGGTCAGAATTATAGTTACAATATTAAAGATGTCCTATCTATCTTATATTTGTGAGTTTAAGGTTTTATGTCTAACTTATCTTTTATCATAACTGAGGAAATTACAACTATCTAGTTTTCAACCACATCAAAGACCTGAGAAGGAACATAATGGTGCCTGAGAAATGGTAGATAGATGTAAGCAACTTTCGGGAATCTTGCAAAAGTAGACCAAGACAGCTGGCAGCCTGGACAGTCACCTAATGTTTCTCAGCATTGTTGGTGCATTCAAATTGGCTACAGGCCTAGAGTCTCTGACAGACCATTTTTAGAAGCAGGAATTCTGAGAGACCATCTTACCCTGTCTTGGCAGAGTACAGTGGTCGCTTTCCTTGTGTCCCGCTTGTCCAGAAAGGACAGCATTATATTTGTACTGTCAGCCATCAAGGCAAGGGCAGTTCTTTGCCCAGTAGGCCATTTTGTGCCAAGAAGACAAACTTCCCAATGGAAATGTCTTAGAAGCCCAACATTCTCTCGGGATCAAATTGGTGCAGCCAGGAGCAATTGTGTCTCATGTCAACAGAATTCTAAGTTATTTAAATGCCATATTCTCTAGGTCTATGAAGTGTTTGAAGATTACCTATCTATCTGAAATATATCTATGTATATCTAGAAGACTTAACTAACATGGCTACAAATATGATTATCATAGATGACTAATTATTAATCTATTTTTAATTATCCATTACAATTTTAAATGAGTTACATAAACATAATACCTCAAACAAGAATAGAAATATATATATATATATATATATATATATGTATATATATACAGTATAACAAAATTAACTTTAAGTTTGTATCAATAAACTAAAATTTATACCAATGTAAAACATTTTAAACATAAACTAAAATCTATACCAATGTAAAACATTTTAAACAAGTTGTTCTTTAAAAGTAGGTTCATTAATCTACCCTTTTATCTTATCATCTCTATATCCTCCTATATATCTATATCAAATCCCCTTTTCTTTTTTAGAAAGAGATCACATTTATAATCAACCTGTTTTAAATAAAAATATTGGTTTTTCTCTGTCCCACACCAGAGGGCTCTTCTGATTTGGGACACAAGAATCTCTTAACCATTTTTTTTAAAGCAATATGTCTGGGTTTAGAGGGGGAGTGAGCCAATTCCACCTCTAAAGCCAGCTTGGTATATTTGGGAATTTGGGCGTAGCATCTCTTACTACTTCCTGCTGGAGGGGGGCGCTGTATCTTATGGGGACACAAAGAAAATTTTAGGCCTATGGGGTAGTCCTTGAGGCTGTATTGTGTGAACCAGTTGCCTTGAAACCGCTCTGGATATTGGATCATCTGGGCCATGGTGTCATTGGAGACCTTTCAGGGGGTCTTGGCTGGTCAAACCTGATGTATCTTAATCTGGAACAAATCCACAGCCTCTGGCTTTCTGTGGAAACAAAAGCAGAGCCTCTTTTCCAAAGTAACATATCCTTAAATCCAAATTTTGAAGTCAAGGTACCTTTAAAATATACATTTTGGCATAACTCAACAGCTTTTGTAATCAAATGTTTTTCTTCAGTTACGAATATCAAAAAGAACATAATCCAGATTCTCTGTGTGGTAGCCATCCTTACGTGGCTTATGTTTTATATTACCTTAGCCTATTGCTTTAAGCTGCACCATTCTAAGACTGAAACAGCGCTGTGGCTGCTGGCTCCGCCCACTTCAGCTTCCCAACATGGCAGTGGTACATTTTCCGCCAGCTTGAGGAGCCATCAATTTTCAGAAATAGTAGGTCTAAGCTTTTATCAAAGCAGCGTGTAGTCCAGAAACCTCTTTTTTTTTTAATACTAGTAAAGACTAAATCTACCACACAGCTTAATGTGCCGCTGGCAGATGCCTCATTCCCGCCATACTGCCGGTCAAACGCACACACCAGGAACCCGCCATGTTCAAACCTGCGTTTTGCGGCGTCTAGCTGCCCATATGAGACAAGAAGCAGGAACCTGTTTTTGGCTCTGTTTAGAATTGGTTATTAAATATTCTCAGGTTTAAGGTGGAAACTCGAGCCGTTGGGCGCCATTTGTTGGTGATGGGATTGAAGACTAGCAGTTATAGTTACAACTTAGTATATATAATATCTTAGATAGAACATATTAAGTATTAGATTCAGGTTCTTTAGGATAGGACACCTTTGAATGATCTTTATAACATGCTGTTTACCTATGCTCTATACTTCTCTGGTTTAGTATGTGTTTCTTGCTTGATATTGTTTGCATTGGTTGTAGTTCCATCTTATCTAGGTCATTATCTCTCATTATTTCTGGACAATATTTGATAACCATTCCTTTGTATATAGTCTTGTATTAGTTTAGAACCTTCTTATTTAGACAAAAAGGGGGAGATGTAGTGGGTAGCCATTCCAGCTTGGTTCTGGAAGTTCCAACCCCCATTGAGACTCTGGCAACTGTCACACCTACGAGGTGGGGCAAGGGGAGGCGCCTGGGGACCTGAGAGCTGGATGGGCCAGCGCTCTCTCTGGGCGCTCTCTCGGTGCCGGGACGCTGACCGGTGCAGATTGACTGTGCAGAGCTCCGGAGAACACCGCTGGACTGCGTTACACCTTCCCCAGACCCTGCGACCTACCCATTACTTAATTTGTGAGTTACGCCATTAAATAAATATCATTTTAACTACGTGGAGTGGCCAAAATAATTTCTCCAATAATATGTGGATTTGAGGGGTGATATCAAAAGCTTTGAGGAAAAAATAATAATGTCAGATGTTTTAATTGTGGTAAACAAGATCATTTGAAAAGGGAGTGTAAACAGGGTGTTCATAGAAACAATGTTTATTCAAGAAACAATGACAACAGAATGCTCCTCCCTTCTGGATTATGCAGAAGGTGTGGAAAGGGTAAACATTAGAATAATGAATATAGATTAACAGGGATAGACCAGGTAATTCTTTGCCTCAGCCACTGGGAAATTCCCTGAGGGGCCTCATGTAGCCCCTATGGCAAATTCAGTTCAGACCTTTCCTGCCATCATAGAAGAAATCCTTCTCAGGGCAATTAAAATAACCAAATGCCCATTAGAATAAAACAGGCTGCTTGGGATGATTAAACAACTATTACAAAAAGAACAGGAAATTCGGGAGAAACCATAAAGAAATTTTTTTTTGCAAACTTCTACAAATGAACAAAGACCAAAATTAAAAATACAAATAAATGACATTCTCTTCGAAGGTTTGGTAGACACAGGTGTGGATGTTACAATAATTACACCAGAATTTTGGCATCCAAATTGTCTCTTCTGGAGGTAAATGTTCAGCTGTTAGAGATTGGAACATTATCTCAAGTGAAACAGAATGCAGGATGGCTCAAATATATAGGGCCAGAAAAATAGAGAGGACAATTAAAGTTATATGTGGCTAATATAGCTATGAATTTATGGGGACATGATCAATTACAACAATGGAATACTCAGATTAACATTCCTCAGAAACAACCTCCTCCAACCTCAACCAAACTCCAACCTCAGAAACAAACCATAAACTAACACATGTTTCTGAGAGAAATATTAGCACATATAAAGAGCAGTCACTGGCCATCCAGATTGTACAAAAACAACACACAACTGATGATCTTTCAAAGACACCAACAGCTCTACCTTTAAAATGGTTAACAGACAAGCCTGTATGTGTTCAGCAATGGCCTTTAACAACTGAGAAACTGCAGGCTTTAGAAGAGCTGGTAAAATGCTCAGCATATTGAATAATCAACCAGCCCTTGGAATTCTCCTGTATTTGTTATTAAAAAGAAATCTGATAACTGAAGAATGGTAAGAGACCTAAAAGCAATTAACAAAGTAATTCAACCAATGGGCTCTCTACAATCTGGAATTTATTTGTTTACTATGTTATCTAAGGTATAGCCTCTTATAGTTATCTATTTGAAAGACTGTTTCTTCTTAATACCTTTACAAGAAAAGGACATTATTTGCCATCATGGTGCCTGCTTATAATAATTCTCAGCCAGTTAAGAGATATCAATGGAGGGTCCTCCCACAGGGAATGTTAAATATCTCTACCCTGTGTCACTATTTTGTATGATAGCCATTGGAAGTAATATGTAAACAATTTTCTAAATCTATAATTTATCATTACATGGACAATATTTTACTAGCTCACTCATTCAGTTTCCTTGGGCAAGCATCATCTGCCTAACCACACACTATGGCTGCCAGAAGAACTGGTAGACCAGCTTCAAGGGGACCTTCCCCACTCTGTAGCTTCCAATGGATCCAATCCTCAGTCCCTAACTCTGGCAGATACCACTATCAAAGCAAAGGCCACACTTGCCCGAAGAGTGTAGGCTGACTCTGCAGCCCATTTCCACTCTCTCAGTGCCCCCTAAAAGGCTATCCTGAATACCCACTTTCCTCCTCCTCACCATGTATTAGCTTCCAACTCAGGTGGAGATCCCCTGCTAGAAAAGAGACCACACTGGCCACCAGAAGTTCAGCCCCCAATTTGGGTGGAAAATTTTTGCCCAAATACAGGCCACTCAGGCAAAAGGACCAGAGAGGACCAAAAACCAAGGAACAAAACTCTCATCCAACAAAGACAAACCCAGAAAGATGCACCTAGATCTATTGTCACCCAACACCCTGATGACTAGACCCCAGCATAAGAAATCTATCAACAATATCCAGGGTAATATGTCACCATCAGAACCCAGATACCCTACTACAGAATGCACTAAATATTCCAACACAGATTAAACACAAGAAAAAGCCATTAAAACCAATTTTATGAATACGATAGAGTTCCTTAAAGAAGAAGTAAATAAACCCCTTAAAGAAATCAGGTAAAAGACTAACAAACAAAAAATAACTTGAAGAAAATGAGGAAATCCCTTTAAAAAAAGCTAAGAATGTCAAGAAAAAACAAACAAACAAACAAATAGTTGAAGGAAATTAATGGAACTGTTCAAGACCTGAAAATGGAAAGAAAAGAAATAAAGAAAAGGCAAAGTAAGGAAATTCTGGAAATGGAAAGTCTAGATAAATAAACAGGACCTGTGGTAATATTTTAATTATGCTGAAATGTGATTTTATTTGTATGTTAATAAATAAAGTTTGCCTGGAGATCAGAAGTGGTTAGTGATCCAGGAACAGAAGTCAGGTGGTGGTAGCCCATGCCCTTAATCCAATCACATGGCAGGCAGAGTCTCTGTGTGGTCAAGGACACAGCCAACATTGGTGGCATGAATCTTTAATCCCAGTACCAACCACAGAGATCTGGAGGTCTGTATAGACAGGCAGTGGCAAGGAAGTCATGTGGTTGGGTTTAGAGCCAATGAGAAGGCAGAACAGAAAGGCAAAAAAGAGACAAGTCAGACAGGAAGAAACTCTCTCTCTCAGGGAAAGTGACAGCAGCAAGTGGTAAGCTAAAGGTAGCCTTGGCTCTTCACTAGTTTTCTGATTTCTTGGGCTTATAGCTCTGTATCTGGCTCTGTGTTTATATAATAAGACTGTTTAGAAATTTGTCTACAAGGACCTACAGATTCATGGAGATGGGAGAGAGAATTTCAAGTATTTTGATGAAAGAGAAGAAATAGATACATCATTCAAAGAATATGTTAAGTCTAAAAAATTCTTGACAAAAATCATCCAGGGCATTTGTAACACTATAAAAAGATCAAACAAAAAAATAGGAAGAGAAGGAGAAGAATCCCAGTTTAAAGGGCCAGAAAATATTTTCAAAAAAACAGTAAAATAAAATATCCCTAACTTAAAGAAGGAGATGCCTATAAAGGTACAAGAAACTTATAGAAGACCAAATAGATTGGATGAGAAAAGAAAGTCCCCTTATCAAATAAAAAAGCACTAAACATAGAGAGCAAAGAAAGAATATTAAAAGCTGCAAGAGAAAAGAGCAATAACAAATAAAAACAGATCTATTATAATTATACCAGACTTCTCAGTGAAGACTCTATAAGCCAGAAGGACCTGAACAGATGTCTTGCATCCTCTAAAAGACCATAAATACCAGGTCAAACTACTATACTCAGCAAAACACTCAATCACCATAGATGAAGAAAACAAGATATTCCATGATAAAGTCAAATTAAAACAATATCTCTCTACAAATCCAGCCATTCAGAAGGTACTAAAAATGAAAATTCAATCCAAAGAGCTTTAGTGCACCCATGAATATACAGTAAATAAATAATCCCACACAAGCAAAACCAAAAAAAGGAAGTGCAGACATGTGCATGCACACATACACACACACACACACACACACACACACACACACACACACACACACACACACGAGTGGCTCACACACACCACCAACAATCAAATGTCAGCAATTAATAATCAATAGTCATTGATATCTCTCAATATCAATGGACTCAATTCCCCAATAAAAAGGCAAAGACTAACACAATACATGTGAAAACGAGATCTGTCCTTATGCTACACATAAAAAAACATAACTTGCTGGGCATTGGTGGTGCATGCCTTTAATCCCAGAACTCGGGAGGTGGAGCCAGGTGGAGCTCTGTGAGTTTTAGGCCAGCCTGGTCTGCAGAGGGAGATCCAGGACAGGCACCAAAACTACACAGAGAAACCATGTCTTGAAAAACAGAAAATTAAAAGGGAAAAAAAGAAAAAGAAAAAATAGAAATTACCTCAGAGTAAACTATTGGAAAAAAGATTTTTCCAGCAAATGGACTTAAGAAGCAAGCTGGTATAGCCATTCTAATATGTAGCATAATAGACTTCAAAAAGAGAAGGGAAAGACAATTCACACTCATTAAAGGAAAAAGCAACCAAGGTGACATTTCAATTCTGTTGTTTATCTTGTTACTGCTGTTGTTTTTTGAGACAAAGATACTCTGTGTTGTCTTGGCTTGCCTGGTACTCACTTTGTAGACCTGCCTGGCCTTGAACTCACATAGATCCTCCTGCCTCTGCTTCCTCAGTGCTGGGATTAAAGGCATGCACCACCACCACTGGCTGACATTTCAGATCTTAACATCTATGCCCCAAATGCAAGAGCACCAACATTTGTAAAAGCTTACCATATATATATTAATCCTAAGACATTGCTAGTGGGAGAATTTAATATCCCATTCTCACCAATGGACATGTTATCCAGACAAAAACTAAACAGAGAAATAGTGGAGCTAACAGATGTTATAAACCAAATGGATTTAACAGATATCTATAGAACATTTCACACAAACACAAATATATCCAAATATGTCACCCTAAACAGAACTCAAGTCCATATAGATTAAAGACCTCAACATAAATCCAGACACACTAAACCTGATAGAAGAGAAAATGGGGAAGAGCCTTGAAAGATTGCCATAGGAGACAACTTCCTGAACCAAACAACAATAATGCAGACTCTAAGATTAAAAACTAACAAATTGGACCTCATGGAAATGAATGTTTCTGTAAGGCCAAGGATACTGCCAATAGAACAAAACTACAGCCCACACAATGGGCAAAGATTGTTTCCAATTCTACTTCCAATAGAGGACTAATATTCAAAATTCTTTAAGAACTCAAGAAACTAGACATCAACAAATCAAACAATCCAACTAAAAATGGAGCATAGACCTAAACAGAAACTCTTAAGGAAATACTCAACATGCTTAGCCATCATGGAAATGCAAATCAAAACTACTTTGAGATTCCATCTTATACCTGTCAAAATGGCTAACATAAAAAAACACAAGAGACAGCTTATGCTGGTGAGGATGTAGAGCAAGGTTAGCATTTTTCCTCAGCTGGTAGAATTGCGAACTTTTATAATCACTATGGAAATCAATATGGTGGCTTCTCAGAAAATTGACAATAGATCTACCTCAAGATGCAACTATCCCAATCTTGGGCATATAGCCAAAATATGCTCCATTCTACCACAAGAACACTTGCTCAATTATGTTCATAGGGGCTTTTATTGATAACCAGAATCTAGAAATAACCTAGATATCCCTCAACCAAAGAATAGATAAAGAAAATGTGGTACATTTATATAATGGAGTATTCTAGTTTCCCCTTGTTCCTTTTAAATGCAGCTAAGCTAAATCCATTGGGATAAAGCAAATCAGAAAGTACAATGAACTGTCACCTCATCCAAGCTGAACGGTTGTGGTCATGATGCTATGAGGGCAAGAGGGTATCCCATGATCCACTGCCCATCTATAGGCTCCTTCTCCAACTAAAAAGCTTTGAGCTTGATTGTCTTCTTTTCTTTAGCTGAAGTCTGTTTCCACCTTTTCTGCCAGTTCTGAGAACTATGCTCACTGCCACCTCTGGAAAGCAGTGGGTCTATGCTTCCATCTAGCAGCATGTAGCCCAGAAATCTATTTTTTTAGTAGCAAAAGCTATATCCACCACACACTATGTTGTGTGGCTTGTAGATACCTCTATGTAACTGGGCAGGAATGTGCCATGCTGTAGTTCCAGTGCACATGCTGTGAACCTGCCATAGAGTAGCTCAAGCCTTCATATTGCGGTATCTTGCCACTCACATGAGACATGAAGCAGGAACCTGGTTTTGGCTCCATTTAGAATTGCTTATTAAGTATTCTCAGTTTTCAGGTGGAAACTCGAGCCATTGGGAGCCATTTGTTGCTGAAGTTTTTCTGCTCCTGCCCAGTCCCAGAGACCCCACAGCCACTTATAAATAATCACTCAGAATCTTATACTAATTATAACTGCTTGGCCATTAGGTCAGGCTTCCCACTGACTAGCTCTTGCACTTAAACTCAGCTCATTTCTGTTAATCTATATGTTGCCATGTGTTCCATGACCTTACCTGTGTGCCATTACATGCTGCTCCCTGGACACTGGCATCTGCTGACTCAGCCTTCCTCTTCCAATAATTCTCCTCTGTGCTTATCCCACCTATACTTTCTGCCTGGCTACTGGTCAATCAGCTTTTTGTTTATCAACCAATCATAGCAACACATTCACAGCATACAGAACATCCCACAGCAGATATTACTCAGTTGTTAAAAAAAATAAAATCACCAGGCAGTGGTGGCACAAGCTTTTAATCCCAGCACTCGGGAGGCAGAGGCAGGCAGATCTCTGTGAGTTCGAGGCCAGCCTGGTCTACAGAGTGAGTTCCAGGAAAGGCACAAAGCTACACAAGGAAACCCTGTCTCAAAAAACCAAAAATAAAAATAAAAATTTAAAAAATAAATAAATAAAATCATATAATTTTCAGGCAAATGGATGTAACCATAGAAACAAACAGCCAAACATGGTATGTATTCATAAGTGTAAATTATCTGTTAGGTAAAGGATAATCATGCTACAATCCACAATCCAGAGAAACTAAGTAACAAGGAGGGCTGTAGAGTGGGCTCATGGATCTTCCTGGAATAGGGAAATAGAATATATTTTGTGTGTGTACTGGGGACATTTGGGCATGAGAATAGAAGGGATCAAGTGTGGGGAAATAATTTGAGGGAGAGAGTATAGGGATAGATGACTGATACTGGAAGTCATTGGGGAGGGCAATGTGGAAACTTAGTGCAATGCAAACTCCCTGGAATCCATGAGAATGACACTAGCAAGGACTCTTAGCTGATATGGAGTCTTGACTTCTGTAATCATTCCAGGCTCCCAGTGGTTGGACTAGGACACCAACCACAGCCACAAAACCTTCAACCTATGATCTTCCTGCAGGATGTGCTGGGGCAATGATGGCACCTAACTTGTGGGAGTGGCCAACCAATGACTATACTCTTATTTGAAAACCACACCAAATAGGGAGCCCACACTAGACAGTGCCTGGAAGATCATTGATCTGAAGATCCTGATCTGAATGCTGTAAATTTCAAAGACTTAGAGTAGAACCAAAATGACTAGAAAAGAAATCAATGAAATGTTCCCTATAGATGTTCTGCCTAATAGATTGATGCCTAATCCAGTGGACGTCAGAGAGGCTGCCTCCAGCTTCTGATGAATCAGATGCAGAGACAGAGCCAAACAGGTGGAAAGAGCTCCCATTGGAGGTCTCCATTGTGTCCCTTTCTTCAGATCTCAGGAAACACCACTGAAGGCTGAGAGGAGGGATTGAGAAAGACAATGGGGCCTGAAGACATCAGGAAAGCATGGTCCTCAGAATCAATTAAGCAGGGTTCATGGGGGCTCACAGAGACTGAACTTGCAATTATAGGGCCTGTATGGGTCTGTGCTAGGTCTTCTGCATATATGTCATGGTAGTTTGGTTGGTGTTTTGAGGGACTCCTGATAGTGGAAGTTGGGTGTCTTTGGCCTGCTCTTGGGACTCTTTTCCTCCTATTATCTTGCTCTACCCAGCCTTGATGAGAGGGTTTGTGGCTAGTCTTATTGTATCTTGTGCCATGTTCAGTTGCTGTTCCTGGAAAGCCTGCTTTTTTCTGGGGTGAGACAGGATGGGGTAATGGATCTAGAGGAGGGGGTAATGGGGTGCCAACTGAGAGGAGCAGAGGGAGGGAAAGCTGTGATTGAGATGTACTGTATGAGAGAATAAGTAAAATTTTTTTAAAAAATTACCCTTCAGTGCCATTACATATCATCTATGTTTTCAGTTATTCAAAACACTTTTTCAGTTGGTAATCTATAATGAAACATCCCATGTGAAGTACTTGCATTTTAACTAAAACTTTCAAAGTGTCTTTCTTTCAAAGTTCTCAATAAACAAAACTGGTTTTACTTAGGAGTGCACTGTAGTAAAATAAGGAGAAGATTTTTTTTCTATTTTGGGCCTATTTTCCAGCACAGAATACTTCATATGTCATCAAGAGTCTAATGCAATTGCTGACACAAAGTTAGGAAGTATCTGTACAAAACCAGCATAGTAAATCTTAGATGGGAAATATTCCACCAGTTAATACCAAAATCCTCGAATTGCCATGCATCTAACTGTCAGTATTATTCTTACCAGTACTGGCTATGGTTTGTCCCTTTTGAGACTGTATAGAAAGCTGCAGATGGATTGGGGATTTAGCTCAGTGGTAGAACACTTGCCTAGCAAGTGCAAGGCCCTGGGTTTGGTCCTCAGCTCCAACAAAAAAAAATCTGCAGATAAACAAACATCCATATGTAATTATGGGTTCTCTACTACCTACACAGTTCTTACCTCTCAAATAATAAGGAATTAGATAAACTGTAGCCTAAGCACTCATGCTAAACAGAAGGCTTCTGTATCATAATTATCTGTTTTCTGTCTTGCAGATATGCATCAGAATGGATATTTTATGATTTTCATTAATATTCTCATACAAGTTACTAAGTACTTTTAAAATATATGATGTATCCTCTAGAGAATATAGTGCTTAACTTCTGATGAGAAAATATCTCTGAGCATTGAGAAAAATGTGCCACTTGTGAACTATATGAAGACAAATTAAAAGCCAGTGACAATAACCATTATGAATTAAATGACTTAAATCTTAACCATTTATCTCTGGCTTGGAGACAGAGGGATAGTGTAACTTCATCAGTAGGTCATGTACATTCCTGAAAAGTCCTTTATAAAACAAATTTCTATGTAGCATATTTTCACTAACTTCCAGTTTTAGAAATTTAGGGATAGAATACAAAGGACAGCAAAAGAAAGAGAGGAGAGATAACTAGACAAGCAAAGGAAGAGTGCAGCCTCCAACCAGCAAACTTAGTGGTAGAGGAAAGCACTGATTGCCAGCTGGAGAATGGGCATTCTGCAGTACAGGCTAGTAAAATACTGGTCCTAATTCTGGCATTGTAATTACTGCTGTTAAATTAAGCAAATTCATACTTTTTAATGAGAAGATATTCTGATTTATGGTATATTGGAAGTGTTATAGTCTAATGAAGTAATTCATATAATTACAATTCAATTTCATAATCAAGGTTTCTAATATGTTAATAATTAGAAAATCATTGTTCTTCTTTGACAGAGTTCTACAGCAGAGTTACTATTTGGCAAAAGTGAAGTAACCTTTCTTTCTGTGTTGTCTTAATTTTAGATTGCTTGCTAGAAAAAAGTCAGACAACTGTAAATATATAAAAAATAAACAAATGAAAACACATATACAAAATCTGACTATGTAAGGTGCACCATTTTTGGTTGCTTGTCTTCCACTGTCTTTCAGCTCCTTTAGATCTTGATGGACTTGATGATACTGCTCATAATTTCTTGTTTATGGAAATGTAAATTATCCTCTGGAAATATGGCTGATTATTGCTCCACAGTAATTACTAGTTCTGTACTTGTTACAAAATTTATTTAACATTTTATGATCTACATAAAATGTGTGTGGTTCTTTCAATTCCTATGTATCCTAGATGTAATGTCTTATAAGGTCCCTCATAGTTTGGTGAGTTAAATCAAATCTCTGGCAGATTTGCTCATTTCATATGTTTTACTTCTTTTTCATAAAGCGTTATTTTGAAAAATTATGAAAAGGACAGAGAAGTTTACAATTGAGTGAAGACAATCTAATAAAAAATCCAATGTCAGTCAGCTAATGTTGAAGCTAAATCTCTGGGAATACAGTCTGCTTCAGGGCTAAAAGGAATACACAATCAGCTGTTCTCTGTTTCTTCCTCATTCTTACCTTCAACAGAATCTATATCAGTCTCCTTAAAACCCTTCTTTAGCACAGCTATGTCCTCACAAACATCAGAAAACTCTTTCTTCCCTTTTTTTCCACCTACAGACCAGTGCACACTTGACATGCATCACACAGAAGTTGTGATCCAGGCAAGCCTAGGATAATCAATAGTTATAAAGATGCTCAGTCTGTACACAGCTAGGTCAGCAGATTCATAGCAAATGTCATAGCGGCAAGCTTGGTCACAAGCACCACTGTTAAAACCAGTGAGACATGGATCTAAACACTGGAAGCTACATTTTTTCTTCAATGAAAATCAAATTAATTTAAAGCTAAACAGATATAGGTAAAACACAACTATTCTTTGGTCACTAGAACCTATTCCAAAAAACAAAATGATGAAATTTAGGATATAAATCACAGTAAGAGAAGGTAGAGTGCAATGTAGTATCTGAAGTACAGTCTCAAATTACAATAATTTTTCCAAAGCTCTTTACACTGGGGCCAATTCTTCTGTAGTTTCTTAAATATAATTAAGATTCTTTTGTGGTTTCTTAAATCTCATTAGGAATAAGCAGAGAAGAAAGCCAGTTATAGCAAGATTCCTACTTTTTAATGAGCTCTTTGCAAATTTTCTTCTAACTTAGAAGCTCAATTTTTTTTACATGTGGGAACCACTTTTCCCACTTCTGTTAACAGTCTCAATTTCCTTTTCCAAAGAAATGACCCTTTCCTTTGTTATGCCAACTCACAAGAAGCAAGATCTCTAGGAAATGTTTGTGTGTTGGAGGAATCTTGGAGCAGGTCAGGGACAACCTCTGCTACATTTCCTTAAGAAGACCATTCTCTCCTTGGAACCTCACAGTGCAGGTTCCCACAGAAGTGTAGCTAGTTCAGTAGAATCTCACTGCTTCTGGAAGGTCTGTTGCCAGTTTTAACTATGTATACACCTGGGTTTTTCTTCTTCTTTTCCAATCTTGAACTTCAAGTCCAGCAATCTTGAACTTCAAGTCCAGTATAGTGACATCATCTTATAATTTGAATAATGAGGCCAAAGGAGGCATTAACCTTAGTGGAAAAGCCTTCAACATTTTTTTCTAAAATTATTAGATTTTCTTAAGTTGTATCACAATACCAGTAAGAACTACAGTGGCAATTAATGAGGCAATTTGACATAGTTTATCGGATAGTCAAAAGAGGTTTATTTTGAGTCAACCTACAGCAAGCAAGGGGGCATTGGTAATAGGATCCAGGAAAGGTGAGGCACAGTTCAACTGGTTCTCTGGAGAACTTTGACTTGGTCTGCAGTCCAGCATCCAGCATCCAGGATCACAAGTAAGCCAAGACAGTGAGTACATATGCATTTCAGTTCTTAAGGGGTCCCCATCTCAGCCACACCCTGGGCAGAGGCAGATACCTAGCAGTTACCTGCTGCCTACTAGGGGTGGTGCTTCAGGAATGAAGCACAGACAACCACACCTACAAAGAACCTTCTCACCAGGCAGTGGTGGCACATGTCTTTAATCACAGCACTCGGGAGGCAGAGCCAGGCAGAGCTCTGTGAGTTCAAGAGAGATCCAGGACAGGCACCAAAACTACACAGAGAAACACTGTCTCAAAAAACAAAAACAAAAACAAAACAAACAAAAAAAATTGAAAGAATGTTCTCTTCTGGCATTTCAGTCAATATTTTAGCATTTCTACAATATTTTCTAAATTTTCTGGGTAACAGTCACCACATTTGCCTACAAGTGTGCCTTTGAAGCTGAATTATCTTAAAATTTGAAGACAATCTTGTTGAATGTTTTGTTTAACATGTCTGACAAATTTAACTGTCTTGATTTTAAGTCTGGATGCTCATCAAAACAGTCAAACAAAGTGTGATTAAACTCTAAAAATTTTATAGTGATATTTCTCTAGTATTCATTTTGATTGTGAATTCTACCTTAGCAAGTCTTCCATTAATGGTGAGAGTGATCTACAGTATACTAACTTCAAAATCTTTATCATGAAGCCTGGCAGTAAGGTTTTGTCATTATCTCCTCTGAGAGCCATCTGACTGAACCCCATCCTCTGTAGGAGCAGGAGTAGTAGTTCTCACATCCACACCAGCAGTCTCTGTTCCCATCTTAACATCACTTGGATTACAAGTACATACCACCATGCCTAGCTTTATTGTTTATGTGGATTCTGGAAATCTGAACTCAGATACTCATGCTACTGACTAAACTCTTCTAATCTCCCATGTGTCTATTATTAATTCATTATGCTTTTAGCAAAATATTCTATTCAGTCATTCCATGAAGTTACTGGAATTCTGGAGACTGTCTATTCATTTAAATATATGACTTTGGAAGACACACTCTATTTCACTCAAAACTCAGTACCTACTTGCACAAAGACACAGATATTTCAGCATCTGGGGGTGTATTCACCAGTAACATGTTATGATTTACTGTTTTAACACCTCAGGAGAATTGTAAGCTTTAGTGAAAGCAGGAAGGGGACATGAAACATGGCTCCAGAATATTAATGAAAAGGCTTGCAGATACAGTTCTTCTCCAGTACACAGCAAGCAAAAGCACACACTGCTCTACTTTACATTTGTACCTGAAATGTCCATCTCAGAAATATATCCTAGTTTAGAAAGTGATTTTCCCATGACTTGGCCTTGCAAACATCAATCTTTACTGTTATCATGTTTTCTCATCTGACTCACTCATATTTTATTCTACCCATAAGGTAGGACCTCAATGAAATGGGAGCTATTAAGAGACTCCAGCATACCAGAGAAAAGCTATCCATTCCTTGAGGGAACAGGTGTGAAGAAGTAATATCTCCCTCTATGGCTGAGTTCTAGGACAGACTCATATTCATTTCAAATGCCACTCAGAAAAACCATCAATCATGACCTGCAAGCAGAGGTCAGGGGAAGAGATATTATAAGAATAAAGTGCAATAACATACATGTATAAAAATGCCTTAATTAAACTCATTGCCTTGTATGTTAACTTAAATTAATAAATACATAAAAAGTTATGTGACACTGGGCATAAAAAAATTCAAGGCAAAAACAAATACATTGGAGAATCTGTCCTTGAAAGTACGTGTACCACTGCCCATACTCATACTGAAAAGTCTCAGACAGTAAAACCTCCAGAGCCAGAACAATGAAAAAAGTGTTCTGGGAAGCCATATAAATCGGGGCCTTAGTCAGTAGGAGGTGTGAGGGGTATGACCTTCACACCCAAACTCTCTAGCCCAACTGTAAGTCCTCACCCCAGAATTCATTCCAGAGATAGAGTGATCTCTGTTGCCCATGCAAAGAGTGCTTGCTTACTCTGCACTGGAGCTGATGTTGGCAATGGCAGCATTTGAAACCTTTCACAATCATATCACCAGTGTACAGTAGTCAACAAGCCATTTATTTGTCTTTCTTTACCACTTCACTGAGATTTGATGGCATCTTGAATGTTGATTTGACAGAGTTCCAGGCAAACCTGGAGTTCTAGTCTCATATCTACTTCCCTTTTGTCATAGATGCCTTTTTTATCTCTATTGATAAAACCTACCATGAACTTACAGTAAGCTGTAGTAGAGCTTACCCATGCCTGCTTTGACCTATCCAATCAGATGGTAAAATGTATGCTTGGCCATGCTAAGTATTATGTGGTGCCAAGGGTCTAATTCAAGTCCTTGTGCATGCTTTACAAATATTTTTATCTCTAAGCTGACATTCCTAGCCCTTAGAAGTGATATTTAAAATGCAGGGCAGAGTAGTTCTTTTCCTCTATCTCATATGTGTTGCTCAAATTCTAATTGGTCTTAATAATAAAAACCTGGGGTCAGATATTGGGGTAACTGCTGAAAGATCAGAGAAGTAAAGGAGCCAGCCACTAGAAAGACTTCTTACCTCTACTAAATTCTCACACAGAAAGGGGGCTGAGCTTCTGTCTCATCCCACCTTATATTACTGTCTCCACCTGTTGCTAGATCCTAACGTCTCCGTTGGAGGAGGGGGTAAGAAGATGCAGCATCAATGACACAGGGAGTCAGTTGAAGGCAAACAACAAACTCCTGGTATCTGTGCCATTGATGCTACAACTTCTCATCCCTCCTCCAAGGGAGACATTAGGATCCAGCAGCATCTGGTGCTTGAATGTGGGGCTTCCATTACTCTCTCTCAGTGCAGGTTCTGATCATCTCCCTCCCTTCACTTGCAGTGCTTGACAGTAACCCAACATGGTGTGTTTTGGTGAGAAGGCCCCTCATTGTTGTGTTCTTTCAGTCCCTTTGGCAGGTAAACATTGACATCCCAATTTCTTTCCTTCTTTTGTGTTGTCTGTCATGTTTGTCTGCCTGTCCTATTAGGAAAGCATATTTTTCTTTTCTGTTTCAGTTCACCCAGTGCCATCACATATGGATTCACCCCCCAGGAGGTGCAACCAAGGCTCTGCTCCCAAATGCTGTCCCTCATCCAGAGGCACCATGTGGGTATATGGTTGTAGCCTAAAAAAAATATGAAAGTCCCCCACTAATCATAAGACATAAGGGTTCGATACAAATTTTCACCCCTGTTGACTATCCTCATCTCTTTCTGACTGTTGGTTGTTTTCTGTTTCCCTCTAAAAGATGGGTAATCTTTTTATCACCCTATCACTTCCATGTTGGATATCTATACAATATCCAAAGATGAGGAGACAGTTTGAGCCCAACAAAATCTGTCAAGGAGAACGCAGCTGTCAGTTTGGGCCCCATATTGGCCTCCAGATGTTGCTGGATCCTAGTGACTCCCTTGGGGTAGGGGGTAAGAAGGCATGACATCAATGGCATAGACACCAGTAGTTGTTGTTTGCCTTCAACTGATTCCCAGTGTCTGTGCCATTGATGCCACACATTCTCACCCCCTCCCCTGAGGGAGTCATTAGGATCAAGCAACATTCACCTCCCTAGTCCTGAGATTAAAGTTATAAGCCTCCACCTCCTGCCTCTGTTTCTCTTTTAGACCAGATCAATCTTGTGTAGATCAGTGTAGCCTTGAACTCCTGATCTTCCTGCTTCCTCCTCCCAAGTATTGGGATTAAAAGTGTGTGCCACCACTGCCTGGTCTCTATGGTTAGCTAGTGCCTAGCTCCACACACTGATCTTCAAGTAAGCTTTATTTGTTAGAACATAAACAAAACACCACACTGATGTATATACACTTTGCTCAATATACGTTCTGGGTAATTAGGTGAAAAAAAAAAAACACTCTCATTCACCAGAATGTAAGTATTATATTTTTCTTTTTACCTTTAATGACTTGAATGTATATAAATAAATTCAAGACATATAATGGAAATAATGAAACTTTTGTATTTATATAGATAGGTTCAAAATTGAATTTTTGCCATAGTGTGACTTTTTGCAAGTTACTTAATTTTTCAGAATTTAATGTCCATGTATTGCTATATGATTTTTCTCATTCAAAGATATGATTTCTGAAGGATGAATTGTGATTATGTGATTTGGTTGATGTCAAGATGGTGCCTGGTTCTTGGTAATTGCTCAGTGGACATTAACTCCTATTTTGCTGTCCACATTTTCAATCCTTGGTTAAAAAAATACATTAAACAAAATTTTTCAGCCTTCTGTTTAAATCCTTTCTCTAGCCACTACCTCCTGAATGATAACTTATTATTAAGGTCTCTAATCATTAGTACTATGATGGGTGATGTTTCTCTGTATGCTGTGAATATGTGTTGCTCTGATTAGTTGATAAATAAAATGCTGATTGGCCAGTAGTCAGGCAGGAAGTATAGGTGGGATAAGCAGACAAGGAGAATTCTGAGAATAGGAAGGCTGAGTCAGGAGTTGCCAGCAAAACACAGAGGAAGCAAGATGTGAAGGCAGAACTGAAAAAGGTGTCAAACTGTGTGACTAAATATAGATAAGAATTATGGGTTAATTTAGGTGGAGGAGCTAGTCAGTAATAAGTTTGAGCTAATGGTCATATAGTTCATAATTAATATAAGCCTCTGTGTGTTTATTTGGGTCTGAGCAGCTATAGACTGGGTAGGACCCAGGAAAAATTCAACTACAAATGGCGCCAAGACATGGGGTGAGAGTTTTCACCTAAAACTTTAAAAAGTAAGATTCTAAAACAGAGCTAAAAACAGCTTCCTAGTTGTGTCTCTCAGGCAAGCTGTGAGCTACAATATGGCAGGTTCACAGGGGCATGTGCAGCATGATGGATTCCTGCCACGGCATACGGAGGTGTCTCCAAGCTGAACAGTATGCTGCATTGTAGATATAGCTTTTGCTAGTACAGACAAAAAAGAGGTTTCTGGTCTACAGGCTGCTTTAATGGAGACATAGACGCACTGCTTCCAAGAGTTGATGGTACCCATGGCCCAAAGCTAGAGGTGAATTAACTCTGCCACATTGAAAAGCTGAACTGGGCAGCATCAGAAGCCAAGGCTGCTGCTTTTCATCCTGGTTACACAGTTTAACAGTTTAAAATCTCTCCTGGTCAGAAAAGGGTTATAAATTCAAAATAAGATAGATTCAGATGGGATAAACCTTAAACGGCTTACAATGTGTATAAAAATGTACATAGACTTAAAAGAAAGAGATAAAGGAGGATAGACAGTTATATAAAGAAATAGAAAGTTTTAAAAAATAAAGTCTTTAAAGAGAAAGTAAAAGTAATATAAAAAAATAAGCCACATTAAATTGGAAATCAAACACAGAGTTTGGATTATATTGTCTGGGATTTTTAATTACAGAAAAACATTTGATTGTAAAGACTACTGTGCTAAACCAATATGTGTATTTTAAAGGTATCTTGACTTCAAAATTTGGATCTAACATTATGTTGCTTTGGAAAGGAGGCTCTGTTTTTGTTTCAAAGGAAGCAAGAAGCTATGGATTTGTTCCATGTTTAAATGGATCAGATTTGATCAAGACAGACCTCCAGAACCTTAACAGCTGGTACCTATCAACAAAGGTTATAGCTGGTCTTCCCAGGACTTGAACATTATCTCGAATTATCTCAGGATCTCCATATGACTACCAGTGCCCCCTATCAGCAGGAAGTAGTCTAGAACACTACACCCACATTCCCCCAAAAATAGATAATTGGATGTTTGTCTTTGTTTAGGTTGTTGGTTACAAATTGTTATTGGTAATAGACAATCTTTTTATAAAAGAAGAAAAGGGGATATGATATAGATATAAATATAGGATATAGATATGATAGGATTAAAGGGTGGATTATTGAATCTACTTTTAAATAGCAAAAACTTGTTTAAAATATTTTACATTTCTATGGATTTTAGTTTATTGATACATATTTAAAGTTAATTTTGTTATACTGAATGTATATTTCCACTCTTGTTTAAGGTATTATGTTTGTATAGCTCATTTAAAATTGTAATGTATAATTAAGAAATACAGATTAATAATTGGTCTCTATGATAATCAAATTTATAGTCCTGTTTAAGTTTTCTAGGTATACATAGATATAATTCAATTAGGTATCTTCAAACACTTCAAAGACCTACAGAATATGGCATTTTAAAAACTTAGACTTTCTGGACAATGAAACACATCTGCACCTGACAGCACTGATTTACTTCAGAGAGGAGGATGGGCATTGAAGACACTCTATATGGTTTATCTTCTTCTCTGTGAAAATAGCAATTTGGGCAAGAAACTGTTTTTGCCTGGACTGATTAACAAAATGGTGTATAAACTGGACATGAAGAACCCATAGGAAGGTGTCCACTGAACTTTGAAAGATGAGATGGTTTTCAGGTTCCTGCTTCAAAGAAGAAACTGCCAGACATACTACAGGACACAAAGAGAAGTGATTGAGAGACTAGGCCTATGGACTTAAGATAGATGCCACAACATTGCAAACAAACTTTGGGTAACTGTCCAGGGATGCAGCTGTCTCTGTCATTCTAGATTTTGGGAAGTTGCTCACAATGCTCTTCCTGTTTACTTAGGTAATACTGTATCCTTCTGAGGTCTTTGATGTAGTTGAAGACTAGATAGTCATTATTATAATTTTTCTTGGTTATGATAAAAGATAAATTATATATGAAACTTTAGAATCACAAATATAGGATAGATAGAATATTTTAATTTTGCCAAATACAAATAGACTAGATATTACAAATGTGATTCTTGCTTGATAACTGTTTTGTTATATGTGATTTTACTATGTTAAAGTTAAAACCTTCCTTTTAAATAGAAAGAAGGGAAATGATGAGTGATATCGTTCTGTATGCTGTGAATGTGTTGTTCTGATTGGTTGATAAATAAAATGTTGATTGACCAGTAGCCAGGCAGGAAGTATAGGCAGGATAAGCAGACAAGGAGAATTCTGGGACAAAGAAGGCTGAGTCAGGAGTCACCAGCCAGACACAGAGGAAGCAAGATGTGAAGGCAGAACTGAATAAAGGTATCAAGGCATGTGGCTAAACATAGATAAGAATTATAATAATTCTTATCTATGAATTATAACTTATCACAGTTTCTCCTCTAGCTCTGCTATCAGTTCTCCTTTAGCAGTAAATATACTTGTACTGTTCTCTTATATTCTTTTTCTGGGTGGTTAAATTTTTAAGTTATTTACAATCTAAATGAATATTTAATGGAAAGCACATTACATGCCTTCTATGTACCATTTTTCTATGAAGCTGATGACACTGATGAACAGCTAAGATGCCAGTGCCTATTTCCTGTGAGTTTCATCTGGATTCCTGCTGCTCTGATATATCTATCTTATTGTCATATCTGGTAATTAGACTTCTCTGATGAAATTGTAAATACACATTAGGTGTGAAGGAAAAAGTCATTATTTATCATTAGAAGGTGGAGGATATTCTCATTTTTCATTGCTCTATTACCTGGTCAAGAAGGATAAAGTGATGCAATTTCAACTTGCTTGATGTGATTCCTAAATGGATCAAATAGCCATGAAATTAATTTGAGAGTCTTCAATCATTCTCTTGCCATGGCTTGGCTATGACATCTTGATATGTGAAGTACAGCTTCCCTTGCTTTCAGCTTCTTAATAAGCAAATGGAAATCAGATGCAGATTTGTATAAAGATCCATCATCTCATGAGGATTTCCTCCCAAATGAGATGGATTAATAAAAGAGGAAACATCTATAAATAGTTCAGTTCTGTTGGAAATACCTCTGTGAAACAAGGCTACTCTCTATGTGAGTTAGCAAATAAGTTGTGTCACTGCAGTCCTGGAAAAAGGAAAGAAAATCAGCCTTGATCCAGAGATTATTATTATAAGGAAAATGAATGGAAATAAAACAAACAAAATCAAGACAAAAAAGATGAATGTTAAATTGATAACACTGATGTCCAAGAGAAAGTGGCCTTTCCTTTCCTTCAGTGTTGGCATAACTCAACAGCTTTTGCAATCAAATGTTTTTCTTCAGTTACAAATAACAAAGAGAACACAATCCAGATTCTCTATGTGGTAGCCATCTTTACGTGGCTTATTTTTTATATTACCTTGAGCATTCCAAGACTGGTGCTGTGGCTGCTGGCTCCGCCCACTTCAGCTTCCCAACATGGCAGTGGTATGTTTTCCACCAGCTCTGGGAGCCATCAATTCTCAGAAATAGTGGGTCTTTGCTTCTATCAAAGCAGCGTGTAGCCCAGAAACCTCTTTTTGTTTTGTACTAGCAAAGGCTAAATCCACCACGCAGGTTAATATGCTATTTGCAGAGGCCTCATTCCCGCCATACTGCAGGTCAAGCACACATGACAGGAACCTGCCATAGTAGCTCAAACACTCAGGCTGCCTCTAGCTTGAAAGAGACAACTATGAACTGTTTTTAGCTCCGTTTTAGAATCTTTTTACTCAGGTTTTAGGTGGAAACTCTTGCCAACACGTTGGGCACCATTTGTAGCTAGAATTTTCCTACCTGGCCCACAGTCAGGACAAATCTCTGTCACCCGCGAGTCCCACAGCCACTCAGACCCAACCAAGGAAACACAGAGACTTATATTGCTTATAAACTGAATGGCCGTGGCAGGCTTCTTGCTAACTGTTCTTATATCGTAAATTAATCCATTTCTACAAATCTATACCTTGCCACGTGGCTGGGGGCTTACCCGCATCTTCACATGCTGCTTGTCATAGTGGTGGCTGGCAGTGTCTCCTCCCACCTTCCTGTTCTCTCAATCCTCCTCTCTGTTAGTTCTGCCTATACGTCCTGCCTGGCCACTGGCCAATCAGTGTTTTATTTATTGACCAATCAGAGCAACAGATTTGGCATACAGACCATCCCTTAAAACTGAAAAGCTTTTGTAGGGCAAAGGACATGGTCAACAAGACAAAATGACAGCCTACAGAATGGGAAAAGATCTTCACCAACCCCACATCTGACAGAGTGCTGATATCAAGAATATATAAAGAACTCAAGAAATTAGACATCAAAATCACCAACAGTCCAATTAAAAATGGGCTATAGAGCTAAACAGAGAATTCTCAACAAAAGAAGTTCAAATGGCTGAAAGACATTTAAGGAATTTCTCAACATCAGGAAAATGCAAATCAAAATGACTCTGAGATATCATCTTATACCCATCAGAATGGCTAAGATCAAAAACACTGATGACAGCTTATGTTGGAGAGGATGTGGAGGAAGGAGAACACTCCTCCACTATTGGTGGGAATGCAAACTTGTACAGCCACTTTGGAAATCAGTATGGTGCCTTCTTAGAAAATTGGGAATCAACCTCCCTCAAGACCCAGGTATACCACTCTTGGACATATACCCAAGGAGTGCTCAATCATACCACAAAGACACATGCTCAACTATGTTCATAGAAACATTATTTGTAATAGCCAGAACCTGGAAACAACCTAGATGCCCTTCAACTGAAGAATGGATAAAGAAAATGTGGTACATATACACAATGGAGTACTACTCAGCAGAGAAAAACAATGACATCATGAGTTTTGCAGGCAAATGGATACTCACTCATAAGTGGATACCAAATGTAAAGCAAAGGATAACCAGACTGCAACTCACAACTCCAGAGAGGCTACCTAGTAAAGAGAACTCTAAGGAAGACACAGGGATCACCCAATGACAGAGAAATGAATGAGATCTACATGAACAAACTGGGGATGAGGGGGGTAATGGAGGGCAAGAGTTAGGGGAAAAAGAGCTTGGGGGAGCAGGAGGTCCTGGCTGGATTGGGAACAGAGTGGGAGAATGGGGAGGGAGATGCCATGACAAATGAGGACGAATAGGAAGAATCAGAGTGCTAGAGAGGTCCCCAGAAATCCACAAGGACACCTCCACTATAGACTACTGGCAATGTTTGAGAGAATGCCTGGGCTGATCTACTCTGGGCGTTGAATGGCTGAGCACCCTAACTGTTATAATAGAACTCTCATCCAGTGACTGATTGAAGCTGATGCAGAGATCCACAGCCAGGGCCCCAGGTGGAGCTCCAGGAGTCCAATCGGTGAGAGGGAGGAGGAATTATATAAGGAAGAGATATTGAGACCATGATTGAAAAAAAGCACAGGGACAAATAGCCAAACTAGTGGAAACACATGAACTGTAAGCCAGTAGCTGGGGAGCCTTCATGTAACTGAACCAGGCCCTCTGGATGGGTGAGACAGTTGATTCGCTTAACTGTTTGGGAGGCCCCCAGGCAGTGGGACCAGGACCTGTCCTTGGTGAATGAGCTGGCTTTTTGGAGCCTAGGGCCTATGCTGGGACACTTTGCTCAGCCTTGGTGTAGGGAGGAGGGGACTGGACCTGCTTCAGCAGAGTCTGCTGGGCTGGGCTGACTCCCCAGGGGAGACCTTCCCTGGGAGGGGGTAGTAGTGGGGAGCAAATTGGGGGTGAGGGTTAGGGGGTGGGAGGAGGGAGGGCGGGGGAATCCATAGCTGGTATGTAAAATTAAGTTAATTGTAAAATAAAAAATTGATTAATTAATTAAAAAAAGAAAAAATCTTAAAGGGCAAATAGTTGCATAAAAGTTACTGAGTGAAACTTACCTTAGATTATTAGGAACCTCTCAAAAAGGTGTTCTTGCCTATCCATACCTACATGTGGTATGAAAATGTCTTCCCCAGTATATATGAGTTCCTTGAGACTAGGACTAATAAACAATGTTTTCCTATTTTTTAAATTTTGAAATAAGATTTCAAAAAGAATCCTACAAATCATATGTGTCCTCTATGTTTTTTACAGCTTCCTCTTAACATTATCATTTTATGTGATCAGAGATTACTTATCCAAACTAAAATACATAAATAAATAGGTAGATAGATAGATAGATAGATAGATAGATAGATAGATAGATAGATAGATGATAGATAGATATAGATAGATACATACATAAAGAAAAAGAAAGAAAGGAAGGAAGGAAGGAAGGAAGGAAGGAAGGAAGGAAGGAAGGAAGGAAGGAAGGAAGGAAGAAAAGAAAAGAAAAGAAAAAAAAAGAAAAGAAAAGAAAAAAGAAGAGAAAATAAATAAACAACTCAGGTAAAATGTTTCTAAATGTTAGATTTCGATCTTAAATTGCCACAGACTGGCCCACAGGGAGTACCACGACCATAGGAGAACCAGGGCTTGGGTAGTCAGGAAGGCAAGGATTTGGTGAATGACAGACAGAAAACACACTCAGAAGTGGTTTGAATCTGCTGTAATTTTACTTCTGTAAATCATTAGTTTATATACAGAAAAGAAAACTATCAAGTCATACAAGGAACAACAAGAGCTTGGCAATAATTTAATTACATCATCTTTAAAAAACAGCAAGCACATGATTATTAATCAACGCTAGACATATCCCTTCACCCACAAGAACTTTATGATCCAAAGAGCAGTCTGTGTTTTTTTAAACTTAGTACTGTCCCTAGACTTGTGTAGACTTCTTTGCGGTTGCACCTGTGTCCTTCATCTTTATCTCAGCCGCTCTCCAGTTTATTATGCACTTTTACTTTTCTGGTTCTCATGACCCACTTAGCCAATTTGGTGTTGCAGATCCTCTCTAAGTCTTTCTTTAGTTATTTTATCATATATCTATCTCTTTTAATATAAAACCTTTTTACCTGCTGGAATATGGACTCTTATACTTTTATGCCTGTAAGGGAAAGGGATTTTGCTGTAGTCCTTTATTTTCCATGTTGAACTTCCTCAACAGAGGGGCCCACCATCTGCCTCCTATGAGATAACATATTCTACCATAAATCACTTTAGTTGGGATTCTTAAAGAATTCCTAGTGGGTGAGTGTTCATGCCCTAGAAGTGCCTGAACCATTATACTTTCTTTATCTAGCAGCTTGGGATCTTAAATAATAGCTCATTCTGGTATATTTGATTAAGATCCATGTCCAGCTTCCCCTTTCCTCCATAGTTCACAACCCAAGCATTCATTAATTTTGGCTGTGCTTCATAGATTAATTAGAACATTATCAGAAAAGCAGTTATACACAACCCATAGCCCAGGAAGCTCATGATCCGTGAAGTGTGTCTCCTTTGAGAAGGAAGCATAACACGGGCACTCTGCCAGGGACCTCCAGGGAGCTTAGTCCCGTGGGATACATATCTCCCGTCTGCTATTATAAACATAATTGTTCATGTCACATGGAAGACACTGGAGTTGGTGTGGCACTAAATGCCTTCCAAAGACTTATTTACTCTATTTTTGGTTGCTGACCTACAGTGTTTCTGAAAGTCCTAGAACCTTTAGAAGGTGGAGCCTCAAAGAAGGAGAAAGGTCACTTGGATTGTGCCCCTTGAAAGGCATACTAGGGCCAAACTAACTCCTTTCTTGCTTAAATGCTGTCTCACAAGGTTGTCAGATCTTACCCCCCTTTCCTTGTTAATCTCTAGTTATTGTGGGAGAGATGATGAAACATACTCAGATATTTGCTTTTCTGTAAGCCTCCTCCTGTGATATTTGTCCACTAATAACTGCCAGCAGGTTGGAACTTTGTTGAAAACAGCAAAGTGTGGAGTTATGGTGGGGATTCTATTCTTCATTTTCTACCTTCCTTAACTAGATTTTTTTTAGTAAGAGTAACCTATTCTTTACTTGCTATTTATTGCTACATTAATATAGGCAGATTTTTAAATTTATTAATCAGTAATTCAGTATTGTCATTACAGGTTTAATTGCTCAGGTTTTTCAAAATCATGGCACTCTACATTATCTCAATAAATTTTTAGCTGTGGCTCAAAATTGATAATTCTGACTTTAGGTTTGCCCCCATAGAATTTATTTTAGCCATCTATCATTCTATTTATTATATATTTATATATGTATATAGTTATTTATTATGTATATTATATATATACATATACATATACAAATGTGTGATGTATCTGCATAGGCTTATATATTCTATCACACATGTTGAGGTCAGAGAAAAACTTTTGTGTAGTCAGATCTCTTCTTCCACTCTTTACACAGGTTCCAGAGATTGTACACACTATTGTTATGTTTGCATGGAAAGCACCATTACCTGAAGAGCCATCTAATTGCCCTCTTTCTGCATTTTCAATGTCATTAGTTTAACATTAAAAATTTATGTATATATATATATTTGTTCAATGTTAGCATACAATTTGACTTGCATATATATACATATATATGTATATGTATACGTATATGTATATATATATGTGTGTGTGTGTGTGTGTGTGTGTGTGTGTGTGTGTGTGTGTGTGTTAGTGCATTTGTATGTGGGGACATGGCTGTCTGGCACATATTTAAGGAGACCAGAGGAGGACATTGAATGTCTTACTCTATTTCTACCCACCTTATCTTTCAAGATAGGTCCTCTCAATGAATGTGAAGTTTACCATTTCATCTAAGCAGGCTTGCCAGTGACTTTTCAGAATCTGTCTGTCTCTGCTCTCAAACTCTAGGATCATAAGCATAAGTCTACTTGGCTTCTGTATGTTGTAATGAGGATTTAAACTCAGGTCCTCTTGTTTTCCTGGCAAGAGTTTTTAACCACTGAGGAATCTCCTCAGAGTTATAAGTAATTTGAGAGTTGGAACCACATACTCCTGTAGGATGAAGTTTGAGTATAGCCTGTTATGTGTTTAGTTTTACAATGTTTTGCCAAACAGATGATTTTCAAAGATATTTCTTTCAGCATCTTTGTCCCAGTTCTTTTCTCAATAGCTGAATGACAACTCAGATTGCTTCTTCCACCCTTTATGCTTTGTTGACACACAAATTTTACTTTAACATATACCAGCACAAAATGCATTGCAATTATTTTTGCTTTGAAGAGTAAAATTTTTGGAACAATTATAAATAAGGAAAATATTTTACCTTTTTGTTTTCAATTACCTATTTTAATTTCTTTATGCCTATAATTTCAGGTCTGAAATCACAATCAACTGCATGAAAAATTCTTCAATATTTCTCATCAGGCAGGTTCTCTGAGGATGGATACTTCAGTTTTTGTTTGTTTGAAAAAAAAATTATTTTCCTTTAGATTTTTAAAGAAGTTTTTCTTTTCTGAGTATAGAAATTTGAATTAACAGATTTTTTTTCCTTTCAGAAATGGAAAGATATAACTGTGCATTCTGGTTCACTTGGTTTTGATGAGATAGTTTCTATATTATTCATTCATATTTCTTTGTACACAAAGCTTTTTATTTCTCTAGTATACAACATACTTTTCATGTTAACTTTTAGAAAATTGAATATTATGTACTCCTTTTTCAGTTTAATACTACTTGAGCATCTCTGAGTTTATTGTCTGTTTTAGTGACAATCATATCAAAATGTAGCTTTGATTGTTGCTTGGGTTTTATAATTTTTTTCATGTATTTATATATCTCTCCTGCTTCTCTCATTAAAAGCTACATGTTTATATAGGACAATAAGCTAGAAATATGAATATATTATGTTTTACACACACACACACACACACACACACACACACACACACACACATTTCTGAATATAGGCACACCCTTTTCCATGTCATTAGTGTGAGGTTTTTAGTTAATACAATTAGGAAATGGGCTACAAACTGATTTAATATAACAGATACCTAAGAGATCCTTCATCTCTCTTAGTAAGAACAAGATTCCAAGTTGTAATTATCCATCAGGTAATAAGAATACTATACTTGGTGATTTAACAGGAAAATTTTTAGACAGTTTTTCTGAGTTCCTTATTAAACATACACATGGGAGGGGGGTGTTTGTCGTTAGAATGAAAAACAAGGATGCAACCCATAAGTTGCTGGCCTAAGTCTCCAGATATGTCCCAGAGAAGCCAATGTGGCATGGCATGCAGGGACTCAAGGATAGTTCCTTTTTAGTTTCTTTCCATGGTGTTATAGTTCAGATAAGTACATCCCTGGGGATGGAGGACCCTGAATCATCTGAAACACTGGTTGCCTATGTATTATGAAACAGTGTCTCAAAGCACTGCAACTGAAAATCCTTACACAAAGCCATTGCTATACTGTTTGCATGTTTTAGATTTGAATTGAAATATATACATATTTTGTATTATAATATTTTTTTCTTAAAATAATGAGCACTTGAGAAAGCTTTCATCTGTGTATACAGCTAAAGAAGTAAAAAGTAGGCAAAGATAGGCTCTTAAATGTAATACCATTTTTAAATATTTTCATGGGTAGGATAAATACACATATAGGCTTTCACTTCACAGCAAAAATAACTTCTATTATGAATAATATTTTAATTGACACTCTGGCTCCAGATACCTCAATTATTCCACAACATTTTACTATGATTAACTTAGGCTAACCTGATTAAAAATATAGAGCAGAAGATGTGTGAATGAGCTACACATAAAATACACAGCATGATGTGCTTACTGGTCCTCATGTTGTTTAATGAAGCACCCTGAGACTTGTTCAGAATTAACTCTGGGGTAATTTAGTGCCCTCTGATCTTCAGTTTTGTGTGTGTGTCTGTGGATAAAAATAGCACCAATGACATGGATTTCTTGCAAGGAACAGTTGTGACAACATAAAGTCTTCTGTGTATCTATCAGAAGTGATTCATCACTAGTAGTTGCAGTTGTGTTCCAAAAGGGACCCAGATCAAATACGATTAGTTTCTGGTCAACCAATATATTTCCTATGGTGTAAGTCAGGTTGGTAAGATATTTTTCTTGCTTTAGACTAGTTCTTTTTTCTCAATTTCCAATCCACTTGATATGTTTTTTGTTCTTTTCCCTCCTTCCTTGCCTCCTTTTGTCTTTCTTTAACATTCCCCTTTACTCTTCTCTCCAATTCTGCTGCTTCCCCCTTCCTACTTTTCTTTTTGGCAAAAAAAAAAAAATGATACTTGATAGTAGACAGAATGATGCAATGTCCCTCATGTTTTCATCACACAGGTACTGAGATTTTAATCTTCTGCCTCCCTCTTCTTGTTATTTCCTCTTCTTTGTTCCCTTCTTCATCATCCTCACCTTCTAGTCTTTTCCTTCCATACATTTTTTATTTTTCTTCTTTTCCTGCTGAATCTTGAACTCAGAGCCCATCCTTTACTAATACTACCCCTGAGCTACACCTCAGACACTCCTAGTCTTATTTCATCTTCAAATGCTTTCTTCTCATTTAAACAATATCTTGTCCTTTAACTTCACTGATCTATAAATATTTCTCTACAAATCTCTATTATTTTCTCCTTGATCATAATGAGTTACTTGACTATATAATGGGCTCAGCACAATTCTCAACTCATGATTTATAAAGAACTAGCTTATACATTGCTACTAGTGTAAAAGTGAATGCGTAACTCAACCATGACTCCTCAACTAATCAACAAGCAGTGCTGGTTCTCTTTATGATCATTGTGTTTCTAAAGATCAAGGTGAACATTTGGGACCTTTGAAATTTATATTATTAATAAAAATTTACTTTATGTTTGTATTTTCCTGAGATCTGATCATTAAAAATTTAAATGCAGCTTCTAATTGTCATTTTATTTCCATTTCCATGCAACACAAAAATTAGAAAACCTTGCAAAATAGTACTTCATGTACAGTTAAGACTATGAAATGTTTACTTATATTTTATGACAAACAATAAGAAGTCACAAGATAAAATTTAAAAATACAAGCATAAACATCATACAATAATTCATTTTTCTATATTTTAAAGTTGAAATCACTTAACAAAACATCTTTTAAATTATGAGCTAAAAAACATCTTTTAGCTCATAATTTTGACTGATTTATCAAAACAAAATAATTTAAATACCAATGAATTTATTCACTTATTAATTTTATAAGTGCATTTACTGAGAACTGTGTGCTAGGTGGAATGACAGCCATAGTGAGACAGCAACTTATGGATCTTCTGTGGGGAATGAGCTCAGAGTCTGTGTCCTAAGGAACTGCAGAGGTTGTTAGATGAGGAAAAAGAAGGCATTTTGCCTAGTAGCCATTCACATTCAAAGCTTGAAGAAATGAGAGATCTAATTTCTAAAAACACTGATTGGAAGGAGCCATATCTAGTTGTTTACTGCTGTCTACTTCACAGATAAAACAATAATTATTTTATATGTATTTCCTGAAATGATTGATATACACACTAGAAAACAAATATGAAAGCTTCTTATGAAAGGTTTTGTAGACTAAAAACAGTATAGGTATTCTTTAAGGCACTGATGCTATTAATAAAGGGTGTACTCTCATAAACAAATTATTCCCTAAACTTATTTTGTACAGTCATTCCATTGAAGATTAAGCTAAAATTGATTATTCCCAAAGACAAAGCTGTTAAAAAAAATAATGGAGCAGTGTTTGTATTGATAGGGGCTCTCAGTGGTGGTACACTCTGCCTTTGTTTCCAACTATAGAAGGTGTCCACCCTTCTGTGGATACATTCCAGATTTTAGTTAATCTGTCAGGTGTCTGTATGAGTGCTGCCATCTCTAGGTAGCCTCTGGTATCCTTTCCTCCCTCTGCTTCCCACAACACAATAGTTGCATTTGTTATGCTGTTCTGAAATTGTATATCTGTCTCCTACCATTATAAATTTTGTGTAGGCAAGTGAGTGGTTTATTTACCTCTGTATTTCTAGTACTTGACCTTCAACACACTTTACTGTGTACATAATTAACAGATTTATACTTTGTTAATACACAAAAGTATATATTTAAGGCAATAAAAAAGGATATGAGAAGAATGAGGGAAGAGCAAAGATAAAGATAACCCATTATGACCAACTTTACTTTGTTTAATAGAAGCATGAAAATGGAATGCCTTCTCACTCAGATTAGCAAGCTAACATCTGATAATCATGACTATGGGTAGACACTAAAGGCTCAAGTCCTGTCAAAGCTTGATCTTTCAACACTTACACCATTACAATTAAAACTCTGAGATTTGCATTCTGATGTCTGTAGGATTTTTGCCATTGGTAGCTAGTATGTGACACATATACATATATACCATATATACACACCTATATATTGTATGTATATACACACACACACATATATATATATACTTTCAAGTATTCATGCACATGTACACACATGCATACACATACACATATGCACAATTTACAAGTAGGCTTGTAAAATAGGTGGTATAGTTTGTAGTTACTTCTTAATCTATACCTGAGAATAAAATTAAACTATCAGCTTAATGAATATCCTGAGAGTGATTAAAGAATTTTGCCATCAGTATCAATACTTGCTGAATGCTGTAATAGCATAGTTGTAACCTATGAAAAACAGATAATGCCTTAGCGACATTGTAGATGGAGCTGCCTTCCTGGCCTATATAGACAAAACTTTATTCAGTCAAGAATGCTTGGCCACAACAGGAAACTGGATATAGAATCAACCCAGATTTATTGACTTAGATGACTTATTTGGATCCTGTAACTTCAGGTATCTTTTGGACCAGAAGATTAGGCAGTGGGTGCTTAGATGACCAAGATACCTTGTATAAATATATGCAATTTTCAAAGAATAAATAAAAAATATTTCTAAAAGTCCAGGCAGAATATCAAGGCAGTCATCAAGGTTGGGGATAAGAGAAATTCATCTGAAATTGAGCCAGTGGCTTCTTTTCTTACCAACATTGGCCTTTCTACCATTTCTAGGCTATTAAGGGAATATACACATATACTTTTTTTAAAAGCCACATTCTAAATGTATTAAAAACAAACTGTTGTTTTTCTGTCAGTTTAACAGCTGCACCTGAACCTGCTAATACATTAACTACCATCTACGCCCCATGGCCCTGCAGCTAGCATCCTATTGCTCAGACCAGGGATTTCTGTTTCCACCAGCACTGGTTCAGCTACAGCCCCCACATGCAGGTTTTAACTAAGTCTCTAGTGTTCAATGTACCGATAAACTCTCACAAATCAGATGTTGGGGTGAAAATCTGCTAAATCTGAGAAGCTTAAAAGTAACTAGTTGACCTTCCCTTTTGGCTGGGGACCCAGGGTAACACAAACCTTAAAGGGTCCTTTTAATAAAAACAAACCCAGCCAGGTATTGGGGTGAATGGTAGAAGATTAGAGAGACAGAACAAGCCACAGCGAACCTCACCTCACCGATTCTTCAGCAGATCCAGTATCCTCGAACTGGAAGCCTCTGAGTTCTTACCCAAATGAATCTCAGCTGCTAAAAGCCTACTTAACAAGCTTACCCAGCCTAGTTCCTGGTCCTCAGGCCTTATAAACTTTTCTGCTTCCTCCCATCACTTCCTGAGATTAAAGGTGTGTGTCACATGCCTGGCTGTTTCAAGTGTAGCTTTGAACTCACAGAGATCTGGATGGATCTCTACCTCCAGAATGCTAGGATTAAAGGTGTGTGTGCCACCATTTTCTGGCCTCTATGTCTAACTAGTGTATGTTCTGTTCTCTGACCCCTGATAAGTTTGTTAGAGTGCACAATATTTTGGGGAACACAATATCACCACAACCCAGCAAGAGAAGCATCCATCCACTCTTAGCAAACCAAAAAAAAAATCAAAGAATTTCTAAGTCCTTCCTACCCCCTCCTGTGCATTTCTCTACCCATATTCCTGGCCCCTCTGTTAATTCCTGTCAACTAGTCACTATCTCTGCTCCCTGATTGAAGGTTAATTTTATTAACATTGGCTCAGAGTTTCAGAGTGTGATCAAATATCCCACAGTATTTCTCCCTTTTTGTCTAAATAAAAAGGAAATATTTTAACTCTAAAACAGTAAAATTATATATAACAAGAACAATTATCAGGTGTTGTCTTAGTAAAAAGGGGAGGTTTTAATTCTAACACATTAAGACTGTATTCAACAAGAACAATTATCAGCTAAGAATTATACTTACAATGACCAGTCCATTTTTACTTGCCAAATTCTGAGAAAATATTCTATTATCTATCCTATCTTAGTGAGTCCAAATTGTATACTTAAACCACTTTCTAACATAACTTGTATTATCAGCCTAAAAATATCCTTTTAGACATTGAAACATTTTCTTCAATAAACAACTTAAGATATTAATTCTTATAAACTTAATAAAATTTCATCTCTTTTGTGACTTTTTTTAAAATTTAGTAATAAGAAAGTAGTAAAATATAACTATCTAGTATTCAAACCCATCAGAGACCCAAGAAAGATAAATTTTGCCTGAATATAGAGTATCTGCAGTGCAAACAACTTACAAATCTCTAGAAATGACAGAGACAACTGGCTGCCTGGATAGTCCCACAAGGTTCCTCTGCAACACTGGGGCATCAATGCTGTGGGATGTTCTGTATGTCCTGTGAGAGCCCTTCTTGGGTTCTTTGTGGCGTTACCCAGCAGGTCCGCATAGAGGATGATTAGGACCATGGGCCTGAGTGCAGGTGTCTGAGATGATCTGCACTTGGCTGTGCTGGGGGATGGTCTGTATGTCAAGTTGTTCTGATTGATCAATAAATAAAACCTGATCGGCTGTGGCTAGGCAGAAAGGATAGGCGGAACTAACAGAGAGGAGAAATAAAAGGACAGGAAGGCAGAAGGACTGACTGCAGCCGCCGCCATGACCAGCAGCATGTGAAGATGCCAGTAAGCCACCAGCCACGTGGCAAGGTATAGATTTATGAAAATGGACTAATTTAAGCTATAAGCACAGTTAGCAAGAAGCCTGCCACGGCCATACAGTTTGTAAGCAATATAAGTCTCTGTTTTTACTTGGTTGGGTCTGAGCAGCTGTGGGACTGGCGGGTGACAAAGATTTGTCCTGACTGTGGGCAAGGCGGAAAACTCTAGCAACACATCAATCTTCAGCCTGCAGACTATCTGACAGACTTTGCTGTGAAGCAGGAGTTTTGAAGGTCTGGCCTACCTTATCTTGGCAAAGTTCAGCAATCGACTTCCTTTGTGCTCTTTTTGTCCAATTTGGACAGCACACTGTCAGCAGTCAAGGCAAGGTCAGCTTCTTTCTCAGTGGTTAGCTTTGTCACAATGAAAGTAAACTCCATATTGAGGTTCTTTAATGCCCATCATCCTTTTTTGAAGTAAATTGGTGCTACCAGGAGCAGACATGTCTCACTGTCATGAAAAGCCCTATGCTATTAAAACATCTTAAATTCCATATTCTGTAGATCTCTGAAGTGTTTGAAGGCCACCTACCTATCTAAAATACATGATGCTAAATAAAGTTCGTCTCTACAGCTAAACCTTTACTATGAATTTGATTCTTATCTTAATTAACATAAATAGTTTGTAATAGTAGTTTTCAAGGACTAGAACTTTACAGTTTTATGTAAGTTGCATAGATACAATACCTTACAGTATGTTGTAACAAAAATAACCTTAAATTTGTATCATTATACAAAAATCCATACTAAAGTAAAATATGTGACACTAGTGGTTGCTTGTTAGTCTAAAAGTAGGTTCAATAATCTACCCTTTTATCCTAGTATACTTGTCTCCCCCCTTTATTTTCATCCCCTAGCCCCATTTTTCAACACTATTTAGAAGATAAATGATAGAGGAAAGAAATCCCTTAATCTAATCTCCTTTTTTTAGGTTGCTCCCTGACCATGACCTATAACAACTTGCAATAATCTCCCCCTCAAACAATGACAAACATACATAACCCACCAAATGACCAAAATCCATGCACTCTACCTCTCAGGAATGTGGGTATCATGTTCTTAAAATTACTTCCTGCTATCTGGGTGTGATGACAGCTTTAGGAGACCCTGAGAAAACTGGAATGATGGTCAATTCCTGGAAGACCTAACTGCATCATTTGTTGTTCAGTCTCTGTGTGAAGGAAAAGTTCAGGGTATATCTGAAGTCATGGCTGGAGTAGTCTATGAGGCTGAACAACCTTAGCTAACTGTTTTGAAGTTGTCCTGAGCAGTTTGCAGTCTGAAGTTGATCTTTGAGTGGTAATTGTCAGCTTAATGGTGTTATTGTAGCCAAAGTGGATTTGACAGCACAAGGCCCTGTCATCTTTTTGGAGACACCACTACTAGGAATGATCACATTTCACTGCAGAAAACTGAAACATTTTAAATGCCATATACAGCAGATCTATGAAAGGTTAGAGGACCAGAATCTATTAAGTATATCTAGGCTACACAAATTTACCTGCATCAGACTCAAACCCATAAACACATACAGGAAGCTAGATGATGAAACTTATTTCTAGAATCAGTACCCTATATGACTAGTAATATCATGACAGAAAGTCATATATATATATATATATATATATATATATATATATATATATATATATTATATATAATCTTATAAGTTTTGAGATATATTTATACATTAAGAAAAGTTTTAAAGAGTCAAATAACAGCTGATCAAAATCACCTTGTGACAGATGACCTGGTAGACCTGTATGGGATCAAGTATGTCTTATATACAATGGATCATTTCTATTTCTGATTACTTGTTGTAGTTGAATAAGTAACAAAGTTAATTCTGAATTATCTGGAATAAATTCAGCAGTTTCAATATGTTAAACAATACTTTCAACATATTGAGAATCAGTAACTATATTAAGAGTTTCTGGAAAATCTAATAATAATATGAGACTAGCATATATTTATGATTTTTTTAACTGAACCAAAAGGGCTTTGAATCACTTTACTTATTTTTCCTAACTATAAATGCCTTTTCTGATTTGCTTGCATTAGTATAGAAGTAGGGGCTCCAGAAATTGGTTTCTTCATACTATGTGAGGGAGGATCCAATTAGTTCTTTTTATAAACTGGAGTCTCCTCCTTTTTGCATATTTATTGCTCATCTCTCCTAAGAAATTATTGCAAGCTCTTTGCCTATATTCTTTTTCTGTCCATAAGGCAATTTCAACATTAGTAAAAGGTACTCCAATTTCAACTGGGTCTATTCCTCCCAACTCGTTGTCTTAGTTAGGATTTTTATTACTGGGAAGAGAAATCATGACCATGGCAACTTTTATAAAGTAAACACTTAATTAGGGTGGCTCATTTAAAGCCTCAGAGGTTTAGTCTATTATCATTGAGGGGAGATGGCAGCAACATGCAGGCAAGCATGATGCTGGAGAAATAGCCAAGTGTCCTACATCTTGCAAGCAATACAAAGTTGACTGAAACACTGAGTTGTATCCTGAGCATAGAAAACCTTGAAGTCCACCCTAAAAGTGACACACTTACTCCAACAAGGCCATACCCAACCCAACAATGCCATACCTCCCAAAAGTGCAACTCCCTTTTGTCCTTGAGTCTAGCACATACCTGTTTTTGTTTTACAGATACCCCTAGATAATTGTCAGCCAATCAGGGTCCTGGACCCTGGGAATCCCCTAACCTCAACGTCTGCAATAATAAAAACCCTACCCTACCTGGGTTCAGGGCTCTCTGCTCTCGTTGCTGCATCAAACAGAGGGACCAAGCTCAGAGCTTGAAATAAAGGCTCTTTGCTTCTACATAAGGGGTTCAGTCTCTATGGTTGTCTTTTGGGGGTCCCTGTGATTTTGACATAACATTTGGGGGTTCATCCCAGATCCCCCAAGCCCACCAGGTCCACCACCCATAGAGCCTGAAACCAGCCATTATGATTTCTGTGGGTCTGTGTTTACTTTGTGTTTTCTGTGTTTACTTTCATTTGGATATCCTTTTGTAAATCGGCTTTTGGAATATCCTTTTGTACATGCCAAAAATTTGTAAGTACCTGCAGGTATTTGAATTTGAATTCCTATATGAATGTGTGACTGTATGAGAAATGTGGCCACATGTATGCATGTTTTATGCCTGGGCTTTTATGTGCATTATGAATCCTGATGAAAACTGTGCATGGACAGCCTTTGGGGCTAGATGGCCAGCAGAATGGGATGGAGGGTCCTTTTCGTTGGACTGGGACAGACTAAGAATGCTCCTGCCCCATTGCCTCCTTGCTGCTGGCCAGGAGCCCAACCAGCGGGCAGAGGATTGTGCAGCCTGGCATGGGTGGCAGCCATCAGGACTCCTGCTGGAGTAGGCATGGGCACCACATCCCAGATGCAAGACAGGTTAGAGGCCAGTCCCTACATAGGAAGCCATGAGTTGGAGACTTATCAGCACAGTGCAGATGGTGGCCAGGGAGGCCCAGAGGCTGCTGTGGGGACTAGGCATGGCTGGGTGCTAAGGGAGACCATGAGCACCTTGGAGCACAGACATGGTCAGCAGGTTAGGGCTGGGCCCCTGTGCAGAGAGCCACAGGGCAGAGCTGGTTGAAGCCATCAGGGGCCCCAAAAAGTTCAGAGTATGTCTGAACCAGGTGGGGGCTGGTGGAAACCAGGGTCACAGCCAAGGAGTGGCCTACAGGTCTTAGGGCCCAGCCAGGTCATGGAGTTACTTTCAGTCTGCCATTCTGGAATACTTGAGAATCTGAGGTTAACAACAATCTTTTGTTCCTATGATGGGCCTTCCTGGTCCCCTCCCCTCTTGTCATGCTAATGGGTGGGACTCCCAAGACCTGCCCTAGGACTAAACTTGACTGAAGTTTAGTTGCAAGAGCAGAATAGAATGCCACTGCTTACTGAAGCTGTGTTATAATGCTATAGTCAGGGCTTCCTTGATCACTCAGAACCAGTATTTTCTTGACTGTAGTATAGTGCTGATGCAAGTTTAGAGTTACTCTTGTTATAGTATATGCATGTATTTCTGTTCTTGTTTAAAATATTGTAGCTTTACAATATATTCTAGACTACTGAGGGAAATCACTAGAAAGACTTTATTAAGAGTATATTTAAAAAAGAAAGAGAGAAATTTATCTGAAGTAAATGTATGGACTGAGGGTACATGGAAGGTTATAGGTTAGAGGGGGTATGATGCAAATATGGAAGGTTGTAGAAGGTCAGAGGGAATGTGAACTATGTTTATTGTGGTTTGTTTATACCTGAAAATACTGAATTTAAAAGTTAATTCTGGTTGGTTTTCATTTTAAAATTAGCTGATGATTCCTTACTGCAAACTGTTTATGTTAAAAATGGAGATGTGTGTGTGTGTGTGTGTGTGTGTGTGTGTGTGTGTGTGTGTGTGTGTGTGTGTGCACGCATGTGCAGACATATATATGACTTGGATTTAACTATATGTGTAAATGTAAGCTAGCTTTAACTGTATGTATGTGTATGTAACTTGGATCCAACTGTGGGCATGTGTGCAAGTAATTATTATTTAGAAAAATATGTTTTAAACAGAAACCATGTGGCTTTCCTCCACCTTGGCTGGTGGCTTCATAGGCAGCCATGTGGCTGGCAGCCATCTTTTACTAAAGGTTATAAAAATCCATTCAGGTTAACTTAGAGACTTACACTTAAGTACGTATGTCTTTATCAAGTGTTCATTTAGAGAATTTAAATAGATGGCAACATATGCTTAATAAACAGGGTATTTGATAAAGCTAAAGATGCATCTCAATGCTTTTGTATTCAAGAATATACCTTGCTCTGGCAGCTAAACTTCATAATTTAAGATTTACCCATGTAATAAGATTATAATGGTTTTAAAGATGTGGAGGGATCATAGGGAATAGCTGGGGTTTGCAAATATATGGTAGGGCTAGAGTCCCAATTTGGAAATGCCAGTGCCAGGTGATGATTATCAGAAGCACCAACCAGAATAAAATGGAGCAGGCTGAGATTTAGAAGGCTATGGGACATTTTGGGTTTATAAAATGCTCTATCTTGTTAATATTTGGACTTAATAAAAGGCTAAAAAGTAAGGTCACAGCCATAAACACAAAATACTAACCAGAAACTGGAATGTTCATTTCTTGTAATGCAGTGAGACAGTGAACTAAGCAGTCTGGCAAAGGGCTTGGAACAGTCTGACTCTATGAGTTTTGACCCTTTGGGGATTGAAAAACATTTTTACAGGGGTAGCCTAGGATGTTTGCATTGAGATTCATAACAATGGCAAAACTACAGTTATGAAATAGCATTGAGAAAGTTGAGAACCAGTGACTTGGAGAATGTCTCTTTTTACCCAGGGTCCATTCAGGCTTAAGAATGCTGTCTAGCATCCTTGTCTCTGCTAAATTTGTTAAGCTTAAGCTATTTGGACAAACTGAGTCATACAAATGTTTTACATTGATATTTTGTTTTGGTTACTTTATTGAACCCATATTTGATACTAGAAGAACTCCAATTTAAAATCATTGTTTTTGAGGATACTTATTGCAGATTGTTTGAGGACATGAGTAAACAGTCAGTCATCTTATAAATAATCAAGTTCTTTATTTGTAGTAATGATAAGTACTTATATAATTAAGTCCCTTGCATAAGTTTCCAGGGTTGAGCTTAAAACAAGTAACTAGAAACAAAGTTTGTCTATTCAGATTTTCCTGGACAGCCCTCATACTTCTGAGATCTGCATAATATAGCATTTAAAATGTTTATCTAAAAGCTATAATATCAGACAGACTTCTAAATCCCAGCAGTGACACAAGGTCTCCCAAGAAGTTTATGTACAAGGTATCACAATGTCTCTGCCTGAATTATGGCAATGCTGACCATAGAGCAAGATGCCCCAATACAATATTGGCCACCAGGACCCAGTCCAGACTGTGGACAAGCAGCAGGACACTGGAATTCATTGCATCCCTTTTGCCTGGACAAAGTAAGATCAGTCTTCTGTGTTCATCTTCTACAGGAAAAGCTCTGCCTTATGGGCCTGACGGCCAAAGATTAATGCTGTTCTGACTGGTGCCTCCAATGCTATAGAGACCTGGGTATGGACTGGTCCCTGTCATTTATATAATTGGAAGCTGTTTGATGTTCACTCAGATATAACTTATCTTTCTCAGATCTCTAAGAGTACTGATGGCTAGGCTAGCTATAACTTTGTCAGCTTGGCAGCATCAGACAACCAGATCCTTCCACAAGGCTAAAGATATGAATGCTTATAAGCTTAGAGGATCTCAAAATGATTTACATTATGAGAAATGTTTCAGATTGCTCTCCTGCTCTATGATATAACAGTTTGGAACTTAAAATTTAATAGCTGATAGAGCAATGACTACTTACTGTTCAGTCACAAACTCAGCATTTTATATTTATTTTAGTTGTCTAAATATATCTAAATATAAACCTAGAAGTGCCTCTCATCAGTCCAAAAATCGCTGTCTAATTTATACCTGGTTCTCTGGACAGAAGGAAAATGCACATGCTTTTAACCTAAATCTGTAGTTCTTGTTGGGACTCAAAGGTATGAGTCTACTTCTGCTGTTTTACAGATACCCATTACCTGCTTTGTCTATGATATGGATTTCAGTACAGATTGGTAATACTAATAAATATACATCATTTATGTCATGTTGTAAGAGAGTTCATATAGGTTTCTGGGGATTAAAAGAGTCATAAAACCTGCATCTACTTCACAGAGTTTGGAAGGACTCCAGATAGGTACAGCTTAAATTTTCCCCACTTGTCTATTCCTAAGGATGGTAATTTTTCTCTCCTGGTCTTGAGACTTCTGCTCTTCTGAGTTCCTGAGAATGTGGGTCTAAGGGTTCCAAATAAGCTCATAAATTTTAACTTCTGTTACTAGTTTAAGTTTGTCTCAACAGATTTCCACTTGACTGGCAGATACCTCCAAGCTTCAGTTGCTGACTGCACTGCTCCAGATGACTATGAGCGCTGAACTTGCTAAAAGCTGATGTGGACTAGCCCAACCAATATGATTGCGAGTGTCTCCTGTCTTCTCAGTTGGGTCAGATAGCCACATATGTCTGACAGATGCCCCATTGCCCAGCCTTTGACCAGCCTTTCAGCCTAAAAAGGGGCCCTGACAATGGTGCCTCAATGTCAGCTTGAAGCAATTCCAGAAGAATACATTGCCCCATCTCCCCCATCCAGAATAGGCTGAAATGCTGGGTCAAATGGGAAACTCCCTGGCATAGGGGCAACATGGGCTATAGGTAAATCATTCTAGTTTGGGAAAATAATTCTACTCCAAGGTGCTCATGAATTTAACACCTAATGCACATATGATGAATGCATACCATATAAAATGACCACTTCCTTAAATCTCCTCAAATCTAACATTTCTATTGGATTTAATTTAACTTCTTCATAACCTCAGGGATGCTTATTATCTACTGGTCATTCTTGTATAGTAACTAGATAAACTAAGGTTGATTTTCTCATAACCTTAGACTGTAGTTCCTTAGTTTCATCATGCAATGGTGTACAGAAATGATAATATAAAAGGATAGATTATTGAATCTACTCTGAAAAGAAAAAAAGGGGATATAGATATAATAGGATATAAGATAGAAATCTACTTTTTGTTTGTTTGTTTGTTTGTTTTTTCAAGACAGAGTTTCTGTATGTAGTTTTGGTGCCTGTCCTAGATCTTGCTCTGTAGACTAGGCTGGCCTCAAACTCACAGAGATCTGCCTGGCTCTGCCTCCCAAGTGCTGGGATTAAAGGTGTGCACCACCACCACCCAGCTAGGAATCTACTTTTAAAAAGCATCTACTTGTTTTAAATATCTTACTTTGATATGGATCTTAGTATATTGATAAAAATTAGAGATTATTTTTGTTAGAACATACTGTACATACATTTCTACTCTTGTTCAAGGTATTGTACCTATACAGCTTTAGAGATCTTTAGAGTATGGCATTTAAGATGTTTTAATAACATAGTTTTTTTTCATAACAATGATACATTTCTACTCCTGGCAGCACCAATTTACTTCAGAGAAGATATTGGGCATCAAAGAAATCCCATATGGAGTTTGCTTTCTCTGTGGCAGAAGTCAACCCACTGGACAAGAAAGTGTCTTTGCCTTGACTGCTGACAGTATGCTATTCAAATTGGACAAGCAGGATGCATAGAAAGTGATAGCTAAACTTTGCAAAGACAAGGCAGGGCAGCCCTTTAAATATCCTGCTTCACAGATAAGTCTGTCAGATATGCTAGGCCTGTAGGCTGAAGATGGATGTTCCAATGTTGCAGAAGAATTTTGGGTGACTGTTGAGGAAACCTGATGTCCCTGTCATTAGGTAACATTATATCCTTATGAAGTTTTTGATGGAGTTGAAGACTAGATAGTTATAGTTCTTTTAGTTATAATAAAAGATAAATTTGATACAAAACATTAGACTCACCAAGCTAAAATAGATAATTATTTTCTATAATTTTGCTAAATGCAAATGGATTAGATAGTTTTACTGTAGTTCTTATTTAATAACTGTTTTTGTTGTGTATAATTTTACTGTGTTAAAGTTAAAATGTTCCTTTTTAATAAGACAACAGGGGGAAATGTTGTGGAATAATCCTCTTGTATATCATAAAGATTTGTCAGTCAAATTGGTTTAATAAAACATTGATTAGCCTGTAGCTGGGCAGGAAGTTAGGTGGGAAAGCCAAACTGAGAATGCTGGGAAGAAGGAAAGCAGAGTAAATGAGTCACCAGCCACATGCAGAGGAAGCAAGATGAGAATGTCATTTTGAGAAAAGGTATCAAGCCACATGGCTAAACATAGATAAGAGTTATAGGTTAATTTAAGTGTAAGAGCTAGTTAGTAATAAGCCTGACCTAATGGCTGAGCAATTATAAGTAGTATTAAGCCTCAGAGTCAATTATTTAAGAAGTAGCTGCTAGGTATTTGGGAACAGGCAGGCAGGAGAGCAACTTCCTCCTACAGTGGTGTGGTAGGATCTTGTCTAAATTCTTCTATCTGTATCTGAGTATTTTTCTTATTTTCATTACTAGGTCTTTCTAAGGCTTACATATTATCAATAGTAAGTATTTCTAAAGCTTGTATCTTATCAATCAAATTTTCATATTTGGCACAGTTATCAGACCACTTTTTAAGGATAATATAAGAAATTCTAAACTGATAGTAATTATATTGAGCATTATGTCAATCCTAGCTAAGTCAATTATCCCTTCATTTTTTTTCCATTTTCAAGCCATCCATTGTAGCACTATATAGAGTTCTAAATCCCTGTATTGTGATATTCCCCATTTTTAACATGGAAAAAAGTTTTTTTTTCTTTTTTTTAATATTACTTAACTCTCTCCTTAATAATTTCTCAAGGTGTCTCACCAAATCTACTAATTTCTCAATTTGTCCACAGTAACAACATCAGTGGTGAGCTCAGGATCTCTTCCACAATTCCCTGTATGAGCTCACCCTCTGGAGTCCCTTTGAGAAGCCTAATCAAACAGTGTTGGTGGCTGCAGCAGAACTTTGCAAGAGCTGACTGCTGTGCAGGTTGGCATGGCTTTTCATGTGGTTATGCCTCACAGCGAAATGACAAATGGTGTCTTTCTGATGGTTTAGTGACTGCATCTGAGTCTACTGATATTTTAACTATCATCTTGCACTGTGGCTCTGCAGTCAGCACTCCACTTCTCAGAACACAGTATGTTGGGATTTCTGGTCCTGCTGGCACCGGCTGGGCTGCAGCAACCAAATATAAGTTTTAACTAAGTCTCTATCTTTCTCTTTACCAATAAAGACTTGTGAGTCAGATGTTGGGGTTAAAACTTGCTATATCAGAGAAGCCAATAAGCAACCAGCTGACCTTACTTTTTGACCAGATATCCAGCAAGAGAAGCATTTCTCAACTTTTCCCAAACCAAAAATGACTGCAAATCTCTGTGTCCCTCCCTAACACTTCCAGTACATACCTATCTGTATTCCTGGCTTCTCCTGCCTCTCTAAGGCTAATTTCTGTCATCTAATCACTGGTTATGCCCCCTGATCCAAGGTTAGTTTTATTAATACAGTCTCAGAGTTTCACAGTGTTATACAATATCCCATAACAACAAAGAGTGCTTATAAAAGGGGTGAGAAAACATAGCAAAATATTTACAAATTTCAGATTAAGAAAGTGTTTTTTATAGTAACTCATGGAAAAGAAAGTCACATATACAAATAATGTCATAACTAAACACATCTTAATATTTTAATTAATTTATTTTCACTGTCCCTGTTTGTGTGTGTATAGTGTGTGTATCTGTGTGTGTGTATTCACATGTCATAGTCAGAAGACAGCTTGCAGGAGTTGGATCTCTCCTTATACTTCATAGGTTTCAGATATCAAATGCAGGTCATCAGGCTTGGTGGTAAGTCTTTACCTAATGAACCATCTTGCCAGACACCAAACTAAAATCTTACAAGTGGTTTTGATTTTCTTCATGTGTTTTACACAACCTAATTATGTACAGCAAATGCTTAAAATTATTAAGTTTTATTTTAATTTCAAGATATTAAAATATAATACACCATAGAGAACAATATAACAAATGTTCTTGTAGTGCAACCCAAATTACCAATTATTGTGTTATTGTATTTGCTTTGAGTCTTGTTTTAGTAGGAAGCTTCTTTTATCTACCATATTCTGTGCCATTCTCTTTACTTCTCTCACATAGCTAAACATTGTAATTAGTTTGATGTATAAACTGCCAATCCATTTATAGACACTTATACACATGTTTTATTATATTCATTTCATAATTAGAAAAATAGTGTATGAACCTACTACTGGAACAGGAACTACATTCAACAACCCCAGACTTTAAAGGCTTATGTATAACAAAGGCTCACTTCCTGGACCTTTACTGCTTCCCAGCATTGCTTCACATGCTGTTTTTCTCTTTTGTTTCTTTGATATGTTCAAAAGGAGCACAGGAACATAGGTGTGATTATTCTACACTATAAGCTAGTTATGTGAGTATAATACTTTTAAAAATAGAATTATTTATTACTGACATGCTCTAGCTTCTGCAGCATGCCAGTGAGAAACCCACACTTGCTTGTCCAGGAAATGAAAAGTTCTTGGTTCAGGTCAGCTTCTGCTTACCAACTCCTGTGGCTGCTCTCCTGTTTCAACTTCCAGTGTTCTCCAGGTTCAACTCTCTATTTTGAATACATAGACAAGATTAGTCTTAGATATAAATTCTGAGTACTTTTCTCCATAGATAGCCTTCTTCCTTGTGCAGGACCAGCCAAACCAGCCTCTTATGGGCTTCCCAACCAAATGTGGCAGGAATATGGCAAAATTCAATTTAAGCTACCTTTTAAGCTTAAATTGTGTATTGCTCTTTAAATTATGCATGTGGTGGTCTATAATTTAACAAAGATCTCATTTCATATGAGAAAATAGTGGGTGCATAGGAAGACAGGTCTCTGTAGTGGAATAATAGGTGAGGGATTATATTTTTTCTCCTCTGATACAAATAATCCAGACTAACTAGCCTAGATTTCCATGCTGTAAATCACTCTATTCTGTATCTGAGGAAAGATACTCTATGCCCAAGCTTGGGTAGGACTTGACTCAATTTACCTTCTGAACAGAACTGCTCCTTTTGGCTGGTGTCTTTTACCCACCGTATCAGAGTTCTTGAGTATGAAAACCACAAGGCCAGGTCACTGCCCCAAGGAATGAAATTATGCCTTGCTGAGCTTTTACTAAGTATCTTCATACCTTTCAGACCTGTGTCATAAAAACAGAATTTTTGTTCATCTGGCAACTATACTTCTTTCTCAACCCATTCTCCATTTTATATTTACTGTCAATCAAGATAACATTCCCACTCCACTTCATAAAATAAAACAATAGCTTTCCTGAAGTTTCATCAAGGTAAAAGGAGTTTTGTAACAGACAATTTTGTGGCTTTAAAAGAAGCTAGCTAACAAGGAGAACCCAAAGAGGGACTCATAGATCTCTCTAGGAAGGGAAAATAGATGAGATCTCCATGAGTAAACTGGGGATGAGGGGTGGGCCATAGAGGGTAGGGGATGGGGGATGAGAACATAAGGAAACAGGATGGTCAAGCTATAACAGGGATGGAGTGGGAAAGCAATGGAAGAGATACTATGATAGAGGGAGACATCATGGGGATAGGGAGAAACCAGGTGCTAGGGAAGTTCCCAGGAATCCCCAAGGATGACCCCAGCTTAGACTACTAACAGTAGTATAGTGGATGACTGAACTGGCTTACCCTCATAATCAGATTGGTAAATAGCATAACCATCTTCATAGAGCCTTTCTACAGTAACTGATGAGAGCAGATGCAGAGATTCACAGCTAAACACCAGACTGAGCTCTAGGAGTCCAGTGCAAGAGAAAGAAGAGGGATTCTATGATCAAGGGCATCAAGATCATGATGGGGAAACATATAGAGACAACCAAACCAAACTATTAGGAATTCATGTAATTTAGATCAACAGCTGTGGAGCCTGCATGGGACTGGACTAGGTCCTCTGCATAGCAAGACAGTTGTGTAGCTTGATCTTATGGGTACCCCTAGCAGTAGTATAAAATCTATCCCTGGTGCATGAGCAGGCTTTTTTGAGCCCACTACCTATGATGAGACACCTTACACAACCTTGAGGAGGGGATGGGGAACAGACTGGCTCTATTAAATGTACCTCCCCATGGAAGGCCGTATCTTCTTGTAGAAGGGAATGGGTGGTAGGTTGGGATAGGGAGGCTGGAGCAGTGGGAAGAGGCAAGATGGGGATCTTTGATTTGTATGGAAAATGAATAAAAATTTTCTTAATAATGAATAATGATTAAAAAGGTTATTTTGTAAACTGCAGCAATTTAGGTTTATGTTTAAGAACTGCTTCTTTGATGAGAGTAGATTAATAAGTAGAGGAGCAAGCTAATGAAGCTGGCTATAACAGTAATGAATATGACATCAGTTTCCTATCATGCTAGAATGGGCAGCAATGCTCTGTGCTACAATCCTTTCTAGTTGTTTTTTCAAATTAGCAGTTCCTTCTGTGTTCTCCTTAGAACATACATGGCTTCCATGTACTTCTTTTTTATATACCTCAAGTTGTGAGACATGACAATACATATGAAGTTGTTTAGACTATTGTACAATTCTGAATACTACAGAACACTTGCTCAACTATGTTCATTGAGGTTTTATTCATAATAGCCAGAAACTGGAAACAACCTAGATGTCCTTCAACAGAAGAATGGATAAAGAAAATGTGGAACATTTGTACACAGTGGAACCTTGCTCAGCTGTTTAAAAAAATGGCAAAATGAAAATTTCAGGCAAATGAATAATTCTGAGTGAGGCAACCCAGACCCAGAAAAAAAATATGGTATGTATTTATTTATAAGTGGATATTAGCTGTTAAGTAAATGATAATAAAGCTACAATCCACAGGCTTAGAGAGGTTAGGTAAAACGGGAGGCTCTAATGGGGGATGCATGTATCTCTCTAGGGGAAACAATAGATTTTGTGGGTGAACTGGGGGCAGGTGGAGATGAGAGCAGGAGGGATCAGTTGAAAGTGGAAGGAATGGAGGGAGAGAGTGTAGGGAGAGACAGCTAGAATTGGGGGGCATTTGGGGACAGTGTGGAAACAGTGCAATAGAAACTTCATGAAATCTGTAAGACTGACCCTAGTGAGGACTGCTATCAATGGAGGATACAGAGCCTTGACTGGCCATCATTGGAGCAAGGTAAGGCTTCCAGTAGTGGGAATGGGTTACATTTGATTGAGTTGTTGGCTGCGTGGGTCCTGTGGAGATCCTTAAACAACCAAGGCTGATGCTAAGACAATGGGCCATTCTTTGAAAACTGACAGTGGGGCATGATTGCCAAAGATAACATTCATACAGCTCATTGAATGTAGAGAGTATGAGCAGGTGTCTATGTGGAACCTTCACCATACATTCTATTCTCTTTAGTTCCAGAAGGTACTGTGAAGGCTATGGAAAGAGAAACTTGGACACCAACCCAGCTACAAAACCCTCCAGCTACAATCTGTCCTGCCTGAAAGATGTTCTGGGAAATGGTGACACAGAACTTGTGGGAGTGGCCAACCAATGTCCGGTTTAGCTTGAGGCCCTCTCCACAAGAGTGAGCCTATGCCCTACACTGCCAGGATGGCCAAGAGCCAGAGACTGGATAGCCCATAAACATAAAGTAGAACCAAACAAAACTGACAAAAAGAAAAACTAAAAAGAAACTCAATAAAATGATTCCTAATGATATTCTGCCATACTCATAGATCAGTGTCTTGTCCAGTCATCATCAGAGAGCCTTCTTCCAGCAGCAGATAGAAGTGGATGCAGAGACCCACAACAAGACATTATGTGGAAAGAAAGACTAAATTAGAGATCTCTGGTCCCTCCCCTCAGAACTTGGGAAATCAGAGGGGATCAGATTGTAGCAGTCAGAGGGGATTGAAGATTGCCAGCAGAACATGGCCCACCGAATCAACTAAACAGGGCTCATACAAGCTCAGAGAGACTAGAGCAGCAAGCTCTGGGCCTACAGGGGTCTGCACCAGGTCTGCATATATGTTATGGCTGTTAGATTGATCTTTTTGTGGGACTCTAACAGTGGGAGCAGGTGTGTTTCTGACTCTTTATCTGCTCATAGGACTCTTTTCTTTTGGGGGGTTGCTTTATCCAGCCTAAATATGAGGGGGTTTACCTTATCTGACTGTATCTTGTTTTGTCATGTTTAGTTGTTGTCTTTTAGGGGCCTGCTGTTTTCTGAAGGGAGACAGAGGAGGAGTATATCTGGGGGAGGGGTATGGAGCTGGAAGGAGTGCAGGGAAGGGAAACTGTGATTGGGACATATTGTATAAAAGAAGAATCTATTTTCAATTTTAGAAATGCTCTGGATACATTAATAAACATCTTAAAGATTCATTTTTATTTTTATGTGCATGAGTGTTTTCCTGGATATATGTATATTTACCAGTATTGTGTGGTGCCCTCCAAAGCCAGAAGAGGGCATTGTACACCCTGGAACTGGAGTTATAGACAGTTGTGAGCTGCCACGTGAGTGCTAGGATCTGATCCCAGGGTCTCTGCAAGAGTAACAATGCTATTTATTGTTGAGCCATCTTTCTAGCCCTAACAAAAATGCTAAAGAGTGGGTGTAGATGTAACCAACCATCTTATTAAATAAGAAACACAGAATCAATACAAAGAAGAAAGCCAACAGATCAGAGCTAAGAGCCTTACCCGCCTGCTGCAGGTAGCCTCTTAAGCCAAGAGACCTCTCTCAAAAGAGACCTACTTCCTGTCTGTTTGTCTTTATATAGACTTTCTGTTCTGTCTTCTCATTGGTTGTAAAACCAACCACATGACTGCCTCTCATCACTGCCTGTATGTACAGCCCTCCAGGTCTTCTATGGTATTGAGATTAAAGGTGTGTGTCTCCAATGCTGGCTGTATCCTTGACCACACAGACACCTACCTAGCTCTACCTACCAAGTGGTGGGATTAAAGGCATGCACCACCAACGCCCAGCTTTTGCTATGGCTCTAATAGCTCTGACCCCCAGGCAACTTTATTTATTAACATACAATTAAAATCACATTTCAGGGCAAATAAAATACTACCATAAGTGGGAGAAACAAAACAGATGCATTCTTTAGGTTCCAAACTTAGCTCTCACTGTACCCATATTAGGGGCTTTGATTTAGAACATAATAGGATTTTGACTATTTTGCAGATGTACATATGCCTGAGCCATAGAAAAGACATGAGAATGTTCACAGATGTTCATGGGGCTTGGCTGAAACAAAAGGATCTAAGAAGTAGTATTTGGTATGTTTTATTTGTGACTAACCTAGGTGGCATGCTGCAATGATGATGTAGAAACACCCAGTAAAACATTGATTCAGTACACTGAAGACTCCAGATAAAGATTTAAGCTAGGTAGGTACTTTCTGTTGTTGACTTCTCCCATTTAAGCCATCACCTACCAGTTGGATCTGAAATAAATTAGTTTTGGGGAATATGTAATGCAAAATATTCTTTAAGAGCATGCTAAGAAATTAAAAGTACTGTTGTACTTTATGATGTTGTAGATGTATTCCTTTACATTCTGTGATGATCTGTCACTGTGATTGGCTTAATAAAAAGCTAAATGGCCAATAGCTAGATGGGATTTTCAGGGCAGAGAGAACATGAGAAAAAGGGTAAAGACCTTAGGGCACTCAGAGGAAGCAGAAAAGCAGGATGTACAGTGCATAGATGAGGTAAGTAAGCCTCAAGCCAGCATGTAGATTAATAGAAATTGGTTAATTTAAGTTATAAGAGCTAGCTAAAAAACAAGCCTAAGCTATTACCCAAGCTTTCATAATTAATAATAAGTCTCCAGGTCATGATTTGGAAGTTGGCTGGTAGAACAGAGAAAGACTCACTACAAATGTGATTATTCTCAATTCAGAGTTTGGCTCCATTGCTCTTAAGCCTCATACTTCCCCTGGGGGAGCTGACAGATGCTATACTGAAAACCTGAATGCCAAGACTCAATGAATCTGTAGGTGCCAAGTAAGCACACCATACCAAGTGTGTTAGTAAGTACAATTTTGATAAGTTGGTTTAATGAAACCACAACTGGTATATCAATTGAAAAACTCCCTGTTTTCTAAATAGAAATCTGATGATACACCTAGCTGAAATTCTGAAGTCAGAATACAAATTACCAAGGAAGGGTTAAAGATTAAAATGCAATTGTCTTTGACTCAGCTTTCTAGGACCACAAACAGAATTCTGAATTCTTTGTGTTAAAAGGGAAAGTAGTAAGAATTCTAAGTTTTAAGTTATAAAAGGGAGTCAAATTTTGAAAAGTGGGTGTGATGAGAACTGACAGGCAAGTAACAGAAATAAATAACTGTCACAACATAGCAGCCAGTGTTTCAGATATATAACAAGGATGACCACTCAGATGTTTTTGTAGCTTGCCAGCAGCATACAAAAGTAACAGCAAGAAGATAATAGAGAGATGGATGGGGTCAAGAAAGGCCTGTGGGAATGGCTTAGAGAGCAAAATAACCATTATAGTGAGATCTGGGTGACACCTTTTTATTCCCAATTTTCACTGGTGGCTAGATAGTTTACTTCAATGAAACAAAGATACCTTGACCATTAGTAGAGGAAACATAATATTGGGGCTCATTTATTTTAAAGCAAATATTCTATCTTTTGAAATTTATCTATATATCAAATAGTTTAATACAGATATAAACATATATGTGTGAAACAAATAGTTTCAGATATAAACAAATGTAAAATATAACTTTTAGTTAGGAAACCACAATTTCATCTAAAAAGGCTATTTGAATTCATGTAGCATTCCTGACAGCATGGCTGACTTTTACTTTTTATTATTTGAGATAATCCAGAGTAAGGAATCTCTTTCCTCTTTCTCCTTTGCCCCACTCCTTTATACCTTATATAGAACAGTTCCCACTACTGGGTTTAGTTCAGACCTTTGTTTCATGTTTATGGAATACACTATTAGTCCAGCCCACCTCTAGATTTTTCTTTCTTTTTCTTACCCACTTAACCACTTGAGTTGTTATGTTAGTGATCATGTCACTCATGCTCGAAAACCTTTGTTACTGGAGAACAAACTTTATACCCTTTATACACTGACATTCACGCCTCTCTAAAAATAGGTGGCCTGGTACAAACAGTGTTGTGCTACAGTGAAAAGAAGTAAAAGGGTGCCAGACCTGAACTCCTAAACAACTCTAAATCACTTGGAGAACTTCAAAATTGAACAAAGTAAATAGTTTCCACGAGATGCAGCTCCATTCTTGTGTGTGTGTGTGTGTGTGTGTGTGTGTGTGTGTGTGTGTGTGTTTGTGCTGTTTTTTATTAAGAAAAATTTTTCATTCATTTTACACATCAATCAAAGATCTCCCTCTTCCTTCCTCCTGCTCGCCCCAGCCTCCACTCCCAACCCATCCCCCACTCCCTCCTACAAGAAGGCAAGGCCTCCCATGTGGAGGCACATTCAGTAGAGGCAAGTCCAAGCCCTTTCCCCTGCCTCAAGGCTGCACGGGGTGTCCCATCTTAGGTAGTGAGCTCCACAAAGCCTGCCCATACACCAGAGATGGATTCTGATCCTACCACCAGGGGCCCTCCCAAGCAGAACAAGCTACACAACTGTCTCACCATGCAAAGGGCCTAGTTCAGTCCCATGTAGGCTCCACAGCCATTGATTCAAGTTTCATGAGTTCCCTCTAGTTTGCTTTGGTCATCCCTGCATGTTTCCCCATCATAATCCTGATGCACTTGCTCATCTCTTCTCTCTCTTTGACTGGACTCCTGAAGCTCTGTCTAGTGACTGGCTGTGGATCTCTGCATCTGCTTTCATCAGTCATTGGAGAAAAGTTCTGTAATGACAGTTAGGGTATATTCACCAGTCTGATCTCTGGGTCAAACCAGTTCAGTTCAGGTGCCCTCTCCACTATTGCTAGTAGCCCAGGCTGGGGTCATCCTTGGGGATTCCTGGTAACTTCCCTAGCACGGGGTTTTTCCTCTATCCCCATGATGTCTCTCTCTATCACGGTACCTCTTTAAATGCATTCCCCCTCCCTCCCTGTTCCAGTTCAACCATCATTCTTAAATTTGAGACTACTATGATGTCTGGATTAAAATGTTGTTTGGGAAACCATATTTTTAAAAGAATGAGCACACTTTAAGAAGAAAGTAAAATTTCATCCTTGTTATTGTTTGCAATACTTCTTCCCATCTTTTTCATGGGATATACTATATATTCTTCAGTATTTAATATTATTCACAAACAGCATTGTTTTCCTCATCTGACTTTGGAATTATCTTCCTGTTTCATATTTGCAAATGTAACACATAATCACCAATTTAGTCTGTTTAATTCTAAAGTTTAGAAATCTAAAATGGTTTTCAGTGGAGAAAATCAAGTTGGTGGTATTTCTCCTGGAGATACTGGAGGTCAGAGTCCTTGTTTCCTTAACTTTCAAGACTGCCCAAATCTCAGCACCACAGCTGATCTTGATCTCTCCTTAGATTTTTCTGTGCTGCTCACTCCAGCCTCCCAAATATGAGGACCTTCCTTCTTAATCACATATGTATTCCTTCATGTATATGAAGTTACCCTTGTAGATAGACCCAAGTGGTCAGGATCAAAATGTGGACAGTTTGGAACCATTTTCTTTGTCACGCCATGGTAGGTGCATGGTAGGTTGGTGGGCAATACAATTTAGGTCCTCTACCAGTGCTTGGTTCTACCTGGAACTTTCTGTCCTCACTAAGATTCCTTTAGCGAGAGAACTGTTGCTTTGTTTGTGTGTTTGTTTGATTGATGGTTGGTTGGTTGGTTGGTTTTGGTTTTCTTTAATATATTTGCATTTTTTCTGTACCAATATTCAGTGAGCATTTTGGCTATGAATTTGTCATCTACTTTTCACTGTTTGTGTCTGTGAAGAAAGGTCCAAGCTATAGGGATATCCTCAAGTGATACAGTTGGGTGAGAGGATGCCAGGCTTTCTAGGGCTAAACACATTGTAAGGCTTAATGGAATGCATCAGAACATATCCTAGGGGAGGACTAAAATAGGAAAGACCTGCCTGCTCAAGGAAGGCAGCAACCAAATGATGAAGTGAAAGACTCTTTTCTTCCAAAAGAGCTCAAGAGTTTCTATTGGTCATGATAGAAATAGAAGAAGGCTTTGTGTGAAACACTGTGAACACCTCCCAGCATATCTTTAGTGTTGTTTTGAGAAGAAAGAGAAGCAAGAAAGACCTGCCCTTCCTTCTTTGTTTCTTTCTTCCTTCCTTCCATTTATTTATTTCAAAACAGTGTCTCCCATGCAGCACTTGAACATGTAACACAACTGCCTCACATTTCTGAGGGCTGGGATCACAGGTATGTGCCACCTTACCCCACTGGTTAGTTACCTATTTGTCCAGGAAGCTCTGCCTACATATTTGGATCACTGGCTTCTATTAGGAATGTATTCATAGAGCCCAAAGGGATTTTAAAGGAAAACTTTAGTCAATTAATTTAGAGGTCACATGCTGTGGGATATCATTCTGTATGCTGTGAATGTGTTGCTCTGATTGATAATAAAGGTGTTTGGCCAATGGTAAGGCAGAATAAGGTTAGACAGTACATTCCAACTAGAGAGAGAGGAGAAGAAAGGAGATTGGGGCAGATGCTGCAAGCTGCTTCCAGGAAAAGCAAGATGTGAAAGTACCAGTAAGTCACAAGGCCACATGGCAATGAATAGATTAATGGAAATGGGCTGAGGTAAGTTGTAAAAGCTAGCTAGCAAGAAGCCTAAGTCAAAAGGCCATAGAATTAGTAATTAATATAAGCCTCTATGTAATTATTTTATAAACAGTTGCAGGAGCAGGCAGAGCACAGGAAGACTGCCATCTATAGTCATAAGTTTAGAAAAGTAGTAAATGTTTTTGGTTGTATTCCATTGCACTAAAAAGATAAGGTGTCTTCTCCTGGACATAAATAATAGACAATGGACACTCTGGATTTGGTTTTGTTTTTTGTTTTTAAGATTAAAAAGAGGTTTTTATTTTCAGCTAAGAGACTTATTTTTGCATTGGAATTTAAATCTAGCATAATTGTGACTAACATTGTAGTTTAATCATGTAAAGATGTTCAAATTTTTTTAGTATTTTTTAAAGAAATTTTCTCCAAAATGACTTGTCCACAGAGTAGAATTTTTTAAGTACTGAGAATTTTAATTAAAAAAACTTGATACTTCCCTGTATCTTATGATAATTATATAGAAAATGCAACTTACTGAATTGAGGTCAGAAAAAAAGGTGATTGTGGACAGGGACAGAAACTGTTGTGCTTAAAAATAAAACAAAACCACACATTGCAACTAAAAAAATAAAACAGGCTATAAGTTGATCAGAATTCATCAGTAGTAGAGTTTAATCCCATGGTACTATACTGTTATCTGTCAAACATTCACACAATTAAAAGAAAATATTTTCTGTCATTTCCATGGTGCTTGAACATTCCAGTGGAGCAGGCAGCCCACACAAGGCCAAGGAGATTTAAAATATTCAGTACAAGTATGCATCTGACAATCTGAACATTTAGTATAGGTTAGAACAATTTTGCCCTAACAAGTGTATTGGTTAAAATGAACACTGCCAAATATTACAGAAGAGGGCATACCTTCCCACTATCTTACAAAGTGTTTTTTAAAGCTTAATATTATAAAGATAATTTGCATGACAGAGCTTTCCATTGTTATTAGTTATATCTCCTGAGAAATGAAGAGGGGCATGATTGAACACCACCCACTAGCAAGGTAGTTGTGGGTTTGTTTTTTGTTTTGTTTTGTTTTGTTTTTTTTTTTTGCAGTAATGGGATGGTGGGGGGGCATGCTGAGATTGTGGCACAGGCATGTTTGTTACCTTTAGAACACATCTGTTCAGGACTCAAGAGAACTGATCAATTTTTAGTCAAAAAAAAAAGGATCTTTATCATAGCCAATGTCAAGAAAATATTTGAAAGGGAGAAAGGGAGCCTGGATTATGTCTGGCCATTCCTAACAATAGCTCATCAGGGTATCAGAGACAACATCACTCAGAAGAAAGTCTCACTGTGTACTTCTATCCCCTGTTAGAGGTATGGGGATCTATAAAGTTTTGAACTATATTAGGACAAGTATTGTGTAAAACTTTTGAATGAAAATCTTATTTCATTCTCAAACACCACCTTCACTTTTGAAAGGATTTATAATATAAGAGGCTGACATTTACAACTAGCTGCTTTTAATAAATTATTTTAAAAGTATAAACAGCTTTAACTGCATGTGATTTCGGTTGTTCCTGAAGTGACTCATTAGTCATTACTCATTTCTTGAACAGTCCCTAAGGGTATTTGTGTCTGAAATCATATGAGGAAGGATGCCTGATATTTAGTAGATGCCATAAAGTTATCATGTTAACATTGGAACCTTATATGCAAAATTTCTAAAGATAGAAAAAAATTAAAACATTTAGGCACACTTTCCTCATGCTTTCATCCATATTTGACTTCTCACTTGTCTAAAGCCATCATTTCTTCAGATTTACAGAGTAATGTGCTATGTCTGCAGGCCTTATCTTTTAATGCATATAATATGGACATCTAAATGTATGTCTCAAATAAGGAAATGTGTATCAAACAAAATGAAAGCTCCTTTTACTATGAAAATGACTTTGCCCAAAAGAAAAATGAACAGAAGGAATGAATAGGAATTCAAAATTTATTTTGAAATAATAAAATTGTAAAAAAAAAAAAAACATTTGCAAGATTTTATAAAATAAATGCTTAATTTTATCTTCATGAGACTACCAGGATGAAGCTGCTGTAATCTTACTATTCTTCTTTATTTTCAAATAATGTCCAAAACTTACCTATTAAACAGTTCTAGTCAGGCAGGGAAACAAAATGCAAATATACTTCAATTTAAGAGTACAAGTTTTCAACATTACCATTCTTTGATTAAAAATACACATCATTAAAATGTGAAAAGGACAGATAAAAGTTCTGCAATGTTCATCATCCACGATGAGAGTTTTATAATTGTTAGTATATGTATTTGTGTATTGCACATATGTATATGTGAATTTGTGATATATATATATATATATATATATATGGCATTTAATTGTATTAGTTCAGTAAAATATGTTTAATATTTTGATATATTTTGCTAATTTGTAGATGTAAAAGTATAGATATGTATATGATATTTTACTTTATGAATGTATAATAGTTTATTAAGCATTTTTTTGTGGCTAATGTGATAAAACACCCTGACCAAAGCAACTTGGAGGAGAAAGAGTTTGTTTTGTGTAGATGTAACCAACCGTCTTATTAAATAAGAAACACAGAACCAGTGTAAAAGAGAAAGCCAAGAGGTCAGAGCTCAGAGCTAAAACCTTACCCTTCTTCCTGCGGTGGTCCTACCTCTCCAAAAGAGAGCTACTTCCTGTGTGTTTGTCTTTAATATAGTCTTTCTGTTCTGCCTTTTCATTGGTTGTAAACCCAAACACATGACTGCCTCGTCACTGCCTGTAAGTACAGCCCTCCAGGTCTTAAAGGCTTGTGTCTCCAATGCTGGCTGTATCCCTGAACACACAGAGATCTACCTACCTCTTCTACCAAGTGCTGGGATTAAAGGCATGTGCCACCACCGCCACGCTCTTGCTATGGCTCTAATAGCTCTGACCCCTGGGCAACTTTATGTATTAATATACAATTAAAATCACATTTCAGTACAAATAGAATACCACCATATTTCCCCTTTTCTATTTTAATAAAAAGAAAAAAAGCAAAAGGTTATAACTAACAAAAGAAAAACTGTATACAAAAGTACAATAACTATATATAATATATACAGGCAATAAATACCTAAACAATGTCTAGTCCATTTGTACTTGACAAATCAGAGAAAATAATTCCATTATCTATCCTATTTTGGCAAGTCTAAAATATATCTAATTCACTTTCCATTCTAATTAATCTTCAACTATAACTAACTAATTTTCAACTATAACTAACTAATCTTCAACTCCCTCAGAGACCCAAGAAGGAAATAATATTAGCTAACAAAAATAAAAACAGGAAGTGCATGCAAGAAACTTCCAAAAAATTTGTGAGTTGACAGAAACAGCCAGCTGCCTGGACAGTCACCTGAGGTTTCTCTGCAGTGTTGGGGCATCATCTTCAGCCTATAGGCTTAGCATATCTGACAGACTCATTTGTGAAGTAGGATGTACACAAGGTCAACAGTTCACTCTCACATTGGGTGAGAGCAGTCCATGTACCAAAAACACCTGAATTTCACTAGTGTCATGTCATGATTCAGGATTTTAAATTCTGGAAATTGTTGACTTTTTTTAAATTCAGCTGTCCATTCTTCTTGGCTGTGTATATATGGCTTCATCTCAGCATCCCCTTCTTCTCCACATCCCTCTAATAGATGCCAGTCTATTGAGAGGCATGAGTATAGTTACTCTTCAAGAATAACTGTTTCAGCTGCTGTTCCATTGCACAACAGAAGCCATCGGCCCACTGCCTGTTCAGCTGCCTTCAAAGAAAAGGGCACTGTACCTTTTCTGGATTGTGAAGGCCACTTCAGGGATGGTGCCATATTGTCCTGGCCTCAGAAGATGCCTTTTGATAAAGCCATATCCACACTTGTTTTGGCAACAATCAGTAGTCCTTTGTTTCATGTTCTGTCTGTCCATTTTGTCCTGTTGATTCGAGGATAGTTTGTTGTCCAGTGGCTAACCTTTGCCACAATGAAAGTTAACGCCATATGCAGTTTCTTCGATGCCCATATTTTCTCTGAAGTAGATTGGTACTGCCAGGAGCCAACATGTCTCAAAAAAGAAAAATTTCTAAGTTATTAAAATATTTTAAATGCCATATTCTGTTGATCTCTGAAGGGTTTGAAGATGACCTGTCTATCTAAAATATATCTGCTCAATTTTTTTTTTTTTTTTTTTTTTTTGGTTTTTCGAGACAGGGTTTCTCTGTGTAGCTTTGCGCCTTTTCCTGGAACTCACTTGGTAGCCCAGGCTGGCCTCGAACTCACAGAGATCCGTCTGGCTCTGCCTCCCGAGTGCTGGGATTAAAGGCGTGCACCACCACCGCCCGGCGTATCTGCTCAATTTTTAAAACATATTTAATATGACTATAAGTTCTATTGTAATGTCTAATTACTAACTTTCATTTCTTTATATCCTAATAGTTGGTAATAATAACATTCAAGGATCAGAAAATTTCATTACATTGTTAAATGAATGGTATAAATACAATTAGAAATATACATATAGCATTTTCTAACAATATCAATTTCAAATTTGTATACAATATAAAACAATCTAATCCAATGTAAAGTATTTAAAACTAGTAATTGTCTTTTTCTTTTCTTTTCTCTTTTCTCTCTTTCTTTTTTTTAAGCAAGAACCTTAAATCTAATCTCCTTTGCTTAGCCTTTTTCCTAACCCTTGACAACAACTTGTAACCAACCCCCCTAAACAATGAAAATTATCCCAGAAGCAAAACCCACTAAAAAGACCAAAAAACCACCCGCCCCACACCACCTCTTTGGGAATGTGGGCATCGTATTCTTAAAATTCCTGCTGGGTATGGGCGAAGTTATCTTTATCCTTGTAGTTCAAAGTTGATCTGTAGATGATGTTTGTCAGCTTAATGATATTATTATTGTCCACATGGAATTGTTGTTGTTGTGGAGCCCCATCTTCTTCCTGGAGACTTCAGGTGATGTTAGGCCTGGCCGTGATTTCCTGCAGAAAACTGATAACACAAAGATGTATATATGCAGCTAATTGAAGCCTTTTTTCTAGAATTAGTTAGTACTCTATATGATCCTTCATATCTTAACAAAGTTTAAAATGTATATATATACATATATATATATTATTAATTATATAATTACATATATATTATATATAATATACTATAATATAATATACATATATATTAATATATATAATTATAATTATATATATATTAATTATATAATTATATATTATTAATATAATACATATATATATTAATCTTGTAAATTTTGATACAAAATTCATACTTTAAGAAAAGTTTAAAGAATGAGAATAGAATCAAAAAGTTGAGATTAGTAATACAATAGTCCCTTAATTAATTTGGCTTTTGTCCTGTCCCATAGCAGAAGATGGCTCTTTTATTCTGGCATGATACAGGGAGTTTGCATTTTCCTTTTAACAACATGCTTGAGTTTAAAGAAGAAGAGAGCCATTCTGCCATTCTCCAACTCCAAAGTCAGCTTTAAATTTTAATTGAACTGGAACTCTTAGAAGACCAATAGTGTTAAATCTTTAGAGAAAAGCAGAAACAAACATTTAGGAAGACATAAAATTTTTTAGATAATATATACCCATACACCATTTCACTCTGTATCCTGGAATAGATGACTTCTCCATTTTCATCAGTTGTCTCATTTGTCCAGTGTTCTTCAGATTCCTTAACCTTCATTCTCCTAAAAGACAAAAACAAAAACCTTTCCCCAAGACTAATTTTGGGGATGATCCTTTTTGGCAGGTTATTATCTGATTACAGGAAAAGGCATGTGTTACTGGTACAAGTTAGTTTCAATTGGATGTTCATGCAGGTTGATGAACTATCGCCTCCTCTAATGTAGAGGTCTCTCTTATTCAAATCGAACCTTTATCAATTTTGATGGTACCCACAGTTTATCTTCTCCTGTAGAAACAAAAGCAAAACCTCATCCTCAATGTAATACATACCCTGAGTTCTGTTTGATCTTTCTATAACTGCTTGACCTGTAGGATTATGTGGTATACCTGTAATATGCTTTATATTGTAATAAGCAAAAAGCTGTTTCATTTTAACAGAGACATATGATGGAGAATTTTCAGTTTTGATTTGGGCAGGTATACCCATGATGGCCATAACTTCTAGCAAATGAATAATTACAGAATCAGCTTTTTCAGAACCCAAAGCAGTTGCCCATTGAAATCCTGAATGAGTATCAATGGTATGGTGTACATATTTCAGTTTTCCAAATTCTGCAAAGTGAAACACGTCCATCTGCCAGATTTCATTCCTCTGAGTACCCTTTGGGTTACATCCTGCTGGTAATGGCGTTTGATTGTAGAAGGAACAAGTAGGACATTTCTTTACTATTTCTTTGGCTTGTTGCCAGGTTATGGAAAAATCCTTTTTTAAACCTTTACTATTGACATGATGTTTTTTATGAAATTCTGATGCCTCCAAAACATTTCCTATCAATAATTTATCAATCTCATCATTGCCTTGTGCTAGAGGGCCTGGCAGACCAGTATGGGATCGATTGTGAGTTATATATAAAAGATGACTCCTTTTCCTGATTGTATCTTGTAATTGAATAAATAGTGAAGCTAATTCTGAAGCATCACGGATAAATTCTGCAGTCTCAATATGTAATACTACTCTTTCAGCATACTGAGAGTCAGTTACTAGGTTGAGATGTTCTGAAAAATTCATTAATACCAACAGAATGGCATACAATTCTGATTTTTGAAATGAATTATAAGGACTTTGAACCATTTTACCTAAGTTTTCTGATTGGTAACCTGCCTTTCCTTGTTTGTTGGCATCTGTATAAAATGTACAAACTCCAGATATGGGTTTTTCCTGTACAATTCGAGGCAAGATCCAATCCGCTCTTTTTATAAGATCAATTCTATCACTTTTGGGATATTTGCTGTTAATTTCTCCCAAAAAATTACTGCAAGCTCTTTGTCAAGGTTCACTTTCTGTCCATAATTTTTCAATGTCCTCCTTAGTTAAATTATGATAATTTCTGCTGGGTCTATTCCTGCTAATTGACGAACTCTCAATTTTCCTTTCCAAATCAAGTCAGAGATTCTTTCCACATAAGTTTTTAATTTTTTATTTGGTTTATTTGGTAACAATATCCATTCCAATATAATATCTTCCCTCTGCATTAATATTCCAGTAGGAGAATGCCTAGAAGGTAAAATAACCAAAATGCAATCCAGCTTTGGATCAATACAATCCATGTGCCCTTCATGTACTTTCTTTTCTACCAAGGCCAGTTCTTTCTCAGCTTCAGGTGATAATTCTCTTGGACTATTTAAGTCCTTATCACCTTCTAAGGTTTTGAACAAATTATTCACTTCATCATTTTTTACCCCAACAATAGTTCATAGATGAGAAATATCTCCAAATAATCTTGGAAAGTCATTAAGGGTCTGTAGTCTATCTCTCCTAATTTGTACCTTTTGGGGTCTAATTTTTTTGTAGCTCTATTTTATATCCTAAATAATTAATAGAATCTCTTCTTTGTATCTTTTCAGGAGAAACTTGTAATCCCCAGCAAGGCAAAATTTTCTTTACTTCTTCAAACATTCTTCCTAAAGTATCTGCATTTGAGTCAACTAGTAAAATATCATCCATATAACGATAAGTTATACATTTAGGAAATTTTTTACGTATCACTTCCAATGGCTGTTGTACAAAATATTGGCACAGAGTTGGGCTATTCATCATTCCCTGTGGGAGGACCCTCCATTGAAATCTTTTAACCAGATGAGAATTATTATAAGTAGGCACTGTGAAGGCAAATCTTTCTCTGTCTTTTTCTTGTAAGGGTACTGAAAAGAAACAGTCTTTGAAATCAATAAGTATGTGAGGCCATCCTTTTGGTAACAGATTAGGCAAAGGAATTCGAGATTGTAGAGAGCCCTTTGGCTGAATTACTTTGTTAATTGCTCTAAGGTCTGTTACCATTCTCCATTTACCAGATTTCTTTGTAATAACAAATACAGAGAATTCCAAGGGCTGGTTGAACCTTTCCTGCAGCCATACAGGATGGTTGATTCTTCAATGTGCTGAGCATTTAACTGTTCTTCTAACAGCTCTTCTAAAGCTTGGAGTTTCTTTGTTGTTAAGGGCCATTGCTGAACCCATACAGGCTTGTCTGTTAACTATTTTAAAGGTAGAGCTGTTGGTGTCTTTGGAAGATCATCAGTTGTTGTGCCCTGTTCTTGTATAATATGGATGCTTGGGGACCATTCATTAGAATAATATCTTCTAATATTTCTCTCAGTAACATGTGCTAGTTTATGATTTGTTTCTGAGATTGGAAGGATGTTAATCTGAGTATTCCCTTGTTGTAACAAGTCTCTACCCCACAGGTTCATAGCTATGTTAGCCACATATGGTTTTAATTTTCCCCTCTGTCCTTCTGGACCTATACATTCGAGCCATCTTGCACTCTGTTTCACCTGAGATAAGGTCCCAATTCCTAACAGTTGAACGTTTACCTCCTGAAGAGGCCAAGTTGGATACCAAAATTCTGGTGCAATTATGGTAATGTCCACACCTTTTTCTACCAGACAACAAAACACCTTTATTTTTTTCGCTAATTTTGGTCTTTGTTCATTAATAGAAGTTTGCCAAAAATTTTTCTTTATGTTTTCTCCTGAATTTTCTATTCTCTCTGTTTCATCATCCTGACCAGCATTATTTATTCCAATAGGCATTTGATTATTTAATCGTTCTGAGCAGGGGTTTCCTCTACGGCTGCAGGAAAGTTTTGAACTGGATTTGCTATGGGGGCCTGCATGAGGCCCCTCTGGGAATTTCCCGAGGACTGAGGCAAAGGATTACCCTATCTGTCCTTTGTTGATCTACATTCATTGGTTCAGTGTTTTCCCTTACCACATCTTCTGCATATGCCAGAAGGAAGGAGCATTCTGTTGCCATTGTTCCTTGAAGAAACATTGTTTCTAGGAATGACTTGTTTACAGTCCCTCTTCAAATGTCCTTGCTTTCCACATCCAAAACGTCTAACATTCCTCAAACCTTTTGAAATTGCTTCTCCTACCCACATATCATCATGCTCATGAGCCTCAACATTAGCCGTGTCTCCAATCCAATCTTCCAAAGGTGCAGACCTTGCCTTTAACAGCCTGATTATTCTTTTGCATGCTGCATTCACATTCTCAAAGGCCAAAGATTCAATTATTATCTTACTAGCTTCTGAATCCGAGACCATTCTCTTTACTGCTGAAGCCAGTCTTTGCAAAAAATCTGTGAAAGATTCTTTTGGGCCTTGCATAACCTTTGTAAATGACTCAGTTTTTTTCCCTGATTCCTCAAGTCTGTCCCATGCATTCAAGGCTGCTGTTCAACAAAAAATTAGGGTTTGGACATCATATAAACATTGTGTTTTTACTGAAGCATATTGGCCTTCTCCAATAAGATGATCCTGGCAAACTTGTATTCCTTTATCCCTCCATTGTTTTTCTGTTTTTAGCCTCATCTTTGAACCAAGTTAAAAATTGAAGCCTCTGGCTGGGTTCAAGAACAGCTTGTGCCAGCTCCCACCAGTCCTGTGGTACAATCCTATTATATGTTGACCAAGAGTTTAACATTTGCTTTACATATGGGGAATGCATGCCATAAGATACTATTGCCTCCTTAAACCTTCATAAATTCAACATTTCAATTGGAGCCCAAATATTTTGTGTAGTATTTTGATCAGGCAACGGCTGTATGGTTACAGGATAAATTAAGGTTGACTGTATGAAAACAGGCTTTCTTTATGTAACCTTATGATCCAAACTTGAAACAATTTCACTGTTAATTTCTTCTGTCTGAATTTTTACAGGTTTAACAAGTTTTTCTAAAGCTGTCATCCTGGCACTTAAATTGACTATCTTTTTAAATAGTAAAATGAGGATAAGCATAGTAATAAACTGCATAATTCAATCAATATTAATCTTTCATATAGTTGTTCCATTGTCAGACTGCCTAAAATTTCAAACAAAACCCATTCTTCCAATGTACACATAAAACCCATTTTTTTAAAAAAATGTGGAAAAAATGTCTCTTTTAAATAGTTTCCTTTAAAATATCTGATATGTTGTGACTTACAAAATCTGTGTAGAAGAGTAGAAATCCGAGTGAATTTCAAAACAGCCACCTAGTGTCCGAGGTGTGAATCCAGAGAGAGAGAGAGAGAGAGAGAGAGAGAGAGAGAGAAAGATCAAGGAAACGTAGCCATCTAAAGCTTAAATCCACCCACATGTTCCCACTTGAGCCGAGTCAAGGCTTGGCTCTTGCTTCCTTAAGCTCCGACCATGTGTGTGGGCTTTACAGGCAAGGGCCCTGTTCGGCAGGATAGGTTGAGTTGTTTGTAGCACCTGCTATAAGCAAGTAGCTCACGGTTAGTCCGACCTGAGGCCAAGTCAACCTGGGCCTGGGCTAGGTAGCCGACTGCCTGGGCTAGGGAGCCACCCGCCCTTGTGGGAAACCAGACCTGCCACCAAGGCAAGCAGTTTTTAATGGATTCTTGTCATGTTGGCCACCAGATGTAGATGTAACCAACCGTCTTATTAAATAAGAAACAGAGAACCAATGTAAAAGAGAAAGCCAAGAGGTCAGAGCTCAGAGCTAAAACCTTACCCTTCTTCCTGCTGTGGTCCTACCTATCAGAAAGAGAGACCTACTTCCTGTGTGTTTGTCTTTAATATAGTCTTTCTGTTCTGCCTTTCATTGGTTGTAAACCCAAACACATGACTGCCTCATCACTGCCTGTAAGTACAGCCCTCCAGGTCTTAAAGGTGTGTGTCTCCAATGTTGGCTGTATCCCTGAACACACAGAGATCTACCTACCTCTTCTACCAAGTGCTGGGATTAAAAGCATGTACCACCACCGCCATGCTCTTGCTATGGCTCTAATAGCTCCTACCTCTGGGCAACTTTATTTATTAATATACAATTAAAATCACATTTCAGTACAAATAGAATACCACCATATTTTTAGCTTACAGTTTCAAAGGAGTACAGTTCATCATGGTGGAGGAGAAATGACAGTAGGGCTATAAAGTCTCAAAGCCTATTCTGAATGACACACTTCCTCTAGTGAGGCTCTATCTTCTTTCTTTCTTTTCTTTTTTTTTTTTTTGTTTTTTTTTTTTTTTTTGAGACAGGTTTTCTCTGTGTAGCTTTGTGCCTCTCCTGGAACTCATTTTGTAGGCTGCCCTCGAACTCACAGAGATCCACCTGCCTCTGCCTCCTGAGTGCTGGGATTAAAGGCGTGTGCCACGACCACCTGGCCTATCTTCTTTCTTACAAGTGCCACTATCTGGGAATGAAACATTCATTCAAACTCCTAAGTCTTAAGTCAGAACTCAGAATAGCAAACTTTGAGCTAATACTGTTTCTTTCTCCTGTTCCCTTCACTTTCTGCAAGAATTTTGTTCTAGGTGGATAGAAGACCAGGCAGGCTCCATAGCTGTTGTGTGTGGCTCAGCTTTCCACATACAACATTTTAAAAAGCCATACACATTTGAAACTTGCAGATTCATGTTTAGTTTATGTGCTTGGTTTTCTATATTATAAAGTTAATAAATGAGGTTGTATTTTAACTGACTTTAAAAAACTTATTCAAGTTCAGTTATTGAAGTTTTTAGTCATATATAATCAGTGCTCCTGTGTTTCCAAGTAAGTAAGACCAACTTTTGTGCTTAACATCAATTACATGAAAGTTATCAGGAAGAGGAAGAAACTTTTTGGGACAGGAGAACACAATGGATATGTGTAAATACGATGAAAGTGTATAATGTACCCAAATAATGATGTCATAAAAATTATTGTTTTGTGCAATTTAAGCCATATATAGTGCATATTGGGGCCATTAGCTCTCACTGGTTCAGATGTATTTGCATCTGTTTTCCAAAAGTGAGTCCTCTGAGAGAGCAGGTAACCTTTTGGGAGGTTTGATAATTCCTTATTTACTCAAACCCTCCCTCAGCAGGTAAGACAGTCATTATGGAAAGTATGGGACATTGGGTCTCAGTCAGTGGACTCACTTCTAGTGAAAGTTTATGTGAATGCTGGGAATCTTCAGGGATCACACAGACTGTTTGAAGATGTCATTCCTAGAGCTGTTTACAGAGAGTTATTCTCAACTTGTAACTGATGACACATGGAATTCTTAGATACATTCTTAAAGTCAGTCTCCAAATTTTTTTAAAGAAATGGATTTTATTTATTTCTTTTTTAAGCAAACATGATTGTGTCTGATTACTGGAACAACTCATAAATATGGGGAAAACTTGGGAAACATGATACATAATTTAAAAATGTCAGCAGAAAAAAAGACTATCTATACTTTTATTCAAAGGTAAAGTCTCTTTATATTTTGGTGTATTTTTCAGTGATTTTTTTTTATGTAATCTGACTTTAATCACTTATATCTAGAACTATTGCTTATATTAGTAAATATTTTACTTCAATATTATTTTGAAGGCTCTATCATACATTATATATAATTTTATTCTGGTGTAATAATATTTAATTAATTGTACATTGGTGGACTCTGATTTTTTGACTACCCCTAATCATCCCAACAGGCATTTTTTAGTTCAATTGCTACTATCCAGTCAGAATAAATTTCAAAATCTAGTATATGATACAATTTTTAAAGATTTGCTATGTAGAATCCAATTTTTATAGATGCTTCGCTTTTCAACCAAAAATGTTTGTTCTTGCTTTGGCACTAGAATGTTGCCTGCTTTTTTTCTTGTTTGAATGAGTGATATACTAAAGGGAATGTACCCAGGGAAGCACAGAATGCACTAAGACAAATGCCAAACTATTCTCTGACAAAGTAACTTGCTCAAGCATAAGCACATCTAATTCATCTGGAAGATTCTGTTGTATTGGCCATTCCAACTAGTTAAGAACTCATCACATGACTTAAATTTATCAAATAATAATGAATATCAGAATAGGATGGGATGAGAAAATACAATCTTCTTGTGACTAGTATGATGAAAAGCTAGCTCCTGGAATTCTGTAGCCTCATTGCCTCCTGACAGTAATCAGCTTCAGCACACTGCTGAGAAAGAGGGGTGCAGAATGTGGCTCCATCACCATGTAGTCATGTCTAAAAATAAGCCTCTCTCTGTCATTTAAAACATGTGAGTCAGTTAATCTCTCACAAAGTTATATTTGAATCTGTTTTTTTGTTATTTTCAACCAAAAATTGAGCTAATACATATATATGCATGTATATGAGTGCATATACATTTTAATAAAAATTCCTTTATAAGTAAATTGTCCATAATCTTCTAAGTACTTATAATTAATATAATTTGGTCAAAAATTCTTTCTTAGTATACAAGCAAAAAGGTAGAATATTGTTCTTTTAGTGTACATTTAATTATGTGTAATGCTGCTTGGTTTCCATTCATTTATTGGATTCTGTTTCCTGTTCTGTGACCAACTCCATTTTCTACAGTAATTTTAAATTTTATCTTCATGAATTACTTTGTGTGGAACAAAATGAAAGAGGCTTCCAGTAATATTTACTGAAATGCACCCATGGTGGTTACTTGTTCTTAAATTCTAAATATGCTATGTTCATGTATCAGAAATATTAAGGCTTTTTAGTTTAAAATGTGTCACTTTTTCTTTAACAAACCTTGCTTATTATTAATCATTTTTCTTAAAAAGGAGAAAAATACTGTATTTTCCTCTAGTGCTATATTTTTGTGTTTGCTTTACATTTAATGTCCTTTGATCTTTACTTTTTTAATTTATTCTTCTCTCATAAAATACATTCTGACCAAAGACTTCCCTCCCTCTGATCCTCTCAGTTCCACCTCTTCCCCTCTCCTCCATATCCACTGATCCTCCTTTTCTCTTCAGAAAAGAGAAGGCTTCCCAGGGATATCAACCAAACACAGCATAACAAGATGCAATAAGACTAGGCACCAACCCTCATATGAAGACTGGATGAGCCAAACCAGTTTAAGGAAAACAGTACCAAGAACAGGCAAAAGAGTCAGAGATACCCCCATTCCAATAGTTAGGAGTTCCACAAAATCCCCAAGTTAAATGACCAGAATATACATTCAGAGAACATAGCATAGACTCATGGATGCTCTGTGATTGCTACTTCAGTCTCTGTGAATCCCTATAAATGATGTATAGTTGATTCTGTGGACCATGTTCTCTTGTATCCTCCACCCATCTAGCTCCACAATCTTTCCTTCCCTTCTTCTGTAAAGTTCTTAGAGCTCTGTCTAATGATTGGCTATGATCCTCTGTATCTGCTCCCACCAGCTGCTGGAGAAACAATCTCTGATAATGATCGGGTTAGGCACCAATCTATGAGTCTACCAGAATATCACTAGGAATATCTATCTACCTATCTATCTATCTATCTATCTATCTATCTATCTATCTATCCATCTATCTATCATCTATCTATCTGTCTATCTATTTATTTTTAATTAATTAATTAATTGATATATTTATTTATTTTGACAGTTGTGTTTGCTACTACCATAGGTCTCTGGGCCATCCAGTTCCCTGTTCCTCACCATCCAGGCAGTATCAAGCATGGGCTCCCTCTGGAGGTCTGGGCCTCAAGTTAGATAGTCATCAGATGGCAAATCCCACAAGTTCTGAGCCACCATTGTCCAACTACATCTTGCAGGCAAGACAAATTGTAGGTCAAAGATTTTGTGACTGGGGTTGGTGTCCTAGTCCCACCATTGGAAGCCTTATCTTGACACAGAAGACTGCCAGTTCAAGTTCTATATCCTCCATTCTTAGGAGTTCTCACTAGGGTCACCCTCCTAGGTTCCAGAAAGTTTCCACTGCACTAGGTTTCCAAATTGCCCACAAAGCCCCCCAATTCCATTTCTCTCACCTCATATTTCCCCCCCTTCCTTCCCTCCCTTCCCCACCTGATCCCTCCTGTTCACATCCCCACCCAACTCCAGTCCACCAGCAAAATTGATGCTCTTTCCTCTTCCCAGGGAGATCGTGTGTCTCCCCTTGAGCCCTCCTTCTTGCTTGGCCTGTCTGGGTCTGTGGATTGTAGCATGATTATCCTTTTTTAGCAGCTGATATCCACTTATAGGTGCGTACATAGCATGTTTGTTTTTCTGGGTCTAGGTTGCCTCCCTCAGGATGGTTTTTGCTAGTTTCATCCACTGCCTTCAAATTTCATGATCTAAATGTTAACAGCTGAGTAATACTCCATTGTGTAAATTATCACATTTGCTTTATCCATTCTCATGTTGGGGGACATCAAGGTTGGTTCTAGGTTCTGGCTAATATAAATAAAGCCCCTATGAACATAGTTGAGTAAATGTCCTTGTAATATGGTGATTCACTTTTGAGTATGTGCTTAAGGGTGGTATAGCTGGGTCTTGACATAGATCAATTCATAATTTTCTGAAGAACTGCCATATTGGTTTCCATAGTGGCTGTACAAGTTTGAAGCACCATCAGCAATAAAGGAGTATTCACCTTACTCCACATACTTGCCAGCCTGAGCTGTCACTTGTGTTTTGATCTTAGCCATTCTGACAGGTTTAAAATGGAATCTCAAAGTAGTTATTTATATTTCCTTGATGGCTAAGCATGTTGGACATTTCTTCAAGTGTTTCTCAGCCATTTGAAGTTGGTCTATTGAGAATTTTCTTTTAGATATGTACCCCATTTTTTAACTGGATCATTTCATTTGTGGATGTGTAGTTTCTCAAATTCTTCATATATTTTAGATATTACCCCTCTATCATACATGGAGTTGGATAAAAACCTTTTCCCTTTCTATAGGCTGCCATTTTGTCCTATTGTCAGTGTCTTTTGCCTTACAGAGCCTTTTAGTTTCATGAGATCACATTTTTTAATTGTCAATCTTAATGCCTGTGCTATGGGTGTTATGTTCAGGAAATTGTCTCCTGTGTCAATCTTTCATGATTATGTCCCACTTTCTCTTCCTTTAGGTTCAGTGTATCTGGTTTTCTGTTGAGGTTTTTGATCCACTTGAACTTGAGTTTTGTGCAGAGTAATAGACTGGATATATTTATTTGCCTTCTTCTACATGCAGACATCCAGTTAGACCAGCACCATTTGTTGAAGATGTTTTCTTTTTCCCATTATGTATTTCAGGATTTACTGTAAAAAGATTAGGTGTCCATAGGTGTGTGGATTTATGTCTGGGTCTATAGTTTGATTCTATTGATCAATCTGTCTGTTTATATGGCAATACCATGCAGTTTTTTTACTATAGCTCTGTATTGCTGTATAATAATCCTTATGTACAATGTAAAAATGTGTTGCTCTCATTGTTAATAAAAAAAGCTGTTTGGCTAATAGCTAGGAAGGATTTTGGGACAGAGAGAATGTTGGGAAGAAAGGTGGAGTGTGAGGAGCCTCAAGCAGCTACAGAGGAAACAGGACATATAGAAAATAAAGTAACAACCTATGAGCCATGTAGTAGCACTTATATTAGAAATATGGGTTAATTTAAGTGGTAAGAGATAGTAATAAGCCTGAGCTATCCACTAGCATTTATAATTACTAATAAGTCTCTGAATGGTTATCTGGGAGCAGCTGCCAAGACAGAGAAACTCAGCCTATATATGGCACCCAATGTGGGGCAGGCACCTACATTCACATAAGATCTGAGAAAGCTTTAAAAAGGTTCTAAACACACAAAAATGGAGCCAAATGTGGCTTCCTAGTTTCATTTCTCTCATGCTAGTCACAGTACATAGACATATCTCCTCAAAGCTGCCTGTATTCCATGAGCTAAGCTACATGGTAGTTTCCCACAGTCTCTCACACAGGCTGTCCATGGGTCCTACACACACACACACACACACACACACACACACACATTATATATATATATATATATATATATATATATATATATATATGATAGATAGATAGATAGATGATAGTCTTTAAAGACTTCAAAGATCTACAGAATATGACATTTAGTATGTTTAATTACCTAAGGCTTTTCATGAAAGTGAGACATGTCTGCTCATGACAGCACCCATTTACTTCAAAAGAAGATGATGGGCATCGAAGAACCTCCATACAGAGTTTGCTTTCTTTATGGCAAGAGTTAGCCATTTGGGCATAGAAACTGCCCTTGCCTCAATTGTTGACACTATACTATCCAAACTGGACCAGCGGAATGCAAAAGAAAGTGACTGCCAAACTGCCAAACTGTCAAGATAAGGTAGGGCAGTCCTTCAAAATTCCCTGCTTTTCAAAAATGTCTATCGCAAGTTTTCCTGTGTCCTTCCCAGTCCTGCAGCCACTCAGACCCAAGTAAACAGACAAAGGCTTATATTACTTACAAACTGTATAGTCTATAGCAGGCTTCTGGCTAGGTAGCACCTATATCTTAAATAAACCCATAATTATTAATCTATGTATTGCCACATGTTCTGTGGCTTTTCCTGCATCCCATTACATGTTGCTCCTTGGGTGGCTGGCTCACCTCTCTTCTTTCTGCCTTTCTTCTTCCTGCCTCTCTCTTCAATTTCCCACCTAGTTATAACCTGACTTGCCATAAGCCAACAGCTATTTTATCAAACAACCAGAGCAACACATATTCACAACATATGGAAAGATATCTCACATCATATAAGAGGCCTGTAGGTCAATGCTGGATGCCCCAATGTTACAAAAATAACTTTGAGTTACTGTGCAGGTAGCCAGATGTCTCTGTCATTAGATAACACTACACCATTCTTGGGTCACTGGAGAATTAATCTTAAAAGGTCTTATTAATAAAAACAAACTCAGGGCCAGGTATTGGGGTGAACACTGAAAGATAAGAGAAACAGACCAGCCACAGCTAATCTCACCTCGCCAACTCCTCAGCTGATCCTGTTTCCTCAGACTAGAAGCCTCTGTGTCCTCATCCGAATGAATTTCAGCTGAACTGCTGCTCAAAAGACTGAAAGCTTAACCAGGCTCTAGTTCTTGGTCCTCAGGCCTTATAAACCTTTCTGCTTCCTGCTGTCACTTCTTGTGATTAAAGGCATGTATCACCATGCCTGGCTGTTTCCAGCATGGCTTTGAATTCAGAGATCCAGTTGGATCTCTGCCTCCAGAATGCTAGGATTAAAGGTGTGTGTGCCACCATTTTCTGGCCTCTATGTCTATCTAGCGGCTGTTCTGTTTTCTGATCAAAGATAAATTTATTAAGGTGAACAATATATTGGGGAGCACAATATCACCACAGGTCATTGAGGGAACTAAAGACTAAATAATTAAAGTTTTCCTTAGTTATGATAAAAAGGTAAGTCGGGTATAAATCTGTAGGCACACAGAGATAAGATAAATAATAGAATATTTTCTCTAAATTTGCCAAATACAAATGGACTGAATATTGTAACTGTAATTCTTATTTGATAACTGTTTTTGTTGTATACAATTTTACTATATTAAAGTTAAAACCTTCCTTTTTTATTTAGACAAAAGGGGGAAATGCTGTGGAATAATCCTTCCACACACTGTGAAAATGTGTTGCTCTCATTGTTAATAAAAAGCTGATTGGCTGATACCCTCCTTCCAAGAGTGAATGACATTAACCAACAGCCCAGCTATGATGACCTTTGCCAACAATACCAGTCAAACTCCTGAAGATGGTGGCAGTTTGGCTCAGAGAGTAGTCCTTCACAATAACAGCTAATTACAATCCCAGAAGCTATGGATTACTAAATGGAAAATCTAAATGCTAGGTATGAGATACCCCCTTAAATAGTTTTCTAGGAAGGCTCTAGAACAATACAGGTTATTGTCATTGCTTTTAGTTGCTCACTGGAATTAGATAGTAACACTCTGTTGCTGAAGAAACCATATTACTTTGGATGCAGGACGTGGAGAAATCATACTGGAACTGAGCTAGGAGCTTGTTCCATACTGGGTAGCATTCATGGAGTTGCAAGTTGATATGTTGCAGGCTAGAGAGAAAAGCCATCAATAGTTTTACCCCATTGTGGTCTTTGCATACTATAATACCAAACATCTAACAAATATTCTGCCCACTGGTGCAATAGTGACATGACCGTTAAGGCAGTAACCAGCTGTGTTCACAGAGGTCTGCTCCTCAGGAAAGAGTTCATGCCTGATGTAGTTGGACTTGTTTAAAGGCTTATAGATGGTGAGATCATATATTGTAAGAGAGAACCTAAGGCTTCTAATTTTTTTTAATAGATGATGTCAAATTATCTATTTATGTCTGTACCCACAGATCAGTGTATAGTGAGCCTTGGTCAGAAGCATTTTGTTTTTGTTATTGTTTGTTTTGTTTCAGTAAACAGAGATTAATGAAGACTTGTGGTACTGGTGAAATTATTAAGGCCACTCCACATAATTAAAAGGAAGATTTATTTAGTGGGTAACTTACAAATGAAGGATTAGGTAGGTCACGGGGTCTGGGGAAGGTGTATCACAGTCCAGTGGTGATCTCTGGAGCTCTGCTTGGTCAACCTCCACTGTCCAGGGTCGTGGAACAGACAGAGCTGACCTGCTGTGGGATGTTAATGTATGTCCTGTGGGAGCCCTTCTTGGGTTCCTTGTGGCGTTACCCAGCAGGTTTGCATAGAGGATGATTAGGACCATGGGCCTGAGTGCAGGTGTCTGAGATGGTCTGCACTTGGCTGTACTGGGGGATGGTCTGTATGTCAAGTTGCTCTGATTGGTCAATAAATAAAACCTGATTGGTCGTGGCTAGGCAGGAAGTATAGGCGGGACTAACAGAGAGGAGAAATAAAAGAACAGGAAGGCAGAAGGAGACGCTGCCAGCCACTGCCAGGACAAGCAGCATGTGAAGATGCTGGTAAGCCACGAGCTGCGTGGCAAGGTATAGATTTGTAGAAATGTGTTACTTTAAGATATAGGAACAGTTAACAGGAGGCCTGCCACGGCCATACAGTTTGTAAGCAATATAAGTCTCTGTGTTTGCTTGGTTGGGTCTGAGCGGCTATGGGACTGGCGGGTGACAGAGATTTGTCCTGACTGTGGGCAAGGCAGGAAAACTCTAGCTACACTGACCCATCCAGATCTTGGGTCTCCAGGGTCCTCCCTTGGCCCCGCCTTGTAGGCGTGACAGTTGCCAAAGCCTCAATGGGGGTTGTAACTTCCAGATTAAACCTGGAATGGCTACCCACTACATCTTCCCCTTTTTGTCTAAGTAAGAAGGTTCTAACCTAATACAAGACTATATACAAAGGAATGGTTATCAAATATTGTCCAGGAGTAATAAGGGATAATGACATAAGATGGAACTACAATCAATGCAAACAATATCAAACAAAAGACACATACTAAAATCCAGAGAAGTCTGGAGCATAGGTAAATGGCATGTTACAAAGATCATTCCAAAAGGTGTCCTATCCTAAAGAACCTAAATCTAATACTTAGTAAGTTCTATATAAGATATTATATATAAAGTTGTAACTATAACTGCTAGTCTTCAATCCCATGAAAGACCTGAGAAGGAATATAATGATACCTGAGAAATGGAAGATGGATGCAAGCAACTTTTAGGAGTCTTGCAAGAGTAGACAGAGACAGCTGGCAGCCTGGAAAGTCATCTAATGTTTCTCAGCATTGTTGGTGTATTTAAACTGGCTACAGGCCTAGAGTATCTGACAGACCATTTTTAGAAGCAGGAATTCTGAAAGACCATCTTACCCTGTCTTGGCAGAGTACAGTGGTCGCTTTCCTTGTGTCCCGCTTGTCCAGAATGGAAAGCATTACATTCGTACTTTCAGCACTTGAGGCAAGGGCAGTTCTTTGCCCAATAGGCCATTTTGTGCCAAAAAGACAAACATCCAAATGGAAATGTCTTAGAAGCCCAACATTCTCTCGGGATCAAATTGGTGCTGCCAGGAACAACTGTGTCTCACATCAACAGAATTCTAAGTTATTTAAATGCCATATTTTCTAGGTCTATGAAGTGTTTGAAGATTACCTGTCCATTTGACCTATGTATCTGTAAATCTGAATAACCTAACTAATGTAACTATAGAGATGACAAGCATAGGTGACTATAAATCTGTAAGTCTTATCTACCGAAATAACCTAAGGACTAAGGCTTCATGTAAACAGTCTATAAGCAAATGTATGGTAAAGAACAATGACTTCAAAATTGTGACAATACACAATATTTATAACAGAGGTAGGAACATATAGTGTGATATGCAATATGACAATAATATTAAATATATATCAATATACCAAATATCCTAAACAAAAGTAGAACATACATAAAGTATGACAGATATAAATTTACATTTGTATCAATATAAAAATATTTCAAAGAAGAGTAAAATATATGTACATTATAACAAATATAGTTCTGTATTTGTATCAATATACAAATTATCTTAAACCGGAATATAAAAATAGTTTACATGAATTGGGGGAACAGGAAGAAGGAGGGGGAGACATTGCCAGCCACCGCCAGGACAAACAACATGTAAAGATGCTGGTAAGCCACGAGCCACATGACAAGGTATAGATTTATAGAAATGGGTTAATTTAAGATATAAAAACAGTTAACAAGAAGCCTGACATGGCCATACAGTTTATAAGTAATATAAGCATCTGAGTGATTATTTTATACTTGGTTTGTGGGACGGCAGGGCTTGGTGGGACCTGGAGAGAAGCTCTCCAGCAACATTGTGGCTTGGCCAAAGTGCTAAAAATAAGTTACTATCGAGCACTTTGTGTCAGTGGGACATCCATATGCCCCCTTCTAAGGCTTGGAGAAAATAATGCAAGAGTGAACTTAAAGATGCAAGGGTCATATAACACAGTGCCATGAAATGTATCTTCTGAGTATCATATGGCTATTGTACTTATAAACTCACAACAACTACAGTTACTTGCACAGAGCCTGCATGATTATGGGCCCATGAATATTCAGTCATAGATGGGAGAGGGGACTCTGGAGGCCCTAACCCAGAGAACTATTGGTAACTGATATCTGCTTGGGGAGGATTCATTGTCTTTAGTGACATAGCTTATGAGTTACTTATGCTTCAGTGGATAGAGCACTCTACACCCATGTTTATGCAGGCAGCCCTGGTTAAACTCAGCAGGTGATAAAACAGAATGTCATGATAATGGGAGGGCAACTTTTGGGCAAAAGAAGTGAAGGTATTAGTGAGAATGGGAAGCTTTAAGAGAGAGAGTGGAATGGTATGATGAGAATGTATCATATACACATATGAAATTGTCAGAGTGTAATTATTATTTTTTAAAGTACTGGCTCATGTAATCAGAATCTAGTCTGTAAGCAAACCCTAAGAAGTTTAAAACTAGCATCCTCTGTCTTTCACTTCTGATTCTCTATGAGCATCAGTGCACTTTACCTATCCAGAGGTCTTCCTTCAGATGTTAATTATAGCCAAATTGGCTCCTGGTTCATATCCTCTCAGCTTATATATCAGAAGGAAATAAGTTTTCATCCTTAATGCAATCTGAAAGCCATCTTAGAGAGCTTTAACTGATTTTCTTGAATAATATGACTATACCATGAATTCATAGGAAGAGAAAACTGAGTCAGTAGGCTCAAGTGTTCGTTCTTAGATAATGTCCGAGAGCAAGGAACACAGAGGAATGTATGCAGAATATGTTAACATACAAGTATTTCCCCAAATGAGAAGGTACATTTTTTCCAAGAAAATGAAAGCTTGCTGCCAAGCCAAATAATGCATGTTAACTATACTTTCAAACCTAAATTCTATAGCAGCTGTCTTAATATTTCAAAATGCTGTGTTTGTGGGATCATTAAATATATAAAGTAGTCATTTGGAAAATATTTAAATAAATATACCAAATATTTACTGGAACTAAGTTATTGATGATAATTTGAGGTGATATTGTGTTCCCCAAAATATTGTGCACCCTAATAAACTTATCTGGGGTCAGAAAACAGAACAGTCACTAGATATAGAGGCCAGAAAATGGTGGCACACACGCCTTTAATCCTAGCATCCTAGAGGCAGAGATCCATTTGGATCTCTGTGAGTTCAAAACCACACTGGAAACAGCTAGGCGTAATCCCAGGAAGTGATGGCAGAACGCAGAAAGATATATAAGACGTGAAAACCAGGAACTAGCTTGGTTAAGCTTTTAGGCTTTTGAGCAGCAGTTTGGCTGAGATTTATTTGGATGAGGACTCAGAGGCTTCCAGTCTGAGGAAACAGGATCAGCTGAGGAACTGGCGAGGTGAGGAAGCTGTGGCTTGTTCTGCTTCTCTGATCCTCCAGCTTTAACCCAATACCTGGCTCCAGGTTTGATTTTATTAATAAGACCTTCTAAGATTTGTGCTACAGTAATTGTTTTAATATCTTTAGAAAAACAAATGATTTTTTAAGTTAATGTGTAATGGTTAATCTTGTCAAGTTGATTAGATTGATCAATACCTAGATTAGGAAAGTACAGCTCTGGGAAGGGCATCTAACATGTTCTTTCTGCCATTGCAGACTGACAGTTTTGAAACAATAAGCCAAAGCAAGTATTTATTTTGAAGTTGTTTCTTCAGGCATTTTGGTTACAGCAATGCAAAAGTAGATAATACACAATACCTACAATGAGAAAACCAACAGTTTAATGAGGGTCATCTTTGATCATTTTATAGTGAGTTATCACAAAACACAAGGGAAAAGTAATTAAATTTAAATTTGTGATTTGCTTTCTCAAGCATAAATTAAATGAAGGCTATACAGAAATAAGATCAATCAAAGGATCTAAAGAAAAGCTTTCTTGGAGATGAATGAGAGACCATGTTGGAAAAAAATGGGAAAGGGACTTGAAAATAGTGAGTTAGAAATTCAGCTAGAGTGAATGATCTCATGGTCTGAGAGGAAAAAGTAAGAAAATCAAAATTACAGATGGAATTCAGAAAAACTAAAAAGATCTAGGTTATTAAATAGTGACAATTTCAGAAACATGAAGGAAAATAACTACCACAACTAAAAAGAAAAATAAGAAATTTCCTCAGGCAAGATAAATACTAGATAATATTAGTGAAATAAAATGTATAACTAGACATTATATTGCAGGATGACTAAGCCTTAAGATTTAAAGATAAATGAATCTTACAAAAATACTTCATTAAAAGTTAATTAGGAAAGATAGACAATATCACTTAAAGTATTTTTTCTAGTGCTAAGAAAAAATATTCACCCAGTCACCAAATATTTATTAAATTATTATTATGTGCTGGTTAGAACATCAAAATACAGCAATGAATACTCTGGTTAAATTCTCTGTATTGGATCTGATATTTTAGTAAGAATAAATAAAAGTCCAAAGGCAAAATAAAGAATGCCCACTAGAATCATTTCTAAGTAGAAAAACATTATTCTCTGTCATATTTAAGAAATGATAAGCTGATGTCCGTTGTGTGTACATATATGTATGTATATATACATGAGGTGGGGGAGGGCTGGGTTCAGTTATAAGAGTAAGTTATAGAGGCTTGTATTTCTTTCTATCTTAGTCCACAGTAAAATAGCATGTGGGCATTAAAGAAGCTCAGCTCAGCTCTGCAAGATTGTTAAAGTTGCAAAATCCTGAATCCTAAGGAATATCCTCTGCCCTGCATACTTCCCTTCCCCAAATATTGTTTGGAAGGTTCCAGGAATAATATATTCCAATGATCCTGATAAAAATAGTCTATAACTCATTCTGAGAAATCCTTATGAATGGGAATTAGAGAAAGTATGTGTGACTAAAAGTAAAATGAAGTAATAGAAATAAAATTAATACAAGGATTCAAGTTATTCAATTAGAACAAGTTAGGTTTTCTTCACTCTAAATTCCTAATAGAAACAATGTAAATGGAGGAAACACAACCTACTGGAGGATACTGCCCACATTCCAGACTGGTCTTCCTTTCTGAGTTACTGTTCCACATGTCAATCTCTGGAAAAACCCACAAGACAAAAGTTAGAATTGTGTTTGACTAATTTCACAGGTGTATCAATCCAGTCAAACTGAAAATCAAAGTTTAACCATCAAAACAATCAATAAGTAATTCACAAGAACAGAGGTATGCAGTTAATATAAAAGAAACTCCAAAATTCAACTTTTGTAAAAATCTGGCCTTTGGATATTTTTGGATCTACAGACATTGCCAATATGATGTGATGAAATAGAATGAATTCATAGACTGTTGGGAGAATTTTTCTCCATGTGTAGAACTAATAATTGTCTATTCTCTTTTCATATGGTTCCAATGACAAACCAAAGTTCAATTCCACAAGGTTGCTCAGATCACTGAGTTTCTTAGGTGTAGATACAGAGCATGGGTGAGAGATTATGGACAGGAGCATGGATGACCTTAAGACACTGGAAGGTCTGCACCCAACACAGGTGAAAGCTTCCCCATGGCTTCATAGGTATAGGTCCCTCCCTTCCTTAAGTTTTCCAAAGCCTATGTGCTCTGTTGTCTCCCTGAAGCCTGAAGTTAAATACAATTAGGACAGAACTGCTCACAACCAGCTGGGAAGAGTGACACGATACTTCAGTTAGGATCCAATGATCCTCCCCACCCACTTCTTTTCTGAGGGAATGACAACAAAAAGCCCAGTAGTGATGATCTTTTGAAAGCAGGCACATCTGATGGTTTTAAGAAGATGCAGCAATTTGACTCAGGATAGGTTAACAGAAACCAACCTCTCAGTCACTATGTTGAGCAATTAGAGAATGGTAACAGCCTTTTATTGTTTATTAAAGCAAGTCTGTAATCGGCAAAGGGTTCTGAGACTTTATGCAAATCTCTCCAACTCTTAGTTCATCTTAATTTTTGTCATTTGACAAATGATGCTTGTTGCAGATATATTTTTAAAGATCCCAATAATGATTTAAGTGTGTGGTCATGGTTTAAGCATAGCCCAGGCGTCTTCTAAGGATATCACGGTAGATTTTCTTAAGGAAGGCAAGTTTTATAGGTAGAGCTGCTTATATGCCATTCCAATCATGGAAGAAGACAAATTGGAACCGACATTTATTTCTCTTAGACTCTAACTGTGGCTCTTCCTAAAGTGTGTGTGAGAGAGAAAGAAAGGCGGAGAAGTTGAAAGGAAACAAACACATACAAAGGCCAGCCTTTTAGGTGCTATGTCCCGGTAAAGCCCCACCTGGTTTATATTGGTATTGCTGAAGAACCCCTAGAATCAGGAAGAGAGAATCGTTTTGCTGTTGTGCTGTTCATGAGGTACACAACCCCTTTGGGTCTAATGTGCACAGTTCTTTTAAGCAACATAGTAACTGACCTGACAAATCCAGCACCAGCTACACTGGCTGAGCGTCAGAGCGCCTCCCCGTGCTCCACCCCGCTCCCCGTAGGGGTTGCTACGTCACGTGACTCAACCGCACCACCTATCAGCTTTGCTCGGAGATATTCAAATCAGCAGCGCGGCAGTTGTTCAGACACTTACACCGGACTACGGGTTTCAGCTACGCGCTGTTTCAGCTGCCTCCATGGACTCTGCCTGGCGCTGACATGGAGGATCAGAACGCTCCTCTTGGGCCTTACCGGGCCACCAAGCTGGTAAGAGCGTGGACGAGCTGCTGGGGAAAGGGACCAGGAACCTAGGTTTTCTGAGGGACCCAGAGATCCTGAGGATCTGGGTGTATGAGGGACTTAGGTTTGCTGAGGGCACTCAGAACTGTTGGATTTATGATGAGCCAGGAATCTGATATCCTGAGGAACCCAAGGCACCTAGATTTCTGAGACAGGTACTGAGGGAATGTAGTTGGTAAGGCATAGCTCCTGTTCCCTTCTTTGAGTTGCACTCCACTCTGGTCTCTCTCTGCTTCAAATCCAAAGTGCAGTGCCCCAAAGCAGCACCACTTTCTGACTCTGCAGGACAACTCCTCTGGTGTCTTCTTTTCCCTGATTCTCAAATACCACTGTTAGCCACTTTTCATGTTTTATTTGCTGCCTCTCATAATTAGAAATTAAAGTTTCAAATTGAAAGCCCAGGCATGACAATTTGGCTTGTTGGCTCTATAAAATTTGTTTTAGGATGTGTATGCTAAGTGACACTAGGAAAGAACTGTTGAAACTTAACCCAGAATACTTTTAGTAACCACTGAGGGTGGTCACCAGGGTTGTGCATTTGGATTTTCTATCCTATAGAGTAGTATACTTCTGGTTATATGACATTAAGAGAGTCACCTAACCTCAGTTTCCATATTGGTACAGTGGGCCTATAGTACATACCCACTTTAAGAGATTTTCTAAAAATATACTGTGTTGTAGTATATAGAATAATAAGCAAGTTATTCTCTCCCAAATACCCGTCCTACTTTACCAGTGTGGAAGCCAAGGCTCAAAGAAGGGACTCTCCTGAAGACACATAAATGGTAAACGGAAGAACTAGAAAATGCACCTTGTTCTGGCATGGTGATCTAGACATATATTCTACTGCTCAACAAGTAGTTGGTAGTTATGTTTATCAATATAAAGGATAGAATTTAGTGCTGAAAGGTACTTTAATGAGGCAGTCTTGACATATTAAAAATTTACTATCTTAGATGAAAGTAACACAAGCACAATTAAAAAAAATTCACCAAGTACTTACTAATACTTTACATAAAGTAAGTCTTTTTGTTGCCACAAGGAAGGTATTAGTATAAGAATATTGAAGGACAGAGAAGAAAAGAACGAAGATTCATAAACAAGAAGTAAAGCTGAAACAAATCTTAAATGTTTCACTCTCGGACTTTATAAACACACTGCATTTCAAAACTATTCTGTGATGTCTTTAAGTGCAGAGTCACATGTCACTTTACTACTGTGTACTCAGGACAATGGGTAGTAAAACAGTTCAATAAAGTTTCTTGAATGTTAGCAATGGAACTATGTGGGAAGAAAAGAAATGCAGTTACTGTTTTTCAGCAGTAAGTTCAGTGTTGTGATGCCAGGGTCAGACATGACACAGTAGTAATATAATTAACAGTCTCATAAATCAGGTTAATGATCTAATTTCTAATGTTTGAATTTTTCTATTAAAAAAGTGATGTATTCATTGTATACTACCTCCTTTACATTCTAGTGTTAATGTCTCAAATCTAGACATTTGACTGATTGAGGTTAGTTCAGAAAATAAGTGTTTTTTTTTTAAATGCTTAAGTTCATTAAATGTGCAATGAATTTATTTTATTAATTTATTTTACCATTTTATATATTCTATGTTCATTACAGGTATCCATTTATTTATATATTTGTTTATTTATTTATTTTGAGATAGGTCTTTCTATGTGGTCCTGGCTGTCCTGGTACTCAACATGCAGACCAGGCTGGCCTTAAACTCCCAGAGATCCACCAGCCTTTGCCACCATGTCCAGCACTCTAGGGATCTTTATAAGAGATACTGTACTAAATACCTGACACTGAAAGCACTTTGCTATTGTAACTGTTGCATGTCAGAAGTTTTATTTATCTAGTACAATAATTGAGTACAGATTCTAGACAGAGTTGGTTAATTTTTGTTACTATTATTTGTTCGGATTTTATTTTGTGATAAGAACCTATAGCATCAGTTCTACTTTTAATTTTGGTACAGGGTTTCACTAAGTTGTGCAGGCTGGCTTTTAATTCACTATGTAGCCCATCTAGGACCTAAACATAACAAACCTCATGCCTCAGCCTCTGAAATTGCAGGCTTGCCTCACCAGGCCCACCTAAGCCTAGATTTGAATGCTTATGTTAATCATTTAGATCAGTAGTTCTCAAGCTGTGGGTTGTGACCTCTTTGGCGGTCACATATCATATATTCTGTATATCAGATATTTAAATTATAATTCATAACAGTAGTAAATTACAGTTATGAAGTAGCAATGAAATATTTTATTGTTGGGATTCACCACATGAGGAACTGTATTAAAGGATAACAGCATTAGTAAGGTTGAGAACCACTGATTTAGATATATGATCTTGGTCAATTTATCAATCTGTGCTTCTTTTTCCTTCTATAATAGTAACTGTAGTGATATTTTATTTGTGTCCCTCAATAAAGTCTGAAGCCAACCACTATATTAAACATAGAAGTCAGGCAATGGTAGCACACACCTTTAATCCTAGCATTCAGGAGGCAGGAATCAGTCTGGATCTCTGTGAGTTCAAGGCCACACTGGGAACAGAGCCAGGCATGGTGGCACACACCTTAAATTCCAACACTAGTTAACCATAAAGATCTGGAGGTCTGTACAGAAAGACAGGAAGTGACAGAGCTGAGCAGAAAGAGGAAATGAAATGGCAGAACAGAAAGGTATATAGACATAGGTATACAGGAAGTAGCTCTTTTTGGCGAAGGATCTCCAAATGGTAAGAATGTGGCTGGCTTCTTTCTGCTTTTCTGATCTCTCGGCTTTTTACCCCAATATTTGGCTCCATGTTTTTATTAATAAGATCGTTTAGCACTTCATCCTACAAGTAACTTCATAAGACTGTGAGATTTACAGTTAAATTATGAATATAAAGCATATCATTAATGTTAATTAAAGTAAATAACCTAGTATACTATAAATGCTTTATCAGGGACTAAGAAATGGGTACATTACAGTTCTTTTCATTTCTAAGTTTCCTAAGTGAAATGCCCAATAAATGTATAGTAAAAAAGAAAATATTATTTTGGCACTAGAATTAATAATAAATTAGTGAGATATAAGATTTTATGTATCACAGGTAAGATGATTTCATCAAAAATATTTACAGTATAATCAGCTGTGAAATAATGAATTTTCTTTGTCTAATGATTTTCTTTATTCCTTTTGGTTATTTTGAGATAGGGACTCATGTAGCCCAAACTAGTCTAGAACTGACTATATACCCAAATCAATAAGATTTCATTTTTGTTATGATTTTTTTAATAGTATTTTCCTTCTCTTCACAGTGGAATGAAGTAACCACATCTTTTCGAGTAGGAATGCCTTTAAGAAAACATAGACAACATTTAAAAAAATACAACAATTGCTTCACTGCAGGAGAAGCAATAGATTGGCTTTATGATCTATTAAGAAGTAATAATAGTTTTGGCCCTGACGTTACAAGACAACAGACTGTTCAATTATTGAGAAAATTTCTTAAGAATCATGTGATTGAAGATATCAAAGGTAGATGGGGATCGGAAAACCTTGATGACAACAATCAACTATTCAGGTACTGAATAAATATGTCATTATAAAATCTAATTACTTCTGATCCCAGCATTTCACTTAAGATAAATAGTCTTCCCTGGTAAAGAACCCCCAAAATAGTTATCCAGTACCAAGTGGTCATCCCTGAATCATACACATACAAGTAAATTCATGTGAACTGAGCAGGTTACATGTATATGTTTAGAATAGTCATACACAATAGACACATGAATTTGAGAGAGCAAGGAGGGGTACATGGGAAGGGTTAGAGGGAGGAAAGAGTAGGGTGAAATCATGTAATTATATTTTAATTTCAAAATGAAAAAAATAAATGTAAAGACAAAAACCTGATATTACAATGAAGTTGTAGTTCCACATTTGTTACATTTTTATAGCAATAGCAGCTTCTTTCAGAGAAGTAATGTTTCTTTTATAAAGGTACTACTGTTCTTTTTTCCTCTTTTATTAAAAATAGATTTTTTTCTTACAATATATTTTGATTAAAGTTTCCTCTCCCCCACTCCTCCCAGTTCCTCCCCACCTCTACTCATACCCAGATCCATACCCTTTTTTCTCTTCTTAGAACACAAAAGGTATCTAAAGAATAGTAATATAATAAAATAAGGTAAATAAACAAATAAATCGGAATGTGATAAAACAACCAAACAGAAAAAGAGCCAAAGGAAAAGTATAAGAAATGCATATAGTTGCAGAGACAGACATTCACACACTCAGGAATCCCATAGAAACTCAAAATTGGAAGCCATAAAATATATATGGAAAGGACCTGTAATGTAGAAAAACAAAACAATGTTCTGACTTAACATTATGAGACAAAGAAACTTCAAAGATGCCATTGAGTTTGTTTTGTGTTAGTCATGAACTGCTGGGCACAGAGCCTACCCTTAAGAGTGTTTTGTTTTCCCAGGGAGGCCCCCTTGGATAAATCTAAGCTTTCATTTTCAAGTGGCTATCAATTGGAAATAGCTTCTGAGCTAGGGATGGGTATGTGTCTAATTCTCTTTTCAACTGTAGGACCCCATCTGGTACAGACATGAGTAGATCCTATGCATTTCACCATAGTCTTTGTGAACTCATATGTGTGCCAGTCCTGTTGTGTATAGAAGGCCTTAATTCCTTGTTACCCTCCATCCCCTCTGGCTCTTATACTCTTAACCTCCTCTTCCTCAGAGTTCCCTAAGCCCTGGGGTGGGGGTGGGGGGCATTTGACAAAGACATTCCATTTACAACTGAGTGTTCCAATGTCTCTTACTCTCTGCATAATGTCTGACTGTGTAAGTCTCTGTATTTGTTCCTATCTGCTGCAAGGGGGAAGTTTCTCTTGATGATGGCTGAAGTTGGCACTGATCTTTGAGTATAGCAGAATGTCATTAGAAGTCATTTTATTGGTACATTTTTGTTTGTTTGTTTTGTTCTGTTTTAAAACAGAAGTATTTGGTTTTACCCTATGTCTCTTGCTTGTCTAGTCTCAGATTTTGGTTGGTTATTCCCACAAGCTTTGTGCCACCATTGCTAGCATATATTGTAGGCCGGACACCATCATAGATCAAAGGGTTTGTGGCTAGGTTGGTGTTAACATTTCTCTTTTAATACTGCGTATTAATACCTTCATTTACTAAAGATGCTAGAACACAGGGGTGAAGGCTCTATGTAGGCATCAGCTCAACCTCTCCATGATCAATGAGTTGTGTAGGTGTTGTCTTCAGCAACAGAGTCTTACCATCAGTTTGTGGAGAGCCACCAATAGTCTTGACAATTATCCAGATTGTTTGGGGATTCTTATTGCTTCCCTTTGGCCAACAACTCGGTTAGCTCTAACCCATTCCTGGTACTGGAAGCTTTACTTGTTAATAAGAGATGTCCAGCTGGGCCTCTGTCTCCCTCGTTATTTGGTGATTTGATTTAGTTTGCCTTCATATGTGCATATATTGTAGGAAGTTTCTATTATATTTCCATATGACTCTTCAAGTGGCCTTTAGTTTTAGATGTTCCTCCCCATATTCCCTTGCTTGCTTCCCTCTTCCCCCACCACACATACACATTCATCCATCCATAGCTATCTATTCTATTTCTATTTCCTTGGGAGATCTATCCCTCCACCCTAGTCCTTTGTTCTCAAGCTCTATGGATTGCAGCTTGATTATCAATGACTTAAAATCTAATATCCCTGTATAAGTGAATACATACCATATTTGTCTTTCTGGGTCTGGGTTACCTCACTCAAGATGATTCTTTTTTCTAGCTTCATTCATTTACCTATGAATTTCATAGTCCCACTTTTTTTTAACAGCTGAGTAAATACATAACATTTTCTTTATCCATTCATCCATTGACAGATATCTAGGTTATTTCCAGTTTCTGGCTATTATGAATAGACCAGCAATGAACATTGTTGAGCAAGTGCTTCTGTAGTAGGATGAAGTGACCTTTGGGTATATGCCAACAGTGGTATAGCTGTATCTTGAGGTAGATTGATTTCCATCTTCCCAGGGAACTGCCACAGTGATACCTATTGTGGTTGTAAAAGTTGCACTCCCACCAGCAATGGATGAGTATTCTCCTTACTCCACATTCTCATCAGCATGAGCTGTCACTTGTTTTACTGATTGTGGTCATTCTGACTGGTGTAAGATGAAATCTTATGATATGCATTTCTGTGATGACTAAGGATCTTGAACATTTCTCTAAGTGCTTCTCAGCCATTTGAGTTTCCACTTTTGAGAATGCTGTTTAGAGCTGTATCTCATTTTTAATTGGGATATTTATTTACTTTGTTTCCAGTTTTTTGAGTTCTTTATATATTTTGAATATTGTCCCTGTGTTAGATATGTAGTTGAAATTTTTTTTCTATTCTGTAGCTTTCTGTTTTGTCTAAATGGTGGTGTCCTTTGCGATACAAAAGATCTCAAGTTTTTATGAAGTTCTGTCTATTAATTTTTGTTCTTAAGGCATGTGCTCTTAGTGTTCTGTTCAGAAAGTCTTTTCCTGTGCCAAAGAGTTTGAGACTATTCTCCCACTTTCTCTTCTATTAGATTTGGTGTATCTGGTTCTGTAACTATCTATTTTATTTACCTTTCCTTGAGAGATCTATCCCTGCCCACTAGTCCCTTATTGTCTATTCACTTTCTGTGTCTTGACAACAAATGAGAGAGGCTTCTAAGGAATAATAATAAAGCATAATATAATGTACTATAATATAATAAGATAAAAACTAACAAATTCGAGTTGGACAAGACAAATAGACAAAGAATAGAGCCCTGGAGAAGACACAAGAATCAGAGATCTTTTGTTCACACACTCAGGAGTCCCATAAAAACACTAAATTGGAAGCCATATATGTAGAGGACCTGGTACAGACGGGTGCAGACCCTGTGCATGCTGCCTCAGTCTCTGATGACTTCACTTTTTAAACTTCTGAGTAATATTCCAGTGTATAAATGTACCACATTTTCATTGTCTGTTCATGCGTTGATGAACATTTAGGATGTTTATAATTTCTGGCTATTATGAATAGAGCAACAATGAACATGGTTGAGAAGGGTCTCTGTAATAGGAAAAATATCCTTTAGGTATGTGTTTGAATCTTGAAATTGGTCAATTACCATCTTTCTGATATACTACTAAACTGATTTCCATACTGGCTATACAGTTTTGCACTTACTCCAGAAATGGTTGAGTGTTTTCCTTCCTCCACGTCCTTGCCAACATAATCTGTTTCTTCTTTTATTGATTTTGGCCATTGTGATGGCATTATGTGAAATCTCAAAGTAATTTTGATTTATATTTTCCTGATGACTAAGGATATTGAACATTTCTTTAAGTGTTTCTCAGCCATTTGAGTTTCTTCTATTGAGAATTCTCTATTTAGAGCTGTACCCCATTTTTTAATTGGGCTATTTGTTTTCTCTTTTTTTCTTTTTGTTATTTTATTTTTTGCCTTTTATTTTATTTTACAATACCATTCAGTTCTATATAACAGCCACAGATTCCCTTGTTCTCCCCCTTCCTGCCCTCCTCCCCTTCCCCCCAGGCCAACTCCCCGATTCCCACCTCCTCCAGGGCAAGCCTCCCCCGAGGACTGAGATCAACCTGGTAGACTCAGTCCAGGCAGGTCCAGTCCCCTCCTCCCAGATTGAGCCAAGCATCCCTGCACAAGTCCCAGGTTTCAAACAGCTAACTCATGCAATGAGCACAGGACCTGGTACCACTGCCTAGATGCCTCCCAAGGAGATCAAGCCATTCAACTGTCTCACCTCTTCAGAGGGCCTGATCCAGTTGGGGGCTATTCAGCCTTTGGTTCATAGTTCATGTGTTTCCATTCGTTTGGCCATTTGTCCCTGTGCTTTATCCAACCTTGGTTTCAACAATTCTCGCTCATATAAACCCTCCTCTTTCTCGCTAATTAGACTTCCGGAGCTCCACCTGGGGCCTAGCCGTGGATCTCTGCATCTAGATTCCTCAGTCCTTGGATGGGGTTTCTGGCATGACTATTAGGGTGTTTGGCCATCCCATCACCAGAGTAGGTCAGTCCCAGCTGTCTCTCGACCATTGCCAGCTGTCTATTGTGAGGGTATCTTTGTGAATTTCTGTGGGCCTCTCTAGCACTTTGTTTCTTCCTTTTCTCATGTGGTCTTCATTTACCATGGTCTCCTATTCCTTGTTCTCCCTCTCTGTTCTTGATCCAGCTGGGATCTCCCGCTCTCTTTCCCTCGACCCTCGCCCTTCATTGCTCCCACTCATGTCCAGGTTATTCATGTAGATTTCAGCCATTGCTCCGTCATTGGGCAATCCTTGCGTCTTTCTTGGGGTCTTGTTTTCCAGGTAGCCTCCCTGGTGATGTGAGTAGCAGTCCAGTCATCCTTGTTCCACATCTAGTATCCTCCTATGAGTGAGTATATACCATATTTGTCTTTCTGAGTCTGGGTTACCTCACTCAGGATGATTTTTTCTAGATCCATCCATTTGCCTGCAAACCTCATGATGTCACTGTTTTTCTCTGCTGAGTAGTATTCCATTGTGTATATGTGCCACAATTTATTTATCCATTCTTCAGTTGAAGGGCATCTAGGTTGTTTCCAGGTTCTGGCTATTACAAACAATGCTGATATGAACATAGGTGAGCAAGTGCTCTTGTGGTATGATTGAGCATTTCTTGGGTATATGCCCAAGAGTGGTATAGCTGGATCTTGGGGTAGATTAAATCCCAATTTTCTAAGAAAGCACCATATTGATTTCCAAAGTGGTTGTACAAGCTTGCATTCCCACCAGCGGAGGAGAGTTCCCCTAGTTCTACATCCTCTCCAGCATAAGGTGTCTTCAGTGTTTTTGATCTTAGCCATTCTGACAGACGTAAGGTGGTATCTCAGAGTTGTTTTGATTTGCATTTCCCTGATGATTAGGGATGTTGAACAATTCCTTAAGTGTCTTTCAGCCATTTGAGTTTCCTCTGTTGAGAATTCTCTGTTTAGTTCTATAGCCCATTTCTTAATTGGACTGTTGGTCGTTTTGATGTCTAATTTCTTGAGTTCCTTATATATTCTGGATATCAGTCCTCTGTCTGATGTGGCGTTGGTGAAGATCTTTTCCCATTCTATAGGCTGTTGCTTTGCCTTGTTGACCTTATCCTTTTGTAGCTAGAGTTTTCCTGCCTTGCCCACAGTCAGGACAAATCTTTGTCACCCACCAGTCCCACAGCTGCTCAGACCCAACCAAGTAAACACAGAGACTTATATTTCATACAAACTGTATGGCCATGGCAGGCTTCTTGCTAACTGTTCTTATAGCTTAAATTAATCCACTTCCATAAATCTATACCTTGCCACGTGGCTGGTGGTTTACCAGCGTCTTCACATGCTTCTAGTCATGGCGGCGGCTGGCAGTGTCTCTATGCCTTGGCCTTCCACGTCCCAGAATTCTCCTCTCTCCTTGTTCCACCTACTTCCTGCCTGGCCACTGGCCAATCAGTGTTTTATTTATTGACCAATCAGAGCAATTTGACATACAGACCATCCCACAGCATCCTTTGCTCTACAAAAGCTTCTCAGTTTGAAGAGGTCCAATTGATTGATTGTTTCTCTCAGTGTCTGTGCCACTGGTGTTATATTTAGGAAGTGATCTCCTATGCCAATGCATTCAAGACTACTTCCTACTTTCTCTTCTAGCAGGTTCAGAGTAGCTGGATTTATGTTGAGGTCCTTGATCCACTTGGACTTAAGTTTTGTGCACGGTGACAGATATGCATCTATTTGCAGCCTTCTACACATTGATATCCAGTTATGCCAGCACTACTTGTTGAAGATGTTTTCTTTTTTCCATTGTGCACTTTTAGCTTCTTTGTCAAAAATTATATGTTCATAGGTGTGCGGGTTAATGTCAGGGTCTTCAATTCGATTCCATTGGTCCACATGTCGGTTTTTATGCCAATACCAAGCTGTTTTTATTACTGTCGCTCTATAGTAGAGCTTGAAGTCAGGGATTATGATGCCTCCAGAGGTTGTTTTATTGTACAGGATTCTTTTGGCTATCCTAGGTTTTTTGTTTTTCTATATGAAGTTGAGTATTATTCTTTCCAGGTCTGTGAAGAATTGTGTTGGTATTTTGATGGGGATTGCATTGAATATATAGATTGCTTTTGGTAAAATTGTCATTTTTACTATGTTGGTCCTGTCTATCCATTAGCATGGGAGATCTTTCCATTTTCTGACATCTTCTTCAATTTCTTTTTACAGGGACTTAAAGTTCTTATCATATAAGTCCTTCACTTGCTTGGTTAGTGTTACCCCAAGGTATTTTATGTCATTTATGGCTATTGTAAAGGGTTATGTATCTCTGATTTCCTTCTCAGCTTCTTTGTCCATTGTATACAGGAGGGCTACTGATTTTTTTGAGTTGATCTTGTATCCTGCTATGTTGCTGAAGGTGTTTATAAGCTGTATCAGTTCCTGGGTGGAATCTTTGGGGTCACTCAAGTATACTATCATGTCATCTGCAAATAGGGAAAGCTTGACTTCTTCCTTTCCAATTTGTATCCCCTTAATCTCCTTATGTTGTCTTATTGCTCTGGCTAGAACATCAAATACTATATTGAATAAGTCTGGGGAGAGTGGACAGCCTTGCCTCCTTCCTGATTTTAGTGGAATTGCTGTGAGTTTCTCTCCATTTAATTTGATGTTGGCTGTTGGCTTGCTGTAAATAGCCTTTATTATGTTTAGGTATGTTCCTTGTATTCCTGATCGCTCCATGACTTTTATCATGAAGGGGTGTTGGATTTTGTCAAATGCCTTTTCTGCATCTAGTGAGATGATCATGTGGTTTTTTTCTTTGAGTTTGTTTATATGGTGTATTACATATAAACATTACATTGACAGACTTTTGTATGTTGAACCACCCTTGCATTCCTGGGATAAAGCCTACTTGATCATGTTGGATAATTGTTTTGATGTGTTCTTGGAGTCTGTTTGCCAGTATTTTATTGAGTATTTTTGCATCAATGTTCATGAGGGAGGTCGGTCTGTAGTTCTCTTTCTTTGTTGTATCCTTTTTTGGTTTAGGAATCTGGGTAATTGTAGCCTCATAGAAAGAGTTTGGTAATGTTCCTTCTGTTTCTATTATGTGGAACAATTTAGAGAGTATTGGTATTAACTCTTTTTTGAAGATCTGGTAGAATTCTACGCTGAAACCATCTGGTCCTGGGCTTATTTTGATTGGGAGACTTTTAATGACTGTTTCTATTTCCTTAGGGGTTATTGGACTATTTAAGTGGTTTATCTGGTCTTGATTTAACTTAGGTATGTGGTACCTATCCAAAAAATTGTCCATTTCTTTTAGGTTTTCCAGTTTTGTGGAGTAGAGGTTTTTGAAATATGACCTAATGATTCTCTGAATTTCCTTATTGTCTGTTGTTATGTCCCCCTTTTCATTTCTGATTTTGTTGATTTGGATTCTTTCTCTCTGACTTTTGGTTAGTTTGGATAAGGGCTTGTCTATCTTGTTGATTTTCTCAAAGAACCAACTCTTTGTTTCATTAATTTTTTGTATTGTTCTCTTAGTTTCTATTTTATTAATTTCACCTCCCACTTTGATAATAGATTTTCTAGCATTTATTCTTCCTGGGAGACTTTGCTTCTTTTTGTTCTAGAGCTTTCAGGTGTGCTGTTAAGTCACTAGTGTGAGATTTCTCCAAATTCTTTATGTGGGCATTTAGTGCTATGAATTTCCCTCTTAGCACTGCTTTCATAGTGTCCCATAAGTTTGTGTATGTGGTGTCTTCATTTTCGTTGCTCTCTAGGAAGTCTTTAATTTCTTTATTTCTTCCTTAACCCATTGGTGATTCAGTTGAGCATTATTCAGTTTCCATGAGAGTGTAGGTTTTCTGTAGTTTTTGTTGTTGTTGAAATCTAACTTTAAACCATGGTGGTCTGATAGAACACAGGAGGTTATTCTAATTGTTCTGTATCTGTTGAGATTTGCTTTGTGGCCAAGTATGTGGTCGATTTTAGAGAAAGGTCCATGGGGTGCTGAGACGAAGGTATATTCTTTTTTGTTAGGATGGAATTTTCTGTAGATATCTATTAGGTCCATTTGGGTCATGACATCAGTTAAGTCCTTTATTTCTCTGTTAAGTTTTGATTTGGGAGATCTGTCCAGTGGTGAAAGTGGGGTGTTGAGATCTCCCACTATTAATGTGTGGGGTTTTATATGTGGTTTAAGCTTTAGTAATGTTTCTTTTACATATGTGGGTGCCTTTATGTTTGGGGCATAAATGTTCAGAATTGAAACTTCATCTTGGTCGATCTTTCCTGTGATGACGATGTAATGCCCTTCTTGATCTCTTTGATTGATTTTAGTTTGAAGTCTATTTTGTTGGATATCAGGATGGCTACACCCGCTTGTTTCTTAAGACCGGTTGATTGGAAAGTCTTTTCCCAGCCTTTTATTCTTAGGTAATGTCTATCTTTGAATTTGAGATGTGTTTCTTGTATGTAGCAGAAAGATGGTTCCTGCTTTAGTATCCATTCTGTAAGCCTATGTCTTTTTATAGGTGAATTAAGTCCATTGATATTAAGAGATATTAATGACCAGTGATTGTTCATCCCTGTGATTTTTGGTGGTTGTGTGTGTGTACTTCTCTTCTTTGGGGTTTACTGCTGTGGCTTTATCTATTACCTGTGTTTTTGAGTGTGTATCTGACTTCCTTAGGTTGGAATTTTCCTTCTAGTGCTTTCTGTAGGTCTGGGTTTGTGGATAAGTATTGTTTAAATCTGGCTTTGTCTTAGAATGTCTTGTTCATTCTGTCTATGATGATTGAAAGTTTTGCTGGGTATATTAGTCTGGGCTGACATCCATGGTCTCTTAGTGTCTGCATTACATCTGTCCAGGTCCTTCTGGCTTTCAAAGTCTCCACTGAGAAATTGGGTGTTATTCTGATGAATTTGCCTTGTAGGTCACTTGGCCTTTTTCCTTTGCTGCTCTTAATATTCTTTCTTTATTCTGTACATTTAGTTGTTTAATTATTATGGGGCAAGGGGACTCTTTTGGAGGTGTCTATTCTGTTTGGTGTTCTATAGGCTTCTTGTATCTTCATAGGCATTTCCTTCTTTAAGTTGGGAAAGTTTTCTTCTATAATTTTGTTGAATATATTTTCTGTGCCTTTGAGTTGGTATTCTTCAACTTCTTCTCTCCCTATTATTCATAGGTTTGGTCTTTTCATGGTGTCCCACATTTCTTGGACATTTTGGTTCATGACTTTGTTGGCTTTAGTGTTTTCTTTGACTGATGAATCTATTTCTTCTACTGTATCTTCAATGCCAGAGATCCTCTCTTCCATCTCTTGCATTCTGTTGGTTATACTTGCATCTGAAGTTCCTGATCTTTTACTCAGATTTTCTATTTCCAGCATTCCCTCTGTTTGTGTCTTCTTCATTTTTTTCTATTTCCCTTTTCAGGTCTTGTACTGTTTCCTTTATTTGTTTCATTGCTTTTTCGTGATTTTCTTTCAGTACTTTATTGTTTTCTTCCAGGACTTTATTGTTTTTTTCTAATTTGTTTGCCCTTTCTTCTAGTTGTTTGTAGTGTTCTTCCCATTTTTTTTTTTTTTTGTCTTTTCCTCTACACAAGCCTCTACCTTCTTCATGATGTTATTCATAAGGCTGTTTTCTTCTGTTTCTTCCAATTTTTGATGTTCAGGTCTAGATGTTGGAGGTGGGCTAGGTTCTGGTGATGCTGTAATGCTCTTCATTTTGTTGTATATACTTCTACCTTGACATCTGCCCATCTCCTTGTGGTTCCTTCTTGGTCTTATCAGCGCACTTGGTTCAGACAGAGCTGACAGATTCAGGAAGTCTCTATCTCTTGTCCAGATGGGATCTCTCATGTCCAAATGGGAACTCCGGGGCAGGATGGAAGCTCTTATCTAGACCGGAAGTCCAGGGCAGGATGGGAGCCCTCTCTAGTCCAGAAGGGAAGTCTGGGGCAGGATGGGAGCTTGGGGCTGGTCTCAAAGTCCCAGGAAGTGCCTAGGGGCAAGGCGTGGAGATTGCACGGGCTGCCAGGGGACTTGGAGAAGGGGATCCTTCCAGGTGGGGCTAGAAGGGAACCTGTCCAGTGGCCAGAACCTTGGGCCAAGACGTGCAGTTCTTCCCTGGAGTGGTTGATGCCCAGGGATGGGGTCCAGGCTGGGCCCGGATACTCACCTCTGGTCCAGAAGGCCTATTTGTTTTCTTGATGTACAGTATTTTGAGATTTTTATATATTTTGGATATTAGCCCTCTATTTGTATAGTTGGTAAAAAAAAAAAAAATATTTTCCCATTCTGTAGCCTGCTACTTTGTCAGAATGATGGTGTTCTTTGCTATACAGAAGCTTTTCAGTTTCATGGGATTCCATTTATTAATTATTGCTTGTAGTGCTTTTGTTACTGATGTTTTCTTTTGAAAGAATTTTCTTGTGTCAATGAGTTCAAGACTATTCCCTACTTTTTCTTCTATGAGATTCAGTGTATCTGGCCATATGTTGAGGTCTTTGGTACATTTGGAGTTTAGTTTTATGCAGTGTGATTAGTATGGATCTATTTGGATTCATCTATATGCCATCAAGTTTGACTAGCAACTTTTATTGAAGATGGTCCCCTTTTTTTCCATTGTACATTTCTAGCTTCTTTATCTAAAATCAAGTATCCATAGATGTGTGTATTTATGGTTGGGTCCTCAATTCTAATCTGTCCATCAACATGCCTTCTCTTATGCCAATACCATGTTTTTATTTTTAATTTAATTTTTTTATACCTCTGGAGTACAATTTAGGATCAGGGGCGATGATACCCACAGCAGTTCTTTTATCATTCAGGAGTGTTTTAGCTATCCTGTTTTTTTTTTTTTTTTTTTTTTTTTTTTTTTTTTTTTTTTTTAGTTTCCATGTAAGGCTGAAAATTGCTCTTTCAAGATCTATGAAGAATTGTGTTGGAATTTTGATGGGGATTGCATTGAATCTGTAGATTCCTTTTGGTAGAGTGGCCATTTTTACTATGTTAATCCTGCCAATCCGTGAACATGGGAGATCTTTCTATCCTTTAATGTTTTGTTTAATTTCTTTCTTCAGAGACTCAATTTTTTAATCATACAAGTCTTTCACTTGCTTGGTTAGATTTACCCCAAGGTATTTTGTTATTTGAGGCTATTGTGAAAGGTGTTGTTTCCCTAATTTCTTTCTTATTCTATTTGTCATTTGTATATAGGAAAGTTACTGATTTCTGTGAGTTAATTTTGTATCCAGCTGCTTTGCCTTAGGAGCTCCCCAGTGTAAGTATTATGTAGCTGGAGTTTTCTCTCTGGGTCCCGCCAAGCCCTGGCAGTCTGACAGCCCACTTATAAAATAAATACACAGACGCTTATATTATTTACAAACTGTATGGCCATGGCAGGCTTCTTGTTAACTGTTCTTATATCTTAAAATAACCCTTTTTTATTTATCTATAAGTTGCCATGTGGCTCATGGCTTACCGGTACCTTACATCTTGTTTGTCATGGCGGTGGCTAGCAGTGTCTCTCTGCCTCAGCCTTTCACTCCCCAGAATTCTCTTCTCTGCTTGTTCCACCTATACTTCCTGCCGGGATACTGGCCAATCAGCATTTTATTTATACAGAGTGATATCCACAGCAGTATTAGAATCACTTATGTATACTATCATTTCATCTGCAATAAAAGTTACCTTTTCTTCCTTTCTAATTTGTATCTCCTTCAGTTGTGTTGCTCAGCTAAGACTTCAAGTAGTATCTAGAATAGGTGTGAAGAGAGTGGACAGCCTTGTCTTATTCCTGATTTTAGTGGAAATGCTTTGAGTTTCTCTATATTTAAATAGTTGTATATAGGCATACTGTAAATTGCCTTTATTATGTTATAGGGTGTTCCTTGTATTCCTGAATTCTCTAAGACTTTTATCATGAAGTGGCATTGAATGTTCAAGTGTCTTTTCTGCATCATATGAGATGATCATGTAGTTTTTGTCTTTTGTTTGTTTATATGTTTACATTTATTGATTTACATATGTTGAACCATCCCTGCTTCACTATTTAATCCTGGTGGATGATCTTTTTGATGTATAATTGTATTTGGCTTGCAAGAATTTTATGGAGAATTTTTCCAGCGATGTTCATAAAGGAGATTGGTCCTTAATTCTCTCTTTTGTGGGTCTTTATGGGATTTGGCTATCAGCAATTGTGGCCTCATAAAAAGAATTGGGCAATGTTTTTTTTCTGTTTCTATTTCTTGAAATAATTCAAGGAATATTGGTCTTTGAAAGTTTATTAAATTTTATACTAAAACCTTCTGACCCCTCAATTTCTTTTGGTTGGGAAATTTTAATTACTACTTCTATTTCATTAGGGATTATAGGTCTGTTTAAATTGTTTATTTGATCTTGATTTAACTTTGGTAAGTGGTGTATAACAATAAAATTATTTGTTTCTTTTAGATTTTCAAATTTGGTGGTGTACAGGTATTTAAAGTATTCTCTTGTGATTCTTTGGATTTCCTTGGTGTGTGTTAATGTCCCCCTTTTTGTCTCTAATTATTTAATTTGGATCTTCTCTCCTCAAAGAACCAGTTCTTTGTTTCATTGAGTCTGTATTGGTGTTTTGTTTTGTTGCTGTTTTTATTTCAGCCCTTATTTTTCTTGCCATCTATTCCTTCTGTGTATTATTTCTACTTTTTGTTCTAGAGCTCTCAAGTGTGCTGTTGCTAGTATGTGATCTCTCTGGTTTTTCTTTTTTGTTGTTGTTTTGTTTTTGTTTTTGTTTTTTATGTAGGCACTTAGTGCTATGAACTTGCCTCTTAGAATTGCCTTCATTGTGTTCCATAAGTTTGGGTAGGTTGTGTTTTCCTTTTTATTTTATTCTAGAAAGTTTTTAATTTCTTTCTTAATTTCCATCTTGACCCACTTTTTAATTCAGTAGAGAGTGTTTCAGTTTCCATGAGTTTGTAAGCTTTCTGTAGTTTCTGTTGGTGGTAGACAGCTTTAGTCTTTGATAGTCAGATAGGATGCAGAGTGTTATTTCAATTTTCTTATATCTGCTGAGACTTGCTTTGTGTCTGAGTCTGTGCTGTTTTGGAGAAATTTTCATGAGTTACTGAGAAGAATGTACATTCTTTTTTGTTTGAGTGAAATGTCCTGTACATATCAGTTAGGTCCAACTGGTTTATGATGTCACTTAGTGCCAGCATTTCTCTCTCTAATTTTGTCTGGATGAGCTTTCAGTTGGTTTGGAAAGAGTGAAGTTTTGAAGTTACCCACCACCACTGTGTGAGGGTCAATATGTGATTTAAGCTGTATTAGTGCTTCTTTTATGAACTTGGGTTCTGTTTTGGCTGGTTTTGTGTGTCAACTTGATACAAGGTAGACTCATCAGGGAGGAAGGAGCCTCAGTTGAAGAAATGCCTCCATGAGACCCAGCTGTAAGGCATTTTCTCAATTAGTGATTAACAGTGGAGGGCTGGTGATCCTGGGTTCTATAAAAGCAGGCTGGGCAAGCCAGGGGAAGCAAGCCAGTAAGAACTCCTCCATGGCCTCTGTATCAGCTCCTATCTCCAGGATCCTGCCATGTTTCAGTTTCTGTTCTAACTTCCTTCAGTGATTAACAGCATTGTAGAAGTATAAGCCAAATAAACCCTTTTCCTCCCCAACTTGCTTTTTGGTCATGGTGTTTCATTGCAGCAATAGAAACCCTAAGATGGTTCCCTTGTGTTTGATGTATAGATGTTAACAATTGTGATATCCTCTTGGTAGATTTTTTCCTTTGATGTCCTTCCCTATTACTTCTGATTAGTTTCAGATTGATGTCTATTTTGTCAGATATTAAAATAGCTACACCAGCTTCCTTTGAATATCTTTTTCTATCCTTTTACCATGAGGTGATGTCTATCCTTATATTTTATGCATATAGCAGAAGGACGGATTCTGTTTTGGAATCCATTGGTATTTTTTTTTCCAGACTTGAGTTCATTGATGTTGCATTATTAATGAGCAGTATTCATTGATTCCCCTATTTTGTTGTCGGAAGTATGCCCCCCACATCCTTCTTAATTTGCTGGTCTAATATTTATTCTTCATGTTTTCTTCTAATATTTATTCTTCATGTTTTCTTCGGTATGGTTAGTGTCTTCAGTTTGAGGTTTTCCTTCTAGCACCTTCTGTAGGGCTGAATTTATAAATAGACACTGCTTACATTTGGTTTTATCATGGAATGTCTTTCTCCATCCAATGTGATAGGAAGTTTTGCATGGTATAATAGCCTGGACTGAAATTTGTGGTCTCCTAGAGTTTGTAGAACATTTCTCCAGGTCCTTCTGGCTTTTGTAGTCCTCATTGGAAAGTCAGATGTTATTCTAATAGGTCTGCTTTTATATGTATTTTGTCTTTTTTCCCTTGCAGCTCTTAATATTCTTTCTTTGTTCTATACCTTTAATGTTTTGATTACTCTGTGATACTGGAAATTCCTTTTCTGATCCAATCTATTTGGTGTTCTATATCCCTCTTGTAACTTAATAGGCACCTCCTTCTTTAGTTTGGGACATTTTTCTTCTATGATTTTTTAAAAAAATATTTTCTGTGCCTTTGACCTGGGTTTCTTTTCCTTCCTCTGTTCCTATTATTTGATTTGGTCTTTCTATGGTGTCCCAGATTTTCTGAATGCTTTGTGCCTGGATTTTTAAAGATTTAACATTTTCTTTGACCAAGGTATCCATTTCTTCTATTCTTTTGCCTTCAACAATTGAGATTCTCTCTTTCATCTATTATATTCTGTTGGTGAGGCCTTCATATGAGTTTTTCATTTGAGTACCTAAATTTTTTATTTCCAATTGTTCCTCAATTTGGATTTTCTTTATTGATTCTATTTTTACTTGCAAATCTTCAATTGTTTTCTTCATTTCACTCCAATGTTTTGTGTTTTCATGGGTTTTTAAGGGAAATTTATTTCTTCTTTAAGGACCTCTTACATATTTACATATTCATAAAGGCTATTTTGAAGTCCTTTCCTTGTGCTTCAGCTATATTACATTTCTCAGGGCCTATTGTAGTATGGTTGCTTAGCTTTAGTGGAGACATATTGTTCTGGCTCTTTTGATTGTGTTTTTATGCTGGGTCTAGACATTTGGATTTAGGATGATTATAATTCTAGGTGCTGATATCTGGTCTTTTTTTTGTTAGGTGGGTGTTCTATTCCTTGGTTTCTGTTGCTCTCTGGTTCTTAGGACAGTGTGATGGCTGTGAGTTGCCTCATAGGAATCCTCCTGAGATCCTGCCAGGTATGGCCACTGAGGGTTATGGGTAGAGTGTGTTTTATTGGTATTGGGAGCTTAATACTTAGAGATGGAGATGTGCTAGATGTGAGGAATGCTTAGAGGAACTACAGAAGGAATAAAAGCAGGGTATACCACCAGTATCTGCTCAGTCCTGTGGGAATTGGGGCAGAGAGAAATGAGAGGCTACATACAGCAGGTGATCTGCTACAGAGTTGGGAATGAGACTGGGGGGTTGAGTTTGAAGGAGAGGAGGTAGAGTGAAGATCTGAAGATTACCTACCTACTTTCCTGGCTTATTTGCTTCCCAGGGAGTGCCTATGGAAGCTAAAAGCTGAGACAAAGAGGTGGGGTGGTGTGGGCAGATGTAGAAGATCTTCATGATCTACTGAAGATGGAGGCAGAGAGAAAAGTGAGATGGCAATAGGTGGTTTACTACAGAGCTCAAGATCTGACTAAAAGAGAAGAGGCAGAGTGAAGGTCTAGAGATTGCCAAGTATTGCTGCTCTTAAGTCAGTTAAAACTAGAAAAACTGTATGGTTAAAAGTTGTGAGCTACAAAGTTCAAAATTTTTGAGTGTTAAGTAGTATACTATAAAGTAGAAAGTCGGAAAGATAACATATACTAGTATTTTTGCATGTTATGAAAGTCATAAGGTTTCAGTGACATTATTATTTACCTTAAGTTTCATAAATTCTCTAATTGCAAAACAAATTCATGGATCCTTGCCTTTAAATAATATATAATTATTATAATAACATAATAAAATGATGAGAATATTTTATGTAACAAATCCTAGTGCTGGCATTGGTAGAGTGCTTATCCTCCATGTCCTCTATTCCCAAGGCCCTGGGTTTGGTCCAACACAACACACACACACACACACACACACACACACACACACACACACACAGATACACACAAATAACAGGAAATCAATCACAGGATACAGAATCATGCACCTGAAGCTGCTTAATTATGTGCTTCCCAGTTTAATCCCTAAGAAAGCTGATCAGGAATGCATTAAGCCCTATTTACAAATGAGATTATTGAGACCATGCTTTGATAAATGTTGCTTTATCTTTCTCAAAGATTTTTTTCTCCTTAAGGCCCTGTATACGCTTATCATACTAATAAACTTCCATATCCCTTCTGATCTTGGCTCCATCTTGTGCTACATGATAGCCTGGCAGAAAAGCAGAAGGACAAGCAATGCCAAGAAATAAACATGAAAGGTTTTGGTAGTAGTATCTGAGTCATGCTGGAACCAGAACTCCCTCAAAAGAAGCATTAATCCATCTTAAAGGCCCCACCATCCCTAGGGATACAGCTTCACATGACTTTCAGATGGGACACAACATAATACCTTTGTATCAAAGGATTTTCAACATACATATGAATGGACCATTTGTGTGGCATTCTTTTCCTCTCTTAGTTATAGCACAGTAGTTTTGCAGTATGGGACTTATCCTCACTTTTTGCTTGTTTCTTCAATGTCTCATGCCATGTCTTGACTTGCTTTCCTACAACTATCAAACTCCTAAAATAAATGTACCATAAGCTTTGGAGTCATTTTTTAAATTTGTTATTAGATATACACTTAAATATAGCATATAAAAAATCACTATCAGCTGGGCAGTGGTGGCGCATGCCTTTAATCTCAGCACTCGGGAGGCAGAGGCAGGCGGATCTCTGTGAGTTCGAGGCCAGCCTGATCTCCAAAGCGAATTCCAGGAAAGGTGCAAAGCTACCCAGAGAAACCCTGTCTCAACTCCCCCGCCCCCCAAAAGAAAATCACTATCATCTTTAACCTAAGTTTTTGTCTTCTTATGTTCTGTTTCTGAATGAGTGATATTCCTCCCTATAGTTGCTGTCATTCAGTTTCTTCTCCACTTTCAATACACTGTAATTATTAAACTCTGTATACTACCTAGTACTCTGATTGGTATATTTCTTCCTCCAATATGTATATCCTTTATTAGATTTTTTTTCTTACTTGAATTTTAAAATTGTATTTTATGTGTATGGGTGTTTTTTTCCAAATGTATGCCTGTATACCAAATGTGTACAGAGATGACAAAAAACAGAGGAGGGCATGGGATCCCTTTAGACTGTAAGCTACAATGTGGGTGCTGGGAATCAGACCCAGCTCCTCTGGACATTCAACTAGTGCTCTTAACCACTGAGCCAGCACCCTTCACTGGAGTTTTTATAGCTTATCAACTAATCTCACTGCCTTTAGACTTTCAACGATTGTTTTAGTTAGAGTTCCTATTGCTGTAATGAAACATGATGACCAAAAAGCAAGTTGAAGAGGAAACAATTTATTTGGTTTACACTTCGGCATTATTGTTCATAACTGAAGGAAGTCATGAGAGGAACTCAAACAGGGAAGGATCCTGGAGGCAGGAGCGGATGCAGAGGCCATGGAAGGGAGCTGCTTCCTGGCTTGCTTCTCCTGGCTTGTCCAGTCTGCTTTCTTATGTAATCAAGGACCACCAGCCCAGGGATGGCACCACCCACCACGGGCTATGCCCTCCCCTATTGATCACTAATTGAGAAAATGCCTTACAGCTGGGTCTCATGGGGGCAATTCCTCAACTGAGGCTGCTCCTTTCTGATGACTGTAGCTTGTGTCAAGTTGGCATACAAAACCACCCAGTACAATTAAAAAGGAAAAATTATAAAGTACCTAGAAATAAAGTTTCCTAAAAACAAAAATAAAGTATTAATAGGGAAAATTATATAGTTGATACTGAAAAGAAAATAAATGGAGTAAGAGGCCATGTTTATACGTAAGATAAGCAGATTCTAAAATTCATCTGATAAAGGTCTAAGACAGTTTCAAAGAACAAGGGGAGAAGAATTTCCTCACCTGATATTTGGGCTTAAAGCAATTACATGCTAAGAAAACAAACTAATACATAGGTAGGAATTTGATAGAATTTATTTATAATCCCATCAACACTGCATAAACAGTATTGAATACAGTAATGAGGTATACTTGAAAAAGATTTCTGTAATTTAATATTTTGCCATTTGTTATTCTTCCTATTTGGTGTGTTAATCAGATGGCTCTGTAATCCCAGCATTCAAGAGGTAGATGCATAAGAATCAGAACTCTAAAATTATTCTTAGCTACAGAGGTATTTAAGACCAGCCTGGGCTTCCAGAGACTCTTTTCAAGGAAAAAAAAAAGGTGGGGGTGGGGCTTGCAGCTTGAGAGATAGTTCAGCGCTTATAAGCACAGACTGCTTTCAGAAGGTCTGATTTCAGTTCCCAACTGAAGGTGAATCTGATGCCTCTGGCCTCTGAAGGCACCTACACTTGCATGATTCATAATTAAAATTAAATATTTTTCACAACAAAACATTATACCTGTTTTAAATACTTCAGTATGAAAAATAAAAATCTTATGAGGTAATCTAAAAGCCATATTATAATAAAGAGCTTTTAATGCAACTAAAATATTAAGTATAAATTTAGTGTGTGATAAAAGATACCAAAAGAGAAAAATATAAAAGGCTATGTCATTTACATATATTTATTGAAAGTCTAAACACATTAAATAAAAAGATAAGTTTGTGATTTCCCTTAGGAGAGGGTTAAGAACTTAAATGGGCAAGGACTTTCTTGTACTTAAAAACAGGACAACTATTTGGTAAAATAATCAATAATTATATTGCTTAATGGCTAAATATATATGTGTTGGTATATAGTCTGTTCTTATTTGTATCATTGAAATATTTCATATTAAAATGAAAAACAAAATGCATCATAGTCAAAAGAAGCAGGATACTAAGTCCTAAAATTCTAAAATTGGAACAAACTATCAAAAGGCTGGAAGTATATCCAAACTATGATTTTTTTTCCTTTTTTTTTTTTTTTTTTTTAGTTTTTTTAGTTTTTTGAGACAATTTCCTCTGTGTAGCCCTAGCTGTTGTGGAACTTGGTCTGTCGACCAGTCTGGCCTCGTACCCGCAGACCTGCCTCTGCTTCCTGAGTGCTAAGATTAAAGGTGTGTGCCACCACTGCCAAGCTGTGATTTTTTTGTTTTTTGAAGGGATTTACAGAACAGTATTCCAGAGCTATTTATATGTAAGCACTATTTCTTCAACCAAACTAATCCTGATTGTAGCTCTGCATTTTACATAAGCAAAACTGAAATGTGTATATTAAAGAAATCAAGAAACTATTAAAATACTTTAAAGGTTTAATGGTGATATTGATTTATCTAGAATCTTCAAAACTTGATAATTAAGTAAATCAGATTCTTTGTGTGACTTTTCACATATACACTACAGTTTATTTTATAATATCCTATTTAACTCCATATTATTTTTAACCAGATTTCCTGCAACTTCTCCACTTAAAACTCTTCCACAAAGACATACAGAAATAAGGAAAACAAGGAAAGAGCACTTTTCCAAAGATAAAGACAGTATTTTTAAATTACGAAACTTATCTCGTAAAACTCCTAAGAAGCGTGGATTACATTTCTCTCAGGTAAAATTTCTTTTTATTAACCATTAGTTTAAATAGCATTACCATGTGTTTGACAATAAGACTGTTAAAAATAAATGATGCTTTAATATTTGAAGCCAAAACTGAAATCTCCTACATTACAATCTAAACTAAAATTATGTGTGAATGTGTTTGGAACCTGCAGAAACAGTGTTGAATATAGTAATGAGGTAAAAATGAAAATGATTGTTGTAATTTAATATTTTGTCATTTGTTATTCTTCCTATTTGGCATGTTGATCAGATTTCCACCATTGTGATGAAACACCTGAGAATCAATCTCCAAGTAGGCAAGTTAGACCTTAGATTTCAGAAGTTTCAGTTCATATTCTCTAGTCTCTGTTACTTTTGGTCTTATGACAAGACACTGTAATCATAATAAGAGCATGTGTGGGAGGAAGCTACTTATGGAAACTGGACAGTAAAAGAAGGAAAAAGGTCCTGAATTGGGATACCAATAGCTGCCCCAAAAACCTGTTGCCAACTTCTTTGCACCAGACCCTGCCTCTGAAAGGTTGCACCACCTAGTAGGACTAGGCTAGAGACTAAGACTTCAATATGGGTGATTTGAGTATATTCATTATCTAAACAATAGCTGCACAATTATGTATTTGAGTATATTCATTATCTAAACAATAGCTGCATAATTATGTAACTCTTCAACTTGTCTCTGTCCCTAGACTTTTATAATGACAACCAAACTATAAAGTACCTAGACATGAAGTTGATTTGGATGTGTTAGGAAAGGTGCAAAACTGAAAACCATTGCTATGTGTCCCATTACTTTTCAGACACTTTGTAACTCCATAGTAGACTTTAACTAATAAAACTACTAAGTATGGTAGTATTGTGTTCCCCAAAATATTGTACACCCTAATAAACTTAACTGGGGTCAGAGAACAGAACAGCCGATAGATATAGCGGCCAGAAAATAGTGACACACACGCCTTTAATCCTAGCATTCCAGAGTCAGAGATCTGCCTGGATCTCTGTGTGTTCAAGGCCACACCAGAAACAGCCAAGCATGGTGGCTCGCGCCTTTAATCCCAGGAAGTAATGGCAGGGCAGAAAAGTATTTAAGGCGTGAGGACGAGGAACTATAGCCTGGCTAAGCTTTTAGGCTTTTGAGGAGCAGTTCAACTGAAATCCATTTGGATAATGACTCAGAGGCTTCCAGTAGGAGGAAACAGGATCAGCTGAGGAATTGGTAAGGTGAGGAAGCTGTGGCTTGTTCTGTCTCTCTGATCTTCCAGCGTTCACCCCAGTACCTGACTCCAGGTTTGTTTTTATTTAATAAGAACTTTTAAAATTCATGCTACAACTAAGTATGAAAAATCCTGCCTCAGTAAATAAATTAGAGATCATTCAAAGAAGACAGCTAATGTCAATTTCAGTTCTACACTTACAAAAAAAGAAAGAAAAAACCCAAACCAAACAAACAAAAAATTCTGTGTTAAAAGTGTTCAACATTCCTTTAATTTGAGTATAGGCTGTAACAAACCAATTTTTTTTTCTTAAGGAAAATACAGAAAACATAAACCATGAGAGGATAATTAATGAAGACCAAGAAAACTCAGCTGACAACAGAGAAATAAGCCAGGAAGATGTTGAAGAAGTTTGGAGATATATTATTATGATCTAGTAAGACAAAATTAAGCTATAGTTAAGATTCTGAAGTATGTGGATTATTGATATTTTTCATCTGAATATGTAAATGAATGAAAACATTACTTTTAAAAACTTAGAATTTAAATATGCTTGTATGTTTTCTAGTAATTAATTTTGGATCCAGATCCAGTACACTAAAAGAAAAGTTTCACCTTTTAAATTAAAGTCATCACTAGTTTGATAATTTCATTAGATTCCTCTGAATTTTGTTAAGTATATATGTAAAAGTAGACAGTAAATGTAATCCATGAATTTTTGTTAAGAAAAAAATAAAGTGCTCTGGTGGTTTTGTTTGTTACAAGTCATGCTTACATTTATATTCTATTCCTTTTATTTTATAAAGAAAAATTATTCACACTCTTCTTTTTAGCCTGCAAACCATTTTAGGTGTGCCATCCATAGAAGAACTCATAAACCCAAACCAAGTAATTCCTCAATATATAATGTACAACATGGCCAACACAAATAAGCATGGAGTGGTTATGCTACAAGACAAATCAGGTAAGCATTTAGAAAAGAATTTAGAATCTTTTCAAACTTGGTAACCAAAGTTGTCTAAACAGGGAAATGTAGAGACCTAGATATAGAAAGTAGAATCCTTTCCAAGGCCACATTCATTTAGCAATAACAATGGAATTTAAAAAAAAAAAAAAAACATTCATGCTATCATAAATTTTTTAGTTGCTAATATGAGTTAATACATGACTTTAGAAAAATGACAAGGATAAGCATCCAAAATGTAGACAAAAAATTTATTAACAACACTTGTGTTAAGGGCCTACAATGTGCCAGATATTTTGCTAAAGACTTAGGATTGAGCAAGCTGGATATGGTACCAATTTAAATATTTTAAGCAAGTGTAAAAGTACTCGTGATATTCAGACATAGTTAATTTTGGTCAGAGGCTTCATCTAAATCAGTAATAGTCACATAGCATAGCAATAGAACTAAAGTGGGATAAAAGAAAAGTAGTGTAGCAAATAGAGAATTAGTTTATATCCAAACCACCCCTTCCAATATAATTAAATCTTTTTTTTTTTTTTTTTTGGTTTTTTGAGACAGGGTTTCTCTGTGTAGCTTTGCCCCATTCCTGGAACTCGCTTTGGAGACCAGGCTGTCCTCAAACTCACAGAGATCTGCCTGCCTCTGCCTCCCAAGTGCTGGGATTAAAGGCATGCGCCACCACCGCCTGGCTATAATTAATTCTTGATTTGGGGTAGCTACTTGTTTTATGTATTGTAGACAGAATCAAACTCTAGATATTTATAACTTTTTAAATTTTTTGTATTTTAAGATACTGATTGGTCCTGAAATAGTAGTTAGCTCAGGTGATAAAAGCCCTTGGTGCTAAGCCAACTATGACATTTTTTAAAAAAATACTATTATAAAAACTGTATGACTTAATACACATTCTTTGCATTTTTGTATCTAGAGGATCTTCCACACTGGGTATTATCTGCTATGAAGTGCCTAGCAAACTGTAAGTTAAACCGCAAATAATTGTGTGTGTGTTTGTGTGTGTGTGTGTGTGTGTGTGTGTGTGTGTGTGTGTGTGGTGTATTATATTGAAAGTATTTAACAAAAATGAAGAAAATATTTAAAATTATGAGTCAAATGATAGTCAAGGAGAATTGATTATGAGCTCTTTATTTTCTGTGCAAAAAGTGATTTTTTTTTAATTAGAACCTGTCATTTATAAATCATAAACTCATAGGCTTATATGAATTGAAAGGACTCTTAGGTAAAATCTAAACTACAGTGACTGCCACAATGAGGCCTATAGGCTTATTGGTGGCAGCTTAGAAATAAAGCAGCATAGGACTGGAAGAGATTAAATCAGAAACAAAGTTTCATAAAGCCCATGTCCCTCCTTTTCCAAGATAGGTTACTTCATAGGATATATTAATATAAAATGCTATTGTTAGTAATCTATAAACCAGTGTTTAGCATTTTATTGCTCAATTTTTTTCTCACTAAACAGTGACAGCTGATTTACAAAAGTCTTACAAATTTCAAAATAAAATTTAAAAATTTGCAGAGGTATATGCTATTATGATGCATTTATCTAATTATTCTTTACCAATAAAAATCAGGAGTCAGATATTGGGGTAAGAACATGAAAGATCGGAGAAGCAGCAGAGCAGCCACCAATAACTTCCTATTTCTTCTGCAGCCCCACCTTACTACTTCCTATTCCCTATCTGCCCAGTCCTCCAACCTCTATGGTTAATTTTGGTTAGCTAATGGCTAGTTCCACCCTCTGACACAATGCAAGCTTTATTTTCAGAATCAAAATACCACACACTTTTAAGTCATCAAAAGTTAAAATGTATTTTAGAAATTCTAGTGATAGGGTCATTTTCTAGTTCTTTTAAAGTTAGTATTTTTGAAAATTTAATGGGATTTTGTAAATGTTGATTATATTCCTTATTATATGTCAAAATGACGGAATAGCAAAATAAATAGCAATTATATAAACAAGTTACAGAAACATTTATTTTATTCAAGGAATTAAGATAAAGAGCCTGAGTTTAAGCATGGACTTTTGAATATCTTCTCTGCTCAACTGTCCTGCTCTCCTATGAGTCATGGTTAACAACACAGATAATCATCCTCAGAGGCATTTATCTTCTATCTTTAGGGATTTGTGTCTTCCCTCTCTTCCAAGTTCATATTATAGATAAATGATAACAAATATATCTTATTGGATTTCAGTTCATTGTAATGTATTTAACTAGAGCATATAACAGTAGTTATCAACCTGTGGGTTGCAACCCCTCTGTCAAACCTCTGTCTCCAAAAATATTAACATTATAATTTATAACATCAAAATTAGAGTCTTGAAGTAGCAATGAAAATAATTTTATGGTTGGGGGTCATCACAACATGAGGAACTGTATTAAAGAGTCACAGCATTAAGAGGGTTGAGAACCACTGGTCTATATGAAGAATAATCTTGAGAATTAGTCTGAAGACTACTGCCAACAACTTTTTTTTCCAGAGTTGAAAATCAGAATTATCAGAACCTTCTGTTAATGCAAAGGACCTAGAACTCAAACCTAAACTAACTATAAATTGTTTTTATTTCTAGTGAACCTGTGTTTTCTATGTTAGAAAACTTACTAATGATTATTATTGTGTATATTAAAATATTTCTTATGCCTGCTTTAGAAAAATACTTAGTTTGATCTCCATAAAAATCAATATTAGCTTTTAAACTATTATATATGTATGTGATTTGTTTTTTCTTTAATCATTTTGCAGTGTGTATGCTTACAACTTGTATAGTCATACAAAAAATTCGGAACAGGAAAAAAACTTTATTTGGTTCAGGAAAAAAGGTTTTTGGTAATAATAAATCTAAAATATAAGTACATATTTCATTCACTAGGAAGATGTTTCCAAGACTCCAATGCAGCTGATTCTTCTGGAACACAGTTCCAGAAGATTTTTATAGGGAAAAGTCCCAGATTAGAGTTTAGAGACACTAACTTAGAGACCCCAGAGGAAATAATTCTAGGACAGTAAGTCCCTGAATTCCCCTTGATAGATTGTAGCCTGTGTACAGAAGTTTATATTTTTAATAGATCAACAATGATTAATAGTCATGATTCTTTCAATAGTATTAAATCTGAAAAGTGATGATGGCAAAATATTGAAATCATTAAGAATTTTTAAAGGATAAATTTATTCACGGAAGTATTGATGTGCAAAAGATGGTTTAGAAGAATTATTTGTATTCTATTATTCTTCTCTTCACAAAATAAATTACAACAAAATCTCACTAAAATAATTGATGCTTTTAAAACACACCATAAATTTTGCTTTGTTACAGTTTTTCATATATTAAAATAATATTAAAACAAAATCCTAGCCAGAGACTGCTTACAGTGATTTTCAGTGAAAGGATGAGATGTGAGTTGATGAATTGCATATATTGTAACATGAATTGTTAACTATAGCTCCCTCATGAAATACAAATTTAAACTTATGTGTACTTTTAATTGTTTTTAAATTGAAATACATTTTTCCCATTTCTTTTGCCTTCTGCTTCTTAGGGCCAAGAAGTAATGACACCAATAATCCAACTTATGTTGGATTTGAACGTGATGTATTCAGAACAATTGCAGATTATTTTCTAGGTCTCCCTGAACCTCTACTTACATATGAATATTATGAATTATTTGTGAACATTTTGGGTATGTATGAATTTTACTTATTATTTAAATTTATTCTATTAAAATTTTAAGTTTCCTTAAGATTAAAGGTCTAAAAACATGGTAAATATGAATGTGGTAAGCTATAAACTATTTCTAAATTTAGTAATACTATGGTTATACTAGTTCAAATGGTTCAAATATTCTTTAATACCAGTTGCCCTGAAATCAGCTGTCATATAGTTCTATGTAGTTCTGACACAGCTCTCTAGAGTTAGCACTGATCCTACAAGAGAAAGGCTCAGATCCACAAGACTATCCTTACTTCTGGTACTGACAACAAGTAAGTTCCCTTTGCTCCCACAGTTGTGCTTAGCCAACTACCAATTAAAAGGTTCATTTGAACCCCTCTGATTCACTCCTGAAATCTTGAAAAGTATGTTTGTTATTTTGATTTAAAAAGGATAGAACTCAGGTGTAACAGACAAAGAGAAGAGATTCACATGGAAGGAGTGGGGGGTAACAGAGAGTCTCTGTACTATCTCAGGAAAGACACCCTGAACATCTGTGTGTTTATCAACCCAAAGCTGCCTTAGCTTCACTGTTTCAGAATTATAAGTAGTTTTTTGTTTTTTTTTTTAGTTAGGTATGATTGATTAAGTTATCATTTTTACGCTATTGAACTCAATCTACATCCCCCTTCCCTTCTCAAGAGGTTGGAGGTAATTCTGATTTGTGGCTAGCCATGAGTTATATTAGCACAAACTCATGTATGTTGAAATAGCTCTTCATGAATAACAAGACTGATCACTCAGGAAATTCCAAGAATTTTAGGAGATCTATGCCAGTAACCAAGAACAGAAACCAAATATAGGTACAGTTGTCACTGGTCTTCATGGGCTATTTATATACCGCTGTATGCAACCAATCCACAATCAAAAATGTTTTGTTTTTAATGTAGCTATATAGAATTTGCAGGGGTTTTTTTTCTTGTCATTATTCTCTAAACAATAAATATGTACATAATGCTTATTTTGTGTTACTTATATAAGTAATCCAGAGATTTTGTTTGTTTATTTATTTGTTTGATTGATTGATTTTGGTTTTTTGAGACAGGGTTTCTCTTAAATAAATGCCTAGGTTATATGTATATTCATGGTACACCATCTTATATAGGGGACTAAAATCTGCAGATTTTGTCCATGCACATACCTGGAACCAGTCTTCCCATTAAAACCAAGAAGACTATATAAATAAGTCTGTCTATATATATATATATATATATATATATATATATATATATATATGTATATGCTTATATATACAGTTGTCTTATAATTAGAAGTTTTCAAGTACTTGTAGGATTAAAAACAAATATTTTTAAGTGTGCCCTGATTCAATTAGGCAGCTAAATTAATTTTTAAATAATTTATATCACAAATGGAAATACCACTAGTCAGTCTTGCATGTTTATAACAGAATGTTGCATGTGTCCTATTGAAGTGCCTTCCATATTAAGCAATTTCTATGTGTTCTCTACTAACAGTATATATTATAGTGATACTTTATTTTTTAACTTTTTTTATTTTTGTCCACTGTCTTGCTGTTGCATCTTAATTTTTGTTTCATTTTCTGGTAGTTCTTTGTGGCTACATCACAGTTTCAGATAGAACAAGTGGGATACATAAAATCCACGATGATCCACGGTCTTCAAAATTCCATCATTTAAGCAATTTGAATTCCTTCAAATCAACTGAGTGTCTTCTTCTCAGTCTGCTTCACAAAGACAAAGGCAGTGAAGAATTGGATTCTATTGAGAGACTGCAAAGAAGTGATCAAGGATTTCAAGAAAGATGTGCCAAGAAAATGCAACTAGTTAATTTAAGAAACAGAAGGGCTAGTGCTAATGACATAATGGGAGGAAGCTGTCATAATTTAATTGGCTTAAGTAATACACATGCCCTGTCCTCTAACATCAAACCAAGGTGTTCCTCTTTGGAAGGAATTATAGATGTGCCAGGGAATTCAAATAAAAAGGTGTCCAGAATCTTCTACCAGTCTTTTCTGAACATAGAAGAACAAAATAGTAATCAATCTTTAGTGCCAATGCCCAAACAGAAATCTCTATTTAATCTTCACTCAGAAGAAAATATTCAACAGCCATACTGTGTTGGTTTTAAAAGAACCTCTGCTTTGACTGTTCAAGACCAAGGGGAGTTATGTAAAGGAAAATATAATTCAAAACAGCTTTGTAGATCTCAGAGTTTGCTTTTAAGAAGTAGTACAAGACAGAATAGATATATCAATACACCCATGGCTGAAATTATAATGAAACCAAATGTTGGACAAGGCAATACAAGTGTACGAAGTGAGCTCGGAGAGTCTAATACCACAATCAATAAAAGACTGTGCAAAAGCACAGTAGAACTTTCAGAGAATTCTTTACTTCCAGCTGCTTCTATGTTGACTGGCACACAAAGTAAGGCTGTTTTCAATGCATGCAGTGTTAACTTTTAATGTTTACTAACTCAGCTTTGTATTCTTGGCTTTTCTTGTCTGAAATTACTTTTTTATTTCTTGAAAAGAAATTATTATAAAAGACTTTAGTCATGGAATAACCAACTTTTATTCTACCCTACTTAAAGCACTTAATTTCTTTTCCCCTAATTTCACTTATTCTATGTCACTTTATAAATGAAGGATTTTATTACTTAAAATAGATTGTAAAACAATAGCAATATCTACTATACTTTTAAGGAATGTGGAAATTTATAACCTTTAATTAAAAGGAAAATACTAAGATGTTATATTACCCTCTTTATATAATTGTGTATTTTATTCATTTGAGAACTATTATCACTGATGAGTTTTTGGGGATGGGGGTGGCTTTGCCTTCTAGGTTTACTGCAACCACATTTAGAGAGAGTTGCCATCAATGCTCTACAGTTATGTTGTTTGTTACTTCCCCCATCAAATCGTAGAAAGCTTCAACTCTTAATGCGTATGATTTCTCGAATGAGTCAAAATGTTGATATGCCCAAACTTCATGAAGAAATAGGTACAAGATCATTGGTAAGTTGATTTTTAATATAATATTATATCATGTATTATATATTTCTTAAGAATTTCATACACGTATACAATGTATTTTGACCATATTTACCCCCCTGTTCCTCACCCCTCCTTCCTACTTTATATACTCATTTTAATAACTCATTGAGCCCAATTATGTTGCCCATATATACATGGCTATAGGGCTATTCACTGGAGAATCATTGGCCCAGCTGGGACCACATCCCTAAAGAAAACTGACTTTTCCTCCCCTAATAGTCATCAACTGCCAGCAGCTCTTCAACTCGGGATGGGGCTTGTAAATCCCTCCACTTTACTGGAATATTGATTGGTTTGGTCTTGTGCAGGCAACCATTGGTGTGAGTTTATGAATTTATTAGTTCTGTCATATCCTGCAAACCCTGTTTCATTCAAATTCTCCCTGACCTCTGCCTCTTCCGTAATGTTCCCTGAATCTTGGTGTGTATGTGTGGCAGCAGTGTTGAGGGTGGGGGCGGCGGGGGGTGAGTATTTCTTATAATGGAAAGAGTAAGCCCTGACTATCAACTAAAAGAAGATCAAGCTATTTGAAAGTACTACTTATGTTATATTTTTATCTTATAATACTTGAGTTAGAAAAGTTTTCAAAAATAAAATAATAGATAAAATATTTTTAAATCACTTTAAAGAAAACAAAGTAGCCCCAGAAAAGTAAAGCCATGTATCCAAAAAACAAAATAGAGCTTAGTAGTTCCACAGTGTTATATATTCTACCAAGGTTAAGTTCTTAGTTTTTATTGGTTTTGTATGATTGGTCATTTCGTTATTGTTTTATTTTATTGCAAGTATTTGTATTTAAAAGTTAGTTAAATTTAAAAACAAAACAACCCTAAAAACTTGACCTTCTCTAGCAGAAAATAGTGTTACACAAATTCTTTGTTCTTAGGCTATTACACTTTCACCTTGTATTAATCTTAGCAGAACCCTTTGCCTTCTCGACCATTTTTTATGCCTCACAGTGACTGAGCTGGTCAGTCTATTATATCATCTTGTATCATCAGTTCTGTCTGATGGAGTGGGAAGAGGATTTGTAGGTACTGTTCAAACGTAAGAATAGTACAACTCTGAAGCAGAGAGTGAGTAAGCAATCAATGTATAATATGTCATAATATGTCAAAGAATTTCAGAGAATATGGCAGTGGGGAAATTGTATCTGATGATTTATGATAATAAATCATTGTGGACAAGAAGTGTAAAACAAAAACAACAACAAAAACCTGTTGCAAAGCAGTCCCAGATTCAGGCTCCTTAGAGAATTAGGGTAGAAGGATTTATATGCAGATATTGATTAAAAAAAAATAAATCTTTTAAATTCCCTCGCTGTCTCTTGTTTCTCTTAAAAATAGTCACTTTTTAGACTCCAGCTAAAATCTATAAAAGATTCTCACAATAAGGAACCTGGGAGCTCTATTCAGCTGTTTTGCTCATCACTGGGACACTTCAGTAACAATGACAGAATAGATAAAAAAGAAAAATATTCTTGAATAATTATGTCATTTTTGAAAAGCATAAGAAATTAGTAAGGGATGATGTTTGAAAGGTGATAATTTTAGTTTTCTACTTTGGTTTTAATGTTATTATGGCATCTCAATAAAATTTATGCAACAGAATTTTGGAAATATGAGCCTTGTGAAGCAAAATCAGGGCATTTTTTTTAGTCATCTACATTAAGATGATAGTAACAAATGTAAAAAGGGTTCTATAAGAAGGAGAATATAGACAAACAACAAAAAGCTGAGAAATGAGCCTTGGAACTAAAAGAGGATAGTTCAGATCAACAAATATGTTCTTCATGTACTATGTGCAAATATTTAAGGTAGAATTCAAATATTCTAATTATTGTGTATTATAGATATGGATTATAAGACTATAAGAGCAATGAGTTTTGAGGCAAGAATTCTCCCAGAGTTATAAAATCCTTATGATGGAAATGGAGATATTTGCATTAACTCACTATCTAAACATTAGTAATCACTAACAGCTGTTTCCCAAAATTTCAAAAGATAAATACTGCCAGCTTTACAACTTCTGTTGTTTATGTGTTTCATATGTTGTGTATTCTCCTGGTTTGTGGTTTTGTGGAATTTGTTTAATGTAATAAGTCTTTGTTCTCTAACAGCTATTGGCTTAAGGATTAAATCTCTATATTAATAGAATACCTAATTAATAGGTGTTTATTAATAAAACTATAAAAAATTAAAGAAAAAAACATTAAATATACTCCATTGGAATTTTGTTAACAAAAATACGTAACAAATACTTATTAAAGTACGGTAATGTAATAGAATTATTACCTTCCTAACTATAATGAATTAATTCCATGTGTTCTAAACCGAAGTCTCCTTAAAACTTTATCCCCACATATCATATAATGCAAATTGGAAATTATTGACATTGTCATTTATATGAAATCTTAGATTCTTAAGTTGCCATCTTTTTGTAGATGATACGTACTTTTTCTCGGTGTGTGCTGTGTTGTGCTGAGGAAGTGGATCTTGATGAGCTTCTCGCTTCAAGATTAGTTTCTTTCCTAATGGATCATCATCAGGAAATTCTTCAAGTACCCACTTATTTACAGACTGCAGTGGAGAAACATCTTGACTACATTAGAAAGGGCCACGTAGGTATTTTAAGCCTTAAAAATCTCTGCATTAGCTATTTACAAGTAGCAAATTCATCTTAAAGTAACCCCATAAAAAATGGACATTTATTAGCTCATATAAACATTCTCTAAATCAGGAATAGATAGAGCCTGGAAACTCACACAGCGCTGGGACTCTTCTTGGCCTTTCCTCTTTTGCAGTCATATATTGACAAATGCTTCCTTTACATTATGAGGAATATGATAATTGAAGTTCCTTTGTCACAGAATTGTTTTTTTTTTTTTAAATCCAAGGTGAAAACGGCAATCACTCAACCTCCAATTGGAAAAAATTCTGATAATGGACTCTATGCATAGGCATGTACATGTGGAGGCCAGAGATCAACTTCAGTGATCTTCCTCCATCATTCTCCAACTTGACTTTGAAATAGGGTCTCTCTATGAATTTGGAGTTAATTAATTTGGCTAGACAAAACTTCAGTAATCTACTCTCAGCTCTGCGGTTACAGAAGCATCCTGTGCCCAGTTTTTATGTAGGTACTGAGGATCCAAACTCAAGTCCTCATGCCTGCTTGGGAAACATCTTACCCATTAAGCCATCTCCCCAGTCCCTACGTATGGACTCTTGATTTTCTTGTGCTATGTCCATTTTTTGAAAGTCAGAGAGTAAGTTTGATAGAGTCTTATTCCAATACTTTCTATATAGTTAAAACAGAATTTGTTCTTTAAAAAAATAAGAAAGGTTAGAATACATAGAATAAAAAAAAAAGTTAATAGGAAAAGGAGAAAAAAAAACACTAAGGAGCAGATATCTACTATATTTGGGTATTATCTGATAAACACATTTTGTTTGTGCTTTTTCTCCTGTATATTATAACTGTACTTTAAACTTCATTATCAATAAATATATATGGGCTCTGGTCATGTCCTGCTCTCAAAAACAATGGGTCAATGCTTCATTACTAAGTCAAAATATTGGTGTTTTAAACTGAATTAAAACATTATTTTAATTGTTATGTTTTATACTTCAAATAATAAAATCTGTGGTTCAGAGTGAGAATAATAGCTACGTTTAGTGCTTTCATATACATTTTCTCATGCAATCTTCATCTTAATGATGAGGAAACAGATCAGAAGTTAATTTGGTGCTATGAGGCTTGGATTTAGATCCTGCTCACTTACCTCTACTGTATAATATTCAGTTTTCTTAACACAGTGAATGTTTTATTGACGCCAAAATGATAGATATTAGATTCCACCAAAAATGCTCTCCACAGGAAAAATATGACTAGAACATACAGGTTTTCACTGTCTTGTTTCTTTGCTGACAGGTTAAAAATCCCGGGGATGGACAAGTTGTTCCTTTGCCAACATATTCTTACTGTAAGCAGATTAGTACTCAAGAGTTTAATGAGCAGAAAATTTCAGCTTCTCAAGCTGCAATTGAAGAACTTTTGGAGAATATTGTTAGAAGTAAAAGCTTGCCTCTAAAGGAGAAAAGAAGAAAACTGAGACAGGTATGAGAATGCACAACTTCTCCATCTTACAAATTTTTCTAGTGTGTGATCAGTGATTGCTATTTCTCGTGATATTTTGAGATAAAAATTTAACTTTTAAATATATTTACAATAAATTTAAATATATATAAATATATTATATATTGTTCTTCATTATATACTTAAAGTATATGAATTAATATCTGTTTGGTTTTAGTCCATCTTAAATTTATAATAATTACAGTAATATTAATTTATTTTCTTTTATTTCACTGGTATATTGTATAATTAAACTTTGAATTAACCTGGGAAAGCATATGTAAAATCTTCATTATAATACCTATCTCTGAATGACTCATCTCTACCAATGTTTAGAACTCTCAGCTCTAAAGCTCTAGAAAGAACACAGCCTTAAAAAACTCGAGAGAAATACAAACTGCACCAAATTCCTGTGGCCTTCCTAGGCTTTACCAGTGAGAGAGATTTGAGTTTAGGGTGAGAATTAACAGAAGAGAATCCTGGAATTATAATACTGACTGGAGTTGAAGGCTCTTACGGTATCCCCTTCACAAATGTAAAGAGAGAAGCAGGAGTCAAATAAAAGGATACTTGACAAGCTTCATCTAGGGAGATAATATTCAAGAACTTTTAATATTATTCTCCCTCATTTTTAAGTTTCAGAAGGAATACCCCTTGATATATCAGAAAAGATTTCCAACCACTGAGAGTGAAGCAGCACTTTTGGATGACAAACCTACAATCAAACAACCAATGCTGAGTTTAAGAAACCCAAAGCTTCACAGTCTGCGATACTGACTTAAAACTTCAATAAATGAAGTCATACATGAGAATATTTCTACTTAAAAGGAAATCTATTAACATTATTGTTTCCCTTATAATGACCTTATGTAAGGTGTTGACAAAATAGTCTTTTTATCCATGCAAGGCTGCTAAAGCTATTAGATCTCAGCTAAGAATACCTAACAAAAGCCTATACCAAATATCTTAATTAGAAACAATATTTTTAATATATTGTTCTAGTAAGAGTCAGGATTGTATCATGCAGATGAAATTGTGGTGCTGTTTTGAAAGAAAACATGCCTGTGTCTATATGTGTGCTTACGGATATTAGCTAAGGAACTGGTTGTTTAGGATTGCTTCTTTATTTTTAAGTATCAGAACATGAAGAATATTGTACTCTTTTATGTAATCTTTTTATACTTATGATCTATTTAAATGTATATAAACACACTCTTGTAGCTTGGTTTTTGTTTATTGGAATTTGGTTTATTGGGAGCCAAAGGGGGCTAGTTTTTGAGATAAAGTATCACTTATGTACTGCATTCTGACTCCTCAAACTCATTTCTCCTGCCTTATACTCCTGAGTGTAGGAATCCACATGTGTACCACAATTCCTGGCTTTATGTGTTTATTTTTTTTTTATTTTTATTTTTTTTTAGTAAATTTATTTTACAACATCATTCAGTTCAACATAATAGCCACAGATTCCCCTGTTCTCCCACTCTCGCCCCCCTCCCCCTCCCCCCCACCCCACCCCCCATTCCCACCTCCTCCAGATCAAGGTCTACCCCGAGGACCGGGATCGACCTGGTAGACTCAGTCCCGCCAGGTCCAGTCCCCCCCCTCCCAGACCGAGCCAAGCGTCCCTGCATAGGTCCCAGGATTCAAACAGCCAACTCATGCAACGAGCCCAGGACCAGCACCAACACACAGCTGCCTCCCAAACAGATCAAGCCAAATGACTGTCTCACCCGTTCAGGGGGCCTGATCCATTTGGGGGCCCCTCAGCCTTTGGTTCATAGATCCTGTGCTTCCATTCATTTGGTTATTTGTCCCTGTGCTTTATCCAACCTTGGCTTCAACAATTCTCGCTCATATAAACCCTCTTCTTTCTCACTAATTAGACTCCCAGTGCTCCACCAGGGGCCCAGCTGTGGATGTCTGCATCCAGATTCCTCAGACCTTCCTTGGATGGGGTTTATGGCACAACTAACAGGGTGTCTGGCCATCCCATCACCAGAGTAGGTCAGTTCCTGCCGTCTCTCGACCATTGCCAGCAGTCTTTTGTGGGGGTATCTTTGTGGATCTCCGTGGGCCTCCCTAGCTCTCTGCTTCCTCCCCTTCTCATGTGGTCTTCATTTACCATGTTTATTTTTTTAATCTTTGTTTAATAGTTTTGTTTTCCCCTAAACATTATCTCAACTACTTCAGTCTTTTTTTCCAGAAATATCTTTTGAATCTTTACATTTATCATCTATTCTACTATTGAAATAGATGTATAATAGTTATTTAGCAACAACAATGTGCTTTTCATTGTTTCTTAAATGTGGTGACCATGATAAATAAAGCAAAATTTCTTCTCTTTAGACATTTATTTTTTTCAATCAAGGGAACTACATTTTTCAGGCCCTTAAAGTAATAACGCATTTGCTGACATCGAGGCATAGGGATTCCTTTATCCTAAGACTGGATTTTCTGAGAACAATTCGTTAAGCTAATGTTTTTAAGCTGGAGTACGTTGGAATTACCAAGGCCTGGTAAGCCAGTCAAGTCTATAGTTTAGAGATATTACAAAGACATTGGTACTTGTGTTGTTTTGAATAGGTATAACTCCTATAGACTCATGTTTGAATGCTTGGCCCATAGGGAGTGGCACTATTGGGAGAGGTGATCTTGTTGGAGTAGATGTGGCCTTGGAAGATGAAGTATGTCACTGTGGGGGTGGGCTTTGTGGTGTTATATTCTCAAGCTGTGCCCACTGTGGCACACAGTCTTCTGCTGGCTGTGGATCAAGATGTATTACCTCTCAGTTCCTTATCCAGTACCATGTCTGCCTGCACACTGCTATGCTTCCTGCGATAACAATAATGGACTAAACCTCAGAACTGTAAGCCAGCCCCAATTAAATGTTTTCCTTTATAAGAGTTGCTGTGGTCATAGTGTCTCTTCACAGCAATAGAAACTCTAAGACAATTGCTGTGGATATCGCTCTGTATAAATAAAATGGTAATTGGCCAGCAGCCAAGCAGGAAGTATAGGCGGGACAAGCAGAGAAGAGAATTCTGGGAACTGTAGCAGGAATCTTAAAAGTTCTTATTAATAAAAACAAACCTGGAGTCAAGTATTGGGGTGAATTCTGGAAGATTAGAGAAACAGAACAAGCCACCTCACCTTGCCAGTTCCTCAGCTGATCATGTCTCCTCAGACTGGAAGCCTCTGAGTCCTCATCCAGAATGAATCTCAGCTGAACTGTTGCTCAAAAGCCTAAAAGCTTAACCAGCCAAAAGCTTCTAGTTTCTGGTCTTCGCACTTTATATACCTTTCTGCTTTCTGCCATCACTCCCTGGGATTAAAGGCTTGCTTTCTGGGATTAAAGGCATGAGTCATCATGCCTGGATGTTTCCTTGAACACACAGAGATCCAGGTAGATCTCTTCCTCTGGAATGCTAGGATTAAAGGCGTGTGCTACCACTGCCTATCCTCTATGTTTAATATTATGGCTGTTCTGTTCTCTGATCCCAGATAAGTTTATTAGGGTGCACAATATTGTGGGGAATACAATACCACCACAGGGAACAGGAAGGCTGAATCAGGAGACTCTAGCAGCCGCTGCCATGAGTACCAACATGTAAGATACTGGTAAGCCACGAGCCATGTGGCAAGGTATAGATTTGTAGAAATGGGTTAATTTAAGAGAAGAACTAGATAGCAAGAAGCCTGCTACAGCCATACAGTTTGTAAGCAATATAAGTCTCTCTGTGTTTACTTGGTTGGGTCTGAGCGGCTTCGGGACTAGCAGGTGAGAGAGAATTGTCCTGACTGTGGGCCAGGCAGGACTGGAGAAAACTTCAGCTATGACAATACTCATGGATTTTAGAGACAAAGCCTCACTATATAGCTTAGACTGATCTAACCTTGTAGTCATCTTGCCTAAGCCTCCAAGCGCTGGATTTACAAGCATATGCCACCACTATTGGGTAGACATTTATGCTTTTAAACTCTAGAGGACATTACACTGTTTAGCTAACACTGAGAATCAGTACTCTCAACATTTTTTTTACAAAATTTTGAATGTCAGAATGATAGCCCACTAAAAATAATATCACCATAAGAAAATACCCAGTGTCAATGCCATTTAGCACAGGTTTTCCAGAGATTGACTTGGTACAGCCTGAAGCAATTGTTTCTCCATTTTCTTTTTCAATAAATGTTTAATACCTAGTCGCTTAAGTATAAAAATAGATATAATATATGCAATAGACTCTTGATGTTTAATGACTATTCTGATTTTTCAATGTGGTTTTACACTATGGATATGAATAATGATAATGTCCCCTTTAACGTTACTATGTTTCATCTTGTATTTAGACAAAAAAAATGATAAATATACATCTTCAGCTCAGAAAATTTGCCTATAAATTAATTATATGTAATAGAAATTACTTGCATGCTAAAACTTTTCCCAATTGAAAATATTCTGTTACTTCCAAGCTAATAATTTCAGACATGTTACTAACTTCTTCAAGCCCCAGTTCCCTTGGATCAATAAAGATTATAATAGTGCCTCCTTGGGAAGTATTATCAAAGTGTTTTACGGTGACATCAAATAAGCACTTTAACTTATGTGGGGCGTTTACCCACCACCCCCACAGCTTCCCAGAGTTTTCTTGAGTGCGAGCAGCAGGAAATATTAGATAGAAGGATTTATAGCGGAGAATCTTGTGGAGATAAACAGATAGAAAATAAAGGATAGCCTCGAGTGGGCCTGGAACCTATTCCAACGGGCCCGGACTGTCTCTGGCCCAGGGTTTTTATAGAGACGCCAAGGGGTGGAGCAAAAGACCTCCTCCCCCAGCACAGCCAAGTGCAGGCCATCTCAGACACCTGCACTCAGGCCCGTGGTCCTGATCATCCTCTATTTGGACCTGCTGGGTAAAGCTACGAGGAACCCCAGAATGGGCTCCCACAGGTCCCCCCTTCTTAATATATAAAAAAATAACTATTAATGGCTTACAGCAATCTCCATAGCTGTTACACCTCCCAGTATGGGAGTAGAGGATGATATAAATGGCATTTCTCTTTTGAATTAGGTCCAAGGTGACCACAGCAGTCTTAGCTGCCTCAAGCCCTTTCTAAACCAAAACTCTTAAGGCAACTACAAACTTAAAGAATCCCTTAGCTTCATCATTACCATTAACAGGTTAACATAAATATTGCTATACATAGTCACAATTCTCTCAATCTTACAACTCAAAGCAAACTCTTAACAGAACCATTAGAATTATCATATATGGTGCTATATATAGTTAACAATTTTCTCCGTCTTACAACTTTAACTCAGTCATTTGAATTTTCTTGTTAACAGAACATAGGAAAAACTTCGATGTATTCACATCAAACTTAAACATTTCCTCAATTCCACAAAGCCAGGGTGCATTAATATCAATAGGTTTCTGCAAACATAATTCAATCTCATAGCTCCTCCTTTTCTTTATAATTTTTAAGCAAAATCTCAAGCCTAGTTAGAAAACCCAAACTTTTCTGTTTAAACAGTTCCATTTGTAACACAAAACCAGTTCCATAAGTAATTCCATTTTTACATAAACAGTTCCACAAAACAATTCATAAATCTCCAATTAATAAAGCATATATGCATACACAAAATTGCATCTTGTTTCTAAGTAGAAATACATTTCTTCATTTAAACAGTTCCATTTTTAACCCAATTCCAGAAAACTGTTCCTAGGTCATTACTAAAAGTAAGCTCAAAATTGTCCCATTGCAATGAAATCTCTATTGTTCATTTCATTTAAGTACCAAAATTCAAATGATAAATATTGGTACTAGCCTTCCAAATTTGAAGAAATCCATAACCAAAATGTTTTTGTAATTTTATCTCATTTTAAGTTCAAAAAGTTCAAACAAGAAATAAATTCTGGTATCAGGCTTTCATTTCCAAATATGAAGAGACGTTTTTCAACCAAAACTTTTTGCAGTTAATAATTTTTGTTCAAACAAGCGTCTCTGCAACTTTTGTTCTCACAGACAGACCTTTTTAGTTATAGTAATATTTTAAACCGCACCGTTTTTGCTGTTAGCTCAGGTTTTTCTGTGCTGCATTGATATTCCACGGATCTCAGCTGCAGATGCCTTGTGCTGGTTCTGGCGTCCGCCATTCTTAGCGGCTTCTGGAGCTTTTGAAACCATTCAGACTGCCTACTTTGCAGTCTACTAGGACACTATCTCCTGTGTCTCAGGTGTTTTCACCATATACATTAATAGACTCACACTTAACATTTACACTTTTTCACAGACTCACATAACATGTGCTTAAGCATAAACTCACTCAACATTACACATTTTTACAAACTCACATATTAACATCTACTTATTTATACTTTAAGGAAACTATAGAACTACTTTAGCAAATATATTTCTTATTAATACACTTATATTCATTCCATCTTATTTCTTATTTGAACTTACATTTACAACTAGCATCTTACAAGCTTATTACTACATGTCTTAAGACTACCTTAGATACTTCTTACAAGCTTATATTCTTAATGGAACTCTATAGATCTATTTTACAAACTTATATAGGCTACCATTAGCATATATCTAACTTAGCAAACACCTAAAGATTTCTTAACAGATCTAACAAGACAGAATTTTTACAAACTCACATATCTTATATTCGTTTTTTCTACTTCTTACTCTTAATTATTATCACCATCTATCAGAGAGATTCCCTTAACTAGACAGGAAGTACGTACATCATTTCTAAAGTTTACAGTTTATAGTTAGCTTTGTTATAAAGCACTGGGATTTAGTGAGTGTTGTCATTATAGAGTTGTGATACTTGTTGCTAGGGGGCTGTAACATTCTCTGGACAAAGCCACACCCCAAAGTTGCGAGTCGGCCTTTTGGAACCGGCAGAGATGCACTGTCAGCGGTAAACGGTATTTAACTAGAGGCTGTCCCTTCACCCAAATTCATAATAGCTCCCCTAAGAACTTCAATTCAAACAAACGTTTCTACCACAGCAGTACTTTTGGTTTGTTCTACTGAAAAACTTTACACTGAGGGTGAAATTATCATATTTAGCTGCTGTAAAGCTTGTCACCAAATACTGCACAGCTATTAGGTGATATAAAGTATTTTTCTAAAGACGCTAGTAAAGCCAAAAGCGGCACAGCTCTGAACTCTTATTCCTCACTGTTTGCATTAACCAGTGACAAAACCTCAGAAATACTAATCGAGCCATTTTCATTCTGGTTCCTTATAGGAACATCATTGGAGCTGACTTTCCATAGGTTCCATGCTCCTTACCAAACGCTCCGGTAACCACCGAGCTTCATTCTCCTCTTGAGAAAAAACACAAACATGTCCCCGACCCCATATTAAAACAGGATCGGAACCCTTCCATAATCCCGAGCAGGGATCTTTCCATTTCACTTGAGTTTCAGGATTTAGTATTTTCACTTCATTAGCTTTTACTCCTGATGTTATTAGCAGTGGTGATATTTAGCATTGATTTCTTATAAGGAACTTTCAGGTAAAGCAACTCTTTTGTAAGACAGCTAGATTTTCTGAAGTTTGTTTCCCATCTGTAAAGCAGTCATTTCTTTTCTGAATGCCTTTTCCTTGTCTCCTTATTAGATTTGCAAAGGAATTACTCATTGCAGGCAGTTTGTTCAAAAGGCAAAGAACTTTTTTAATTTCAACGTAAGTTTCTTCATATCTAAGACAACGTTCAGTGTATAAACTGCTTTCCCTTGTTTTAAGGATTTTAAAGTGGCTTGTTTGCTCTTATAGGTAGCGTTTTGTCATCCAACTACCGTAAAAACTTTGTACAGCTATTAGGGTAAATAAGGCATTTTACCAATGGAGCCCCAAAACGCGAAGCACCTAGTTCCGTATCCTTTCAATTTTTCATTGGAACTGACATTTAGACGATTTTCCTCCTTACTTTTTTAAAAGCTGTATTTTAAGTTTACCATGAATGTATTTTCGAGCTGACAAAAGTGTTTCAGGACAATGTCTGTCGCCATCTTTAGCAGAAAAACTACCTTTCCCAGAATGCATTTCCCTTATATCAGTCCATAATAATATCAGTTCCATATCAATCCCTTATATCAGTCCCTTATATCATTTCCCATATTTCTTATCATGTTTGAGAGTCAACTGGTTCTCTTTTACCAGACTTGCTTACAAAATCTTGCCCGGGAGGTTTGAACAAAGTTTTTTGCTTTTGCAACGGGAGATTTGAACAAGCATTTTACATTTTCAGCTATGGCACATTGGGAGGTTTCTATTCTCCTAGGCTGGCTTTAACAGGTGTCTCTCCTTCATTTGACACTGGCCCCCGAATCAGAACCACACCTGCCTCATTAGCGCGCATTGAGGCTGGCATTTCTGATAGCAACTTTCCTCAGGGCTTGTGTTTGTTTTAGCCAGTCAGTGAAAAACAAGATCATGTAAAATAGCTTTTCCATATCTCTTTCAGAGAGATTTTCTCCCACTGATCTTATTCTCATTTTGCTTGTCCCTGCCCCCCCCCCCAGCAGATGCAGAGCTTCAGCTATCTGTCTGTGGCTCTGTACCTCTGCTAGCTGCCTTTGGAGGTAGGGGCTTTTTTTTCTACCCCTGAATCTGCCTCAAACTCTAGCAGCTTTGTCAGGTCATACATTTTCTGGGGAGAAATCTGTCCCCTCTGTTTCTTCAGAGTCTTTCTCTTTGACAGTATCCAGTTTGGTCTCAGTTAATCCCCCTCTACCCCAGAAACAGTTTCTGACACTACAGTGGCAGCTTTCCCTGCTACTGAAGGTAGGTGTTGTGCCCAGATTGTAACCCCCAGAGAGACCACCAAGGACAAGCATACCAGAATGCAAAAGCAAGGTTTATCTGTTACAAGTCATGACAGGGAACTCAACTCAAGCCATCTCAAGTGAAGCAGAGAAGAGTTACTCTTTCTTGGCGAAGTTAGTTTTTATAGGCAAAACCCATAAAATTTCTTAGAGGGGAGGGCGTTAGCACGGGTCCATCCTTGATTGGCCCAGTTTTTCCCGGGCCTGGACTTTATTTTATTCTAGCTTATCTGTTTGCCCTGTCAGGAGTTTCACAACTCCTCTCTGGGGTCTGGTCATGTTACCTCCGAAGAGGGGCATCTTGTGGTTAATTGGTTACCATCAGACATCCTGACTCTGTTCTTTTGTTCCTGGGGCTGGCGCCATCATTTCTGGGGACTTGAAACTGGCCTGGGTCTATCTATATTGAGATATCTTTGTCTAAGGTCCCCTTTTTGAGACAATAGAGTAAGGGTCTTGTTGTGCCTAGATCACCTCCCCAAAGCCTCCACTGGAGACTTTAGGTACAGTATGTAAAAGTAAGATGTTTTCTAAGTTTACAAGCCTCCAGGGAGGCTCTTCCAAATCTCTCACTCACAGCAGGGAGGTTGGAAGGAGCACTCCCCTTTCTTTGTGAGGCTAGTTCTTAAAGGCACAGACGATATAATTTATTTTAACCCGCCTCCCTTTGTGGTGGTATTATGTTCTCCAAAATATTGTGTACTCTAATAAATTTATCTGGGTTCAGAGAACAGACAGCCACTAGATACAAAGGCTAGAAAATGGTGGCACTCACACCTTTAATCCTAGCATTCCAGAGATAGAAATCCCTCTGGATCTCTGTGAGTTCAAGGCCACATTGGAAGTAGCCAAGCATGGTGACACACACCTTTAATCCCAGAAAGCCAGCCTTTAATCCCAGGGAGTGGTGGTAGAAAGCAAAAAGATATATAAGGCGTGAGGACCAGAAACTAGAAGATTTTCGCTGGTTAGGCATTTGGCTGGTTAAGCTTTTGGCTGGTTAAGCATTCAGGCTTTTGAGCAGTAATTCAGCTGAGACCCATTCCGGATGAGGACTAAGAGGCCTCCAGTCTGAGGAGACAAGACCAGCTGAGGATCCAGCGAGGTGAGATAGCTGTGGCTTGTTCTGTCTCTCTGATCTACCAGCATTGACCCCAATAACTGGCTTCGGGTTTGATTTTATTAATAAGTACTTTTAAGATTCCTGCTACATCCCTTTTTAGTCTTTTGGCTGAATATCCTGACTGTGTTTTCCAAAGTCCCTGTAGCAGATACAGCCACCTGGGGAAAAGGGGTCTAAGTTCTTATCTACACTTAGGAATCCTGGTTTAGGCTTCTCTTTGTCTGTAGGGGATAGAGTGGGGGGTTTTACTGAGGTATCACAGTAGGGGCTTTTTGTCTGTTTCTGTTTTCGGGGTCTGTGTGGTTTGCATACAGACTGAAAATCTAACAAGGGAGGTTTTTGCCATTTCTAAACTCCCATTTGGACAAGTGTTTTGCCTCATCAGGCCTTCACCTGGCCCAGTCCCCCAGTGGGTTGCATTTGCTTGTCCATGTGCTCAGGGACAGAGCTTATGTCAGAGGCAATCACCCCTCAGGGCTACACTTCCTCATCTCACCAGGAGTCAGTTGAAACAAAGCTTTTCTCAAAGAGGTGCTTTCTCTGACAGAAAAGAAAGCTTTACTCCTAGATAGTTCTGTTCTGCCCTGGCTGGGCTCTTTCCCCAGACAGCTTTCTTACTTGGCAACAGGACTGCTTCAGACACAGTTCAGCTTTACTGTTTTCCCAGAAAGGTCCTTTCTCTAATAGGAAACCTTTTTCTCAGATTTCTTTTTGCAGTTGTGGACTTATCAACCCAGGACTTGTAGGAAAGCGGACAACTGTGCCATTCCCACCAGCTTTAGCTTTGTTCATTCATTAGCAATCTTCAGCTGGGTCCTGCACCTTCCTGCCTCAGCTCTGTGCTCCAGGAAGTTTACAACTGCAGGAACCCTAGTATCCTGGAAATGCACTCCAACTCAGAGATACTGGCCAGTCACCTCTGGGTTTTTGGTCAGAAGCAAGGATACAGTGCTAACAGTTTGCATTGCTTCAGGGGATCTTTGCATTAGGACAATTAGGACCACCTTTTCATTCTGAAATGCTCACTCAGAAACAAAACCCTTGATGCCTCAGCTTAGCTGTAACTGAAAAGCGTGGTTTTTCTGCTTTTCTCAGGCAAAGTTTCCTGCCTTTTGGGGCTCTCTATAGCTCTTCACCATTACTCTCCCCAAGCATTTCCCTCAGGGTACTCTGACCCACTGTTTTTTACTAGCTTGAAGAGACAGAGCTTAGAAGAGGTTTTTAGAAACTTGTTCCTGCCTCCTGCATTGCAGGGAGGATTGTTAAAGCTTGAAAGAACTTAGAGAGGTTTTGCTGTCTTAAGTTTGTTGTTTTCCCTTAGAGCTAATCATAGGTGGTCTCCATACTAATATCTTCAGGTGATTCTAATTTTTGTCCTTCTGAGAGAGAAAGTTAAAGGCTTTAGTTTTTAAGTTTAAGAGAGCTTTTGAGAAAGATTGAGGCTTTTTAGAGAGATTTTTCCCCAAAATTTACCAAAAAAAGCTTTATAGTTTAAGAGAAAGATTTTTTTCCCCAGGAGAAAGAAAGACCAACTTTCCGCAAAACTTCAACTTTAAACTTTAACTTCTTACACCCCCATTTTTGCCTCAGGGAGAAAACACTTTCTCCTGCTGCTTGGACTTAGCATTTCAACTGTCCCCAGGTCAAAAGCTTCCACAGGAAACTTTTTCTTCCCTGTAAGCTCAAAGAAGAGCTTTTTTACTACCCATGAAGCCCAAAGATTTTCCCCCAGTTTGCTTCCATAGCCCCCAAAGTTAGAAAACTGAAGAGTTTTTCTGTCTATTGCCTTGCTTATTTTTCCCTACACGATCTTACACTTATAAGTTTTTCCTACACTATATTACTACCCTATACCTTATACTTATTTTTCACAGATAGAAATTGAGAAAGGGATAGAAGATAGAAAATTTTGACAGAAGAGAATTTCGCTGCAGCATCGGACATCCTTCCAGTCTGCTTTCCTTTTCTCTCGAGGATAAAACCCTTGCCTCTCAATAATATATATTTCCCCCATAACACCAGCATGCCTTTTCACTGGCAGGGCTCACTCACACTTTCACCAAAAACTCTGTAATAAAACTATTATTTCCTTTATCTTTAGTCCCTATTACTTTGTCTTTAGTCCCTGTTCATTTGTCTTTAGTCCCCCCTTTTTTGTGCCCCCCTTTTTTTCTTTTTTCTTTAGTCCCTGTTCATGGTGCCATTCTGTGGGGTGTTTACCCACCAACCCCACAGCTCCCCAGAGTTTTCTTGAGTGTGAGCAGCAGGAAATATTAGATAGAAGGATTTATTGCAGAGAATCTTGCAGAGATAAACAGATAGAAAATAAAGGATAGCCTCAAGAGAGCCTGCAACCTTTTCCAATAGGCCCCGACTGTCTCTGCCCCAGGATTTTCATAGAGACCCCAAGGGGTGGAGCAAAAGACCTTCTCCCCCAGCACAGCCAAGTGCAGACCATATCAGACACCTGCACTCAGGCTCGTGGTCCTAATCATCCTCTATGCGGACATGCTGGGTAAAGCCATGAGGAACCTGAGAACAGGCTCCCACAGTATGCAGAATTATGAGGAAACTAACAGAGGCATTTTGAAATGTTGAATCACCTGTGACATCCATTTTCTTTGGTGTTTAGCCCTCTTGTTGCAAAAATATATAAACTTTTTTTTTGTTTGCTTGTTTTGGTTTGGTTTTCATTTTTCGAGACAGGGTTTCTCTGTGTAGTTTTGGTGCCTGTCCTGTATCTCAATCTGTAGACCACACTAAGCTCTAACTCACAGAGATCCACCTGCCTCTGCTTCCTGAGTGCTGGGATTAAAGGCATGTGCTACCACTGCCTGGCAAAAATATATAAACTTTTAAAGGTAATATACACTACAAGTATGGAATATATGGTGTGCACAAGTAAGTTAAAGATGATTTTTTTTGTTTTATGTTTGAAATTATAAAATATACAATATATGTCTTATGGTTCCTTTAGGTTATTTTTTTTGTGTGTGTGTGCTGTGGGATGTTCTGTTTGTCCTGTGGGAGCCCTTCTTGGGTTCTTTGTGGCGTTACCTAGCAGGTCCGTATAGAGGATGATTAGGACCATGGGCCTGAGTGCAGGTGTTTGAGATGGTCTGCACTTGGCTGTGCTGGGGGATGGTCTGTATGTCAAGTTGCTCTGATTGGTTTAATAAATAAAACCTGATCGGCCGTGGCTAGGCAGGAAAGATAGGCGGGACTAACAGAAAGGAGAAATAAAAGGACAGAAAGGCAGAAGGAGATGCTGCAGCCGCCGCCATGACCAGAGACACTGCAGCCGCCACCATGACCAGCAGCATGTGAAGACGCCAGTAAGCCACCAGCCACATGGCAAGGTATAGATGTATGGAAATGGATCAAATTAAGATAAAAGCACAGTTAGCAAGATAAGGACAGTTAGCAGGAAGCCTGCCACGGCCATGCAGTTTGTAAGCAAAATAAGTCTCTGTGTTTACTTGGTTGGGTCTGAGCGGCTGTGGGACTGGCGGGTGACAAAGATTTGTCCTGACTGTGGGCAAGGCGGAAAACTCTAGCGACATGTGTGTAGTCAGGATTTCGGGGGGGGGGGGGGGGGAGTCCCTGATAAAACCTGATTTTCTTTAACCTGAAATAAATCCATAGTTTCTCATTTCCTGTGGGGATAAAAGCATAACTTCTCCCTCAAAGCAACACACCTTTTGACTTATATTTTGAAGTCAAGATATTTTAAAAAAACATATAGGTTGGTTCAATCTAGCAGCTTTTATAATTCAATGTCTCTTAGCAGCAAAAAAATTCAAAGACAACTACTTTTGTCAGCTTTTGGTCCCTTTTGTGGGGCCCTCCACACAGCTCCCAAGTAATTCACACACAGAGGCTTATTCTTAATTATAAATGCCTGGCCTTATTTTAGCTTGTTTCTAGTCAGCTTTCCTTAACTTATCTTGTCTGTCTTTTGACTCTGGGCCTTTTCCTATTCTCTTATTTTTGTAAATCTTACCATTACTCTGTGGTTTGTTGGTTATGTAGCTGGGTGGCTGGCCCATGGAGTCCTTCTCCTTCTCTAGCTGCTAGATCCTTGATCTCCCCTCCTAGTTTTCTCCTTCTATATATACTCTTTGCCTGCCAGCCCTGCCTATCCTTTCTCCTGCCTTGGCATTGGCCAGTTCTTTATTAAACGATCAGGGGTTTTACACAGGCACAGTAATACAGCTCCACAGATTCAATATAAATAAAAGTAACACACCTTAAAATAATATTCCGCTATAGACAACACAATAACAAACAGAATCCAGTCTCTCTGTGTATTTCCCATCTTTACATGACTTTTTGTTTTATATTTATTTCCCTTTTAAGGACTTTAATATTTTTAAAATATATATTTCATTTTTATGACTATCCCCTTCTTCTTTTCTCTCTTAAGCCTTTGGGGATTTTTAAGCACACTGTAACCAACTTAGAGGTTTTTTCCATCTGAATCTGACTGCATGAGCCTTTAAACTGCTAAGGAGCATGGCTAGGACCTCTGCTTGTTTTGATAGATGGCTCTGCTCACTTGATTCCCTGATATCCTAGCTTCATGGCCGAAGCACTGGTAAGAGCCACTTTTGCCATCCCCACTCTTGGGAGTTTTTGAGTCCATACTGACACCAAGTAGTGCACCACCTGCTGCTCATAAACCCCATTTAGGTGTTCCATAGCAGAGCCTTTAAAAGGAGCCATGCCCCCCTCCATTTTTGCCCCATCACTGAGCCTGGAAGCTGTCTCTTAAAGGAGCCGTGCCTCTACTTGCTGGTAGCAATCAGAGCTTACCTGAGAATAGGTGGTTACCAAGAAGTCACATTTGACTCCATTATTTTGTGTTAGAATCCTTTTTTAAGCTTTGTTCTGTCTTATGTGGGAATTATGACCCCATGTTTGCTCTGGGGTGGTCTTTCTGTATGCTGTGAATATGTGTTGCTACCATTGGTTACTAAAGAAGCTGTTCTGGCCTATGGAAAGACAGGTTATAACAAGACAGGAAATCCAAGGAAAGATACAGGAAAGAGGAAGGCAGAGTCAGGAGAGATGCTGAATACTACCAGGTGGAACAAAATGTAATAGAACAAAGGTAAAGCCATGAAGCTGCATGGCAAAACATAGATTAATAGGTATGGGTTGAATTAAGTTGTAAGAGCTAGCTAATGATAAGCCTGAGCAATTGTAATTTGTAATTAATATAAACCTCTGTGTGTTTACATGGGACTGAATGACTGCAGGACCAGGTGGGACAGAAACTTCAAGCTACATTTGTCTCCCATGCAGTGTATGTACACCCACATAAAGCCTAAAAAAGCATAGAAAACAAAGAGGACTTCTAGGTCCACAAAAATGGGAGTGAAACTCAGCTTTTTAGTATTTGCATTTTTTCAGATAGGCTCTGTTTGCTGGTGGAAAACAAATGCACAGCTCCTTTAAGAGACAGCTTCCTGGTTCCTGCTTGTAGATTTAATTCTCAATGATCTTATTTGAATAAGAAACACAGAGCCAAATGCAGAGTTAAAAGCCCAGAGATGGAGCAGCAGCCAAGATCTAAGACCACCTTCTTACCCCTTGCTATCACTGTCGTCCTTCCCCTCAGAAAAAGACCTCTTCTTGTGTGTCTATATTTTTATTGACTTTCTGTTTTGCCTTCTCAGACCTCCATTCCAACCACATGACCTCTTTGTCACTGCCTGTCTATACAGACCTCCTGGTCTCTATGGTTGGTATTGAGATTAAAGACATGTGTCTCCATACTGGCTGTTTCCTTGAATACACAGAGATTCTGCCTATCATGTGATCAGGATTAAGAGCATTTGCTACTACTGCCAGACTTCTGCTAAATGGCTTGCGATTAGCTCTGACCCTCAGGCAACTTTATTTATTAACATACAAATAAAATCATATTTCAGCACAAATAAAATATCACCACATTTCCCCCTTCTATTCTAATAAAAAGAAAAACAGGAAAAAAGTTATATAAGAAAAACTATATATAAAAAGTACAATAACTATATACAATATATACAAACAATAAATACCTAATATGACTACCAGTTCGATTGTAATGTCTAACTACTAACTTTTGTTTTTTTATATCCTAATAGTTGGTAATAATAACATTCAAGCAAATTGCATTACATTGTTAAATGAACAGTATAAGTATAATATCTTGAACAAGATTAGAAATACATGTATAGCATTTTCTAACAATATCAATCTCAATATATATAATTTGTATACAATATACAAAAATCCAATCCAATGTAAAGTATTTAAAACTAGTAATTGTCTTTTAAAAGTAGATTCAATAATCTATCTTTTTAAAATCTATTTCGTATCTATATCTTCTCTTTATTTTTCCAAGTGGAGTCAATAATCTACCCTCTATTCTATCATTTTCATATATCCTTTTTTTTTAATTTTGAAACAAGAACCTTAAATTTAATCTCCTTTGCTTAACCCTTTCCCTAACCCTTAACAACAACTTGTAACCAACCCTCCTAAACAATGAAAATTATCCCAGACCCAAAACCCATTAAAAGACCAAAAAACTACCTGCCCCACACCACATCTTTGGAGGTGCTTTGGCTGGGGCAGAGCCATAAATGGTGGTAGGACCATGGAGGCAGTGGCTGCTGCTCTGAGTTGCTGGGTGACTGAGGTGATGCTGCTACCTGGGACAAAGCATTTACTGCTACTTGTTCAGAGAAGAATTGCCAGGACCATTGTGTTACAAGAAAGTGTCAGCAAAGGTCAGTTTGGAAAAGGTTGGCAAGACAAATGGTGGGGAGGCATTGCTGTGAAGATTTTCTCTTCTAGGGAAGAACATTCATGATTCCGAGAGACAGACATTTATCAGACTGTGATTGCTCCAAACCACAGAGGCAGTACAAAATAAAAATTCTGCAGGGAACCATGGCCACAACTAACAGCAACTTTGAAATCTTCAAAAGGATGATGGAACCCCACAATGATGATTCCACAAGGACTATGGTAAAATCATTAAGCTGATTAACACCATGGAAAGATTGACTTTGGACTACATACTGTTCAGGACAATTTCAAGATGGCTAGCTGAGATGATCCAGATTCATAGATTATTCAAACAAGGACTTAAGACAAGCCCTGCACTTTCCGATTATGTAGAGACTGGACAAATGATACAGCTAAATCTCTCAGGAGTTGACAATTAACCCCAAAAAAATCTTTTCAGGATTCCCTAAAGATATCTTCACCCCCAGAAAACAGGAAGTAATTTTAAGAAAACAATGCAAACATCACCAAGAGGTGGGGTGGGTAGTTTTTTGGTCATTTAATGACTTATATTGTCATTGTTTATGATGGTTGGTTACAAGTTGTTAATTGTTAATGGTCAGGGAAAAAGGAGATTAGAAGCAAGGAGATTAGATTCAGAGTTTTGTTTAAAAAAAGAAAAAGAAAAAAGAGAATATAGATATGAGGTAGATCATTGAATCTGCTCTGAGAAAAAAGATAAAGAAATAATAGGATAAATGGGTATATAATTGAATCTACTCTAAAAAGAAAAAGGGGAAGATATAAATATGATAAAAAGTAGATTATTGAATCTATTATGAAAAGCAAAAAGAGAATATGGATATGATAAGATAAAAAGGTCAATTATTGAATCTTAAAAAAGAACTACTTGTTTTAAAAAGGATAACTAATGAAAATTTTTATCTGAATTCATCAAATGACAATGGACTGGATATTGTTAGTGTATATAATGGAGTTTTTTATCTGAATCTTTCAAATGATAATAAACTAGACATTGTTAATGTAATTCTTAACTATACATGTTGTATATACTTATTGGATTTAGTTTTTTGTATATTAGTTATGAGCATTTTTAATTTTAGACAAAAAAGGGGAAATGTGGTTGATATATTGTGCATCCCAATAAACTTCTCTGGAGGTCAGAGAACAGAACAGCCATAATATTAAACATAGAGGTTATGCAGTAGTAGCACATGCCTTTAATCCTAGCATTCGAGAGGCAGAGATCCATCTGGATCTCTGTGAGTTCAAAGCGACACTGGAAACAGCCATCTATAATAGTCAAACTTATAGCCATGTTAGTTAGGTGTTGGAGACCAACCTTGGGCAACTTGGCAAACTGTGTCTTGAACTTTGTATAAGTTTTCTCTTGCTCCAGCAGGCCTTGAAAAAGACAAGATGCTCTAGCCAAAACCATGAGGCGTGCTTTAGATAAACTTCCTGGATGGGTGCTTATCGGCCACCTGCAAGGCCGGGGACCAAAGTGACCTCAAGAATTTTCCATTCTCCTCCCCTCTCTTCCCCTGCTCCCCCTCTCTGCCTGAAGCCCCTACTCCCCCTCCCTGCCTGAAGCCCTGCTTTTAAGCCTCAAGCCCCAGCCAATAAACGAGACCTTGACACAACTCAGACTGACTCTGTCTTTCTTCACGCGCTTGGTCTCCTTTCCCTCTCGCCCCCATTGATTCTAGGTGTCCCCTCCTTGAGACCCGCGAATAACCTGGCCTGCTGGATGGGACAAGCGGCGCCCAATGTGGGGCTCAAGGCATGGCGGCTCACAAGACAGCAACAAGAAAATGAGGTCTGGCCAGACTCACTAGGGTAGAGGTGCCCCAACAGCATCACTCGTGCGCCGCGGGCAACCTTGAGGTAAGTGCCGTCCCATAATCATGGGCAAAGAGGCTTTCTTCATAAAGGAAATGAAGATTTCAGGGAGAGGGGAATAAGAGTAAAAAAAAAAAAAATTTAATTAAGTTTTTCTGTTTCGTGGAAGAAAAATGTCCCTGGCTGGTCATTAATGGCCCGGGCATCCACCCCTTGACGTGGAATAAAGTTGGAAAGGATTTCAATAACATGCTTAAGGATGGAGAGAACGTCCCCGATGCATTCTTTAGTTTCTATAGAGTAATCAGAGATGTTTTAAAGGATTCAGAAAAGGATCTAAAACTCCCCTAGCCCCCCTGAAGGGCTTGTGGTTTTTGCCTTTAAATAGCCAGCCACACAAAGAAAGAGGAACTCCTCCCTGCCTCATTGTGTTGGGTGTAGGAATGAGTCCCCTGTCTAGCTAGACTTGTATCTGCAAAATAAACCTTGCTGTTGCATTCTGGACATCCAATGTCTTCGGTGGTCTCTTTGGGGGGATCACAATCTGGGCATAACATTTGGTTCCCTGACTGGGAACCCCAGAGACCCCACCGGGACCATCAAGGGTCCAGAGGTTTACTGACATCTACCGGTAAGAGTGCTCTCTGTCTTGTCTCGTTACGTTTTGTGCCAGTCGACTGATTTGTACTTTGCAGGCTCTCACTGGGACAGATGTGTCCGGACAGTGATCCTGGGAGGGAAAGAGGGACGTCTCATTCCCTGATTTGGGCAAGGGGCCCCCTAGTCCCGAGCCATTTGGGGCCACCTCAGAGGTGACCATTTGGTTTTAGGAGTCTCCTCCAGGGAGTGCTCAGGAAAGGAGCATCTTTGGGTACCTTCCCCCATGGTGGGAGGAAGTGCCACTTTGTATTTTGTCCCAGGAAATTGTCAGAGCCATTTTGTGGGGTTTTTTGTATGTTTTATTATGGTCATTGTTACTTTACACTCTGTTTCTCTTCCAAGAAAAAAGGTGCATGTCTGACTGACAGGGATGTGGAAGCCCCCTGATGTCTGTTTGATCAAGGACAGAAATCTGGATTGTTTTTGCTGTGATTGAGCCTGGAGGGTCACTCTCCACAGAGCACATCAGGCTGTCATTGTTCTTGGAGCTTTGTTGGTTGTCTCCTTGGGGCAAAGTTTTTTCGTGTGCCCTTGGTCTTGTGTGTAATGTGTTAACTGTTCTCATTGTTGACTTGACTGTGATGGACGCTATGGGACAGTGTAGATGTAACCAATCGTATTATTAAAATAAGAATCACAGAGCCAAGGTAAAAGAGAAAAGCCGAGAGGTCAGAGCTCAGAGATAAAATCTTACCTCCTCCAGTGCTCCTAGCTTCCCCGAGAGAGGGAGGTACTTCCTGTGTCCCTGTTTAAATAATCTTTCTGTTCTGCCTTCTCATTGGTTGTAAACCCAACCACATGACTGCCTCATCACTGCCTGTAAGTACCGCCCTCCAGGTCTTAAAGGCGTATGTCTCCAATACTGGCTGTATCCCTGAACACACAGAAATCTACCTAGCTCTTCTAACCACCACGCTCTCACTATGGCTCTAATAGCTCTGACCCCAGGGCAACTTTATTTATTAACATAAAATTAAAATAACATTTCAGTACAAATAAAATATCACCACATTTCCCCTTTTCTATTTTAATAAAAAGAAAAAAGGCAAAAGGTTATAACTAACAAAAGAAAAACTATATACAAAAGTACAATAACTATATACAATATATACAAGTAACAAATACCTAAACGATGTCTAGTCCATTTGTATTTGACAAATCAGAGAAAATAATTCCCTTATCTATCCTATTTTAGTAAGTCCAAAATGTATCTAATTCACTTTCTATCCTAATTAATCTTCAACTATAACTAACTAATCTTCAACTCCCTCAGAGACCCAAGAAGGAAATAATATTAGCTAACAAAAATAAAAACAGGAAGTGCACAAAAGCAACTTCCAAAAATTTTGTGAGTTGACAGAAACAGCCAGCTGCCTGGACAGTCACCTGAGGTTTCTCCACAGTGTTGGGGCATCATCTTCAGCCTATAGGCTTAGCGTATCTGACAGACTCATTTGTGAAGTAGGTTGTACACAAGGTCAACAGTTCAACCTCACACTGGGTGAGAGCAGTCCATGTACCAGAAACACCTGAATTCCACTAGTGTCATGTCATGATTCAGGATTTTAAATTCTGGAAATTGTTGATGGTTTTTGAATTCAGCTGTCCATTCTTCTTGGCTGTGTATATATGGCTTCATCTAAGCATCCCCTTCTCCACATCCCTCTATTAAATGCCAGTCTACTATTGAGAGGCGTGAGCTTTCAGTTGCTGTTCCATTGCACAACAGAAGCCATCGGCCCACTGCCTGTTCAGCTGCCTTCAAAGAAAAGGGCACTGTACCTTTTCCAGATTGTGAAGGCCACTTCAGGGATGGTGCCATATTGTCCTGGCCTCAGAAGATGCCTTCTGATAAAGCCATAACCATACTTGTTTTGGCAGGAATCGGTAGTCCTTTGTTTCGTGTTCTGTCTGTCCATTTTGTCCTGTTGATTTGAGGATACTTTGTTGTCCAGTGGCTAACTTTTGCCACAATGAAAATTAACTCCATATGCAGTTTCTTCAATGCCCATATTTTCTCTGAAGTAGATTGGTACTGCCAGGAGCTGACATGTCTCAAAAAAGAAAAATTTCTAAGTTATTAAAATATTTTAAATGCCATATTCGTTAGATCTCTGAAGGGTTTGAAGATGACCTGTCTAAAATATATCTGCTCAATTTTTAAAACATATCTAATATGACTACAATTTCTATTGTAATGTCTAACTACTAACTTTCATTTCTTTATATCCTAATAGTTGGTAATAATGTAAAGTATTTAAAACTAGTAATTGTCTTTTTCTTTTCTTTCTTTTTTTTTTTTTTTTTTAAACAAGAACCTTAAATCTAATCTCCTTTGCTTAGCCTTTTTCCTAACCCTTGACAACAACTTGTAACCAACCCCCCTAAACAATTGAAAATTATCCCAGACCCAAAACCCATTAAAAGAACCAAAAAACCACCTGCCCCACACCACTTCTTTGGCAATGTGGGTGTCATATTCTTAAAATTGCTTCCTGCTGGGTATGGGTGAAGTTATCTTTATCCTGAAAGAAAAATTTAGGTTAATTGTCAAATTCTAGGAAAGGTAACTATATCCTTCATTATTATCCAGTCTGTGTATAAAGCCAAAGTTCAGGGTTTATCTCAAGTCCTTATTCAAGTAGTCTTTGAGACTGGATCATCTCAGCTAGTCATCTCAAAATTGTTCTGAGCACCTTGTAGTTCAAAGCTGATCTATAGATGATGTTTGTCAGTTCAGTGATATTATTATTGTCCACGTGGAATTGTTGTTGTTGTTGTTGTTGTGGGGCCCCATCTTCTTTCCGGAGACTTCAGTTGATGTTAGGCCTGGCCGTGATTTCCTGCAGAAAACTGATAAGAGACTCGAACACAAAGACATATATATGCAGCTAACTGAAGCCTTTTTTCTAGAATTAGTTAGTACTCTATATGACCATTCATATCTTAACAAAGTTTAAAATGTATATATATATATTAATCTTGTAAATTTTGATATAAAATTTATACTTTAAGAAAAGTTTAAAGAATCAGAATAGAATCAAAGAGTTGAGATTAGTAATAGAATAGTCCCTTAATTAATTTGGCTTTTGTCCTGTCCCATAGCAGAAAATGGCTCTTTTATTCTGTCATGATACAGGGAGTTTGTATTTTCATTTTAACAACATGCTTGAGTTTAAAGAAGGAGAGAGCCATTCTCCAACTCCAAAGTCAGCTTTAAATTTTAATTGAACTGGGACTATTAGAAAACCAATAGTGTTAAATCTTTAGAGAAAAGCAGAAACAAACATTTAAGAAGACATAAAATTTTTTAGATAATATATACCCATATGCCATATACTCCAATATACTCTGTTTCCTGGGATAGATGATTTGTCCCTTTTCTTCAGTTGTCTCATTTGTCTTGTGTCCTTCAGATTCCTTAACCTTCATTCTCCTAAAAGACAAAAACAAAAACCTTCCCCCAAGACTAATTTTGGGGATGTTCCTTTTTGGCAAGTTATTATCTGATTAAATGAAAAGACATGTGTTACAGGTACAAGTTAGTTTAAATTGGATGTTCATGCTGGTTGATGAACTATCACCTCCTCTAATTAAGAGGTTTCTCTTGTTCAAATCGAACCTTTATCAATTTTGATGGTACCCACAGCTTATCTTCTCCTATAGAAACAAAAGCAAAACCTCGTCCCCAACGTAATACATACCCTGGCTTCCATTCTGAGGTCAGCACATCCTTAAAGTATATAGGCTGATTTAATTCTGTAGTTTTTTCTATTACCCAATGTCTCTCTGCAGCTGTTGTTCCTTTCTCATTGGCATTCAGAAAATTCAAAGTTAATAGAGCATTATGCAGTCTATTTCTGGGGGCTTTTGTTACTCCTTTCTGTTTATTTAGCATATCCTTTAGAGTTCTGTTTGACCTTTCTATAACTGCTTGACCTGTAGGATTATGTGGTATACCTGTAATATGCTTTATATTGTAATAAGCAAAAAACTGTTTCATTTTAACAGAGACATATGATGGAGCATTGTCAGTTTTGATTTGTGCAGGTATACCCATAATGGCCATAACTTCTAGCAAATGAGTGATTACAGAATCAGCTTTTTCAGAACTCAAAGCAGTTGCCCATTGAAATCCTGAATAAGTATCGATAGTGTGGTGTACATATTTCAGTTTTCCAAATTCTGCAAAGTGAAACACGTCCATCTGCCAGATTTCATTCCTCTGAGTACCCTTTGGGTTACATCCTGCTGGTAATGGTGTTTGATTATAGAAGGAACAAGTAGGACATTTCTTTACTATTTCTTTGGCTTGTTGCCAGGTTATGGGAAAATCCTTTTTTAAACCTTTACTATTGACATGATGTTTTTTATGAAATTCTGAGGCCTCCAGCACATTTCCTATCAATAATTTATCAATCTCATCATTGCCTTGTGCTAGAGGGCCTGGCAGACCAGTATGAGATCGGATGTGAGTTATATATAAAGGATGACTCCTTTTCCTGATTGTATCTTGTAATTGAATAAATAGTGAAGTTAATTCTGAAGCATCAGGGATAAATTCTGCAGTCTCAATATGTAATACCACTCTTTCAGCATACTGAGAGTCAGTTACTATGTTGAGAGGTTCTGAAAAATCCATTAATACCAACAGAATAGCATACAATTCTGATTTTTGCACTGAATTATAAGGACTTTGTACCACTTTACTTAAATTTTCTGATTTGTAACCTGCCTTTCCTTGTTTGTTGGCATCTGTATAAAATGTACGAACTCCAGATATGGGTTTTTGCCGTACAATTCGAGGCAAGATCCAATCAGCTCTCTTTATAAAATCAATTCTGTTGCTTTTGGGATATTTGCTGTTAATTTCTCCCAAAAAATTACTGCAAGCTCTTTGCCAAGGTTCACTTTCTGTCCATAATTTTTCAATGTCCTCCTTAGTTAAAGGTACGACAATTTCTGCTGGGTCTATTCCTGCTAATTGACGAAGTCTCAATTTTCCTTTCCAAATCAAGTCAGAGATTTTTTCCCCATAAGTTTTTAATTTTTTATTTGGTTTATTTGGTAAAAATATCCATTCCAATATAATATCTTCCCTCTGCATTAATATTCCAGTAGGGGAATGCCTAGAGGGTAAAATAACCAAAATGCAATCCAGCTTTGGATCAATACGATCCACGTGCCCTTCATGTACTTTCTTTTCTACCAAGGCCAATTCTTTCTCAGCTTCAGGTGATAATTCTCTTGGACTATTTAAGTCCTTGTCACCTTCTAAGGTTTTGAACAAATTAGTCAGTTCATCATTTTTTACCCCAACAATAGTTCGTAGATGAGAAATATCTCCAAATAATCTTTGAAAGTCATTAAGAGTCTGTAGTCTATCTCTCCTAATTTGCACCTTTTGGGGTCTAATTTTTTGTAGCTCTATTTTATATCCTAAATAATTAATAGAATCTCCTCTTTGTATTTTTTCAGGAGCAATTTGTAATCCCCAGCAAGGCAAAATTTTCTTTACTTCTTCAAACATTCTTTCTAAAGTATCTGCATTTGAGTCAGCTAGTAAAATATCATCCATATAATGATAAATTATAGATTTAGGAAATTTTTTACGTATCACTTCCAATGGCTGTTGTACAAAATATTGGCACAGAGTTGGGCTATTTAACATTCCCTGTGGGAGGACCCTCCATTGAAATCTTTTAACCGGTTGAGAATTATTATAAGTAGGCACTGTGAAAGCAAATCTTTCTCTGTCTTTTTCTTGTAAGGGTATTGAAAAGAAACAGTCTTTTAAATCAATAACTATGAGAGGCCATCCTTTTGGTAACAGAGTAGGCAAAGGAATTCCAGATTGTAGAGAGCCCATCGGCTGAATTACTTTGTTAATTGCTCTAAGGTCTGTTACCATTCTCCATTTACCAGATTTCTTTTTAATAACAAATACAGGAGAATTCCAAGGGCTGGTTGACTGTTCAATATGCTGAGCATTTAACTGTTCTTCTACCAGCTCTTCTAAAGCCTGGAGTTTCTCTGTTGTTAAAGGCCATTGCTGAACCCATACAGGCTTGTCTGTTAACCATTTTAAAGGTAGAGCTGTTGGTATTTTTGGAAGATTATCAGTTGTTGTGCCCTGTTCCTGTATAATATGGATGGCTGGTGACCACTCAAAATAATGCCTTCTAATATTTCTCTCAGAAACATGTGCTAGTTTATGATTTGTTTCTGAGATTGGAGGGATTTTAATCTGAGTATTCCATTGTTGCAACAAGTCTCGACCCCACAGGTTCATAGCTATGTTAGCGACATATGGTTTTAATTTTCCTCTCTGTCCTTCTGGACCTATACATTCCAGCCATCTTGCACTCTGTTTCACTCCAGATAATGTCCCAATTCCTAACAGTTGAACGTTTACCTCCTGAAGAGGCCAAGCTGGATGCCAAAATTCTGGTGCAATTATGGTAATGTCCGCACCTGTGTCTACCAGACCAGACAACAAAACACCATTTATTTTTATCGTTAATTTTGGTCTCTGTTCATTAATAGAAGTTTGCCAAAAAATTTTCTTTATGTTTTCTCCTGAATTTTCTATTCTCTCTTTTTCATCATCCTGACCAGCCTGATTTATTCCAATAGTCATTTGGTTATTTAATCGCTCAGAGCAGGGATTTCCTCTACAGCTGCAGGAAAGGTTTGAACTGGTTTTGCTATGGGGGCCTGCATGAGGCCCCTCCGGGAGTTTCCCGAAAACTGAGGCAAAGGATTACCCTGTCTGTCCTTTGTTGATCTACATTCGTTGGTCCAGTGTTTTCCCTTACCACACCTTCTGCATACTCCAGAAGGAAGGGGCATTCTGTTGCCATTGTTCCTTGAAGAAACATTGCTTCTAGGATTGACCTGTTTACAGTCCCTTTTAAAATGTCCTTGCTTTCCACACCCAAAACATCTAACACTCCTCAAACCTTTTGAAATTACTTCTCCTACCCACGTATCATGCTCATCAACCTCAACATTAATTGTTTCTCTAATCCAATCTTCCAAAGGTGCAGATCTTGCCCTTAACGGCCTGATTATTCTTTTGCATGCTGCATTCGCATTCTCAAATGCCAAAGCTTCAATTATTGCCTTACTAGCTTCTGATCCTGAGACCATTCTGTTTACTGCTGAAGCCAGTCTTTCTAAAAAATCTGTGAAAGATTCTTTAGGGCCTTGCATAACCTTTGTGAATGACTCATGTTTTTTTCCTGGTTCATCAACTCTGTCCCATGCATTCAAGGCTGCCATTCGACATAAAATTACGGTTTGAACATCATATAAACATTGTGTTTGTATTGAAGCATATTGGCCTTCTCCAATAAGCTGATCCTGACAAACTTGTATTCCTTTATCCCTCCATTGTGTTTCTACGTTTCTAGCTTCCTCCTTAAACCAAGTCAGAAATTGAATTCTCTGGCTGGGTTCCAGAACAGCTTGTGCAAGGTCCCGCCAGTCCTGTGGTATAATCCTATTATATGTTGACCAAGAGTTTAACATTTGCTTTACATATGGGGAATGCATGCCATAAGATACTATTGCCTCCTTAAACCTTTTAAAATCCATCAGTTCAATTGGAGCCCAGATATTTTGTGTAGCCATTTGATCAGGCATCTGCTGTACGGTTACAGGATAAATTAAGGATGATTGTGTGAAAACAGGCTTTCTTTCTGTAACCTTATGATCCAAACTTGAACCAACTTCACTGTTAAAATTAACAGGTTTTTCTAAAGCTGTTATCCTGGCACTTAAATCGACTATCTTTTTAAATAGTAAAATGAGAATAAGCATGGTGATTAACTGCATAATTCCCATAATACTAATCTTTTCATATAGTTGTTCCATTGTCAGACTGCCTAAAATTTCAAACAAAACCCAATTTTCTTCCAATGTACACAGGAAACCCATTTTTTTAAATGTGGAAAAAATTTGTCTTTTAAATAGTTTCCTTTATGACTTACCAAATCTGCGTAGAACAGTAGAAATCCGAGCGAATTTCAAAACAGCCACCTAGAGTCCTAGGTGTAAATCCAGAGAGAGAGAGAGAGAGAGAGAGAGAGAGAGAGAGAGAGAGAGAGAGAAACAGAGAGACAGAGAGAAAGCAAGAGAGAAAGCAAAAGCAAAAGCGAAAGTGAAAGTGAAAGTGAAAGTGAAAGCGAAGGGGTAGCCGGCTAAAGCTTAAAGCCAGCCACTTGTTCCCTCTGAGCCGAGTCAAGGCTTGGCTTTACAGCCAGGGGCCCTGTTTAGCAGGGCAGGCCTGAGCTGTTTGTAGCACTGGCTTTAAGCAAGCAGCTCACAGTCCGGCCTGAGCCCAAGCAGACCTGGGCTGGGGCTAGGGAGCCGGCTGCTCCGGCTAGGGAGCCGGCCCCAAGCAGTTTTTAATGGATTCTTGTCACGTTGGGCGCCAGATGTAGATGTAACCAATCGTATTATTAAAATAAGAATCACAGAGCCAAGGTAAAAGAGAAAAGCCGAGAGGTCAGAGCTCAGAGATAAAATCTTACCTCCTCCAGTGCTCCTAGCTTCCCCGAGAGAGGGAGGTACTTCCTGTGTCCCTGTTTAAATAATCTTTCTGTTCTGCCTTCTCATTGGTTGTAAACCCAACCACATGACTGCCTCATCACTGCCTGTAAGTACCGCCCTCCAGGTCTTAAAGGCGTATGTCTCCAATACTGGCTGTATCCCTGAACACACAGAAATCTACCTAGCTCTTCTAACCACCACGCTCTCACTATGGCTCTAATAGCTCTGACCCCAGGGCAACTTTATTTATTAACATAAAATTAAAATAACATTTCAGTACAAATAAAATATCACCACAGGACAGTCCCCTTCTTCTCCACTAGATCTTTGCCTAGCCCACTGGAAGGATGTGCGAACCACAATCGAGGGGCTTGCTAGCTGTGAATGAGGCCATCATCCTCTCAGTGCTGATGTGCTGGTACTTGGATTGTCTGTGTAAATGTCATGTTTCTGCTACTTACCTCCCTTATTTTCCTGGGGAGAAGGAGAGAAAGGCACAGCGAGGGCCACCTCCCTCCCTCCCTAGCTCTCTCCGATATCAGGACTGCAGCCAGCTGGCTGCTTTCATGAGGGTGGGGGTGCGTGCTCTCGGTACAGGCGGGCTAGGATGAGAGCTCTGGACAGGGTGATGGGGACTGCCTACAATTGACAAAAACTGTGTGAACACTGAACAGAGAATCTGACTTTAGTCAGAGAAGTTAACAAACTTTTTTTTTTCAGGAACACTGGCAGCCAAGGACACATTCTATGCCCACTGCTTCCCCCACTTCCTTTACTGTGATAACTTAAGGTCTCTTCTGCCAGCCAACAACTTCTCTTGTTAACCTTCCTCTGTCCTGATGTTGCTTAAAAAAGAAATGTTAAATTACCAGTTGAAGATACTGGGAAAATTATGCTTTTGTTTCCACAGGAAAAATAAAAGTTTACATGGGTTTTGGTCATTTGAGTTTAATGAGTTACAAATACTTGCCATCATTTAAGAGAATTGGGTACAAATTATTGTTGGTTAAGATAAAAGTTTAAATAAATGATTTTTTGATTTAAGGAAGCAATTTAAGATGTAAAAATTTAAAGGCTTAAGCATGTCATGAGGGTTTGAGTATGTGATATTTTAGATATAAATAAATAGTTTGAGGTAAAAAAAATAATAATGAAACTTTAAAGTCTAACTTTAAAGTTTTAGTAAGGTATAAGGTTTAGGATATAAGATATAAAGGTATAAATGAGGTATATAAAAAATGAAACATGTTTCAGATTTCTTTCTCTTGCTATTCTGCTGTTACATGGAGACTCCAAAGGGTCATAGTTTTAAAAATGTCTGTCTACTCTGCAGGTATGAATGAAAATGTGGCCACATGTATGTTTGGTTTTGAATGTCTGAGTTTGCATGTCCTTTGTGTTAAGGAATACAAGTTAATACTAGTCATCTGGCTATCCAGATACTAGTTTAAAGCATATACGGTTCTATTTAAATAAAAAAACACTGAGAGGTATATTTGACTAATATATCTATAGGAGAACAAATTAGCCTGGTTATTGTTACCAAATTTAGAGATATTTTCAAGATTAGGCCTAGGTTTGTTTGGCTCAGATACATTTAATAGATAATGGTCCTCAAACCTGTCAAAGATCTGATGAATATGGCATTTAAATTATTTGATTAAAAACTTACTATCGGAAACAGAGACTCCCAGCTCCCCAGCTCCTAGCAATGACTCTCAAGGTCTCCAAAGAAGATATGAAATAACAAAAAGACGCCACCTGGATTATGACAATGCTGACCACAGGGCAAGATGCCCCAGTGCACAGCCCGCCACCAGTGCAACGCCTGCCACCAGGACCCAGCCCAGACTGTGGACAAGTAGTAGGACACTGTCAGTCTCCCGTGTCCCTATTCCACAGAAAAGGTACTCTGCCTTATGGGCCTGATGGTGGTAGAAGATTGATGTTGTTCTGACTGGTACCTCCAAAGCTATGGAGACCTGGGTAGGGATTGATCACTGTTATTTATAGGATTGGATGCTTCTTGGTCTGCACTCAGACATAGTTTATCCTTTTCAGATCTCTGACAGTACTGATGGCTAGGCTAGCTCTAACTTTGTCAGCATGGCAGCATCAGACAACCAGATCTTTCTGCAAGGCCATAGCTAGCTTGTTAGCTCACTAAAAAAAAAAAATGTTCTAAGATATAAAAATTTAAATAAATCATAAAGGTTCAGATATGAGTCTAAAATAAGATATGTTTCAGATTACTCTCCTGTTCTATGGTTCAGAGCTTAACATTTAGGAGTCTTGATGAGCTGGTAGAACAATGACTACTTACTGTTCAGTCACAAGCTCAACATTTTAGATTTGTTTTAGATGTCATCTAGATATGTCTAAATGTGAACCTAAAAGTGCTTCTCACCAGGCCTAAAATCTCTGTCCAACTTATACCTGGCTTTTTGGACAAAAGAAAAATGCCCAAATCTGTAGTTCTTGTTGGGACTCAAAGGTATGAGTCCACTTCTGCTGTTTTACAGATACCCATTACCTGCTTTGTCTACAATATGGATTTCAGTACAGATTGGTAACACTAATGTATCTAAAACTTTTATGTCATTTTATAAATAGGCCTCAAAGGATCAAAAGAGTCATAAAAAACACCCTTTAACTCGGACCAGCTGGTGGAACTTTATGTCGCCCTGGCAGTGTTTAAGGCATGAGGCATGTCCCCTTACCTTGTATTCGGACAGCCGATATGTGGTGGGAGCTTTGCAAGTTCTAGAAATGGTGCCGGTGATCCAGCCCCACACTCCAACCTTTGAAATGTTCTCAAAAATACAAAAACTGATCTGCCAGAGATCGCTCCCCTTTTTTATTGGCCACATTCGTGCCCACACTAGCCTGCCTGGGCCCCTAGCACTGGGGAACGAACTCACGGACGCTGCTACATGGACCCCCCTGATTTTGCTTCTAGAATGTGACCAAGTAACAGCTGCCCGTGAAGCCCACCGATTACACCACCTCAATGCCCAAACCTTGAGGCTAAGATTTTCACTTACTAGAGAACAGGCTAGGGAAATTGTCAAAAGCTGTAAGAACTGCCTGGTATATTTACCAGAGCTCCATCATGGGGTAAATCCTAGAGGGCTTGTCCCAGGACAAATTTGGCAGATGGATGTCACCCATGTCCCTTCCTTTGGCAAGTTGAAATATGTGCATGTTACCATAGATACTTTCAGCGGGTTTATCAGCGCCTCCGCTCACAGCGGGGAGGCCACTAAAGATGTCATCAATCATATGCTACATGTCTTCACTGTGCTGGGACAGCCAAAATGCATAAAGACTGACAATGGCCCAGGGTACACCAGCAATAGGTTTAAAGAATTCTGCTTACAATTGGGGATAAAGCATGTCACTGGAATTCCCTATAATCCACAAGGACAAGGCATTGTGGAACGGGCTCACCAAACCCTAAAAAATACCATTAATAAACTCAGCTCACAGGAAACCTTGTCCCCTATTAAGGGGAATCAAAAGATGTTGCTTGCACATGCCCTCTTTGTGCTAAATTTCTTAACTTTGGATGGCTTGGGAAAATCTGCAGCCAAATGACACTGGCACCCAGAGACCAGCCCAGGATATGCCCAGGCCCTTTGGAAAGATCCCATCACTGGGAAATGGGGTGGCCCGGACCCAGTATTAATCTGGGGAAAAGGGTCCGCATGTATTTATGACTCCAAGGAAAATGGAGCCCGCTGGTTACCAGCAAGATTAATCAAACCCTATTCTGCAAGAAATGCCCCATAACAGTTAATAATAATCTTGGGTCCAGGAAATAGCCCTGAGACATGAATCTTTTCTTTTACAGGTACCCTGTGACCCAAGCAGAGGAGAAGGGATCATGAGTGCTCTCACCATCCGGAGGATTCATCTTTGCCCCGTGCCCATTTTTGTGATCTTGTTCACTATTCCTATGACCCGAGCCAGCCCCCATGCTGTTAAGAAACTCACTTGGCAGGTCATCTCACAAACTGGGGAAACGGTCTGGCAGACGACTGCCAATCATGCCCCCTTTTCATGGTGGCCATCCCTTACCCCTGATTTTTGCCAGCTTGCAGCTGGACTTGACACCTGGGATATACCTGAGGCCAAACATACTCTTGTTGGCCCAGCCCCTAAACCCGCTTTTGGAATCCCCCCTACTCGAGGACCCGGGTGTGCCACCATCGCCGCTTGCTGTTTACTGTCCTTGTATGACTTTTATGTTTGCCCTAAAGATGGCAGAAGTCGTGCCCTTGCGGCAAGATGTGGGGGATATGAAGAATTTTTTTGCAAAGCCTGGTCCTTCGAGACTACTGGGGCAGCTTACTGCATGCCTTCCTCCTCATGGGACCTTATAACAGTTTCCCGGGACTATGTAAAAAGGGGCCAATGCCATGCTACTCAAAAGGAACTACAACCACAGTATGGCAAGTCCTTGCCATTAAATATTTCATTCACTCCAAAAGGCAAGGACTTCACAGGCTGGCCCACGGGAAGGACATGGGGCCTTCACTGGTATTTAGATGGCTGGGATGCGGGGGTTACATTCAAAATACAATTAAAAATAAAAAATACCCACGCCACACCCATTGGACCCAGTCGGGTCCTCCCTGAATTCTCGGGCAGAATCCCAGTCCCAGCCAAAGGAGCAATCACACCGGGACCCACACCTAGTAGCACTTCCATTCCCCCCATGCGTAGCACGTCCCCTGTTATCACGCAAAATACAGGCAACAGATTGTTCAGTTTAGTACAGGGAGCATATACGGCTCTAAATGCCACAAGCCCAGATAAGACCTTGAATTACTGGCTTTGCCTTACATCCAGCCCTCCTTACTATGAGGGAATTGCCTTTCAGTCTGCAGCCAGCAACCTCACTTCCCCGAGCAGTAGGTGTCAGACTAAGCCTCATAAACTTACACTCTCTGAGGTTTCTGGACAAGGCTCCTGTTTAGGCAAAGTCCCACCGACCCATAGGCATCTCTGTAACGACACTTCTACACCCTATAAAGGAGGATATTATCTTGAGGCACCCAATGGGTCCTACTGGGCCTGCAACACCAGGTTAACCCCTGTGTGTCTGCTCAGATATTTAATGGTTCCCATGAATTCTGTGTATTGGTTCAGTTGTGGCCTCGTGTCACCTATCTTAAAGAAAGCTCGATTATGAAATTCTTCGATCAAAGGAGTAGATACACTCGAGAACCTGTGTCATTGACTATAGCCCTCTTGTTGGGTGTTGGAGGCATTGCAGCAGGAATTGGTACAGGAACCACTGCCCTTGTACAAAATAATCACTTGATGCAGTTACAGATGGCCATGACCACCGATCTGGAGGCAATAGAGAGATCTATTTCTGCCCTTGAAAAATCACTTACCTCACTGTCAGAAGTAGTGCTGCAAAATAGAAGGGGCCTAGATCTGTTGTTCCTGAAGGAAGGGGGCCTATGTGCCGCCTTGAAGGAAGAATGCTGCTTTTATGCAGACCATACTGGTATTGTCAGGGAATTGATGAAAAAAATTAAGGGAAAGGCTAGCTCAAAGAAAAAGGGAGTTTGAAAATCATCACAGGTGGTTTGAAAGTTGACTGCAAGGGTCCCCCTGGCTCTCCACCTTGCTACCTACCATTCTAGCCCCCTTGATTGTTTTTCTCCTTCTCTTTACCTTTGGTCCCTGGGCCTTTCAGCGGTTGACTCGGTTTATCAAAAATCAGATTGATTCAGCTTTACCATGACATGTCTCAATTCATTATCACAGGATAGATTCCGAGGAGGCCGGTCAGAAGCCCCAGCAAGGACTCAGATTCAGTGTCCTAAGGGCCTAACGTCCCCACGGTCTTGCTAGAGGGTACTCAATGACGGGAATAGTACAGGGCCCACGTGGGAGTCCCCCTGTATAGCCTAAGACAGGGGCCCTCTCGGACCACCCCCGAACACCGACTATATGGATTTCGTCCATTTTATTTTAAGAAAGAGGGGGATTTGTTGGAGACCAACCTTGGGCAACTGGGCAAACTGTGTCTTGAACTTTGTATAAGTTTTCTCTTGCTCCAGCAGGCCTTGAAAAAGACAAGATGCTCTAGCCAAAACCATGAGACGTGCTTTAGATAAACTTCCTGGATGGGTGCTTATCGGCCACCTGCAAGGCCGGGGACCAAAGCGACCTCAAGAACTTTCCATTCTCTTCCCCTCCCTTCCCCTGCTCCCCCTCCCTGCCTGAAGCCCTGCTTTTAAGCCTCACGCCCCAGCCAATAAACGAGACCTTGACACAACTCAGACTGACTCTTTCTTCACGCGCTTGGTCTCCTTTCCCTCTCACCCCCATTGATTCTAGGTGTCCCCTCCTCGAGACCCGCGAATAACCTGGCCTGCTGGACGGGACAGTTAGGTTTTATAGATATGAGAGATATATTTCAGATAGATAGGCAATCTTCAAACACTTCAAAGACCTACAGAATATGGCATTTAAAATATTGTAAAAACCTAGACTTTTAAAAATAAAATAAACTTAGACATTTCTGGACAGTGAGACATGTCTGCTTCTGGCACCACCAATTTACTTCAAAGAGGAAGATGAGTATCAAAGACACTGCATATGGATTTTATCTTCTTGGCAAATTTGGCCATTTGGGCAAGAAACTGCTCTTGTCTGTATTGTTTGACAGTATGTTCTAAAAACTGGACATATAGAACCTATAGGATAGTGACCACTGAACTTTGCCAAATTAAGGTGATATGGTCCTTCAGGTTCCTGCTTCACAGAAGAAACTGCTAGACATTCTGCAGGACACAGAAAAAGGGGACTGACGAACTTTGCCAAAATAGGTAAAATGATCCTTCAAATTTTCTGCTTTACCAAGAAGTATGTCAGAAACATTAGACCTGTAGGCTGAAGATAGATGCCCCAACATTACAGAGATACTTTGGGTGACTGGCCAGTCAGCCAGATGTTTCTGTCATTTCTAGAAGTTTGGAAGATGCTTACAGTACACTTCCTGTTTACTTAGGCAATATTATGTCCTTCTGGGGTCTTTGATGGAGTAGAAGACTAGATAATTATAATTTTCCTTAATTATAATAAAAGGTAAATTAGATATAAATCTTTAGACTCCCAAAGATAGGATATAGAATATTTTCTTTAGTTTAGCCAAATAGAAATGGATTAGATATTGTAACTGTAATTCTTGCTTAGTAATTGTTTTGTGTAATTTTATTTTGTTAAAGTTAAAACCTTCCCTTTTGATTAGACAGAAAAGGGGAAATGCTGTGGGATGGTCTTTCTGTATGCTGTGAATATGCATTGCTACCACTGGTTAATAAAGAAGATGCTCTGGCCTATGGCAAGACATGTTATAGCCAAGCAGGAAATCCAAGGAAAGATACAGCAAGGAGGAAGACAGAGTCAGGAGAGACACTGAGAAATTTCTGCAGGAGCAAAATGTAATGGAACACGGGTAACACCACAAAGCCATGTGGCAAAACATAGATTTATAGATATGGGTTGTATTAAGTTGTAAGAGCTAGTTAATAATAAGCCTGAGATATAGGCCAAACAGTTTGCAATTAATATAAGCCTCTGTGTGTTTCCTTGGGACTGAATGACTGTGGGACTGGGTGGGACAGAAACATCTGGCTACACACATTGGAATACCATTTATAGGTGGAGTTTTCCATCCAGACTGCTGATCAGTTCTTTCCTGCCAGCTGCTCCCCAAATAACCTACAGGAAGACTTATTATTATTTATAAATGCTCAGCCAATAGCTCAGGCTTATTACTAACTAGCTGTTACAACTTAAATTAACCTATTTATATTAATCTACGTTCTGCCACATGGTATTATCTCTCTTTCATCTTGTACCTCCTGTTTCCTCTTAGTGTCTCATTGGTGACTCCTCTGACTCCTCCCTTCTTCCCCATGTCCTTAGTCTGGCTTTCCCACCTATCCATGTCCTGTCCATCTATTGGCCAGTCATCTAATATATACAGTGTACAAAAGGACTATTTCACAGCACACACCATAACATGCTACAGTAACACTAGGCACAAACCCTTGTATCAAGGCTGAATGAGGCAACCCAGTAGGAGGAAAAGGGCTCTACAAGCAGGCAAAAGAGTCAGAGACACTCCCCTACTTCCACTGCTAGAGTCCCATAAAAAAAAACAAAGCTACACCACCATAACATATGCAGAGAGCACAGTGCAGACCCATGCAGGCTCTGTGATTGACATTTATGTCTCTGAGTCCCTATAAGCCCTACTTAATTGATTCTGTAGGTCATGTTCTCCTTGTGTTCTCAACACCTCTGGCTCCAACAATCTTTCTTCCTCCTCTTTCAGGAGGTTCCCCTAGGTCCAGCTAATGTTTGGCTGCAGGTTTTTGCATCTGCTCCCATCAGTTGCTGGATGAAGCCTCTCTGGTGATAATTGGGCTAGGCACAAATTTATGAATATAACAGAATATCATTAAGAATCATTTCATTGACTTTTAGACTGTCTTATTTGATTTTATCCTAGGTCTCTGGGCTACACAGCCCCTAGTTTCTAGCCATCATGGGTTTCAGCATGGGCTCCCTCTCATGGTCTGGCCCTCAAGTTAGACCAGTTACTGGAGATCACCACTCTTCCAAATTCTGTACTACCATTACCCCAGCATATCTTACAGGCAGGAAAAATTGTAGATTGAAGGTTTTGTGGCTGGGTGGTGTTCCAGTTCTACCATGAAAGACTTGCCTGGATATAGAAGATAGCCTGGTTCAGGCTCCTTATCCCTTATTACTAGGAGTCCTCAATAGGATCACCCATATAGATTCCAGGGAGTGTCCACTGTATTAGGTTTCCACATCACCCCCAAAATGCTCCCCATTTCCAGTTATCTCTCCCCTTACTCTTTCCCTCCATTCCTCCCCCAACTGATGTTTCCAATTCCCATCCCCACACAAACCACAAAATAGCCACAAATTCTATTTCCCTTTCCAAGGAGATCCATGCTTTCCCACCCCAATCCCTTGAGCCCTCCTTTTTACTTAGCCTCTTTGGGTCTGTGGAAAATAGCATTATTATCCTTTACTTAATAGCTAATATCTACTTTTAAGTGAGTACATACCATGTTTGTTATTCTGAGTCTCAGTTCCCTCATTCAGGATTTTTTTTTTCTAGTTCAATACATTTGTCTCCAAACTTCATTGTCATTGTTTTTAACAGCTGAGCAATACTCCATTGTGTAAATGTACCACATTTTCTTTATGGATTCTTTAGTTGAGGGACATCTAACTTGTTTTAAGTTTCTGACTATTATGAATTAAAGCTGCTATGAACATAGTTGAACAAGTTTCCTTGTGATGGGATGGAGCATCCTTTGAGTATATGCACATGAGTGGTATAGCTAATTCCTAAGGTAGATCAATTTCCAATTTTCTGAAAAACCATCATATTAATTTCCATAGTGATTGTACAATTTTGTACTTCACCAGAAATAAGGGAGTGTTCCCTTTGATCCATATCCTCTCCAGCATTTTGGATATGTTTTGGACTTTAGACATTCTCACAGGTGCAAGATCGAATTTCAAAGTAGTCTTGATTTGTATTTCCCTGATGACTACGGACTGTTAAGGATTACTTATATTGTACTATCATTAAATAAAACTTAGCACAAATGTTCAGGTACAAACCTGATTTATCAGAGAAGCATTAGACAAGCAACCAGTGACTTCCCCTCTCTCTATTTCTCCCCCTCTCTCTGTGTCTCTCATATATACATATCTTTCTCTCTTTCTCATTCGTCAATCCAAAAGACCCTATGAAGCTTCCTAGTTCCATCCTTACTAATTTCTGTATCTCTCTATCCATCCTGAGTCCTCCAAAACCTTTATGGCTAATTTTGGTCATCTAATAGCTAGCTCCACCCTCTGATTCAAGGTAAACTTTACTGTCAGTCTCAGGAGTGTCAGAGTGTCATAAATGTTCTACAGCCTTTCCCCCTTTTTGTTTAAATAAAATGGGAAGATTTTAATTCTAACACAGAAAAAAATTATGTACAATGAGAACAATTATCAGGTAAGAATTATATTCACAATGTCCCATCCATTTACATTTGGCAAATTCAGAGAGAATACTACATTATCTATCCTATCTCGATGAGTCCAAAGTTTTGTACCTAATTCACTTTCCATCCAAACTTGTATTACTACCTCAAAACTATCTTTTTAGACTTTAAAACATTTTCTTAGATAAACAATTTAAGCTTTATGTCTCTCAAACTAATAAATTTTACACCTATTTTGTGAGTTTCTTTTCTGAATTTGGTAACCAGGAAAACTGTAACTATATCTAGTCTTCAACTCCATCAGAGATCCAAGAAGTTTATAATGTTGGCTAAATAAACAGGAAGTGCAGAGCAAACAACTTCCAAAAGTATAAAAATGACAGAGACATTAGGCTGCCTGGACAGTCACCCAAATTACCTTTGCAACATTGGGACACTCATCTTCAGCCTATAAGCCTGACATAACTGACAAACTTTTCTGTGATGCAAGAATTTGAAAGGACTGCCCTACCTTGTCTTGGCAAAATTTGGTAGTTGCCTTTTTTTATGTCTTGCTTGTCCAATTTCAACAGCATACTGTCAGCAGTTGAGGCAAGGGCAGTTTCTTCTCCAATGGCTAGCTTTATCAAAGTGAAAGCAAACTCCATATGAAGGTTCTCTGATGTCCATCATCCTTTCTTGAAGTAAATTGATGCTGCCTGAAGCAGTCATGTCTCACTGTCATGAAAAGCCTTATGTCATTAAAACATCTTAAATGCCATATTCTGTAGATTTCTGAAGTGTTTGAAGACCATATATCTATCTAAAATATATCTCTGTTTGACACTGAAAACATACCTAACATGCCTACAAATTTGATTGTTATAGATGACTATTAAACTGCATTTCTTAATTATCCTAAATAGTTTGTTATAGTGCATAGCTGTTCTATCTATGACCTTGAAGCACCCACCATTCCTAGTGAGGTAGCAGGTAATTTTTAGACCTGCCTATGACCTTGAAGTAATGCCCTTTGAGCATGGCCACTCGGGACCCTTAAGGCCTGGGATGCACGTACATGCCTCTTTTCACTTCCTTGTGGGACTTGGGTGATTGGATGATCACAGGTGGAAGAATAGCATGGGACTATGCCTCACCATTCCAGGATCCTGCCATATTTACTCTCTTCTGTATTGTGAGTTTCTTTATCTAATAAATTCCTTTGCCCTTTAAGTAAACTCTATGGATTGCTAGTGATATTTCTCCCATTAGTTTGTAATAATAAATTTTAAGGACTATAAATTTACATTAGATTGTTAAATAAGCTGCATAGGTAGAAAGCCTTAAACAAGAGTAGAAAGATATATACAGTTAGGAAAAATAATCATAAGTTTATATTAATATATAAAAGTACCCTAAACAAGAGTGGAAACATATATATAATATGTTCTAACAAAAATATCCTGAAATTTGTATCAATATATGAAACTAGTGTAAAATAATTGAGACTAGTGGTTGTTTTTTTAGTTTAAAAGTAGATTCAATATTCTAATTGTTTTCATATCATTACTATATCCCCCCTTTTTTCATCTCAGAAGGAGATCCCTAAATCTAATCTCTTTTGCTTAGTTTCCTCCTTGACCATGAACAACAACAATTGCAACCAACCCTCCTAAACAATAACAAACATCTATAACCCATAAAGTGAAAAAAACCATCCATCGCACCTTTTAGGAATTTGGACATCATGTTCTTAAAATTATTTCTTGCTGTCTGGAAGCAATGGCATCTTAGGTGAATCTTAGAAAATTGAGATAATAGTCAAGTCTTAGGAGAGCTAGCTGCTGTCCAGTATTAGTATGATGGGAAAGTATAAGGCTTATCTGAAGACTACCAGCTGAAGTAGTCTATGAGATTGAACCATCTCAGCTAACTTTTTGAAGTTGTCCTGAGCAGTTTGTAGTCCAAAGATGGTCTTTGGGTGGTGTTTGTCAGCTTAGTGGTGTTAACCACAATCCAGGTGAATTCAGTGTTGTATGGACCCATCATCTTCTTAGAGACCTCATAGGTCACTGACAGGAATGGACACAGGTCACTACAGAAAACATAAACATTTTAAATATCAGATATAGAAGATCTCTAAAAGGTTAAAGGACCACAACTGGTTAAGTACATTCAAGGTACAGAAACTTAGTTTCACTTACTTTCTTCAGACTCAAGCCCAAAATTACATACAGGAAGCTAGATGAAGCCTATTTCTAGAATGTTAGTACTCTATATGACCATTAATAACATGACAGAAAGTTTAAATATATATATACATATTAATCTTATAAATTTTGAGACAATATTTATATCTCAAGAAAAGTTTTACAGTTAAGATAAAAGCAAAGGATGATGAGATTAGTAGCACTAGAATAGTCCCTTAATTTTTAAAATATTTTTATTTTATGATTTATTTAATTTTACATAACAGCCATGGATTCCCCTGTCCTCCCTCCACCCATTCCCCAGCTTCCCCCAAATGTACCCCCCATTCCCACCTCCTCCAAGGCAAGGTCTCCCCTGGGGAGTCAGCCCAGCCAGGTAGATTCAGTTGAGGCAGGTCCAGTCCCCTCCACCCTACACCAAGGATGAGCAAAGTATCTCAGCATAGGCCCTAGGTTCCAAAAAGCCAGTTCATGCACAAGGACAGGTCCTGGTTCCTCTGGCTGGGGGCCTCCTAAACAGTTCAAGCTAGTCAACTGTCTCACTTATCCAGAGGATCTGATCCAGTTCCATGGGGGCTCCTCAGCTATTGTTCACAGTTCATGCATTTCCACTAGTTTGGCTATTTGTCCCTGTGCTTTTTCCAAACATGGTCTCAATATCTCTTGCTCATATAATCTCTCCTCTCTCTCACCAATTGGAATCCTGGAGCTCCACTTGGGGCTTAGCCATGGATCTCTGCTTCTGCTTCCATCAGTCACTGGATGAGAATTCTATCATGACAGTTAGGGTGTTCAGCCATCCGATCACCAGAGTAGGTCAGCTCAGGCACTCTCGACCATTGCCAGTAGTCTATAGTGGAGGTATCTTTGTGGATTTCTGGGGACCTCTCTAGCACTCTGCTTATTCCTATTCCCATGGGATCTTCATTTATCATGGTATCAAAGAACTCAAAAAATTAGACATCAAAATGCCCAACAGTCCAATTAAAAAATGGGCTATAGAGCTAAACAGAGAATTCTCAACAGAAGAATCTCAAATGGCTGAAAGACATTTAAAGAATTTCTCAACATCTTTAATCATCAGGAAAATGCAAATCAAAATGACTCTGAGATACCATCTTACACCCATCAGAATGGCTAAGATCAAAAACACTGACGATAGTTTATGTTGGAAAGGATGTGGAGCAAGGTGAAAACTCCTCCACTACTGGTGGGATTACAAACTTGTACAGCCACTATGGAAATCAATATGGTGCTTTCTTAGAAAATTGAAAATCAACTTCCCTCAAGACCTAGCTATACCACTCTTGGGTATATACTCAAGGAATGCTCAATCATACCACAAGGACACATGCTCAACTATGTTCATAGCAGCATTCTTTGTAATAACCAGAACCTGGAAACAACCTAGATGCCCCTCAACTGAAGAACGGATAAAGAAAATGTGGTACATATACACAATGGAATACTACTCAGCAGAGAAAAACAATGACATCATGAGGTTTGCAGGCAAATGGATGGAACTAGAAATATCATCCTGAGTGAGGTAACCCAAACTCAGAAAGACAAACATGGTATGTACTCACTCATAAGTGGATACTAGATGTAAAGCAAAGGATAACCAGACTGCAACTCTCAACTCTAGGGAGGCTACCTAGAAAAGAGGACCCTAAGAAAGACACAGGGATCTCCCACAACAGAGAAATGGATGAGATCTACATGAGCAAACTGGGAGTGTGTGGAGGGGGTAATGGAGGGCAAGGGTCAGGGGAAAGAGAGCTTAGGGGAGTGGGAAGTCCCAGCTGAATTTTGATTTTCTTTTCTCCCATGCCACATGTCATTTCTAAAATGCGACAGAGATTTTGGATTTTCCTTTAACAAGCATGCTTGTGTTTAAAGAAGTTGAAATCCATGCTCCAACTTCAAAGCCAGCTTTAATTTTTAACTGAATTGGGACTACAAAACTATTTGCCTTAACTATCTGTAGATAACAGCAGAAACAAACATTTAGGAAGACTTATGAAATTCTGTCCTGTTGGAAATGTGGTATACCATTACGCCATTTTATTCTTTTTCTTCAGAGATTTTTCTCTTTATGATTTGTTCTTCTTCAGATGTCTCATTTGTCAGTAATCTTCAGGTTCCTTAGTTGGATAATTTTATTCTCCTAGAAAGAAAAAACAAAACTCTGCTCCAACCTTAACTTTGGATGGTTTCTCTTTGAGGCAGGTTATGTTTCATCAAATGAAAGGCATTTGTTAGTCTTATATGTTAGTTTAGATTGGATGACTACCCTGTCACCTCTCCTAATCAAGAGGTCTCTCCATTTCAAATCTAATTTTTATCAGTCTTGATGGTATCCATACATTTTCTTCTCCTGTGGAAACAACAGTAAAACCTCTTCCCCAGTGTAACACATCCTGATTTCCATTCTGAGGTCAACACATCTTTAAAATATCCTGGCTGATTTAATTCAACCATTTTTTTTCTATTATCCACTGACTCTCCATAGCTGTCATGCATTGCTCATTAGCATTTAAAAATCTAAGGTTAATAAGGCATTGTGTAATCTATTTCTGGCTGTCTTTATTACCCCTTAAGTATATCTTTTTAAAGTATATCTTTCTATAACTGCTTCTCCTGTAGGGATTGTGTGGTATATCTGCAATTGTTTTATGTTGTAATATTCAAAAGGCTGATTCATTTTACTAGAGACATATGCTGGTGCATTGTCAGTCTTAATTTGTACAGGTATTCCTATAATGACCATAACTTCTATTAAATGTTTAAGTACAGAATCAGACTTTTGAGAACTCAAAGCTGTTGCCTAATGAAATCATGAATATGTGTCAATGGTATAGTGCACATACTTCATTTTTACAATCCCTACAAAATGAAACACTTCTATTTGTAAAATTTTATTTCTTTCAGTACCTTTAGGGTTACTTTCTATAGGTAATAGAGTTTGGTTTTACAAAGAACAAGTAGGACATTTCCTTATCATTTCCTTGGCTTGTTACCAAGTAAAAGAAAAAAATCTTTCTTCAACCCTTTGCTAGTAATATTGTGTTTCTTATGGAGTTCTGAGGCTTCTAGGAAATTTCCTACCAATAACTGATCAATTTCATCATTAGCCTGTGCTAGAGAGCCTGGAAGATCCATTAGGGATCTCATATGTGTTATATACAGGGGATGATTTCTATTTCTGATTATTTTTTGTAATTGAATAAATAACAAAGTTAATTCTGAATCATCTGAAATAATTTCAGTGGTTTCAATCTATAAAACAACTCTTTCTGCATATTGAGAGTCAGTAAGTATAATCTCTCCCAAGAAATTACTGAAAGCTCTTTGCCAATATTCATTTTCTGTTCATGAGACAATTTCACATTAGAAAAGGGTACCATAATTTCTGTTTTGTCATAATATTGTTCCCCATTCTAATTGAGGGAAAACCTTTTATTTATAAAACTAGTTTCCCCCCTTAAGAATTCTCAGGTGTCTAATTCTAAAGCCCATTTCTCATTTGGACTGTTGGTCGTTTTGATGTCTAATTTCTTGAGTTCCTTATATATTCTGGATATCAGTCCTCTATCACATGTGGGGTTGGTGAAGATCTTTTCCCATTCTGTAGGCTGTCGCTTTGCCTTGTTGACCGTATCCTTTGCTCTACAGAAGCTTCTCAGTTTCAAGAGGTCCCATTGATTGATTGTTTGTCTCAGTGTCTGTGCTACTGGTGTTATATTTAGGAAGTGATCTCCTATGCCAATGCATTCAAGACTATTTCCTACTTTCTCTTCTAGCAGGTTCAGAGTAGCTGGATTTATGTTGAGGTCTTTGATCCACTTGGACTTAAGTTTTGTGCATGGTGACAGATATGGATCTATTTGCAGCCTTCTACACGTTGATATCCAGTTATGCCAGCACCATTTGTTGAAGATGCTTTCTTTTTTCCATTGTACACTTTTGGCTTCTTTGTCAAAAATTATATGTCCATAGGTGTGTGGGTTAATGTCAGGGTCTTCAATTCGATTCCATTGGTCCACATGTCGGTTTTTATGCCAATACAAGCTGTTTTTATTACTGTAGCTCTATAGTAGAGCTTGAAGTCAGGGATTGTGATGCCTCCAGAAGTTGTTTTATTGTACAGGTTTCTTTTAGCTATCCTGGGTTTTTTGTTTTTCCATATGAAGTTGAGTATTATTCTTTCCAGGTCTGTGAAGAATTGTGTTGGTATTTTGATGGGGATTGCATTGAATCTGTAAATTGCTTTTGGTAAGATTGCCATTTTTACTGTTGATCCTGCCTATCCATGAGCATGGGAGATCTATGGGATGGCCAGACACCCTGATAGTTGTGCCATAAACCAAATCCAAGGACTGAGGAATCTGGATGCAGACATCCACGGCTGGGCCCCTGGTGGAGCACTGGGAGTCTAATTAGTGAGAAAGAAGAGGGTTTATATGAGCGAGAATTGTTGAAGCCAAGGTTGGATAAAGCACAGGGACAAATAACCAAATGAATGGAAGCACAGGATCTATGAACCAAAGGCTGAGGGGCCCCCAACTGGATCAGGCCCCCGGAATGGGTGAGACAGTCATTTGGCTGGATCTGTTTGGGAGGCAGCTGTGCATTGGTGGCAGGTCCTGGGCTCGTTGCATGAGTTGGCTGTTTGAATCCTGGGACTTATGCAGGGACACTTAGCTCAGTCTGGGAGGGGGGGAATGGTCCTGCCTGGACTGAGTCTACCAGGTCGATCCCGGTCCTCGGGGGAGACCTTGATCTGGAGGAGGGGGAGGGGGCGAGAGGGGGAGAACAGGGGAATCTGTGGCTATTATGTTGAACTGAATGGTGTTGTAAAATTAAAAAAAAAAAAGAATTCTCAGGTGTCTCACCAGATCTGCTAATGAAGACAGTGTAGGTTAAGTTGTGTGAGGGGAGCTAGCTGTGAGAGCATCACTCAGCTATGGGGAGGAGGGTGTTGCCCAGCCAACCAGGCTAGTGTGGCAGGAGATGAGGTCACAGTGGGCCACCAGTGTGCTGCATAGTTGAACTGAGGGCACTTGCATCTGCTTGCATGTAGCTGTGGGCTGAGTGTGTGTAGTAGTGGCAGCAGCAGTAGAAAACAGGGTGTAAGCAGTTGTCAAGGCCTCCAAGCTGGAGCTATGATGGCCCAGGGAGGATGTCCAAGGAATGCCCACAACCCATGCAGGGAGGGAGAAAGTTGCCTCAAATAAAGACACATGGAGGTGCAGAAAAATACCATATGATAGGAAGTGAGGGCATGGGGCCACCTGAACAACAGAGCTGGCAGTAAGTGATGACTCAGTGGCAGCAAAGCAAGTGGTCATTGGGTGTTAGATTATAAATATAAATATAAGATTACTTATATTGTTCTCTTATTAAATAAAACTCGAGAATCAGATATTGGGGTAAAGTTCTGTTTGATCAGAGAAGTGGCAAGAAGTGACCAGTGACCTGCTCTTTCTGTCCTTCCTCAAATCAAAGGGGATTGAAAATCTTTCTAAGCCCCTTCTACTACTCCTTGTGTCTCTCAATATGCCCTACATCCTCCAAAACCTCCATGACTAATTCTGATCAACTAGCAGCTATCTCTGCCCTCTGATTCACAGTAAACTTTATTGTCAGTCTCAGGAGTGTCAGAGTGCAATCAAAATATACCACAACAGGGGGTGAACATTATTTTAAGTGGTTCCTCTTTTGGTAGTTTTCTGTTTAGGACTGTACCCCACTTTTTAAAATAGATTATTTAGTTTTTTCATATCTAGTTTCTTAAGTTCTTACATATTTTGGCAATTAGCCCTCTGACAGATGTGGAGTTAAAAATATTTTCCCATTCTGTGGGCTGCTGTTTTGTCCTATTAGTGCTGTCCTTTACCTTACAGAAGCTTTTCAGTTTCATCAGGTCCCATTTATGAATTGTCATCTTCATGTTTGCACTATTGGTTCAGGAAGTTGTCTCCTGTGCCAAATCTTTCAAGGCTCTTCGCCACTTCCTTTTGTATCAGATTCAATGTATGTGGTTTTATGCAGAGGTCTTTGATGCAAATGGAATTGAATTTTGTGCAGCATGATATATATGAATCTATTTGCATTCATCTACATACAGATACCCAGTTAGACCAGCACCATTTCTGAAGATTCTTTCTTTGTTCTATTTTATACTCCTGGATCCTTTATCTAAAAATCGGGTGTCCATAGGTGTCTGGACTTATGTCAGTGTCTTTGATTCAATTTTATTGATCAACCTGTTTGTTTTTATCCCAAATATCACTCAGTTTTTTATTAGTATAGCTTTGTAGTACAACTTGAAATCAGGGATGATAATACCTCCAGAAGTTCTTTTATTGTATAAGATTGTTTTAAATGTCCCAGGTTTTTGTTTTCCCATATGAACTTGAGTGTTGTTCTTTCAAGGTCTGTAAAAGTTGTGTTGAAATTCTGATGAGGATTACAATGAATCTGTAGATTGCTTTTGGTAGGATGGCCATTTTTACTATATTAATCGTACCAATCCATGAGCATGGGAGATCATTCCATCTCCTGATATCTTCTCAGGTCACTTATGGAGTTGAAGATAGTTATAGTTACAGTTTTTCTGGTTACCAAATTCAAAAAGGAAACTCACAAAATAGGTGTGAAGTTTATAAGTTTGAGAAACATAGAGCTTAACTCATTTATCTAAGAAAATGTTTTGAGGTCTAAAAAGATAGTTTTAGGTTGGTAATAACACAAGTTAGGATAGAAAGTGAGGATAGAATCCAGGTACAAAACTCTGGATTCACCAAGATAGGACAGATAATGGAGTATTTTCTCTGAATTTGCCAAATGCAAATGGATTGGACATTGTGAATATAATTCTTACCTGGTAATTGTTCTCATTGTATATAATTTTACTGTGTTAGAATGAAAACTTTCCAATTTTATTTAGACAAAAATGAGATAAGATTTGGGATATTTTGATTGCAAACCTGATGCTGCACCTGAGACAGACAATAAAGTTTGCTTTGAAGCAGAGTGCAGAGCTAGCTATTTGCTGACCAAATTATCCATAAAGGTTTTGGAGGACTGAGGAAAGATAGAGAGACACAGGAAGTAGTTGAGCGGGGCTTAGAGAGAGTTCAGCCTTTTCTGGATCAAGAAATGAGACAGTGTAGATGGAAGTTTTTCTGTGTCCCTCCCAGTCTGGAACCACTCACACTCAAATAAACACAGATTTTTTTGCTGGAGGGCTTCTCTCCAGGTTCCACCAAGCCCCACAGTCCCACAATCCACATATGAAATAATCACTCAGATGCTTATATTACTTATAAACTGTATGGCCATGGAAGGCTTCTTGCTAACTGTTCTTATATCTTAAATTAACCCATTTTTATAAATCTATACCTTGCCATGTGGCTGGTGGCTTACTGGCGTCTTTACATGTTGCTTGTCCTGGCGGTGGCTGTAGTGTCTCTCCCTCCTTCTTCCTGTTTCCCCAATTCTGCTCTCTCCTGTCCTGCCTATACTTCCTGTCTGGTCACTGGCCATCAGTGTTTTATTTATATAGAGTGATATCCACAGCACTTCCCCTTTTCTTCTTTTTTTTTTTAAAAAAAGGAAGGTTTTAACAAAACAATTATCAAGCAAGAATTACATTTACAATATTAAAGAAGATGTCCTATCTATCTTATATTTGTGAGTTTAGGGTTTTATATCTAACTTATCTTTTATCATAACTGAGGAAATTACAACTATCTAGTCTTTAACCACATCAAAGACCTCAAAAGGATATAATATTACTTGAGAAATGGGAGAAGGATGCATGTAACTTTCGGGAGTCTTGCAGGGTAGACAGAGACAGCTGACAGCCTGGACAGTCACCTAATGATCCTTTGTAAAGTTGGGGCATCTGTCTTTAGTTTACAGGGCTAGAGTCTCTCTGTCATTTTTTTTTTTTAGTGTCCTGTAGAATGTCTGGCAGTTTTCTCTGCAAAGCAGGAACCTGAAGGACCATCTTGTCAAGCAAAGTTCAGTGGTCATCCTTCCATGGGTCTTGCATGTCCAGTCGATCAAGCAGTCCAGGCAAGAACAGTTTCTTGTCCGAATGGCTATCTTTGCCAAGGTGAAGATAAACTCCATATGGAGTGTCTTCGATGCCCATCCTCCTCTCCAAAGTAAATCCAGTGCTGTCAAGAGCAGACATATCTCACTGTCCAGAATGTCTAAATTTTTTAAACATTTTAAATGCCAGCTGTCTTGGTCTACTCTTGCAAGATTCCCGAAAGTTGCTTGCATCCATCTACCATTTCTCAGGTCTTTGATGGGATTGAAGAATAGCAGTTATAGTTACAACTTAGTATATATAATATCTTAGATAGAACATATTAAGTATTAGATTCAGGTTCTTCAGGATAGGACACTTTTTGGAATGATCTTTATAACATGCCATTTACCTATGCTCTATACTTCTCTGGATTTTAGTATGTGTTTCTTGCTTGATATTGTTTGTATTGGTTGTAGTTCCATCTTATCTAGGTCATTATCCCTCATTATTCCTGGACAATATTTGATAATCATTCCTTTGCATATAGTCTTGTATTAGTTTAGAACCTTCTTATTTAGACAAAATGGGGAGATATAGTGGGTAGCCATTCCAGCTTGGATCTGGAAGTTCCAACCCCCATTGAGACTCTGGCAACTGTCACTCCTATGATGTGGGGCCAGGGGAGGCGCCTGGAGACCCGAGAGCTGGATGGGCAAGTGCTCTCAGTGCCAGGATGCTGAATGGGGGAGGTGGACCGAGCAGAGCTCCAGAGAACACTGCTGGACTGCAATATACCTTCCCCAGGCCCTGAAACCTACCTATCCCTTAATTTGTGGGTTATGCCATTAAATAAATATCCTTTTAACTATGTGGAGTGGCCATAATTTCACCAATACACAGAGGCTTATATTATTTTTAAACTATATGGCCTAATGGCTCAGGCTTCTTGCTATTTAGCTCTTACATCTTAAATTAACCCATTTCTATAAATCTATATTTTTTCATATGGCTCATGGCTTACTGGTACTTTACATCTTGCTTCTTCTGGTGTTGACCAACAGTGTCTCTCTGTTCTACCTTTCTCCTTCCTCTCTCTCCAATTAGAATGTCCTGCCTAACCTTATTCTGCATCACCATTGGCCAAACAGCTTTATTTATCAACCAGTCAAAGCAACACATATTCACAGCATACAGAAAGATATTCCACATCAATTCCCCCCTTTTTTATCAAATCAAAAAGGAAGGTTCTCACTTTAACCTAGTAAAATTACATACAACAAAACAGTTATCAAGCAAGAATTATACAATATTTAGCCTATTTATATTTGGCAATTAAAGAAAATATTTTATGTATCCTGTATTTATGAGTCTAACGTTTTATATATAATTTATCTTTTATCATAACCAATGAAAATTATAACTATATTTAGTCTTCAACTACATCAAAGACCTCAGAAGGATATAATATTACCTAAGTAAACAAGAAGAGAATTGTAAGCAACTTCCAAAAATCTAGAATGACAGAGACAACTGGCTACCTAAACAATTACCCAAAGTTCCTCTATAACATTAGGGCATCTATTTTTCAGCCTACAGGCCTAGAGTCTCTCAGTTGCTTCTATCTACATCCTGTAGAATGTCTGGCAGTTTCTTCTGTGAAGCAGGAACCTGTAGGACCATCTCACCTTGCAAAGTTCAGTGGTCACCTTCCTATGGGTCCTGCATGTCCAGTTTATACAATATATTATCAACACAAGGTCATTTTTTTTTTGCTCAGTGGCTAACTTTTGTCATGAAGAAAGCAAACTCCATAATGAGTTTCTTCCATGCCCATTATCTTCTCTGAAGTATATTGGTGCTGCCAAGAGCAGACATGTCTCAATGTCCAGAAAGTTAAAGTTCTTAAAACATTAAATGCCATGTTCTGTAGGTCTTTGAAGTGTTTGAAGATTACCTACTTAACTGAAATATATCTATATATACCTAGAAAACTTAACATGGCTATAAGTTTGACTATCATAGAAGACTAATTATTAACCTGTATTTCTTAGTTATCCATACAATTAAATAAGTTACATAAACATAATACCTTAAATGGGAGTAGAAATATATATATATATAGGCTTAATTCAACTCAACAGCTTTTACAATCAAATGTCTTTCTGCAGTAGAATTCCCAAAGACAATATAACCCAGACTCTCTCTGTGATTTCTAGCTTTACATGGCTTATTTTTTATATTATGTTTACTTTCTCTTTAAAGATTTATTTTTTAAAACCATTTCTTTATATAACTGTCTATCCTCCTTTTCCTCTTTCTTCCAAGCCTACATACATTTTTACATACATTGTAAACTGTTTAGGGTTTTATTTCATCTGAATTTGGTTTATTGTGAGTCTATAATCCTTCTCTGACCATGAGAGATTTTTAAACTGCTGAACTACTTGACTAGGACCAACATGATAGCCTTGGCTACTGATTCCACCAACCACAGCTTCCCAACATGGCAGAAGTGTGCCTAGTATCAACTCTGGGAAGCAGTGTGTCTGTCTCTAAGAAGCAGCGTGTTACTCGGAAATCTTTTTTTCTTTGTTTGTCTGTACTAGCAAAAGCTAAATCCACCATGCAACTTGCTGCATGGCTTGGGGACACCACTGTGTACCACTGTGGGAATCTGCCATGCTGCTTAGCTTATGGCAGCTGGCAGCCAGCTCCAACTTGTAGGCAGTTGTCAGGAGATGAGTCTGCACTGCTGCTGACATGAGACTGTGAGACTAGAAAGCCTAGTGTGGCTACGTTTCTGTGCATTCAGAATCTTTAAGCTGTCTTAGGTCTATGTAGATCAATGCCCAGTGGTGAGGTACCAACTGTAGCCTGAAGGTTTCTCCAGGCCTGCCTGGCCCTTTTGTTCCTCAGCCCACATAAAATAATCACACAAAGGCTTAATATTATTTATAACTGCTCAGCCATTAGCACATGATTATTACTGACTAGCTTTTACACTTAAATTAACCAATAATTCTTATCTATGTTTAACCACATGCCTTGATACCTTTATTCAGTTCTGCCTTCACATCTTGCTTCCTCTGTGTCTGGCTGGTGACTCCTGACTCAACCTTTCTCTTTCCAGAGTTCTCCCTCTCTGCTTATTCCACCAATACTTCCTGCCTGGCTACTGGCCAGTCAGCATTTTATTTATCAATCAATCAGAGCAATACACATTCATAACATACAGAACAATGTTCCACAGCAAGACAGAGTGAAAGTTACTGGTTCCTTTTCTACTGCTTCTCTGATCATTTAGGTTCTTACCCTAATATCTGACTCCCAAGGTTTTACTGATAAGGAATAGTTAGATAAACACTTCATAGTTGAGACAAGCCTAATCTAAACTTTCATAATTATTAATAAGTATCCATGTGCTGCCATAAATGGTTCTTTTGTAAACATGGGTGTCCTTGCATTTAGGGCATTGATGTTCAGAACTGAGACCTCAAATTGGTGGATTTTTCCTTGAATGAGTATGAAGTGTACTTCCTCATCACTTTTGGTTAATTTTGATTGGAAATCTATTTTGTTAGATATTGGGATAGCTATACCAGCTTGCTTCTTGGGTCCATTTGCTTTGAAAATCTTTTTCCAACCATTTACTCTGAGGTAATGTCTATCTTTGTTGTTGAGATGTGTTTCTTGTATGCAGCAGAAGGATGGGTCCTGTTTTTGCATTCATTCTCTTAGCCTGTGTCTTTTTACTTGAGGAAATGAGTGCATGAGTATTGAGAGATATCAATGACCAATATTTTTTAATTCCTGTTATTTTGTTATTGGTGGTGGTAGTGTGTATGTCCCTTCTTTGGGTTTTGCTGGTGTGTTTTGTGTTTTCATGGGTATAATTAACTTCCTTGAGTTGGAGTTTTCCTTATGTACCTGTAGGGCCAGATTTATGGACAGATGTTGTTTAAATTTATTTTTTTCATGGAATACCTTGGTTTCTCCTTCTATGGTGATTGAAAGTTTTGCTGTGTACATTAGTCTTGACTGGAATAAGTGGTCTCTTACAGTCTGTAGGACATCTATCCAGGCCCTACTGGATTCTCCATTGAAAAGTTGGGTATAATTCTGGGAGGAGGAGACTGGACCTGCCTGGACTGAATCTACCAGGTTGAACTCAATCCTTGGGGGAGTCTTTGCCCTGGAGGAGATGGGAATGGGGAGTTGCCTGGAGGGAAGGCAGGGAATGAGGGATTGAGGGGGTTGGAGGGGAGAGGGAGAACAAGGGAATCCGTGGCTGATATGTAAAATTAAATTTAATAAATAAATTTAAAAAATGAAAAAAAAGAAAAGTTGGTTATAATTCTAATAGGTCTGACTTTATATGTTGCTTGTTCTTTTTTCCTTGCAGCTTTTAGTATTCTTTCTTTGTTTTGTATGTTTAGTGTTTTGAATATTGTATGGTGAGGAGCTTTCTTTTCTGGGCCCATCTATTTGTTGTTCTGTAAGCTTCTTGTACCATTACATGCATCTCTTTCTCTGGTTTGGGAAATTTTTCTTTTATGATTTTGTTGAAAATATTTTCAGTGCCTTTGAGCTGGTAATCTTCTCCATTTCTATTATTCTTAGATGTGGGCATTTTATACTTTCCCAGATTTCCAGGATGTTTTGTGTCAGAACCTTTTTAGATTTAAAGTTTTCTTTTACTGATGTACCTATTTCTTCTACAATATCTCAACACCAAAGATTCTCTCTTCCATCTGTTGTATTCTGTTGGTAATGTTTGCATTTGTGGTTCCAGTTAACTTACCTAGATTTTTCATTTTCAGAATTCCCTCATTTTATGTTTCCCTTATTGCTTCTATTTCCATTTTCAGGTCTTGAATAGTTTTACTTTTTTTCCTTCAACTGTTTTTTTTTTTAATTGACTTTCTTTAAAAGATATATTAATTTTCTCTTTAAGGACCTCAATAATCTTCATAAACCTGGTTTTAAGGTCTTTCTTTCTTTCTTTCTTTCTTTCTTTCTTTCTTTCTTTCTTTCTTTCTTATGATTCTGTTGTGTTGGAATATTCAAGGCTTGCTCTATTTAAATATTTGTGTTCTGGTGGTGACATGTTGCCTTGGCTACTGTTGAGTGTGTTTTAATACTGGCCTCTAGGCATCTAGGTTTGGGGTAATTTTAGTTCTAGGTACCAATTTCTGAGAGTTTGTCTTTGTTGAATGAGTGTTTTATTTCTTGGCTTCTTTTTGCTCTCTCGTTTTCTGTTCTGTGACCAGGGCTCTTCACAGTCTGTGTGGTCTGTGGTAGAGCAGGGAGTCTTTACCAAATTTGGAGGCTGGGACAAGGCAACTAAGAGCATGAAGGACAGGAGATAGTGCGCGGGGGGGGGGGGGAGATAATGAGAGAGTGGGGGAATTTGGTGTGCGGGCAGTCTATCTGGACTACTCCCAGTCTGCTTGGTCTCTGGTTGGGTAGGGAGTATCTGCTCCAGTTGGAAGCTGGGGCACAGCAAGTAGGAGGGAGTGGGACTGGGTAGAGGGTAGGAAGAGGCTGAGATATTGAGAAAATGGGGAGTTTGGCAGGTGGACAGCCTACCTGAATTTTTCTCAGTCTGTGCAGTCTCTGTAGAGTGAGGAGTCTCCACCCCAGTTTGGGCCTGGGCTTTTGTTGGACAGAGTGGTCCCTGATAGAGCGGAGTGTCTTCTCCCCAGTTGAGGGCTAAAGTGTGGTGAGTAGGAGGTTGAGAGACTGGGGATAAGGTGGGCAGAGGCCAAGAGAGTAGGGGAGTTTGGTGGGTGGGAATTTATCGGACTTTGCTGTCTGTGTGGTTTCTATGCAATTTTAAAGAAAGCCTTAAGTTAGAACTCATTTATAACGAGGCAACAGTGCCATCTACAGGCCTCTGATAAGCACTTCATGCACAATTTGATTTTGCTCAATATTTTTGGGTTTATAGGGTAAAATTAATCAAAATTTAACGAGTAAATTTGCAAGTACATCCATTCCTTTGTTAGGCAATTTTTAACCACTGATCTAGTATCAATTGTCATGTAAACATGTATCGTAAAAATATTAACCATAACATACAGTTTGCAGAATAGACATGGAATGAACACAGATGTCAGAATCAAACAGAAGTAGATTTAAATTAAGACATCACTGACCATCATTGTAAGGCCATAAATAACTGTCTCAATTAGGAATAGTAGTATAGTCTATAATCTCAGCAATCATGAGTTAGAATCAAGAGGATAGCCACAAGTTTAAGACCATCTCAGGAAGCAGAGGCTGAGTGAGATATGTTTACCTGCTAGACCAGTTATACATAATAGACAGTGGTTTTATTCACAGAATTTTCTACAAGGTGTTTAGAAAATTTTCTGTCTTGGGGGAGCTATCTGAAAAGCTACCTATATGGAAAGCAAACCTAAGTACAGCTGAATTGATAAATGAAAGACAAAGCCTTGACCTCCCTACTAAATCAATTAAAACTTGTTTTATGCCTCAATTATACTATGATCATAAACAGTACAGGCTGAGCTAGATAATATGTGATAAATGTGTTCTTTGTGAAAGATAATGGCAAGAAAATTGACAATTATATTGCCTACTGTTTCTAAAGAGTCCTGAATCAAATTAGCTTTTGCTAGCAATACACTCTGTTGATATGTATTCTTCATAGCAATATTGTCCAACCCCTCTATGCTACACATCAGACCACTTACTCAGTCCTTAGCTGAGAAATTACTAGCCCTATTTAGTAGATCTCCTGTGTGTACCCCTAAAGAGATCCCATATCTATATCAATTACTGTTGAAATTATTTCCCCAGTTGTACCACAGAGCTATAATAATAAAATTAGCATGATATAGACACAAAATAGACATAATGGTCAATGAAATCAAATTAAAGACCCATACATAAATCTGAACACATGTGGACACCTGATTTCTTATATAAGGAAGTCAGAAATAGACCCTGGCAAAATAAGACAGCATCTTCAACAAATGATGCAGGTCAACCAGGATAGCTGTATATAGAATAATCCAAAAACATCCATACTTATCACCCTGGAAAACCTCAACTGCAAATGTATCAAAGACCTCAATGTAAAACCAGATACACTGAACCTGATAGAAAAAAAAGTGGGGAATATCCTTAAACTCATTGGCACAGGAAAATAACTTCTGAACAGAAAACTTCTAGCACAGGCACTAATATCAAAAATTAATAAATGGGACCTCATGAAATTGAAAGGCTTCTGCACAGCAAAAGACACCATTATTCAGACATAATGATAGCCTATGGAATGGGAAATATTGTTTTTACAAACTACACAACCAATAGAAGGATAATATACAAAATATATAAAGAAATAAAAAACTAGATATTAAGTAAACAAATAACCCAGTTAAAATGGGGTACAGAATAATAGAGAATGGTCAATAGAGGAAACTCAAATGGCACCTAAAGAAATATTCAACATCTTTAGACATCAGGGAAATACAAATCAAAACTATTTTGAGATTTTATCTTATAGCTGGCAGAGACACTTGTTCAACCATGTTCATTGCTGCTCTATTCATACTATACAGAAATTGGAAACAACCTAGATGTCCCTCAACAAAAGAGTGGATAAGTAAATGTAATACAATGCAGTATACTCAGACATTAAAAAATGAAATCCTGAAATTCTCAGACAAATACGGTATGCATTCACTTATATGTAAATATTAGCTGTTAAGTCAATAATAACCAAGCTACACTCTGTAGAACCACAGAGACTAGGCATACTGGGGAGTGGGAGTGACAGATATCCCTAGGAAAAGGAAATAGAATAAATAGTAACCAATGAGTGCAGGGGCTGAAACAAGAGAAACACATGGAGAGGAGGAAAAAGAGAGGGGTATGAATGATGGAATATGGAGAGAGAAAGCTAAAATTAATGGCTTTTTGAAGGATAGTATGGAAACCTAATATAGTGGAAGCTTCTGAAAATGTATACATATACCAAGGTGATCTAAGTGAAATCACCAAAAACTAGGGGAGACAGAGCCCCAACTGGCCATCTCTTGTCACCAAATGCATGTTTCAATACCAGGATTGGGTTTCATCTAATTGAGTTGGCCAAAGAAGCCTTATGGAAATCCTCAAACAAACCATACTATTGCCAAGATTATAGGCTGCTTTCTACAAACTGATGGCAAGGCCCCATGGTTGAAGACAATACCTACCCCACTCATTGAACATGGAGAAGTCAAACTGGTGCCTACATAAAACTTTTACCCATATATTCTAGCATCTTTGGTACAGAAAGATATTCTGTATGTTACCAAAGAAGAAACATCAACACCAAGCCAGACCTAAACCCTTTGATCTACAGTGGTGTTCTGCATGAAAAAAAATGCCAATGCAATGGTGGCATAATGCTTGTGGTAGTAACCAACCAATATCTGATTTTTCTGAAGGCCCATTACACTAGAGGGAGCTCATACCCAACACTACTTGGGTGACCAAGTGACCAAGAACCTGAGATTTGGTAGCTCAGGGACCTAGCGTAAAACCAAATACTGTGTTAAAAAATAACAACATAAACCATAGCAATAAAATGACTCTTAATTTCATTCTGTTATACTTATAGACCATTGATCATTGTCTTCCTCAGCCATCATCAGAGAGCTTCCGCCTGCAGCTTTTGGGAACAAATACAGATAAATTATATTTACTCATTAATTGCTCATTAGTATTAGCCATAAGATTAATGTTAGTGACTCAACAATGTACAGATCTATAGTAAATAAGGTATTTTTAAATGGAAACATACATAAAGCACTGTTACATATCTGTTGCTTCATAGAAATTATGTAACCACAGATTCACAGGCTAACCCTCTACTTCACTTGGGAACAAAAGTTTGGTGTTTTAGAACTCAGTGCTCATTGTGACTCTATATAATTTTACTGTGAACAATGAGAATCATTTTTCTTGCTACATTTACAAGAAAGGGAAATATTATGATTGGGTTTTTCCCTTTGAAATTTCCATATTTCTGTGGTATAGTCATAGTATTTATGAGGCTTCAGCACAAGGATTGCTATAGGTTCATGGTCATTTGGGCTACACAGTAAATGCCTGCTGTGGAATAATGCTCTTGTACACTGTAAAGATTTGTCACTTGTATTGGTTTAATAAAATGTTGATTGGCCAGTAACAAGACAGGAAGTATAGGCAGGGTGACCAGAGTAGGAGAATTCTGAGAGGAAAAATGGCAAAGTCAGGAGTCACCAGCCAAATGGTGTTGTATTTGAATTGATTGACTGCTGGGGAAGGAGCAACAGCTATTAAGAAACATTTGATTATAAGTGTTGATGGATTAATCCAACCTATATATTTTGAAAATGCCTTGACTTCAAAATTTAAGTCAAAAGATATGTTACTTTGGAGAAGAAGTTATACTTTTATTTCCAAAGGAAATGAGAAGCTTTGGATTCATTCTGTGTTAAGAAAAATCAGATTTGATCCACCTGTCTGTTTTTATTTCAATACCATGCTGTTTTTATTACTATAGCTCTATAGTAGAGCTTGAAGTCAGGGATGGTAATACCTCCAGAGGTTCTTTTCTTGGATAGGATTGTTTTAGATATTCTGACTTTTTGTTTTTCCATGTGAACTTGAGTATTGTTATTTTGAGGTCTGGGAAGAATTGTGTTGGGATATTAATGATGATTGCACTAAACCTGTAGATTGCTTTTGGTAAAATTGACATTTTTACTATGTTAAACCTACCAATCTAAGAGCATGGGAGATCTTTCCATCTTCTGATATCTTCAGTTTCTTTCTTCAAAAAATTAAAGTTCTTGTCATACAAATCTTTCACTTGTTTGGTTAGAGTTACCCCAAGATATCTTATATTATTCATGGTTATTGTAAAATATATTGTTTCCCTGATTGTTTTCTCATCCCATTTACCATTTATATATAGGAAGAATACTGATTTTTTTTTTTAGTTAATCTTGTATCAAGCCATATCACTAAAGGATTTTCATCAGATGTAGGATATTCCTGGTAGAATTTTGGGGTTATTTATAGATACTATCATATCATCTGCAAATAGCAAAAGTTTGACTTCTTCCCTTCAATTTGTAGTGCCTTGATCTCCTTCTCTTGTCTTATTGCTCTAGCTAGAACTTTGAGTACTATATTGAATAGATACAGAGAGAGTGGACAGCATTGTCTTGATCCTGATTTGCTTTGAATTTCTCTCCATTTAATTTGATGTTAGTTGTCAGCTTGCTTTATATTGTTTTTATTATGTTTAGGTATGTTCCTTGTATCCCTGATCTCTCCAAGACCTTTATCATGAAGGGGTGTTAGATTTTTGTCATAGGCTTTTCAGCATCTAATGAGATGATCATGTGGTGGGTTTTCTTTCAGTTTGTTTATATGGTGGATTACATTGACAGATTTTCATATGTTGAATCATATCTACATCTCTGGAATGAAGCCTACTTGGTCATGGTGGATGCTTTTTTGATTTGTCCTTGGATTCAATTTGCCAGTATTTTATTGAGTATTTTTTGTGTTAATATTCATAAGGGAGCTTGCTCTGTAATTCTCTTTCTTTGTTGCATCTTTGTGTAGTTTGGGTATCAGAACAACTGTAGCATCATAAAAAGAATTTGGAAATATTCCTTCTGTTTCTATTGTGTGGAACAATTTGAGAAGCATTGGTATTAGCCATTCTTTAAAATTCTGGTAGAAATCTGCACAGCAACCATCTGGCCTTGGACTTTTTTTGGTTAGGAGACTTTTAATGACTGCTTCTATTTCCTTAAGGGTTATAGGTCTATTTAAATTGTTTATCGGGTCTTGATTTAATTTTGGTATGTGGTACCTATAAAGAAAATTGTTCATTTATTTTAGATGTTCTAATTTTGTGGAGTACAGGTTTTTGAAGTATGACTTAATGATTGTCTGGATTTCCTCATTGTCTGTTGTTATGTGCCCCTTTTTGTTTCTGATTTTGTTAATTTGATATTTTCTCTCTTTCTTTTAGTTAGTTTGAATAAGTGTTTTTTTTGTTTTCTTTGTTTCTATTTTATTGGTTTCAGCCCTCTGGCTATTTCCTGCTATCTACTCCTCTTAAGAATGTATGCTTCTTTTTGTTCCAGAGCTTTCAGGTGTGCTATTATGTCACAAATTTCTTAAAATTCTTTATGTAGGCACTTAGTATTAAGAGCTTTCCTCTTAGCACTGCTTTCACGGTGTCCCGTAAGTTTGGATATGTTTATGCATTCATTTAACTAAATTCTAAGAAGTCTTTAATTTCTTTCTTTATTTCTTGCTTGACCCAGTGGTAATTCAGTTAAGAGCTGTTCAATTTCCATGACATTGCAGGCTTTTTATAGTTTGTGTTGTTGAACTCTTAATTTTGACCCATGGTGATCTGATAAGACACAGGGGGTTGTTTCAATTTTTTGTGTCTGTTGAGATTTGCTTTGTGACCTAGTATGTGGTCAGATTTAGAGAAGGTTCCATGAGATGCTGAGAAGAAGGTATATTCTTTTGTGTCTGGATGAAATGTTTTGTAGATGTCTGTTTAGTCCATTTGAATCATAACATCTGTTAGTTCCCTTATTTCTCTGTTAAATTTCTGTCTGGCAGACCTGTCCATTGGTGATAGTGGAGTGTCGAAGTCTTCCACTATTAATTTATGGGGTTTGATGTGTGATTTAAGCTTTAGTAATGTTTCTTTTACAAATGTGGGTACCTACAGGACAATGGTGGTGCACGCCTTTAATCCCAACACTCAGGAGGCAGAGCCAGGCAGATCTTTATGAGCTTGTGTGGTGTTATTGTATTCCCCAAAATATTGTGTACCTTAATAAACTTATCTGGGGTCAGAGAACAGAAAAGCCACTAGTTAGGCAGTGATAGCACACGCCTTTAATCCTAGCATTCCAGAGACAGAAATCCCTCTGGATCTCTGTGAGTTCAAGGCCACATTGGAAACAGCCAGGCATGGTTACTCACACCTTTAATCCCAGGAAGCAAGCCTTTAATCCTAGGGAGTGATGGTAGAAAGCAGAAAGGTATATAAGGTGTGAGGACCAGAAACTAGAAGCATTTGGCTGGTTAAGCATTTGACTGGTTAAACATTCAGGCTTTTGAACAGTAATTCAGCTGAGACCCATTCTGGATGAGGACTCAGAAGCCTCCAGTCTGAGGAAACAAGACCAGCTGAGAAGTTGACCAGAACTTTTAAGATTCCTGCTACAAGTTTGAGGTCAGCCTGGTTTACAGAGTGAGATTCAGGCCAGGCACCAAAACTACAAAGAGAAACCCCATCTTGAGAAACAAAACAACAACAACAAAAAATGTGGGTGCCTTTATGTTTGGGGCATAAATGTTCAGAACTGAGACTTCATCTTAATGGACTTTTTCTGTGATAAAAAAGAAATGTCTGTTTCCATCTCTTTTTATTAACTTTAGCTTGAAGTCTATTTTGTTAGGTATTAGGATAGCTACACTGGTTTGCTTCTTAGGTCTATTTAATTGGAAAATCTTCTCCCAAACCTCTACTCTGAGGTAATGTCTGTCTTTGAAGTTGAGGTGTTTCTTGTATTCAGCAGAAGAATGGATCCTGTTTTCATTCCAATTCTGTTAGCCTGTGTCTTTTTATTGGCAAATAGAGTCCATTGATACTAAGAGATATTAATGACCAGTGATTGTCAATTCCTGTTATTTTTTGGTTTTGGTGGTGGTGGTGGTGGTGGTGGTGGTAGTGTGTGTGTGTGTGTGTGTGTGTGTGTGTGTGTGTGTGTGTGTGTGTGTGTGTGTGTATCCCTTCTTTGAGTTTTGTATCCCTTCTTTGAGTTTTGCTGCTGTGAGATTATCTATTGCCTGTGTTTTCATGGGTGCAGCTAACTTCCTTGGGTTGGAGTTTTCCTTCTAGTTCTTTCTGTAGGACTGAATTCATGGATAGTATTGTTTAAATCTGATTTTGTCATGAAATATCTTGTTTTCTATGTCTATGGTGACTGAATGTTTTGCTGGTTATAATAGTCTGGGCTGGCATCTGAGGTCTCTTAGTGTCTGCAATACATCTGTCCAGGACCTTCCAGCTTTTTTTTTTTTTTTTTTTTTTTTGTTTGTTTGTTTTTCGAGACAGGGTTTCTCTGTGTAGCTTTGCGCCTTTCCTGGAGCTCACTTGGTAGCCCAGGCTGGCCTCGAACTCACAGAGATCCGCCTGCCTCTGCCTCCCGAGTGCTGGGATTAAAGGCGTGCGCCACCAACGCCCGGCGACCTTCCAGCTTTTAAAGTCTCCGTTGAAAAGCTGGGTATAGTTCTGATAGGTCTGCCTTTATAGGATACTTAGCCTTTTTCCTTTGTAGCTCTTAATATTCTTTCTTTATTCTGTATGTTTAGTGTTTTGATTATTAGGTGGTGAAGGAACTTTTTTTTTGGTCCAGGATATTTGGTGTTCTATAAGCTTCTTGTACTTTTATAGATATGTCCTTCTTTAGATTGGAAAATTTTTCTACTATGACATTTTTGAATATATTTTCTGTGCCTTTGATCTGGGATTCTTCTCCTTCTTCTGTCTCTGTTATTTTTGAGTTTAGTCCTTTCATGGTGTCCCAGATTATCTGGATGTTTTGTGTTAGGAATTTGTGTTAACATTTTCTTTGAACTATGAAACTATTTTCTCTATCATATCTTCAGTGTCTGTGATTCTGTCTTCCATCTCTTATATTCTGTTGGTGATGCTTCCATCTGTAGTTCTTGTTTGCTTACCCAGATTTCCCATATCTAGAATTCCTTCTGTTTGTGTTTTCTTTATTGCCTCTATTTCAATTTTCAAATCTTGAACTATTTTCTTCACCTGTTTGACTGTTTTTTCTTGGCTTTCTTAAAGGAATTTATTGATTTCTTCCAATTTTTTGTCTTTTCCTCAACTTCTTTAAGGGAATTTTTCATTTCCTCTTTAAGGGCCTCTATCATCTTCATAGTGCTGTGGGATGTTAATGTATGTCCTGTGGGAGCCCTTCTTGGGTTCCTTGTGGCGTTACCCAGCAGGTTTGCATAGAGGATGATTAGGACCATGGGCCTGAGTGCAGGTGTCTGAGATGGTCTGCACTTGGCTGTACTGGGGGATGGTCTGTATGTCAAGTTGCTCTGATTGGTCAATAAATAAAACCTGATTGGTCGTGGCTAGGCAGGAAGTATAGGCGGGACTAACAGAGAGGAGAAATAAAAGAACAGGAAGGCAGAAGGAGACGCTGCCAGCCACTGCCAGGACAAGCAGCATGTGAAGATGCTGGTAAGCCATGAGCCGCGTGGCAAGGTATAGATTTGTAGAAATGCGTTACTTTAAGATATAGGAACAGTTAACAGGAGGCCTGCCACGCCATACAGGTTTTATTTATTTTTTTTAGTAAAACCGAAATTTATTATAACCCACAGTCATCCAAGGGACCTCCATGCTATATATATAGCCTCCATGGTTCTATGGGTTATAATCTGATTGTTTTTTATTTTATATCTAGAATCCACTTATGAGTGAGTACATACCATGACTGTCTTTCTGGGTTTGGGTTACCTCACTCAGGATGATTTTTTTCTAGTTCCATCCATTTGCCTGCAAATTTCATGCTTTCATTGTTTTTCTCTGCTGAGTAGTACTCCATTTTGTATATGTACCACATTTTTTTTTCATCCATTCTTCCGTTGACGGGCATCTAGGTTGTTTCCAGGTTCTGGCTATTACAAATAGTGCTGCTATGAATATAGCTGAGCATGTATCTTTATGGTATGAATCAGCATTCCTTAGGTATATGCCCAGGAGTGGGATGGCTGGGTCTTGAGGTAGTTTGATTCCTAATTTTCTGAGAAATCGCCATACTGATTTCCACAGTGGTTGTACAAGCTTACATTCCCACCAACAGTGGAGGAGTGTTCCCTTTGCTCCACATCCTCTTCAACATTTGCTGTCATTGGTATTTTTGATCATAGCCATTCTGACAGGTGTAAGGTGGTATCTCAGAATCGTTTTGATTTGCATTTCTCTGATGATTGACGATGTTGAGCATTTCTTTAAATGTCTTTCAGCCATTTGTAGTTCTTGTTTTGTGAATTCTCAGTTTAGCTCTTTAGCCCATTTTTTAATTGGACTGTTCAGTACTTTGATGTCTAGTTTCTTGAGTTCTTTATATACTGTGGAGATCAATCCTCTGTCAGATGTGGGGTAGGTGAAGATCTTTTCCCATTCTGCTGGCTATCTTTTTGTCTTATTGACTGTGTCTTTTGCCCTGCAAAAGCTTCTCAGTTTCGAGAGGTCCCATTTATTAATTGTTGTGCTCAGGGTCTGTGTTGTTGGTGTTTTATTTAGGAAATGGTCTCCGGTGCCAGTGCATTCAAGAGTGCTTCCTACTTTCTTTTCTATTAAGTTTAGTGTAACTGGATTTATGTTCAGATCTTTGGTCCACTTGGACTTGAGTTTTGTGCATGGTGACAGATATGGATCTATTTGTAATCTTTTACATATTGACATCCAGTTATGCTAGCACATTTGTTGAAGATACGTTCTTTTTTCCATTGTATAGTTTTGGCTCCTTTGTCAAAAACCAGGTGTTCATATGTGCATGGATTAATGTCAGGGTCTTCAATTTGATTCTATTGGTCCGTATGTCAGTTTTTATACCAGTACCAAGCTGTTTTTATTACTATAGCTCTATAGTAGAGTTTGAGGGCAGGGATGGTGATGCCGCCAAAGGTTGCTTTATCGTATAGGATTCTTTTAGCTATCCTGGGTCTTTGTTTTTCCATATGAAGTTGAATATTTTTCTTTCCAAGTCTGTGAAGAATTGTGTTGGGATTTTGATGGGGATTGCATTGAATCTGTAGATTGCTTTTGGTAAGATTGCCATTTTTACTATGTTAATCCTACCTATCCATGAGCATGGGAGATCCTTCCATTTTCTGATATCTTCTTCAATTTCTTTTTTTAGAGATTTAAAGTTCTTATCAAAAAGGTCCTTCACTTGTTTAGTTAGTGTTATCCCAAGGTATTTTATATTATTTGTGGCTATTGTAAAGGGTGATGTTCTTCTGACTTCTTTCTCAGCCCTTTTATCATTTGTATATAGGGGGGCTACTGATTTTTTTGAGTTGATCTTGTATCCTGCCACCTTACTGAAGGAGTTTATCAGCTGTAGGAGTTCCCTGGTAGAGTTTTTGGGGTCACTTATGTATACTATCATATCATCTGCAAATAGTGAAAGTTTGACTTCTTCCTTGCCAATTTGTATCCCTTTGATTTCCTTTTGTTGTCTTATTGCTCTAGCTAGGACTTCTAGTACTATATTGAATAAATAAAGCCTTGTCTTGTTCCTGAATTTAGTGGTATCGCTTTGAGTTTCTCTCCGTTTAATTTGATGTTTGTGTTGGCTTGCTATAAATTGCCTTTATTATGTTTAGAAATGTTCCTTGTATTCCTGATCTTTCTAAGACCTTTATCATGAAGGGGTGTTGGATTTTGTCAAAGGCTTTTTCAGCATCTAAGGAGATGATCATGTGGTTTTTTTCTTTCAGTTTGTTTATATGGTGTATTACATTGACTGATTTTCATATGTTGAACCATCCTCACATCCCTGGGATGAATCCTACTTGGTCATGATGGATAATTGTTTTGATGTATTCTTGGATTCGGATTGCCAATATTTTGTTGAGTATTTTTGTATCAATGTTCATGAGGGAGATTGGTCTGTGGTTCTCTTTCTTTGTTGCATCTTTGTGTGGTTTGGTTATCAGGGTAATTGTAGCCTCATAAAAAGAGTTTGGTAGTGTTCCTTCTGTTTCTATTGTGTGGAACACTTTGAAGAGGATTGGTATTAGTTCTTCTTTGAAAGTCTGGTAGAATTCTGCACTGAAACCATCTGGTCCTGGGCTTTTTTTGGTTGGGAGACTTTTGATGACTGTTTCTATTTCTTTAGGGGTTATTGGTCTATTTAAGTGGTTTATCTGGTCTTGATTTAATTTTGGTATGTGGTATTTATCCAGAAAATTATCCATTTCTTCCTGGTTTTCCATTTTTGTGGAGTACAGGTTTTTGAAGTATAATCTGATGATTCTCTGGATTTCCTTGTCTGTTGTTATGGTCTCCCTTTTCATTTCTGATTTTGTTAATTTGGGTGCTCTCTCTTTGCCTTTTGGTTAATTTGGCTAGGGGTTAGTCTATCTTGTTGATTTTTTCAAAGAACCAACTCTTCGTTTCATTGATTTTTTTGTATTTTTCTCTTGTTTTCTATTTCATTGATTTCAGCCCTCAATTTGATTATTTCCTGGCATCTATTTCTCCTGGGTGAGTTTGTTCTTTTTGTTCTGGAGCTTTCAGTTGTGCTGTTAATTCATTGGTATGGGATTGCTCCATCTTCTTTATGTGTGCATTTAGAGCTATGAATTTTCCTCTTAGCACTGCTTTCATAGTGTCCCATAAGTTTGGGTATGTTGTACTTTCATTTTCATTGAATTCTAGGAAATCTTTAATTTCTTTCTTTATTTCTTCCTTGACCCATTGATGTTTCAGGTGGGCATTATTCAGTTTCCATGAGTTTGTGGATTTTCTATAATTTTTGTTGTTGTTGAAGTCTAACTTTAAGGCATGGTGGTCTGATAAGATACAGGAGGTTATTCCAATTTTTTTGTATCTGTTGAGATTTGTTTTGTGGCCAAGCATGTGGTCAATTTTTGAGAAGGTTCCATAGGGTGCTGAGAAGAAGGTATATTCTTTTGTGTTAGGATGGAATGTTCTGTGGATGTCTATTAAGTCCATTTGAGTCATAACATCTGTTAGGTCCTTTATTTCTTTATTAAGTTTCAGTTTGGTAGATCTGTCTTTTGATGAGAGTGGTGTGTTAAAATCTCCCACTACTAATGTGTGGGGTTTGATGTGCATTTTAAACTTTAGTAGTTTTTCTTTTATGAATGTGGGTGCTTTTGTATTTGGACCATAAATGTTTAGAATCGAGACTTCATCTTGGTGGATTTTTCCTGTGATAAATATGTAATGTCCATCCTGATGTCTTTTGATTGATTTTAGTTTGAAGTCTATTTTATTAGGTATTAGGATAGCTACACCAGGTTATTTCTTATGTCCATTTGCTTAGAAAGTCTTTTCCCAGCCCTTTACTCAGAGTTATTGTCTGTCTTTAAAGTTAAGGTATGTTTCTTGTATGCAGCAGATGGAAGGGTCCTGTTTCCTTATCCATTCTGTTAGCTTGTGTCTTTTTATAGGTGAGTTGAGACCATTGATATTGATGGATATTAATGACCAGTGATTGTTAATTCCTGTTATTTTTTGTGGTTGTGTTGTGTTGTCCTTCTTTGGTGTATGTTGGTGTGGGATTATCTATTGCTTGATTTTTCATGGATATGTTTAGCTTCTTTGGATTGGATTTTCCCTTCTAGTGCTTTCATATAGTTATTTTTAAAGTCATTTTCTTGTGCTTCAGTTTTGTGGAAATGTTCAGGTCTTGCTGTTGTAGAATCATTGGATTTTGATGGTGATATGATGCCCTTTCTGTTGTTGAATGTATTCTTACAGTGGCATTAGGCATCTAGGTTTGGGATGATTATAGGTACAGGTGTTGATTCTTGAGTTGTCTTTGTTGAGTGGGTGTTTTGTTTCTTTATTATTTTTTTTCCTTTATTATCTTCCTGAATGACCAAGGGTTCTGATGGTTGACAAATCTTCAGGTCCAATAGGGTTGTCTTACCTGAGTTTTGTGGGGGTTTGGGTACCTAGATCCAGCATATCCTTCTATTCTTCTGGCTGGTATGGGCTGTACCTGTGCCTATGGAGTCTGTTCTTCCAATTGGTATGGGTTGTGCTTATGCCTGTAGAATCTTTTGAAGTTGTGGGGAATGGTTGGCCATAGAAAGGATGATGAGATAGGTGGGGCTGGGCAGCAGATTGGGTCTTCGGGGAACAGAATCCATTGCATGGCAGCACTGGTGATACAGCCTGGAGGCAGATCTCTCACCTGGTGGGGACTGCACAGGGGAGAATTCCACTGCCCTGGAGCAGGGTCCAGCTGCCTTGCTGGGGCTCAGATGGAGGAGGAGGGGCATAGGATGTGACCTGGGGCTTAAGGTCTGGAGATTGGGGCATTTCAGCTGGGAGGCCAATGACTGAAATTTTTATTGACTTATATATTGTTACTATATTATTCGTTAATTCAATCAATTTGTTTTTTTTTTTAACTCAACTACTGATTTCCATTTAATGAGAGTTTGGATATTGGAGGAAGATGCTGGAACTTATGCTCTGTTCTTCGCTTCTCTTCCTAGATACTCTAGAGTCTAGTGATCTAGTAACTGCATGAATGTTTTTTTAACTTGTTTAACTACCAACACTGATGTAATGTTTCTTCAAAGAAATCTTATTTCTGTTACATTTACTCCATTTCTTAACTTTATTGATTATTTCTAAGGTAGGTCTTTTGAAAATAACAGTTAAAATGCAGAATCAGTGCAATTGAAAGTCTCTAAGTCTAGTTTTGAAAATAATTTCTTGTTAAAGTATCTTTAAATAATGAATGTGATAATAATACATTAGAATCTCAGAAACTTATTCTCAAAATAATAAAATGGCAGTTGACTCAACAGGAGAAACATCATATAAAAATATTTATTTAGAAGTACAAACACAATAGATCAAAGTGCTGTTAGGGACAAGATTCTTTGGATAAATGCCTCACTAAGTAATCCCTGAGCTGTTTTGATTAACTAAAGCAAAGTAAGATTATGTAGGATTTACAAAACAAAGAAATACTATAATTCTGATTCAATGTGAATTTATCCATACAGGGATAGATGCCAGAAACAGACATTACAGCAGTTACTTGGAATGTCTTGCAGCTTAAAAGCCATTTTGTGCTATTTTCAGCACTTGGGCACTAATCAACAAGTTTTCTTGGTAAGCTATTAAAACCTACTAATCTGTTTTCCCCTATCAGGTTTTTTTTTTTTGTATGCATGGTAAACAGATTCTAAAATCAACTAATTCAACAAGTCTGACTTGAGTCTGGGCTATTTCTGCTATTTTAGTTTTTCATAATTACATTTGCAAATTTAACAAATATTTGATTAGATGTTTAATTATATAATAGCAATAAATTCCTATAACTTATACATGATTTTCTCTCCTTTCCTAAGTAGTGTTGTACTGATTACAGCTAAGAAGGAACTTACTTTTGCAGAGTTTTCCAAACTAAATTCTTTGGGAAACCTGTTTAGAATTCTGTGTACTGAATCATGGTTTGAATAGCTTCGCCTGAGCAAAAGATAGTCCACATAACCTAAAAAAAAAAGTTCTTGAGCATTCTCTATGCTGGTCCAAGTCTAAAATATAAACTGCCCACAACTTTTTTATCAACCAAAATAATATTACCTTCATATGATATAGGTGGTATCATAAAAATAGTTTATCTTTTCTTTCTCCCAGTTATATTCTCATTGTTTTGCTCACAGTGAATTAACATTGAGAAGGACACAGAAGGTGTTAACTCATCTATTTTTTCACTTCCAGGCAGTTCTAGATACTAGAAGAATAGGCAAGGACCTTGTTGTCATCATTGTCCACAATAGTTGTTACTGAGTTTTATTTCACCATGCCATAACTATATTGTAACATACTACACATATGGACACACAATTAACCTTTCTGTGTAAAATTAGGAAATTCTGCTTTTCACTTCTATAAATGTAAAATTAGTAAATTTAAAAAAGTTTGAAGTCATCATTACAAGGTTAATATTAAAACTTGAAGAAACAACTTTCCCCAGCTGTGACAAAATGCTGAGAAAATCAACTTTAAGGAAGAAAGATTTATTTTACTTCACTGTTTCAGAGGTCTATCATAACTTGACTCTGGTGCTTTTAGACCTTTGGTAAGGCAGAACCATCATGACAGAAGGGCATAGAGGCTAAAAGCTGTTCATGTCATGGCAGCCAGAAAGAGATGTCCAAAGAGTCCAGAGACAATATAAGATGCAAAAGCACTCCCCCAGTGATCTACTTCCTCAGACTAAGTTTTGCATCCTGACAGCTCATTAAATTTGGACTCATCAATGAGTTAAATAATTTACAAAAGTAGTACCTTCAGTATCCAATCACCTCTAAACTGTGCTACCAGTATAACTAAGCCTTCAACATGAGCATTTGGAGATCACTTTACAGCAAAACATATACAAAATTGCTGTGGGATAATGCTTTTGTACACTGGTTTAATAAAATGCTGATTGGCCAGTAACCAGGCAGGAAGTAGAGGTGGGGAGAGCAGACTAAAGGAATGCTGGGAAGAGGAAGAACAGAGTCAGTAGTCACCAGCCAGACACAGAGGAAGCAAGATGACAAGGTACAGCTGAGAAAAGGTACCAAGCCATGTGGCTAAACATAGATAAGAATTATGAGTTAATTTAAGTGTAAGAGCTAATCAGTAATAAGCTGAGCTAATGGCCAAACAGTAATAAATAATATTAGCCTCTGTGTGTTTACTTGGGGGACACAAGTGGGAGAGATTTGTCCCTACCACTGGCCGGCTGGGACACAGGAAAACTTCCAACTATACTAACTACTACACTAATTATTATTATTATATACCACCCTCTGTTAGAATTGAGAATATGTTGGCTACTCAATCCAAAATAACTCTCTTGACAATTATTCTTAGAACAAAAGATACAAACTACTTATCATTCATTTATTTTTTCATTCACTGATCCATCTATATGCTTTGTACTGTGCTAGACAATGCAGATGAAAGGCTAAATAAGAACCCCTAGCTCTTGTCCTACAAAAGTTGCCAGACTGTTTGGAGAAGACAAATCAATCACTTAGAATAATATAGCAAGTATTGTAACAGTGAAACAATGCATAATGTAACATATATCATATGTTGTATTTTTTGGTTAGCTGGCTTTATTTTCTATCCCCTTACTAGGAAAATATTTGATGAAGGGAGGGACTTTTTTATTCTCCTCTCCCTCCCTCCCCCCTCTGTCTTCCCACCCTTGTGTGTATATGTGGGTTTTTTTGTGTGTGACCATTTGTAGTTTACAAGTCTAATGATCATTCTTAGTTGATTTTTGCTTTGTTTTCTTTTATCTTTCTATACTGTAGAAATTCTGCTACCACTGAATCACACCTAATGACTTCAGTCATGAAACTCCATAATCTCAATTCCCACTTCCAAAGATGGTCAAAATACCTTCTGCCAATAACTGACAGCAAAAACCTATTCTGTATAAATCTGGGAGCTCATACAGATCTCCAAATGTATTTTTAAAAAAATTCCTATTAATTGGAAAACTTAAGGCTCCTACCATGACGCCATACCCATTCTCTTGTCTGAAACACTTTAAAAGAATGACAGTGGTCTTCAATGTACTAGTCATGAGCTCATAAATAACTATGATCACCAATCAAAGTAAATTCCTCAATGAGATAATCATATTTCTTGTCTACTTTTGGTGAGACATGACCTCACAATATAATCCTGGCTAGTTTCAAACATTCGACTAGCCTGAAACTCATAATGTTCCAGCTTCAGCTTCCTGAGTTCTAGAATTACACATATGCCTATCATTCCTATCTGAGTTTTGACACATTAGTAACAGGAAAGCATTTGGATGATAGGCTCAGAAAGGAATAGACTGTCTGAGATAAGGAAATGGATTTAAAATCTGCAGGAAAAAACTATAAGAAATTATTGAAAAGACTACAATAGAGAGCAAACCTTTAGAGATCTTATACAGTGTACCACTTGATAGTACCTGTTCCAATTAGCAAGAAAGAAAAAGAACAAAAAGAAAGTATTTTTAATATTTATTAAGAGTTATTCATCTTTTATCTTATAAATGAGTGTTTTCTTTAATGTATGTATATGTACCATATTTGTGCCTGGATCCCATAGACTTTAGAAGAGGAAATTAGATCCCCCAGAACTGGAGTTACAGATGGTTGTGAACCACCACATGTAGGCTGGGAATTGAACTCAGGTCCTCTTGAAAAGGAATAAGTCCTCTTAACTGCTGACCTATCTCTCCAGTCCTGATTTTTTTTAAAGAACAAAAGCTCCATATTTCATGGACAATTTGGTTGAGTACACAAGAATCTCAGGGGAAATACAGTATTAGGAAAATTAATATTATGAGGACTACTCTATTTCCACCTAACAAATTGTTAAAGTAAAAGCCTTAAAGTTCAAACTGTTTTAAATAACACAAAGTCCCTGAAAGAAGCACAAACCTATTTAAGGATTACAGATTAAACTCAGAAACTAATGAAGTAAAAATTGAAATATCTGTCATCCAACCAAAACTTCTTAAACATATAAAGAACTGATAAAAATCAATGAATGGTGACCTAGAATTAATATGTTAATATTAGCATGTAGATACACTAAAATATTTACTATAATTGTATTTTATATACTCAAAAAAAGAATTAGAGCATATATTCCTGATTAAAAATCCTCAATAGGGAGAAAAAAATTCTTTAACTTGTAGAGCATATCTAGAAAAGAACAAGCTGACATTAGATATAGTGATGGAAGACTCAGTGCTTTGACCTTAAGGTCAAGAATAAAAAAGGGATGTCCTTTCTCATCACTATACTAGAGTTTCCAGTCAGTGCAATAAGACAATGAAACAAAAGGAATAAAAGACATTTGTAATGGAAAAGAAAAAGTAAATCTGTCTTTGTTTATAGAACAAGACTATCTGTGTGTACTCTGATGGAATCTACAAAAAAGGAATAAAAACTAATAAAATAGTTTCAAAAGAGTACAGGTTAAAAGATGAATACTTAAAAGTCAACTTTATTTCAGTATACTAGTATCCAATAAGCATAAATTCAAAATAAAAAGCAAGGTCATCTATAGTATCCTAAAATATCTAGTAATTATTATTAAGTAATGCAGTTTTTGCTACAGTGACATATAGCAGGGCCACTGTCATCAGGAAAATTTCTAAGTGAAGGAACAAACAACAAATAATGAACATACACAACTCTGTTAACTTCTATCTTTTGTTTGGTAATCCAGTTTTCTACTTGTAACAAAGAGCTATCAATACAAAATTCCATAAACTGTATCAGCACCACCAAGATTTTTAATGCTACCAGAATAACTCTTTGTTTGATGCCTCCAGAAGAAAATTAAGTAACTTTAATCCGTATTTAAAATTCTTTCATATTATGAACCAGTTCTGTCACCCAGTTGGCAGGACCTGAAAACTTATAAGAGTACCACAGGCTTTTCATGGCTGAGCCACCATTAATCCAACAAGGCTGACTCAGAATCCGTTTTTAGTGATTTTCATGAATGTGACTCAAGAGCTGATTAATTAAAATCAAAGTATAATCAAGACTTTAAGTAAGATATTTCAAATTCTTTAGTAGAAGAAAGCCAAATTCTTGAGCACTCATTTATAAACAAATTTTTTTTCTTGCCTACTTAGTTTGTGAAAGCAATATTTCAGAGGCCTCTACTAACTACATTCAACAAAAAAGTTGAGTACTTGTGGTAATGCTCTAAACACAACACTGCCTACATGAATGGATCTTTTCTGAGCCTAGATCTTAAATGATATTTTTGTGTTTCCATTCATTTTATCTCTACTAGGCAAGAATAAATAGGCTGGCCTCTTGCAGTAGAGACACACTTAGTAAAGTGGAGTCACACCACCTATTTCACTAAGACCCTGATCAATCAACAGCTGATCACAAATTCTGATTCTAAGAGCAAGTCCAGCTATGTCAGCAGATCCACACAGCCAACTGCCCCTCTTACTGTTAGATGGCACTGACATTTGATATTTAACTTGTGCTAAAGTACTGACAAAAGAGAAGTCATATGTCTTTCACCCCATTTTTCTAAAACTCATACGGTGCAATGTCTGTAGTCTAAACCTAAAAAGCATCTCAATTCCACCAGCTTGTTTCCTATGTGAATTGTTTCATTGTAGTCTGATCCTTTTATTTCTCTTCAGATACAAATATTTGTGAGTGGCTTGTTCACAAATCAAAGACTGCCTCAGTCTTTCTACTTAACACCCTCTAGCATCATTCCTGCTTTCAGAATACAGTCTTCACTCCCCACTACGGGTCACAGTGAAGTAGGCCTGGAGCCAAGACAAAGTAGCAATTTCAATTGCATTTGTAATAATGACTTCTTCCAGGAAGTATAGAAACATCTTTCATGGAAATGCTTTTCTACTTTAATTCAGGGAATATTGTTTTAGTAAATGTACCAAAGTGTATCAAAATGAAATAGTTCATATAGTTGAACATGAATATCTGGTTTTACCAAGTGATAAAAAGTTAAGAGAGCTAACAAGAGAAGAAGATGGGTAGAAAAAATAGTAATTCATTGGAGAAAGATCAACTTAGGTCTTCAGAGAAGTCTGCATCTGGGTATTATGGGCAAAGAGGCCAAAATGACATTGTGGAAGGGTGAGTACACCTGACCTTTAACTTTACACCAATGACAATATAGGTGTACTTGGATCATCAACAAAATACTAGATATAAAATCAAATCTCCTGAAAGTGGAAATTAGCAGGTATTACTTGATCTTTATGTTATCACTTTTGGCTAAAATAACTAAATAAAAAGTACATTTGAAGATCTGGGGATGGGGACATAACTTAGTGGTAAGTTCTTGTCTAGAATCCACAAGGCCCTAGTTCAATCTCCAGTGTTGGGTGAGCGTTTTAAATATTTTCATGCTTACACCCAGTTGACTCAGGATTCAATGCAGTATCCCCAGAAATTGGAGGTAATTGATGTTTCTGTTCTTGTTCTCCTGTTTTTGTTTGTTTTGTTGTTGGTGGTGGTTGCATGTGTATATATTTGTTTTCATTTATTAGTTATTTGTTTGAGGTACTGAGGATTAAAGTTAGGGTCTCACACATACTAGACAAGCAATCTACCACTAAGCTACATCCCCAGTCCCTTTTACTTTATAATTTGAGTTTGGGTGTCTCACTAAGTTGGCTCACTTGAATTTAGGATCTTCCTGCCTCAGTCTCTTGAGTGCCTAATATTATAGACCTACACCACCAGCCCTGGTCAGAAACCAATTTTCATCTAGATTTTATCGAAGCATACTAACTTAACATACATGAGCTCTTAACCTTCAAACCTTCCATAAATGACTTACCATGATTTTTACTTTTGAAAACACATCCTTCAAGGTGCTAATTTCTAGAGTTTATGCACGTAAAAATAAGAATAACAAATGTTCAAAACAGCATACAAACACACATACACACTGAAAAAACAGCTAGTTCTTGTTTTTAAAGACATGGTTTCAATCCTAAGACAACAAAGGCAACCCAGAACTACCAAAGAAAGACATTTGGGGCAGGGAGGAGCACCAGGAATACTAAAATTTTTATTTTCTGGGAAGTTGGGAAGTGTACAGTGTTATGAAATAAACCATACATCTACATCCAAGGAAAGCCTCAGGAGAAAAATATATCCAATAAAAGTAATAGTCTTGAAACCTGTCCTTCCAACTTCTTACTACCTTACCTTCTGTTATACTACCATCATCTTCCCTGTCTTATATCTCTCTTCAATAGGCCATCAAACTAATCTGTTTCCATGTAGTGCCCTTGAGTGATCTCTCAGTGGTCTGTTTTTATCAAATAAACCCAAACCATTCTCAGCCTGTCTGTCTGTCTACCTGCCTGCCTACCTGCCCCCCCCCCTCTTTCTCTTGCTCTTTCTTTGCCCCAATGAATTATACTAGTGCTCATCTCTTTGGCCTTTTATTTTGCCAGAACATGTACTAATCACAAAGCTTGTTCAGGCCTCCTGTAAAACAACTCTTTAAATTGACCATGTATACCCATCACCAGTGTATGCTTCCATGAGAGCCATTTTCCTTTGTTTGATATCTTCCTCCCTTTGATTTATCTATCCAAAATTCCCATTCTAGTATCACAACCATAATATAAATGGCCTTTAAAAATGCAAAGTAGATCATGTTATTCTTCAGTGAAGCCTTTTCCCATGACAAACTATTGATATTCTTACATGAGACAATATTCTACAAAGCTTGACGTACCATTTTTTCTAGACCAGTATCTTAGTTAGGTTTCTATTTCTAGGATGAAACATCATAACAACAACAACAAAAAAAAAAACCTTGGGGAGAAAGGGGTTATTTACTCTTACAGCTCTCAGGTCACATTCCATCACTGAAGTAAATCAGGGCAGGAAATCAAGGCAGGAATCTGGAGGCAAGGAACTAAAGTGGAGGACATGAAGGAGAGCTGCTCACTAGCTTGCTCCCCATGGTTCATTCAGCTTGCTTTCTTATAGCACCCAAGACTACCTACATACCCATGTGTGGTATAACCCACAATGGATTAGGCTCATCCATCACAAAAAATGCCCCACAGACTTGACTACAGGCCAATCTTATTGATGCCTTTTCTCAGTTGTGGTTTCCTCTTTTCAGATAACTCTAGCTTATATCAAGTTGACACACAGACACACACACACACACACAACCCACCTTTCCAGCCAGTTATACCTCTTTCTAGTTCACTGTATTACATTCACATCTAAACTTTATAAATATTCTAAGCTTGGCCTGAACTCTGTATTGCTTGTACTTTCATTGGCTTATATATAGTCTTCCTAGCTCAGATTGCTCTTTTTCTTGTAGGACTTCCTAAAACAAATAGAGACATTCTTCCTGAGTACCACCATAATTTTATAGAAACTGGACACTTAGTTGCAAAAAGTGAAACCAACTTTAACTATGTAGAGCAGTGTACATGTAGGTTAAATGTTAGGTAGCTAGCATAATCTATAGAATATTTAAAAGATGGAACTTGGAGACTTAACTGTCCAGTTATTACCTAAGCTCCTCTACACAGTGTCTTAAGTTGTCTAATGACTATTATGGATGAGCAGAACCTCCAGTAAGACCAAGCACTAGGTGATACCACTACCTTCTCATTCTGCCTCTTATTGGGCCAGAGCCCATGCTGCAAGCAAGCTGGGAAAGTTCCTAGTATCTTTCTGAGTAGTCAGATTGACTGTTCTACAGCTTTGTTGTGGAAGGGTGGGTAGTGATAACCATTTGTTAAATTTAAATTTATTTCTCAGTTTTCCTGAAAAAAAAATGCTATTGTTGCTCTCTCTATCTTGTCTGTTTTCCTAGGGCTCCAATAAACAGTACATGTCTGTCCTTAATAATAACAGTAACTTAAAATGAATGTGGACATGTGAATAAAACAGCATTGTTTAGTTTCTGAGTACAGAAAAAAGAGTAATGTAATAGTCAGGACAGACAGTGATGGGCAACAGGTAAGTAGTGGTGATAAGCAAGAGCATGTAGTGTTTCCTCCTCAACTATAAATAACAGCTAAAGTCCACAGCCTTGTTGAAGGGACCTGGGTACTGAACTGTGCTAAAGAAGGATATAACATGTGATGATAGCACCCCATACACCTCCAATGTTAGCACTAGCAAATTTTATTAAACTGTACCTGGTCACCATGACAATTACAACATGAGGATAATGACTGTGCTGTCTCTAACAAGTTCTGGATCATATACAAAAGATTTTTTTTTAATAATTGAGTAAATGAATGAGGGTGAAGATGATAGCAAAGAGTTAGTGGACAGAGGTGGATACCAAAAAAAGTGTGGTGACTGAAGTCAGCTCAGGACTGTCATGTCATTCCCACACAGCTCCTTTCTATCCAACCCACTTCTCATTGTCCTTGGGAAGGATCCAGGTCTGTGGAAAACAGCCAAAACACTGTTATGGAAACACCAAGTCCAAATAATGTGCAAGTATCTAAAGTGCTGAAAGCCACTTCTGTTACCCTGTATCAGCTGAGGGGTGGAGAGGATTCCCAGAGCTACTGGCACTTCCGGGGATTAGATGGAATACAAAAAAAGTCCTGGCTAAGGACTTGTTTCCTTGTCCTAAAGCTGGTGCCAGAACTCTCTATAGTCTTCACTGAGAGAAAATGTCTATCCAGTAAGTATCTCTGAGAGAGCTTGTATTGTGCCTTTGTGGTAGTAAATGGAGTATTTCAGGTTGTTTTAGAGAGATAGTATTGGGTGGTGGCTTGCTTAAGAAGACCCTTGGGCCTAGCTGGAGACACTTTTTCCTGCAGTGAACTGAATATACAAAGTTCACATTCAGATGGTGGTAAGACTGTACAAATTGCAATGGGCCTGGAAGGCAGTTGTGAACACAGAGATAAGCTTTGTCTGGTCATTTTATACCTGTGTGTCTTTGGCAAATTACATGTGCTTTTAAGTCTAAATTACTTAATTCTTAAAAATTTTTCCAACTTCAGAAGTAATATCATAATGCTACTTACCCTACTGTAGTGTTGAAAGATTCAAATGCTCAAGTACAATATGAGATTCTTTTTGTAAAATGTTTAATGATAAGTGATTGATAAAAAGTAGTTATAATTAGGAGGTCTAGTCAGGACTGCACTTTAAGAAGTTATAAAACAGAAGCAAAGATAAGACATAAGAAATCGGCCCACACAAAACAGTACAGGACCTGAATCTTTTGATCTACTTTTTGAAAGTACTATAGCTCTTGAGAATTGGTAGAGACATGAGATGTTGGGAAGAACTAATAGCATAGTATGATAAATAACTAAGGGTGGTGCACTTGACCCTGAATGAGTCCATGAGAAGGTCAGAGATGCCTCAGTTGTGTGTCTCTAAATTCTTGAGAAGAACCTTGTGGGTGCCACAATTCAGGAAGAGAAGAGAGCACAGCAAGACTAGAGCATGAAAAACTGCAGAAAGTGGGATTAGAACCATATGACCACTGTTATTAAAAGTGAGGATATTCTCCTTGACATGAAAGGAAGGGCCTGAGGGGCATCTCATAAAACCCTAAATAGGCTGGGCTGCAGCCAAACTGGAAATTGTCCTTAAAGCACTATTCTCCAAGAGCACTACCTCTGACCCCTGGGACTCTTTGAGAATAAACCTAGGCTTCTTTCTATTACCCCCACATTTCAGAATTGAACATCCTGCTGGTGGCTATAAGAAGCTATTTGAAACTGTGGAGGAACTGTCCTCACCACTAACAGCTCATGTCACAGGTTAGTTTCATTCATCTTTGCTTTCTTGTTGTGTTTTCTAAACTGTAGTCTTGCTGTATAGCCTAGGTTGGTGTAAAACATGACACCCCCTTGCTTTAGCCTCTGAGTACTGGGTTCAGGCCACCACAGTTTAGCTCTTCTGAAATCTTTCTATTCTGTCAAGACCATTTTTTTCAGGTTTCATATTTATTCAGGTCTCTCAGTGCTGGTTGTTTCCACAATACAGGAAAGGGAATACAGAGCTCATTTGTTTTGTTTTTCTCTAAAATGTTTTACTAAGTAAAAGTAAATCAAATAAACCTGAATACCACTCTAGTGTAACTAGTGAGTTCTTACTGGCCCAAGACTTGTTAATTCATTAGAAAAAAATTAGACGAGGCAGGTAAGACAGTTCATCAGGTAAAGTTAAAGGTCCTTGCCACCAAACTAGATAAACCTGAGTTTGACTCCAAACCCACATGTAGAAAGCCAACTCCAAGTTGCCTTCTGACCTCCAAATACTTGCTTTGGCACATGCCCATACACATATACACAGAGTGAATAATTTTTTTAAAAATTGGAGGGATCTGAACCTGGAAGAAAAATGAAGAGTAAAATGGAAAGAAGAAATTTAAGACATTCAGGGCTTTGAGGATAGCTTCTGATGTTGTTTTTGAACTTCAGGTTTTAATAATAAGAATTCCTCTTCTCTCATTTACCTCCACTCTACTTCCACAGTGTAGATAGTTGTTATTTAACTGAAATTCCTTGAGAATGAAGACTATATCTTTGTCATCTTCAATCTAACAGTCCCTTGTTCAATGCTCACCATATAGAAAATGTTTTATAAGTGTCTGTCCAACAAAGGTCTTAAATGAGAGTCTAGTGACAAGTGTCTGATAGTTTTTCATTGAAAGAGAGTGGTGTCATGCCTATTACATCAGAAGCACTTGCAGGTGGCAGTGTTGTTACAACCCTATTATTTCACTATCTGAGGTTCCTATCAGTGGCTTGATTATTTTTACCTCAATTCCTTCACTTTCTAAAGACCAACATTTATTTTGTGGGGATATTGTGAAAACTAAGAGGTAATTTAAGTAGAATTACTAACCCAGTATTAGACACCAAGTAAGCAATAGACAGCAGTCACTTTTACTATTGTCAACTCTGTCTGAAGACCCCATGTGACTCATAGAGGCCTTGCTGATTATAACAGGATGCTAGGGGAAATGTCAGTGCTTGGGCAAATCTTTTCTCTGCTTCCTGCTCTATAAAAGAGAAGTCAGTGCTCCTCAGCTGGATGGTTGTGCCAACAATCTAGCTCTGGTATCAAAATGTGCATGCTTTCAGTTTTTAATCTGATGTCCTGTATGCTAGTGACCTTGATTTGTAGTCTTCATTCTTACTTGTTTGAAAATAAAGACATGGTAAGAAATTAGCAAACATGTTGTACTTTTTCTAGTGATAAGAGGACTGACCAAGCCTCACTGTGGAAGATGGAAATCCCCAGGATTGTTTCTCATCTGAGTTCAGACCCTACACCTAGCCTTGTACCTTTTCTGCCACAGAGGATGAATTTCATCAAGGGTGCTGATTCACACCCCAAGAGAAATGGGAGTTTTAGATTTTAAAAATTCAGCATTCCTGTTGCTTCATTTAAAAGGTTTTTCTACATAGGTACAGTGGTGCACACCTTTATGCTCAGCTCTCAAGATATAGAGGCAGATGAATCTGAGTTTGAGGCCAGCTTGGTCTATAAACTGTATACAGGCCATCAAAGGTGTCACAGTGGAATCCTGTCTCAAAATATATATATAAAAAAAACTTTTCCTGCCACCATATCAACATTCCTAGTTATAATATTTTGGCCCTTACTCCCTCTGCTTTTCAATCCACCAAAGTGCATAAGAAAGCCTGATGTTCCATCCAAAGGTAAGCAGAGAAATGACAAATGGACAGGCACCTGGGGAATCTAGTAAGTGGCACCACTTGCTATCTCACTTTGCTGCAGGTAGAATTCCCCTCTGGCTTGCTGGCAGTCTCCTTCGATGTGGGCCAGGGCTCTTTGAAGTTGGATCTGAGCCCTTCTATCACCTGTTTGATGGACAAGCTCTTTTGCACAAGTTTGACTTTAAGGAGGGCCAAGTCACATACCATAGGAGGTAAGTCAGCACTGTTTCATGGCTGTCCTCACCAGAGTGGAGCCTGTCTTATTGGAACCTTTCCCCTTGTGTGAACTTTCATCTTCCTGAACACAGAGCAAACCTCCAAACTCATTTCTTTCTTTTTTCTTCATGGTCTGTGGATGTCTGTATATCTGCAAGGTCCATATATATGCTAAAACAAGATAGGCTCAAGAGCTCAGAGCCAAACATGCCTTTTTTCAAATCCTGAATCCACCAGGCACTGCTTGTCTTCACTGATGACTTCTGGCAAGAAATTGGCTTTTAATTCTTTTATTTGTCATCTATAAAATGAAAGAAATAGTAGAATCTACTCATGACTAAATGAGTAGCAAGAATGTAGTAGAAGCAAAAGCTGCTATTACTGTTGTAATTATCAGACTACTGTTTATCTTGGGTTTTTTAATCATCAGAAAGACCTGAGAAAGTGGCCTGTGAAATGGTTCAGTAGGTAAGCCTTACATGCCACTAAGTCTGACCACCTGAGTTTAGTTCCCACATAGTAGAAGAAAACTGACTCCAGCAAGTTGTCTCTGAACTCTGTATGCATTCAGTGGCACATGCATATGTTCCAGTGTACATGTATACACACACACACACACACACACACACACACACACACACACACACACACACACACCAGTGTTTAAAATTTTTTAAGAACTGAGAAAGAGAAAGGGTGCCACAAAGGAAGAAGGGACCAAGTATGTCACAGAAATACCAGAGATAGAGAGAGACAGAGAAGAGACATGTGAGGGGTAGAGAGAGGAGCAACACAGAGAAAGACAGAGACAGAAAATTTTTTAACAAGAGTTTTTGGCTAAAGGGCTAGAGCAATGGTTCAGCAGCCACTCTGACAGAGGACCCAGAATTCAGTTCTCATACCTTAGCAGCTGCAGTTCACACAGTCTGCAGCAAACCCAGACCAAGGAGATCTGATGCCCCTGTCTGCCCTCTGTAGGTAACAGGCATACATGTAGTACACAGACATCCATGCAAGCCTAATATAATACACATAATTGTAGCTGGAGTTTTCTCCAGTCCTGCCCAGCACCACGGAGCCCACAACCACTTATAAAATAATTACTCAGAAACTTATATTAATTAAACTGCTGGGCCATTAGCTCAGGCTTACCACTGACTAGCTCTTACACTAAACTCAGCCCATTTCTGTTAACCTATATGTTGCCACATATTCCGTGGCTTTACCTGTTGCCTTTACATGTGGTTCCCTGGATGGCAGGCTGGCGTCTCCCCGACTCCACCTTCCTATTCCCCCAATTCTCCTCTCTGCTAGTCCCGCCTACACTTCCTGCCTGGCTACTGGCCAATCAGCGTTTATTTATCAATCAATCATAGCAACATATTTTTACAGCATACAGGACATCCCACAGCACAAATAATAATAGAAATAATAATTTTAATAATAATAACAACAATAGTTATTGCTAAAGCCATCATTCCAAAAAGCCCCCACACCAACACAGTAAATACCCTGATTCCTATTTGAATGTTCCAGCCTGCTAGTGGTATGGTCACCATGAATTTCAAGCATTTTGAAGAGACATCAAAGGAAGAGTAAGGGGAAACTGGAAATAGGATTTGAACAGTGACAAAAATGAAGCAGGGCCTGCCAAGCATAAATTTTTCTAGCAAAGCAATTTTGGACTTCAGGCAAAGCTTTCATATACCTTCTAGTGTGTACATTCATATATACTCCTTGTCATAAACACACAAAATCAGAACTTACTTTGCCCTCATGTGATAAACCTTAGGCAGCATTTGCCAGGTAGTCTGGGGAATGGCTCAGCCAATCAGCTTGTGGAAGAGATAAAATTCAATAATAACTAAGTTTTAAAGTATACAATAAATTCTAAAATTAAAGAGAAACACAAAGTCAGAGGGATAATGAAAGGAACATAACCCAGCACACTGTGTCCTATAATGTGATGAGTAACGTGTGTGAAGTACCCGTGTGTCCTAGTTTGTTTTCTATTTCTGTAATAAAAACAAATATGGCCAAAAGCAACTTGGGAAGGAAAGGGTTTATTTCATCTTACACTTTACGGTTTGTCAGAATGTGAAGCCATGTCAGGAATAATTGGGGAAATGGAGCAGAGACCATGGAAGAATACTGCCTATTGGTTGCATATCTCTCTCTCTCTCTCTCTCTCTCTCTCTCTCTCTCTCTCTCTCTCTCTCTCTCTCCTTCCCTGTCTTTTTCAACTCTCTCTTTTCCTCTTCCTCCTCTTTGCCCCTCCCTTTGCTTTCTTTCTAAAAAAGTTTTTGGAAATTTTATTTCATGTTTATGTTTGCCTGCTTGTATATCTATGTGCTACATTCGTGCATTGTCTGCAGAAGCCAGAAGAGGGTGTCAGATCCCCTGGAATTACAGTTGTGAGCCACCACATGGGTCCTGGGAATTGAATCCATTCCTCTGGAAGAGTGACCAATGATCTTAATGACTAAACCTTCATTCCAGCCTTCAGCCTTTCTATTACCACTTATTCAGTGGTGGTACCACCAAGTGTGGGCTGGAATCTTCCACATCAATCATTAATAAAAAAATTAATGTCCCATGTATTTCTATGGGCAATTTGGAGGGTTGGAGGAAGATGGAGGCATCTTCTCAATTAAACTTCACTTTTTCCCAAAAACTCTAGTTTATGTCAAGTTGATGAAAACTACCCACCACATTGTGGGTTTCTGGTATGATATGACACATTCACTTTTTCTAACGCTGGCCATGGTTGTAATCACATATGTATCAGCCACTTAAGTTTTGGCAACTCAGTTTCCTATCAATAAAATGAGTTTCCTAACTCATTCCTTTGTTGGTTATCCAAATAAAAGGAGCTGATGGTTCTCCCTATTCTTTTTGAGTTTATGTTTCCAATTAGATGAAAACACATTGAGTATTTTCATGTGTCCTGTATGAATGTATCCTTTCCTCATTTCTCATTGTCCTTCAGATTCATCCGCACTGATGCTTATGTTCGGGCAATGACTGAGAAGAGGATTGTCATAACAGAATTTGGCACCTGTGCTTTCCCAGACCCCTGCAAGAATATATTTTCCAGGTTAATAAAACCAAATTGCATTTTATATCAGCCCTTTTTTGTTCATGTAGATTAAAAGTTATTGAACTGGAAAAATCATTTACTTCTGTAGGTTTTTTTCTTACTTTCGAGGAGTGGAGGTTACTGACAATGCCCTTGTAAATATCTACCCAGTGGGAGAAGATTACTATGCCTGTACAGAGACTAACTTTATCACAAAAATTAACCCAGAGACCCTGGAGACAATTAAGCAGGTAGGAGACTGTGCTCAAGGAATATTGCTCAAGCACATAAAACTGGGAACTGGGAATTAAAACATTAGGATAAATTCAACAGAAAGAACATGAGGCATATTAAGTTTCAACTTCTTGCTGGTCACCAACTGCTAGACATATAACATATGTATGGTAAAATTTACTTCTTAATCTATGACATTTTAAATACTTACATAGATGGGAGGAAACCACTTAAAACAGCTAACATTCATTCAGTTGTAACACAAATATTTTCTGAGACTTTTCCATGTATCAAAAACTTTTGTAAGATACAAGGAATATATCAATGAGTAACACAGTACTGTCTCTGACCTATAAGATATAAATACCAGTGTTCAAAATTATAGCTTTTAATATTGAAAACCTGCCACTGATTGTTGTAGGTAACTGTGTTGCACCAGTTTGTCCTTTGTAGACACTTTTTATTAGAAATAAAGTTGTATTTTAAATGGAATAGTATTAACCAAAATATTAGAAAATGACACACTTTGCTGAGAACTTATGCAGTCTTCATGACTATTTCTTAAAATAGACACACAGTCTCAACCAGTATGTGTTAACATATTTTGCAAGGTGCTTGTCTTTAGCAAGCTTAACTTCTAGATGGGGAAATCAAATAGGCACCCAACAGAAGGATTCATAATGTGGTGAATCTTTTAAGAAAATGTAAACCTAAGGAAAGCAGATACAGAAATATGTCTCGAGGTACTTGTTTAGGGTGGAGAAAGAGATCAAAGTTTGAACTTATATACTTTCTGAATACATGTAGCTTCAGTAAATTTGATCAAAAAACATTCTAGAATAAGGGGTTGTGTTATCAAAGATACAGAGATGGAAAAATAAGGGATATGTTTGCAGAGACTGTGAATAATCTTTTTAAACTAGACCTGTCACAGTTCTCTGTGGAAGCTTTGGGCAGGAGATGGCCCTTCCCTGTAGGGCTGTCCCATACACTGTAGGGGCTTGATGGTCCTGACCCTGTCTGCTAAATACGAGAAATGTCTTTAGATCTGAGCCAAAAATGGCTCAGATATTTCAGGTAGGGGGCAATATTTAAACTGAGAACTAGTCATCTTGAAGTGTAAATAGTTTCAAACGAGCCGTGGCATGCTGTTGGGTAAATCTGAAAGGTTAAATAATAGGCTAGAAATTTGAAATGAACTGTTTTCCTAATGGAAAGTTACTGAAAGTCTTTGCTAAAAGAAATTATATACACAGTTATACTTTAAAATGTTTATTTGGAAATGGGAGTACAAAGGAGATAAGGGCTGTCTAGGAGATCAGTCATGGAATTCAGGACTATAAATAACATTAATGTAATTTTTTTCAAAGAGATAGAAGAAAGGAGTTTGGATATCCTGCCATTAGTTTACTGACAACCTCAATGCCAATACTATACCCAGTGCCCTGCTCATAGTGTACAACTGAAGCTGACAGGACCCCCAAGACTTATTTCTCATTCCACAGGTTGATCTTTGCAACTATGTCTCAGTCAATGGTGCCACTGCTCATCCACATATTGAAAGTGATGGAACTGTTTACAATATTGGCAACTGCTTTGGGAAAAATTTTTCAGTTGCCTACAACATTGTTAAGATTCCTCCACTGCAAGCAAGTAAGTCACTCAAAAATGCTAGAAATATAGGATACAGATTATAGTATCAGGATTATTATTGGGCTTGATAAGACTCTCTCTCATTCCTATCCTAGATGACTAATGTCCAGAAGCAGGACAATAGACAATGATGGCTTCAAAATCCATAAAACAAGGGGCTAAGTTCTATTCTACAATATTTCAAGATCTAGTGCATATGTGTATTTAAATGTAATTTGAATTTATATTTATGAAACATTTATTGAGCACTTACTCATATACCAAGCAAAATATTGAGTTACTCTTTGGGTAGACTGAGAAATTTTGGGAGTGAATTCATTGCCATGATTTAAGAAGTCATTTGTATTATTTTCTCATGCATGAACTTTAGTATGCATAATACTTATTGGACAAAACTGTTGATATTGCTCATCCATACTATGGTTTTAAGGAAATTTGCAATACCATGAGGGGGTTTTGCCCACACTAAAACACTAATTTACTTCTCTGTATTTAAACCTGACTTCCACTTGTTCTAAGATGTGACTCCATAGTACTCTTCCTTATGTGTTTTAAAAATTTGCTGCTGTTAGGATTTTCCTAGGTTAGGGTATCTTCACAGTGAAGGGAAGTGAGCAGAACATGAATGGATCTGAGAAACAAGATGGGCCTCTCAAAGAAGAGCAACTTGATGCTTCCAGGGTGGGAGAAGCTCCCCCTCCCTGGAAGAGACAGAAACTGTTTCTGACTGTAAATGACAGGCCAAAGGAAAAGAGCCTATTGAATGGAGGATACCTGGGCTAGGACCAATCAGAAAAGAGAGGGAAGCCTGAGGGAAGGAGACCCCCAAGAGCTTATAAAAAGTGAACTTCTCCTGTGCCTTCAATAGGAGAAATTTTGTCTTTTAAAATTTAGTTTGGGATATTTGTTCTTTAATTCAATCTGTGGCTGGTGTATCTTTGTTTTCTTGTCAATCTATAACTTACTTCCATCCCATCAGATGCCCTCAGGTCTGTACCTGTGACTTTCTGTCCAGGACCCTCAGCTGCCACTTTCTTGTCCTCTGCTTCAGTTCTTTATCTAACCGTATGTCAAATGTCTCCTTGCTCTCCAACTTTCACTTCACTTTCTTGAGTAAATCTTGTAGATGTAACCAATCGTCTTATTAAAATAAGAAACACAGAGCCAATGTAAAAGAGAAAGCCGAGAGGTCAGAGCTCAGAGATAAAATCTTACCTCCTGCAGTGCTCCTAGCTTCCCCGAGAGAGAGCTTCTTCCTGTTTGTCTGTCTTTAAATAGTCTTTCTGTTCTGCCTTCTCATTGGTTGTAAACCCAACCACATGACTGCCTCGTCACTGCCTGTAAGTACCGCCCTCCAGGTCTTAAAGGCGTATGTCTCCAAATACTGGCTGTATCCCTGAACACACAGAAATCTACCTAACTCTTCTAACCACCATGCTCTTGCTATGGCTCTAATAGCTCTGACCCCAGGGCAACTTTATTTATTAACATACAATTAAAATCATATTTCAGTACAAATAAAATATCACCATAAAATCTTCTTTGTAAGATGTACAAATTTTCGTGTTTACCCCAAAAGGAACTTAGTGGGACCTTGAGATAACCACCCCTTACTCAAGACCCCCTTAACAACAAAATTCTACTAAGATAGCCCAGTGACTGAGGAGATGAAAACAAGCTTTGAAAAAAGATCCACATCTGAAAATGTATTTTTGCTTGTATAAGCTGTTTTAAATATGATGATGATGATGCAGAAGATGATGATGATGATGATCAAAAGCCTTAAAAACCACTTTATTTCAGACAAGGAAGACCCAATAAACAAGTCAGAGATTGTTGTACAGTTCCCCTGCAGTGATCGGTTCAAGCCATCTTATGTACACAGGTAATTCAAAGAACGGCTCAAATTTAAATTTATCCTTTGTCTACATGATCAGGACAGTTTCTTGTAAAAAACTAAGTTTAAAGCTAATTATTTCATATAAGTATTGTAGATCTGAGTAACTAAATATACTTTATATAGACCTATTTCTTTGTAACCAAGAACTGACCCTCTCATTTACAAGCCCATTTGTGTTTCTGAACAGTTTTGGTCTGACTCCAAACTATATTGTTTTTGTGGAGACTCCAGTCAAAATTAATCTTTTCAAGTTCCTTTCTTCGTGGAGTCTTTGGGGAGCAAACTACATGGATTGTTTTGAGTCCAATGAAAGCATGGGGGTATGTCTGACTCATTTATTCATTTGTTAAATTGTGATACTGAGGGAAATATTTTATTTTTTATAAATTTATCAAAATATTTTCCTACTTTTCTAGGTTTGGCTTCATGTTGCTGACAAAAAAAGAAGAAAATACTTCAATAATAAATACAGGACCTCCCCTTTCAATCTCTTTCATCATATCAATACTTATGAAGACAATGGGTTTCTGATTGTGGATCTCTGTTGCTGGAAAGGGTAAGAAAATATGTTGGATAAATGCCTTATGTCCAGTTTCTTCTGGAAACAAAATACTTTAATAGAGGTGCAAGCCCTTGTTGTTTAATATGAAAGGGGGCAAAGGGGAGTGGTATGAAATAGTAAAAAGTGTAACTGATAATGATCAGAATTTAGAAAATCAGAAATAGACTGAACATCAGAACTATACTAAATAATAAAAACCAACTGGATCTGAACCAGATCTGAAAATAGAAGGTTCTATGACTTGGAAAGTACCTTTAAACTGCACAAGGCCTATAAGATGCCTTGAACCCTCCCTCCGTCATTCTGAATAAGAGAAGCAGACATGCTCTTCTCAGGATAGAGAATAAATTAAAAATGCATTGATTCCTGAAGACACAGAGTGGAGACAATGAAGCAGAACAACAATTATATAGGCTGCTGTTACTGCAACATATCCATGAGGCAGACCTCTTAATTTTCCCCTCAGTGAATAAGAGAAGGAAGTGATTCTAAAACTCTTCTTATCTATAGCAGTCTGGGTTGTTGCCTAAATAACAATCAGACATATGTGCTTTCAAAGTCATGAATTACCTCTAAAATTGTTTGTAATTGGCTAGATGTGGTGGTACATGCCTTAAATCCCAGCATTTAGCAGGAAGAGACAGGAAGATCTTAGGTTCAAGGCCAGCCTGTGTTACATTGGACCCTGCTTCAAAACAAAACAAGACAAATTCTTTGTAATTGTGTTCATGCTTGATTTCTTGTTTTCACAGGTTTGAATTTGTTTATAATTACTTATATTTAGCCAATTTGCGTGAGAACTGGGAAGAAGTGAAAAGAAATGCCATGAAGGCACCTCAGCCTGAAGTGAGGAGATATGTACTTCCTTTGACAATAAACAAGGTAACTTCCTTTACAAGGATTTCACATATAAAGTGTGTTTTATCTCTCTTGGAAACTGTCATGTTTATACATATACTCTTGAAATTTCAGAATGGAGAGAAGCTTTAAAAATACTAACTAAACCTCTCATTTTACAAATGAGGAAACTGAAGCTGGAAAAAATGCTGTAATTTAGAAAAGACGATTTCCATAGAACACAGATGAGATGTAATTTTCTTGATTCTAAATCTGTGACTTTTTCAGTCACAAAATCCCCTTGAAAGCATACTTAATGACTATAGTTCCAGTGATTCCTAGAATCCTTTGTCAGTTTTATAAATATCCTAATTAATTTTAAATTATGGAGAATGTAAGATCAGAAAGCATTCTTGTAGGGACTCAGTTCATTGACAAAGGAAATTTGGTTTTCTATAACTCTGAAGATGCCCATTAGACAACAAAAATAATAATTATGTTAGATAGTTATGAGGGAATTTAGAATATTCCTCTAGAGTTTTGGTAACTGAAATAAATGCAGTAGGCACACTGGCACGATAATAGCATTCAAATTTATTAACACATAAATAAGAACCCTTAAAAAATCATGAAACTCAAAGTTGAGTCTTAAATACTCTCTTGATAAGGTAAAATAAAGTAGGAATCTGTGAACATTATAAAGGAGGAGTGATTTTCAGAAAAAAATTAATAATGTGGAGAGTAGATGGCATCTGAAATAAAGGTCTTCTGGGCTCCAGGTGTGTCTTCCTCTGTGATGTGAAAACTTTGTCTTTTCTTTGGAAATGAAAAGTTTGAAGGCAACTATGAGACTCTGCTTAAGTAGACAAGGTGACTTTGGAGGGAAGCCCACTCTGAACCTGCTATTATCCATCTATGAAATACAGTAGGAATCAGTAGGTCTATACTGCCATTAAGAGAGTATGCTTTTAAAGGGACTTTGTGACTGAAAGAATGACAGATCTAGAATAGAAAACATGGTTCTTATGAATGTTTGGAGGGTTGGCTTTCTGGAATCCACACAACCATCTCTTTACTTCTACATTTTGGACTCTTTCTTCAGTGTTTCAGAATAATATCAGAAACATCCAGAATTTTTAATGAACTAGAAATACCAGTCAAAAATCAAGAAATATATATATGTAAACACATGAACATATAACATACCCTTTCTATCCATGTGCTCCTGCTTGGACAAAAGGAATTGAGGCAGATACACTAAGCTAAAGACTTAAATCAGAGGCAAAGGAAAGCAAACCCTGCTTAGAAGGTGATCATCTTGCCTTTAAGCATATCTTAATATACTTGATAAAAGTAAGCTGATAAAGAGTGATAGTTGGGTGAAATTGGGCTCTGTAGATAGGAAAAAGAACTTCAAAGGCAAAGAGTCTTACAAAAAACAAGCAAACAGGACTTAACATAGATGTATAACAGAGTCCCTGGGATGCTTTATTGTGAGCAGAGAAGAGGCTGGTGCTGTGGGATGGTCTTTCTGTATGCTGTGAATATCTGTTGCTGCCACTGGTAAATAAAGAAGCTGCTCTGGCCCATGGCAAGACAGGTTATAACCAGGTAGGAAATCCAAGGAAAGATACAGGAAGGAAGGAAGGCGTAGTCAGGGGAGATGCTAAGTACTGGGGCGGGGGGGGGGGGGGGGGAGACACAACAAGATGCAAGATGTAATGGAACACAGGTAAAGCCATGAGACATGTGGCAATACAGAGATTAATAGAAATGAATTAATTTAAGATAAAAGAGCTAGTTAGCAGTAAGCCTGAGCCATAAATCAAACAGTTTGGAATTAATATTAAGCTTCTGACTGATTATTTGGGTACCAGCGGGCAGGGAGAAAAACTTCCAGTTATAAGCTGGAAAGATGGATTGGAGTGAGACTGTACAGGGGCTTTATCAGACTCTGGGTAGCATATAATTGGTAAGGGCTCACTTAGGGAGTTCAAGGGTGTGAGATGTGTATATGACATGGGTTCCTCTGGCAATGGCATGGAGAACAGATTGGGCAGTAGACAGTCTGAAGCTATAATCCCCTTTAGAGTATGAATGCTCTTCTGCAGTGTCAATGCTCTTTCAATCCCATTCATTCCATGCTCTAGCTGTACCTTTTATATTTTAATATTACCTGCCCTGCTACCTATCACTTCTACTATAAATTTTCTTCCATTGAACATATCACTTACTATCCTTTATTACCCTGAAAATGTCACTTTCCCATTTCACTCAATTTATCTTTCATGGTCAATGATTATGAACATCCTTGTAGATTATCATTTATTTCACCTCTTTATAAAAAAATCATACTGTAGTTTAATTAGATTATCTATCCTCTCTGTATTTGTACCTCTGAGTTTAAATTTAAGTGCTGCAAACACACAATCATGTTAATTGGTTCAACTTTAAATGTCTGACCACAAATCTTACTGCTTCGTTTCCTAACTTCACATATCATTTTACTTTGCTAGTTAAATATTCCACCTCCTCTCCTCACTTTTATACCTCCCACCCCACTTTCATGTGGAATATTGATGGTGCTTTTTTTTATCTGAAACAAATTAACCAGAAAAGAATCACAGATTCCTGCTGCCTCATATACTACCCACCAGCACCTATACCTATATCCTGAATATCCATCTTCCTAACCAGAAATAATCTTTCTTATCCTTGCAGTAGATACATCATTCCAGCAATTCTCCTCCTCCCTCTCTCCCTCTCAGTTATCCTTCACTGCTAGTCTTAATGAACCATAATTAATACCAAGTCCTCTTAACATATTTTACCTCAACAAGCTACCACTATACCTTCCTTTTGCGAGAAGGCCCTATAATTCAGTCTTTGGCTCCCATACTATCTTTTTGTGTCCTCACTTCTTTGACATATTATTTTAATATTAAAGTAGCCTGCATAACATCTCTCCCTGTTTCTGAATCTCAAGATTCAAGATAACCACCACCTCTACTTTGCCATTTAATATTCAGAAACAAAACCTGAATTTCTTATCTGCCCCCACCAAAAAGTACACCAGCCTATAACAATTTCACACATACTGAGACAATACTAACCTTTAATTGTTCAGATTAGATACCAAGGTGCTGAGCTTAATGCCTCTCTCACTTTCAAACACCATTCACCAGAAAACTGTCAACTCCATATACCCTGTCTCACTGACTCCAATGTTACCAGTCTAGCTAGAATAATTTTCTCTAGATTGGACTACTATTAAACAAACTGGTTTTGCTGAGTCCAATCTTTCACTGTTACCCACATTTACAAAACAAGTACCTGACTCTACACTCAGCATAGTAACCAGAGGGATTTCTTTAAGAATAAATCACAGTGTGTTCCTTGTCTACTCAAAACTCTCTGTAGCTTCCCCTCATTTATCCACAGTGAAAGTCCAGGTCCTCACTATAACCCATGTGCCTTACACAATCTAAACCCACTAGCTCCCCACAAATCTCTCTTAATTACCACCATGCTGATCTCTGGTGCTTCTGGAACATACTCAGCATCATTCTTCTCCAAGATTTGGGCAGTTTTTGTTTTCTTTGGAAGATTTATTTTGTTTTGTTTTGTTTCTTTTTCTTCCTGCCTGAATGCATTGCAGGTTTCCTCATCTAAGAGTTTTTTATCAAATGCCACTTTTACAAAGAGGCCTACTCAGATTATGTGTTAAAATTTCAACCCACAAATTTCCCTCACACATTGGATCCCTCTTCTATTTTTTGTTCCTAAACTCATGCTACACTGTATACCTTATTAAGTATATTTGTTAATCTCCAAATAGAACACAAGCTTCACTGCTCCTGGGAAATTCCCCTCTGTACCTAGAAGAGAGTGTAAAATACGATCCAAGAGTGTTTCCCACTGTTTTCATGCAATCATTTAAAGAGCTGTGTACATATGTTTGCATATCATTATATGCACATGTGAAGAGATAAATGTCTTTTTAAAAATCAGGCCTAGTAGTTTTTCTATTTGACAATATAACTGCATGTCATTTTCATGTATCCTAGCTAGAAGATAATAATTGTCTTTATCCTCGAGAAGCTGACATCTTGGTTGTTCTTCAGAAACTATATATTTTTTAATCTACTTTTTCACAGCAGTCCTTCCTCAAAACCCTTAATTTTCTCTGAGAACAGCTTCATCTCACTGATGAACAAATTGAGTCCCTAAGATCCTATGTGACTTCTCCATGGGTCTAGGATCCTAAGTTAGCTTCTGGCCAAGCAGGTGGTTTAAAATTGGGATGGAGGCACACCCTAGCTCTGTGCTCTTGCCATAGACCTTCATCTGAGGCTCAATTTCCTCATATGTAAAATGGGGTAAAGATAGGACTTACCTGCTGTGAGGACTAAATGTATATGATCCATGCCAAATGCATTGCACAGTGTCGGGCATCTAAATAAAAACTGCTGATACTGTTCATTAACATTGTCATGGTGATGTATCAGTGTTCTGTATTCAGATCAGTGGTAAAAGGAGATGTGAGAGACTATTTGGCTGCTTTTCTAGCCCCTTTGACAGTGTATGTTGGATGTGATTATGATAGTTCTGTGTATGGTGTCATCACTTTCCTATTGCCTTTCCTTCATGTTCTCAGTCCCATTTTCCTTTTCACTCAGTTTGGCTTTACCATTGTATACATAGTATCTTTTCAGCCATTTCTGAGCTGACCTTTCCTCAATTGCTCTCTTCCTCACTCTTCTCCTGTATGGAGCCATGTCACCTTTCCTAAACTTCTGAGCCTTCAGAAACTTTGAGTGGGTAGAAGCAGGAAGCCATCTCAGTGCTTTCAGACTGTGACTCCAGCCCCACAGTCTGGCTTTCTCTGGTTTAGGTTCCAGTCTTACCAGGATTGCAAAACTTCTGCTTCTCACTGGCACAGGTACAATCTTCTAGCCATACCTGCTCATTCACAATTCCCTAGCATGCTAACTAGCTCTATATCACCCTTACTCCCTGGACAATCCTTGTTTCTTCCTGAGTTTTAAGGTCATGTTCTTGTTTTAATCTGAAGTCAAATTTCAACTTCAGGTTGTTCTTAGGCCTTGTCTTTTTGACTCCTTAAAACAGACAGGAAGTTTCCTCCACCCATTTGTCCATGGGACACACTAACTGCCTTATGTTCTGAACCCACTGTAATGCCCTGTTCTTCCTACCCACAAGCAAGTGCTACCTATGTTCTCCTTTGTCCTAGAGCATTACAAAAGTCCTGGATTGTAATGCTTTCATGTGTTTTCTCAAATTCTATATTCACATGCCATGTGGCCATTTCAGCCCTTCTTATAGCTGTCTCCCCAACACCTAATATAATCCATGTTCTACAGGAGATGCTTAATAAGTGCTCATGAAGTAATCAAATGACCAAGATGTTTTCAGTCATGCTAATTGCATTTGTAATAGAGAATTTATTTGGAGAATCCCTAAATAACCTTTGCCCTCCTAGCACCTAGCATGGTACCTAGCATACAGTGTGGGAGCCCACAAAGGTTTTCTAGTGAGTTATTAGCTTGCTTTATGCAGCAGGGCTGCATTTGGGGATGGCTTGACCACATGCATAGTTACCAGGTGTTTGGGATGGTCTGCACTTGGCTCTGCTTGGAGGAGGTCTTTTGCTCCACCCCTTGGCATTCCTTTAAAAGCCCTTTAGAAGAGACAGAAGGGGCTGGTGGGTTTTGACCCAGGCCCTCCCGAGGCTATCTGGTGCTTCTGTCTGTCTCTCTCCTCTATATTTCTATCTCTTATTCCTCACTCCTCAAGAGTCCATGGGGTAAATAAATGTGGAAGCTGGACCTCCACACAGAAGTAAGTAAGTTGTTAAGAAACAGATTTGCCTGATTGATTGGCTACATAGAAGAATTGAGTTTTAGGAAAGGACAGTGTCACATGCCACCTTTTCTGAAGTCTAAGACCATTATCCAGGATTTTAAGCTAATCAATATGGCTATCACGTTCAAGTAGAGGCAAACATTTAACCCTAAACAGCATGTTTCCAGTGGGTTACTTATAACCTACCAATATGGTATCTGAGAGATTTTCAAATCTGATACAGTAGCCAGGCTCCTAGACTGCTTTTTGTTTTGTTATTACTCCCCACATGATGAGCCCTGAAAGAGGAGGCAAAATTTAAGAAGTCTGCATTTACAGATGCTTGGATTTTCTTCCCTGCTCACTGAAGTCTCTATTATCTTCTTCCTAAGGCTGACACAGGCAGGAATTTAGTCACACTTGCCCACACAACTGCCACAGCAATTCTGTGCAGTGATGAGACCATCTGGCTGGAACCTGAGGTTCTCTTTTCAGGGCCCCGTCAAGGTAAGTAATATAGAGAAAACATCACTGAGAAGGGAACAGATGTTCCACTTAAAGAGACTGAGTTTTCCTATGTCTGTGTTCTGTTTTGAAGCCTTTGAATTTCCTCAAATCAACTATCAGAAATATGGAGGAAAACCTTATACCTATGCGTATGGACTTGGGTTGAATCACTTTGTACCAGACAAGGTAATGAAACACCTTACTAACACCCAATAGAACTTTGAATCATGTGCTAGTCAAGTAAAGCAGCTCATTAATTAACCAATTGCTTTTTCTTGGGCACAAGCAGCTCTGTAAGCTGAATGTCAAAACTAAAGAAATCTGGATGTGGCAAGAGCCAGATTCTTACCCATCTGAACCCATCTTTGTTTCTCATCCAGAAGCCCTAGAAGAGGATGATGGTAATGAAATCAATTCATGTGTCTGAACTTCTTTTTGTGCTGAAACACATGTGTTTAATATTAGGAAAGGGGTTGGGTTGATTATTCGCTAATTTTCAAAAGTGATTCTTAAACTGTGAATGGTACTCAAGAATTGAATTCCTTTGAAAGTGACTTTCATCTGTAGTCAGGTCTTGTTGATTGCTAATATTAAAAAACAAACAAACAAACAACAACAACCACAGCAAAATACATTCTGTGTCATGGTGGAGCTCTGAATGGAAGGGATGAGAAAAGGGTGTGATTGCAAGAATTCTAGGTATTTGCTTTTCCTGACCAAAATATATTTCTAAAAAAAGCAGATAGAGTTCTAATAAGAGAAATAGAATATTCTAGCTGATCAATGAATGTGCAGCTCTGGAACTCGTGTTTGTTTGTTTCTTTGTTTTAATAAGTCGGGGCTAAGGAAGAATTCAGAGCCTCAGCATATAATTGAAAAACTGCATTACATAGCATCAGTCTCAATTAAGCATTAATGATAGGGAGTGTGGAGAGCTGAATCAGTGTTTAAGAGCACTGTTCTTGTTGAAGACTGGGTTCAATTCCCAGTACCCACATTATAGATCACAACCAGCTATAACTCAGGTGATCCAGCACCCTCTACTGGCCTCTATGAGTACCAGACATACAGGTCTACAAAACATTCATGCAGGCAAAACACTCATACACATAAAAATAACAAAATAACTTTTAAAAATCAATGCAAGGAAGGACAGGGAAATATTATAGTCTGAATGATTAATTTAATAAAATATTGGAAACTGTAGAAGAATGAAATAAATAATTATGGGACCATTTTCTGACATAAAGTTTTTACATTCATACCACTTATTCAATGTGGAGGCCCACAAAGGTTTCCTGGTGAGATCTGAACTTGCTTTACCCAGCAGAGCTGCATTAGAAGATTACTTGACCATGTGCATGATTACCAGTGATTGGAAAAGTTCTGCACTTGGCTGTGCTGGGGGGAGGTCTTTTGCTCCACCCCTTGGCATTCTTATAAATAGCCCTTTAGAAGAGACAGAAGGGGCTGGTGGATAGGGATCCAGTCTCTCCCAAGGCTATCCTGTGTTTCTGTTTCTCTCCCCTCTATCCTTCTATCTAAATCTCTTATCCCTGGGGTAAAATGTGGGAGCTAGTCTCCTAGCTGGCCTCCCACAATTCAAAAGTGTAAAAGGTATGTTTCATTTTGTCTGAAAGAAGTAAACTTACATATAGGTCTTGAAAATTATAATTATAACAGACTCTTCTGCTTTAAAAGTTTTAAAGTATACATTTTTACTTTATCATAACTTTTTTCTAGTAAATAGAGCAAAGACTATGGTCTTATACTACAGATAAGAACATAGATCCACTAACTTAGTCAACATTGAGTTTGTACTTTGGTCATTGTACTAAGATACTGTGGTTGCAGCTGTAAGAGACAAAGACAAGGTCAGCCCCTTCCTGGGGCAGTGCTAATCAGGAAGAAAGAGTTTAGATCTAGTACTCCTTCAAGTGGTCATACAGACAGGTGATTGAAGAGCCAGAACAAGCTAAGTCACATGGTTTTCTATATTTAATGTAATACCACCTTACTGTCTATATAATCTCAATGCCAAATAATATTAAGATCTGATTTCAAAATTTCAAAACTGCCTTAATTAACAGGTGTGGTTCTGAGCGTGGTGGTGAGCCCCGGAGCTGGACAAAAGCCTGCATACCTCCTGATTCTGAATGCCAAAGACTTGAGTGAAGTTGCCAGGGCTGAAGTGGAGACTAATATCCCTGTTACCTTCCATGGACTGTTCAAAAGATCATGAACATATTCCAGATCAGCAAAACTGACTCCATGGGTAAAGTTACTCGTTGCCAGGCCTGGAAACCTGAGTTCAATCTCTGGGATCCACATAGTGAAAAGATAGAACTTACTGAAATCTTTACTTTGACCTCTACACACACACACCATGGCACCTACATGTCCATGTGTAAGAAATAAAAGTAATTTTTAATTAAAAATTAAATAAAATCATCAACATGTTTTTAATTACAAAACCAAGAAGGCCAACTAGCCCCCAATCTACAATCAAATTTTGCCTATTTTAGCTTGCTGTCTTGCTGGTTTTAAGATGGAGATGAACACAATTTTGCAGTGCTTTTCAGAAATCACTGAGTTGAACTGTAGGGAGCCGCCATTCAAAGATGGCGCTGGCTTCCTGGTAGCCTAGCTGTAAACAACTCCATATTTGGCTATGATGCACAAGTATGGTAATTGGCCTTATGTCCTCAGCCTATCCCGTGGCTCCCTGTGCTAGCATTCTGGCGGGACCCAATCACAGTACGGCATGTTTGCCTGATTCCCTTTATAAGCAGGTGCATTTAGTCCTCACTGGCCGCCCCTCACCTCCCGCTCTCCCTTAACCAAGAGGCACTCCAATAAAGTGTGATCTGAGAAGAATCCTCACGTGGTGGTTGTTCTTCCTCGCTGGCCGAGGAGCACGCCGCAACTGGTGCCGAAACCCGGGAAGGTAATTTCGGACAGCAACTGGTGCCGAAACCCGGGAAGAAAACTTAGGACACCAGGTAAGGGGTTGAAGAGGATTCAGAACTCAACACACGGAGCGGTGACGTCGGTAAGTTCTCCAGGTATGCTGATTACTGGGATTAATCCGCAGCCCTTCGCTCAGACATGGTAAACGGGTATCGGTAATGCGGGCATTACCACGACATTGAACAAGTAGTTCCTATTAAAACTTAAGTACTTATTTATATGATAATACCTTCTCTGTGAGACAGATATAAACTGAAAATAACTGCATTATTTAAGGCATTTAGTAATCAAATGAGAAAGGAATGTAGACTTTCAAAACTTCCTTTTCTATAATAAAAGTTGTTTTTAGTAAGCTATCTGCCTATATACTTCACATTACTCTTTAACATTTAAGAAACAAAGTTCTATATACTTCATTTGTATATAGCATTACTCTGTCAAGGAAGAGAAAGTATACTTACTGTCAAAGCAAACATTTTTCTTAGACCTGAGAATGTCATCCAGGACCACATAGTAATTAGTGTGTGTGTGTGTGTGTGTGTGTGTATGTGTGTGTGTGTGTGTGTGTGTGTGTGTGTGTGTGTGTGGTTGCTAAAGAATTCTCAAGCTCATCAACTTTAACTTTCTTATTTTATATTTCCATACTATATTTTATTCAATTTAATGTAATCAATTATTATTTTTGATTTTTCAATTAGAAAACCTGTGTATCAATGACTGAGGCCTCCAATCAAATAATGTCTCAAAGATTAAATTAACTATTAAAGGCTTATATCATTAGAGAAAGTTTATATGATAGTATGTAGTATATTAGGGTCCTCTAAAGGAACAGCATTTATAGAAGTAATCAAAGGGAATTAACACATAAATTCATAATAAATTAATTAAAGAAACTTCTTTTTAAGAAAAAGCTACCTACTTGAGAGACTGAGAGAACCATGACATTTCTAGAAACAAATGAATCTGTTTTAAGGAGGAAATTTTCAGTTGACTTAGTGTAAGTCTGCCTGATAATGAACGGTTATATTTAAAATAACATCTGCTGATAGGAAGGGTCTTTTTTTTTCTATTTTGAGTATCTTATGGCTCACCTTAGCCAATGGGGAAAAGACAATAAAACTTCTGATGTTCAAGAGGTTATTTGATGGCTGAGTATAAACCTGTAATCATAACACTTAGGAAGCTGAGGCAGATGGATCACAAATTCAAGTCCAACCTGGCATACACAGTGAATTTGAGGGCAGCTAGCCTATATAGGAAGACCATATATAAAATAAAAACCAAGAGAGAGAGACAGAGACAGAGAGAGGAGAGAAAGGTAGAAAGGGAGGGAGGGAGGGAGGGAGGGAGGGAGGGAGGGAGGAAGGAAGGAAGGAAGGAAGAATGGGGATAAAGGAAGGAAGAGGTAATTAGTAACTGATAACTGTCTCATAAACAATCTTGACAAAAATCTATTATACTACGTTATAAAAAAGAAAATACAAACAGATATCAGAGAGAATCCATCTTCTAAAATCCTATTGCAGTATGACTCCAGTATTCCACAATTTAACTAAGGAATGAAACACCATATTTTTTATAGTGGCCTGACAGGAAGTGTAGTGGTTGGAATACGAATGGCTCCCATTGGCTCCAATATGAGTGCTTGGTCATTAGGGAGTGGTGGGACTTGAGAGAGAATAGGAATTGTGGCTTTGACAGAGTGGGTATGGCATTTTTGGCATAGGTATGGCCTTGTTGGAGGAAGTATGTCGCTGAGGGTGGGCTTTGGGATTTCAGAAGCCCAAGCCAGGTCCAGCCTCTCTCTCTCTCTCTCTCTCTCTCTCTCTCTCTCTCTCTCTCTCTCTCTCTCTCTCTCTCTCTCTCCCTGCTACCTATAGATCCAGATGTAGAATTCTCAGCTATCTCTTCAGCACCAAGTCTGCCTGTGTACCACCATACTTCCCTCCCATCATGATAACAATGAACTAAACCTCTGAAACTGTAAGCCAGCACCAATTAAATGTTTTCTTTTATAAGAGTTGCTGTGGTCATGGTGTATCTTCACAGTAATAGAATATTGACTAAGACAGGAATAATCTAGACACATCCTCTAAATAATACAAAATCTATTAAAATTCAGTGTTGATGGGAAATAATCTCTGAAAGCAGCCACAAAGAAATTAACACTTACGGAGTGCCTACTATGAACTAAGCTCTTTCATTCCTACACTTATGGTATAAAGATGAGACAGTGATGCCTAGGTACTCTCTTAAAGAGTAATAAAGCATCGGCTAAAGTCTACATTGAAATAAAACACATTCTCCTAGGATATTTGGTTTCTGATAACACTCAAAATATTTTAATTAATTTAAATTTCACTTCAAATAAAACCACTGTCATACTACTTAGTCACCAAGTCTGAGTACAGATAAAAATGTTAGCTGCTCATTCAATCCTACAATTGACTTATGAGTCCAAACTATCCTTGAATAATAGCTTCCCTGCTCCAAGTATTTTATTATGTTGGGTCTCTACAAAGTCCTGCTCTTATACTCTGTGCCTTTATTTTGAAGGAAAGTTTGAAGCTCAGCAAAATTAAATAGATTGGCTAAGTTTCTACATCACACAAATGATATTTAAATCCATGATACAAAATGAGGCAGGACAAAAATAAACTAAAACTTTTGAAATCTGAGCACAATCCCTCCCCCCTTATCCCTGACTCCCCAACACATGTAAAAACAGTAGTAGGGCAAGCCAGGGATATGGGTAGCAATTCACAAAGAAGAGCAGACATTTGTAAGCAGAAAAAAAAAAATCAAAGTAAGAGTTATGGAGCCAACACATTTTTTAAAAATGTGTTCAATTATGTCAAAAGATATAATAAGCCAAATGAGAGGAGGACTAATAATAGGTCCAAGAAAGAAAGTAGTAATTGCAAGATAGAATGTCTGAATCTCATAGGGTTTGTAGTAGGGAAAAATGATAAGATCAAGGCAAGGACACAGAAATGCATGGCCAAGAAAGAGTAGAAAAGAGAAAGTCAAGTTATCACAATGGAGGATATGCAATTATTTAAATAAATTCTGAGTGTCTCTAGAATTCCATAGGTACTATCACACGGACACCAGTAATCAATCCCTCCCCCCCCCCTCTCTCTCTCTCACACACACACAGAGAGAGAGAGAGAGAGAGAGAGAGAGAGAGAGAGAGAGAGAGAGAGAGAGAGAGATGGTTTGAAAGAAATGATCCCCAAAGGGACTGGCAGTATTAGGAGATGTGGCTTTGTTAGAGTAGGTGTGGCCTTGTTAGATGAAGTATGTCACTGTGGAGATGAACTTTAAGGACTCCTATGCTCAAGATACTCCTAGTGAGACAGACCACTTCCTGTTGGCTGCAAGTCAAGATGTAGGACACTCGGCTGCTTCTCCATGACCATGTCTACCTGCACACCAGCATGTCACACCATGATGATAATGGACTTAACCTCTGAAAATGAAAGTCACACCAATTGAATGCCTTTACTTTATAAGAGTTGCTGTGGTCATTTTGTCTTTTCATAGCAATAGAAACACTAAGATTTGGAGGAAGGGAGGGAGGGAGGGAGGGAGGGAGGGAGGGAGGGAGGGAGGGAGGAAAGAAGAGAGAGAGAGAGAGAGAGAGAGAGAGAGAGAGAGAGAGAGAGAGAGAGAGAGAGAAGAGAGAGAGAATAAAAAGTCTGAGACACTGAGATTGGAACTGAATGTTTTCCTAAAAGAGACAAAAAATGGCAGGGAAAAATGGCCAGTCCCCATAATATAAGGGACTCAGAAAAAGAAACAATCACTAATTTCAAAAGGCTTTAAAGATGTAATATTATCAGGATATAGCTAAAGAAAATAAAAATCAAAAATGGAAGGGGTTTTTCTTGATGATTCTCAAGTGGAGAAAATAAAAACAAAAATGTCTAGATTCTTACAGAATTAGAGACTAAAAAATGAGACAGAAAAGGTAGTGTGTGCAGTTATAAAGGGCACTGTGACATGATTTCTAGTACATACAAAGGATTGAATGGTAGTGAAGTTATGAGTGTTTTGGAGAGAGATACACTGTATCCTCTGGGTATCTTGCCAGAGTCAGCACTGTTCAACACCTGCCTCCCACTGATGGAAGTGAGGACCCCTGACAAAGGCAGGCTTCCTCTGAAGATCCAGAAACTATCATTCTTGCTGATAGTGGCTGCAGGAATTTTACTAACCCTATGACTGGATACTCTCTTGATCACTTTCACAACAGTCTGAAGAAGAGCTAATATTTCTGACTTCAGTGTACCAGACCTTGTTCTACACATTCTTCATTCATTCTACTCAACCCCACAACAACTCTGTGGAGTAGACTCTCTTCATTTCTATTGGACTTGGCTCCTTTGTTTAATGTGTCTGATGACTAGATTAGTGTAGAACAAGCTCCCTAAAATCCATCTATTTACTCACAGAGCCAGATCTAGGTCATAACTTCTTGGGATTCTTGACTTCACCATGTACTTCCTGATTATAATATTATTAAATCCATACCTACTTTTTTCTTTGGCTGTAGCTCTATAGCTGAAAACAATGTTCCTACAGTCTCTTATGGATTGTTTCTGGGATCAAGAAATAGTTTTATACTGTTTATAGTAGGGAAATAACTAAAACTCACATTTGTGATATACCATTTAAGATATATCACAACCAAAATCATGGTATAGAATTTATTGCCAAACCACAGATGTTGAATATTTGGGGGGAACAGCTGCATGGAGAAATGTAGTCATCACAGAGCCTGGGTTCAGCTACAGGAAAGATCTGTTGTCTGGGAGTGTTTATTTAAGATCTATGCCACATTATTTACTATTCTAGAAAACAATCACAGGAATCACCTGTTGTCCAAACACAAATATGTACATTGTAGGAGGGAATGAACATATATACATACATACATACATACATACATACATACATACATACATACATACATAAACAAATGCCAAAATACAATATAAGAACAAAGGAAGTAAAGAATACAATAAATCATGGTAGGGGCTAAAAATGATGAAGACAGGGAGAGAATACATAATATGTGACTAAGTACCTATAGTGCCATAAATAATGACATTAACCATTTACCAAGTTCCTCCTTATTGGTTTTGTAGAAGGATTTATATCTGAATGACTGCTTAATTCTCTTGATGAGCTATGGAGGTTTCTACCATTTTTATTTTCTAATAAAGGTAACTAAGGGTCAGAAAACCTAAGCAACTTGTGAATGACAAAGGTTGATTGGACCTATTCAGTTCTAAATCTTGCCGTCTTCTTTAGCTCCATAGAAGCATAAAGAACATTCTTCAGAGGAGAAACTTAAGCTTTAACAGAAAATGTTATCATGATGTTTTTCTGAACTATTCATTAGGAATAAAACATGTTCCTAAGACTAATAAGGTTATTCAAAACAAGTTATTTCTAAGATTAAATAATAAAGTTATTTGATAGTATTTCATTGTTAGAACTGTTTAAAAGATATTTTAAAAAAATAGCTTTGCTTTTCATTAAAAAAATCACTCAGAGTTGTTTTTAAGACTGTCTCAAAGGACATTAAATTACTCAAAGGACATTAAATAGAAGAAAGGGACAACTTTTCTGTTTGTTGTTTATGTCTTATTGATAACATAAGCTTGGTACATGAATGACATGAAATAATTACAGTATTTGTTGAAATAACTAATGCTAGAAGATTCAACTGATACCAAGTCAAAAAGAAAACACTTATTGTTAAAAAAAAAAAAACCTACATGCTCTTTCAAAAACAGCACACACACACACACACACACACACACACACACACACACACCACATATGTGTATTTGATAACATGCAAAATAACATGATAGGCCTAGTAAATTCATGAAGATAAAGCAGAAACATAGAGAGGAAACCAAGGAGAAATTGTAGGATATTGAGAATCCGATATTCAAATTGCTTTAAACCCATTCCTATGATGTGTTAGAAACGCCAACCTTGCAAAATGAATGTAAGTAGCTCAAACAAAATGACCTAGTAGTGTAGGCCTGTATTGCAGCTCTTCAAGAAGCTGGGCATAAGGATCATACAAGTTCATTACTCATCTGTTCTACAGAATACACACAAAGTGACAACTTAGTGAGACTCTTTTTTTTTTTTTTTTTTTTTTGGTTTTTTCGAGACAGGGTTTCTCTGTGTAGCTTTGCGCCTTTCCTGGGACTCACTTGGTAGTCCAGGCTGGCCTCGAACTCACAGAGATCCACCTGGCTCTTCCTCCCAAGTGCTGAGATTAAAGGCGTGCGCCACCACCGCCCGGCTTAGTGAGACTCTGTTAATCTCACTTGTCAACTTGATAAAGATCTAGAATCACCTGAGAGATTGGCCTTTTTGCATGACTTGTTGTGGTTATCTAGATTAGATTAGTTGAAGTGGGTAGACCTTCCTGTCCATTGTGGGTCACATTAATTCTATGGGCTGGAATCCCTGAATGAAAAGAAAAGAGCTGAGCACAAGCATGCATCAAGCTCTGCTTCCTGATTGTGGATTCAATGTGACTAAGCACCTCCTCTACTATAGCTACCATGCCTTACCTGTCACAATGAACTATATCCCCTGGAAATTTAAGCCAAAAATGAACTGTTTATTTCATGAATTGGGTTTATTGGGTATTTTGTTGCAGCAACAAGTCAATTAATATAGATAGCATGCCAATCTCTGCCTTCTGAGTACTGGGATAAAGGGTGTGAGCCACCATTGTCTAACATAAATTTTAGAAAATTTAATTCTATACATTTCTATTCACTACTTTCTATTTTCATAATTATTTGTCCTGCTTGCTGTGTTCTTCCTTTGTTGTTATTTTGCATGCATCTTCAAATGATTATGTAGCACATTGAACTTACTCTACATGACTTCAATCCTTTCTACTTTACTTGAGAATTTCAGGATCACATCTTTAAGTGGACCCACAAGGTCATAATAATTGCATTATGGCTAGCATAGAATGTTTAGAGACATTGATTCTTTCTTAAATGGTTGAATTACAGTGATGCAGTCTCCAGGAAACTAGCATGGTTCATCTCCATTATGGGTAACATATTTAGAAGATAGTTGATTTATTCTTTGCTGAGAATGTAGAATGGCTCCGTGTAGATCATCATTATAACTGTAACTTTTGGTGTCAGTTTTTATTAGATCTGGCATAGCAAGGAGCATAGAGCCAATTGTATTATAATTATACATTTTTAGGTGGGCTAGTAATGTAGGCAGAAGCTCCTGTTACATAAAAAAAACCATATAGCACTGCTACTTAAAGTAAATAAAACAACAAAATATTCTTTAAGGCCTTAATATTATATGTGTATGTTTATGTTCTATCTCAAGATCTAAAAAAAACTCAGAATACAATTAACTTTTGACATTTTTTGAGACAGTCACATGAAGCCTAAGCTCCCCTCAAATTCTCTATGTGGCCAAGGATGATTTAACTCTTGGTCCTTCTGTCTCTACCTGGAAAGTGCTAGGATTACAGATATACCCCATTAGATCCAGCTTATGCAATGCTAGGAATCAAAAAATTAAAATTTTCACATAATTGTTTATTGGAAACTTCAAGTGCTAAATGTTCACCTTCATATAAGAAACAGTATAGCAGTAACTTATACTAAAATAAAACATACTTATGATAGTTTGTTTTCTGTTTGGGATAGTTTCATATACTATAAACCTTTGCTTCTTGTTTTCTGTCATCAGAAGGCCCTTTCTACATGTTTTAATCCTGTATATCTCTTGCTGTTTTGTCAAAACTCAGCCTTCCCATCTCTCTATAAATACATAGAAATCCTTCTTCTATACATTCATAAATATCTTCACATTGTACTAAAATTATCTGTTTTATTTTTAATGTTAAATATCCTTATTCACTCACTCACTCACCTATTCATTTACTTATTTTGCCAATATGTATTATGTGTCTACTGTGGGCCAGGTACTGATATGAGCTCAAGATAAAGCAGTAAGGTGCCAAATTGTCTGCTATTACTGAATTATTTGAGATAGTATTAAGTGCTGTGAAATGGGATATGGGCTGTTCAGTGACAGAATTAAGAAAAAGTCCCTTTGATAACTGATATTGGGTAAGATTCATTGATGAAACAAAAGGAATGACAGAGAAGGAATCACTGCATCACTGAAGGCAATGATTTCCCAGTAATGGGGATATGAAGTAGTTGCAGAGTCTCAGGGAGAGGAAGAAGAACAATGGCAATGGAGTATGGTGAACAGGTAAGAAAGAGTAAAAATAAGACCATTACATAAGCAGAAATTTACAGGAGTCTGGATTTTATTCTAAGCAAGACTGAAACTCATTAGAGGGATTTGAAGCAGACAGTAATATTATCTGATGCTGATAGTTGTGAGGATGGTCTACCACAAGAAGAAAGCTGAGTGACTAAACAGGACACCCAGAGCCAGGGGTGTTAAAAAAAGAAAAACATTCACAAGCGCACAGGATGAGTGACAGAAAATGTGCTTGAATTCTGAAGCCAGGCTTCCTGGTTTTCAGTGTTGTATTATTCTCTTTATGCTGGGTAAGTTTCTGCAATTTATTTAACACATCTGGGTTTGGATTTCTCTTTACATAAAAACAGAAATAGTGTTAGCAAGTAAATACTCACCACCTAAAGTTGTTGTAATTATAAAATATTAATAGATGTTTATACCAGTTCCCGGAACAACAAATATTGGCTATAAACCCTAAAAGATGAGAATGGGGCTACAAATATATCAGATTGTATTGAAATTGAACATTTATATAGACTTCTACTCTGAGTACAAAAGCTGTTAGGGAAGCTCAGAAGATTTGTAATAGTTACTTTTCTCATTGCTTCCACAAAATGGCTAACAAAAGCAACTTAAGAAAGGGTTTATTTTGGTTCATGGTTTGAGAAAACAAAATCCATTATGGTGAGATAGGTGTGGTTAATGTATGAGGTCACCCTGTGCATTCAGCTTGGAAGCAGAGGTAGATGAAATACTGCAGCTCTATGGAATATGCTGCCCACATTCAAAATGGTGTTCCATCCTCAGTCAAATTTCTTTGAACATGTCTTCATAGATATGTCCAGATGTATATTTCCTAATGGTTTTAAACATAGATAGCTGACTATGAAGATTAATCATCACAAGAATGCAGTGTGTAAAAATAAACAATTTTGCCAAATAGTTAGCCTCCTTTTTTAGGTAGATCTTTGGGATACTGTTTTTTGTTTGTTTGTTTTATTGTTTTGTTTTTCAGTACTAATGATCAAACTCAGGGCCTAGTGCATGCTGGGGTTAATGTTCTATCACTGAGCTACACTCTCAAACCTTTTTCCTTTTTTTTTTACATTTATTATCTATGTGAATGGGGATATTATTTGTACCTCAGGGCATTTGTAAAAGTCAATCCTGTAGAAATCATCAGGTAGATTTCAGAGATCAAACTCAAGTCACCAGGTTTAGCAGAAAGTGCCTTTACTGACTGAACCATCTCATCGTCCCACCTCTTGGTTTGTTTTTTTGTTTTTTGGTTTTTTGTTTTTTTTTTTTTTGAAAACAGGATTTCACTATGTACTTGGGCTTTGAACTTGCTATGCAGACCCAGATTGGCCTCAAACTCATAATTCTCATGCTTCCATCTCCATGATGAGATTACAGGAGTGCCTTATCATACCCATCTTTGGGGATGGGTATATATCTTACTTCCACACAGCACTGTTACTGGGATACACTAATCATTGATATCTGGGACTCTCAGAATATGGCTACTGGCAGGGGTAAGGGTGGGGAAGGACTCACTTTTCCATAAGGGGCTGGCCACCGGGAGTTTGACCATACTATAGTGATTATATGGACAACACAAATTGGTCTTTTTTAAATCCTTTTTTGGGGGACCACAAGGTTTGGAGAACAGATTTGGGGGGACTGGGAAGTAATGGTTATTGGGGTGCATTGTGTAAAATTCTAAAATGATCAAAAATATTATGCTAAAAATAAATAAAAAAATAAGTCATCTTCACTTTTAATTATTTCCTCTAAGCATCATATAAAATTAATTTAGAAATATTAATTTTTCTAAGGAATTGTTACTTCTTGCTAAGAAATAAATCCTGGGGGAAAGAAAGATAAAATAGTCTCCAGAAATTACCAAATAATGAATCTTATTTGTGGTTCACTAAATGCATATCCACTTCGGTCCTGAAAACATCATTCTCTCCATGATTCATTAACCAGAGTCATCACAACACAGAATCATTTTACAAACCACAGATGCATATAAAAGGAACTGAAGACGACACTATTTTTAAAAAATGTTTTAAATGTTTGTAGTTACTAAAATACAACCACAGGAGGGCTCATTCTTTCTTTGATAGCAGTGATTTCTTCAGAAGGTATTAAGGACTGGTGACTCCCAAGGACAAGCCCATAAAAAAGATGACTCATTTTCCAGATTTCATCAGCAAATCACTGTTGAGATCACTCCTACTTAAGCTGAGCACTTCAAATGTATGAGTCACCACACAAATCTCTGCATTATCAATTAGAAATGAGGACAGATTTTAGGATAGTTGGTGAAGTAGCTCCCAAGAATTTTCTCTGAAACCAGGGATGTTTGTCTGGACTGAAAGAATCCAGCACATGTATTCTAAACAGGAAACTCATGATCAAGTGTACCCCATGACAAGCACCTGGTATTTTCCCAAGAAAAGACACTTCCTACAGGTAGAGGGTAAAGGGAACTCTGGGCCATCTGCTGAAGCCACAGGATCCAGAGCCACATCTAGGTATGTGAAAACCTGCCCACAAAGGCTTGGGTATTTTCTACTTTTATTAGAGATGTTACCACTTGAAATTATCTCCTCTAATGGTGCTGTCATCCAGGAAGATGCCCACTGCCAAAGATGAACAACCTAATCTCTAGCCACAACTCCTTTGCTGTTTTCCACATCAGTGACCTTCATCCCACGTATCCCATATATATTGCCCACATGCATCCTAGATTGCTAAAACTATGTCATTATTTGAAGTTATTCCAAATCTGAAACATTAAATTGAAACACTTCACATGCTGTGTTCTCTCTCTCTCTCTCTCTCTCTCTCTCTCTCTCTCTCTCTCTCTCTCTCTCTCCCTCCCTCCCTCCCTCTCTCTCTCTCTCCTCTCCTCTCCTCTCCTCTCCTCTCCTCTCCTCTCTCTCTCCCTGGAATTGATAGCTAGAACCTAACTTTTTCATTCAGTTACTGGTTCTATTATTTTGCACATTTATTACATTACTAACAATAACAAATAATAGCAATTAACAACAGCCTTTATCAATGGTGTTATTTTATGCTAGAAACTGTATTAGGTACTTAAAATATTTAATGCTGTTTTCTATCATTTAGCTTCAGAGACTAAATGAACTAAGTGGTAAGGGCCTTACTTGCCCATGCTAAGCCCTTCCTACGTCATGAACCTTTTATACTCTGCTCATCATTACAACTTAAGTACACATATGAGAGGACTAGTACAGAACCCTGATACATATTGCATGAACTGTCAGACTTGCCTTTGAAAGCTGGTAGAAATCATGACTTTTTAACTCCTGCGATTTTCTATACCTGAAAAAGCAGTATCATACATATCACAGCAAGATATGCCACGAACTCAAGCAGCAGTCAAGGCACTTTGGGCCATAACCACATTGTTTGATGTCTGAATGCTTGAATAGCTAAACTACTCAATCATGGGAAAACAATTTCCCAGGCAGCCTATTCAGGTAAGGTTCCCTCTTCTCAAAGGGAAGTCTTTCATGGCAGGTGAGATGGTTCATCAGGTAAAGGTGCTTGCTGCTTAGCCTGATGATTTTAGTTCACTCCTGAGTCCCACAAAGTGAAAAGAGAGAACCAAATCTTTCATATCCTCTGACCTCCACATGCAGTCATATGTGTGGTAATAGGCAATATAATAAAAACAAACATTTTTAAGGGAAGTTTTCAGATTTGTACTTTTTCATGCCCTTGAGCCTTTAATGATTGGGATCTGGCCAATTCCAGAAATGCCTTCAAGAAATCACTTTGTTTTGTTTTTAGATATTCTTTTGAGAATTTCTTTTTTTTTAATAAAATTTTTTCATTCAATTTAAACACCAATCAAAGATCCCCTCTTCTCTCCTCTCACCTCCCCAGCTTCCCCCCAACCCACCTCCCACTCCCCCCCACAAGAAGTCAAGGCCTTCCATGGGGAGGCACATCCAGTAGAGACAACTCCAAGCCCTTCCCCCTGCCTCAAGGCTACACAAGGTGTCCCATTGTGGTGATATTGTATTCCCCAATATAGTGTGTACCCTAATAAACTTATCTGGATCAGAGAACATGAGAGCCACTAGATATAGAGGCCAGAAAATGGTAGCACACACACCTTTAATCCTAGCATTCCAAAGGCAGAGATCCATCTGGATCTCTGTGAGTTCAAAGCCATGATGGAAACAGCTGGGCATGGTGACACACACCTTTAATCCCAGGAAGTGATGACAGGAAGCAGAAAGGTATACAAGGCATGAAGACCAGGAACTAGAGCCCTTATTAAACTTTTAGACTTTTGAACAGCAGTTCAGCTGAGATTCATTCTGGATGAGGACTCAGAGGCTTCCAGTTTGAGGAAACAGGATTGGCCGTGTAGATGTAACCAACTGTCTTATTAAATAAGAAACACAGAACCAATGCAAAGAAGAAAGCCAAGAGATCAGAGCTAAGAAGCCTTACCCGCCTGTTGTAGCTAGCCAAGAGACCTCTCCAAAAAAAGGACCTACTTCCTGTGTGTTTGTCTTTATATAGTCTTTCTGTTCTGCCTTTTCATTGGTTGTAAACCCAAACACATGACTGCCTCATCACTGCCTGTATGTACAGCCCTCCAGGTCTTCCATGGTATTGAGATTAAAGGTGTGTGTCTCCAATGCTGGCTGTATCCTTGACCACACAGAGATCTACCTAGCTCTTCTACCAAGTGCTGGGGTTAAAGGCATGTGCCACGAATGCCCAGCTCTGCTATGGTTTGCTATTAGCTCTGACCCCCAAGCAACTTTATTTATTAACATACAATTAAAATCACATTTCAGTACAAATAAAATACCACCATATGGCTGAGCAGTTGGTAAGGTGAGGTTAGCTCTAGCTAGTTCTGTTTCTCTGATCTTTCAATGTTAACCCCAATACCTGGCTCCAAGTTTGTTTTTTATTAATAAGACCTTCTAAGATTCATGCTATATCCCATCATAGGTAGTGGACTTCAAAAAGCCCCCTAATGCACCAGGGATGGATTCTGATTCTACCACCGCCCCCACCCCAAGCAAATCAAGCTATACAATTGTCTCGCCATGCAGAGGGCCTAGTCTAGTCCCATACAGGTTCCATAGCCATTGATCCAACTTTCATGAGTCCCCACTCATTTGGTTTCATTGTCTCTGCAGGTTTCTGCATCATGATCCTGATGCACTTGCTCATAGAATCCCTCCTCTCTCTCCTACTGGACTCCTGGAGCTCTGCCTGGTGTTTGGCTGTGGATCTCTGCATATGTCTCCATCAGTCATTGGAAAAAAGCTCTATGATGACAGTTAGGGTATTCACCAATCTGATCACTGGGGCAAGCCAGTTCTATTCAGGCAACCTCTCCACTATTTCTAGTAGTCCAAGTTGGGGTCATCCTTGGAGATTCCTGGCAGCTTCCCTAGCACCGGGTGTCTCTCTATCCCCATGATATCTCCCTTTATCATGGTATCTCTCTCATTGCTTTCCCACTCCATCCCTGTTCCATCTCAACCATCCTATACTCTTACATTCTTATCCCCCATCCCCTACCCTCCATTGCCCACCCTCACCCCCAGTTCACTCATGGAGATCTCATCTATCTCCCCTTCCCAGGGTGATCCATGCATCCCTCTTTGGGTCTTCCTTGTTAACTAGCTTGAGAATTTCTTACATGTTTACTGTATGCACACCATTTCTACTCCTCCTATTCTCCCCTCCAACTCCTGTATGCCCTCTCCAGTCCCTCTCAAATGACTTTTTTATTGAATATGTATCCTGCTAAATCTGTTCAGGGTTGTGTTTTTAAAGCTGACCACTTTGGATTATATAATCTTTTGTGGAGCTTATCCCTAAAGAAAGTTGAATCCCTATCTTCCAGCAATCATTAATTGCCTGCAGTTCTTTATCTATAGGGGAGGCCCAGTGAAATTTTTCCTATCCACGTTGATATGTCAACTGGTGCTGCCATTGTGCAGATCTTGTTTAAGTGATCACATTGTTGAGATTTTATTACACAGCGGTAAGATCGCTATGACAATATCTTATGGGAGACATCTTGGTTTTCTAACACTTACAGTCTTTCTACCCCCTTTTCTGTGATGTTCCCTCAGCCTTAGGTGTAGAAGTTATGTTATTTTTTTTTTTTTTGGTTTTTTCGAAACAGGGTTTCTCTTGTGTAGCTTTGCGCCTTTCCTGGAGCTCACTTGGTAGCCCAGGCTGGCCTCGAACTCACAGAGATCCGCCTGCCTCTGCCTCCCGAGTGCTGGGATTAAAGGCGTGCGCCACCACCGCCCGGCCCCTCCGAAGTTGTGTTATATTTGTTAATTAAATCAGCCTTATCATTTCCAGAAGACAGTGTTTCATAGGACTATTTCCAATCCACTACTCGTAAAATATTTCTGTCCAATTTTCTATATTGTTCCCTGTATTTTGAAGAAGGTGATACAGATGTCCTATTTAGAGTTGAATACTTAACAGCCATTTGTTCTCATCATTTTGACTAGTTGTGAGTCTCTGTACTGTATTGCTCACTGCAAAAAAAGTCTTTGGCCAAGGCAGATAGTAGCACCAGTCTAAGGATACAAATATAAATATTTAGAGGGCACTTTGGCTATATATCTACTTACCTTAATATCAGTAATAAGTTCTACCATCTCCAAAAACCTGTGACATCCACAGCTTTCAGTTTTTACCAGGTTTACAGTACTTGGTATGTAATTCTTCCTGGAGACAAGGCTTTAAATACAATGATAAAGTGGTTAGTTGATCACAAAACAATTGTACCAGAGTGATGCTTTGAATGAGAATGGCCCATGTGCTCATATATTTGAATGCCTGGTTCTCAATTGGTGGACCATTTAGGAAGAAATATGAGGTGTGACCTTGCTGGAGGAGGTGTGTTGAAGGATATTTGATCATTCTGTAAACACCAAGATTAATCAAATAAAAACCTGAGGCCACGATGTAGTGGGTAGCCATTCCAGCTAGGATCTGGAAGTTCCAACCCCCATTGAGACTCACGCAACTGTCACGCCTACGAGACAGGGCCAGGGGAGGCACCTGGAGACCCAAGAGCTGGATGGGCCAGCGCTCTCTCTGTTCCGGGACCCTGAGCCGTGGAGGTGGGCTGATCAGAGCTCCAGAGAACACCACTGGACTGTGATACATCTTCCCCAGACCCTGCGACCTACCTATCACTTAATTTGTGAGTTATACCATTAAATAAATACCCTTTTAACTACGTGGAGTGGCCATAATAATTTCACCAATATCTAGCACTCACGTGGGGCAAATTCCAAAGGCCTGGGTGGCTCCTGCCCTTTTCTCCCTAGCTGGCAGGTACCTAAATCCACCTGCAAAGTTCCATATAGCCAGGGAACGCCTACATGGTTCCATTCCTGAAAAAAGGAACAGCTAGTCGAATCTCAGTTCCCCAGCTTAGCCCCGAGACCAGTGAAAGAGGCAGGGGAATGCTGACTCCGATTTCCACCATCTCCGACTCCAGCCAAGATCACCAGCAGGCCCTGTTTTGGAGCTGTACCAATGCCACCTGCTGGCTGAAAAGTGCTACTACATGCCCCCAAAATCACGAAATATTGTTTCAAGTAAAGGTACTTGATAATTTTACACCTTAAAATTGACTAAAAAATTTTGAGTAACTCGTGTAATATGGCTGACAACATTACCTCACAAGAATTTAAAAACCTTTTTGCCTGTATGATGAATGACATCTTCCTGGAAATATATGACATTCCTAAGGCATATCTGGCCTGTACCATTTTGGCATTCATCATAATAATTCACACAGTGTTCAAAAACTGGTTTAATAACAAAGATGAGTCATTATTGAGACTGATACGGGCTTTAAAAGATAGCAATGAAGGCTTATAGAAAAAGATTCTCTCTTTGGAATCTGCTAACCAGGATTTACAGGCTTTCAAAGATAGCAATGAAGGTTTACAGAAAAAGATTCTCTCTCTGGAATCTGCTTTAAAAGATAGCAATGAAGGCTTACAGAAAAAGATTCTTTCTCTAGAATTTGCTAATCAGGATTTATCAAACAGGCTTGTACCCAAAATTGATTTTATTGATAAAAAATATGAATATTTAATGGATAGAACACTCACTTTCCAGAGTGAAGTTGTGGCTACTCAGACAGTATATAAGGAAGAAAGATTATTGTTAATTGATAAGATAAGGTCCATGGAATCATGTGTTTCTGAGGAAAATAAAAACTTCTGTGATTCCATGAGAAATCTGGAGTCCCTTGCAAGAGAGGAGGTTCACTCCCTAGAACAGACCGTAGGTGCTCGTTTGCAAGCCCTAGAAGAAACTCTCAGTAAACATGACAAGGGAAATAATAAGCAGAAGGTCAAGACCAGAGAGGTTGTAACATCTCCAAATGGCTCTCATACAATGGCTTATCCTGTTATCGTCCATGAGAAGCCAACAGATGACACAAACCCCGGGCCATATATGACATATACATTACAACCAATTTCAACAAGGGACTTTAAAAATATAAAGGAAGCAGTAGTTACATATGGGATACACTCCACATACGTAAAACAGATGTTAAATTCGTGGTCTACTTCACATAGAATCATTCCAGATGACTGGCATCAGTTAATTTCGCCTGTTCTAGAATATAGCCAGCAGTTACAGTGGAAAATCTGGTTGAGAGAAGAGGCAAGAAATTTAGAACAACAAGGTAAAATCAGAGGTTTTGTGATCTCCCAAGATCAAATACTTGGTGAGGGATGTTTCGCTAACAGGAATGTACAAGCCAATTATGATGAGCATACAATATCCCTATGCTGTACAGCAGCTCTAAATGCTTAGGAAAAAATTCCAGAACCTGGAAAACCAACTGAGGTATACACAAAGATATTTCAGGGACCGCACGAACCCTTCACTGCTGTTTTACAAAGACTGAACACAGCTATAAAAGAGCTGTGTCAGACAAAGAATTAAGAAAAGTATTAACTGAGTCCTTGGCATTCGACAATGCTAAAGCAGAATGTAAGAGAATACTTACGCCATTAAAGATCAGATCAGCTCCTTTGGAAGAATGGATTCAATATACTAATGGTGTTGAGTCTCTTAACTACAGTAATGAGGCTTGGATAGGAGAGACAAATCCCAGAGGTGAAAGATGGCCCCATAGTACCAAATGTTTTAAATGTGGTACACCAGGTCATATAAGCAAAAACTATATATGGGGTACTCCTAGAAGTAATACTTCTTCTAGGAAGAGCCTTAACAGGAGACCCCAACCACCTCCTGGATTATGTAGAAGATGTGGCAAAGGCCGACATTGGACCAGTGAGTGCAGATCAAAAATAGATATACAAGGCAACCCTTTACTGGCGGGAAACGCCTCAGGGGGTCTCTTGCAGGCCCCCAAATCAAACATAGTACGAACATTCCCAGCCACTGTGGAAGAAATTCCTCTCCAAGACAACTGAATAAACCAATGCCTAATGTAAAATCCGATACTGCAATGGATGATAAAACAGCTTTGATAGATGGATCACAGTTTACAAAGAACACTATAAAACAAATATTTTGTCAGACTTCCATAAATGAACAAAGACCAAAGCTTAGAATTAGAATTAATGGCCTGGTTCTGGAGGGCCTGGTAGACACAGGTGCAGATGTGACTATAATTGCACCAAATTCGTGGCATCCGAATTGGCCTCTTCAAGAGATGGATGTCCAACTTCTAGGGATTGGCACCCTATCTCAGATAAAACAGAGTTCGAGATGGGTTGAATGCATAGGGCCAGAAGGATAGAGAGGAAGGTTGAAGCCAAATGTAGCAAATGTAGCAGTAAATCTTTGGGGCCGAGATCTGTTACAACAGTGGAATACCCAGATTAAAATTCCTACACTTTCAGAAAAGGAATACAGACCAATGCATGTTTCTAGGAATAATATCATAACATGCTATAAAAATCAGTCACCAACTATTTAGGCTGTTCACAAACAGAGCATGACTGTTGTTGAACTCTCAGAAGTACCACCTGCCTTACCTTTAAAGTGGCTAACTAATAAACCTGTCTTGGTTTGACAATGGCCTTTAACAAAAGAGAAGCTACAAGCTTTAGAACAGCTGGTTCAAGAGCAGTTAAATGCTCAACACATTGAAGAATCTACCAGCCCGTGGAATTCTCCTGTGTTTATTATTAAAAAAAAAAACAACAACTGGTAATTGGAGAATGCTGACAGATCTGAGAGCTATTAATAAAGTAATTCAGCCAATGGGCTCTCTACAGACTGGGATGCCCTTGCCCTCTCTGCTACCCAAAGAATGGTCTATAATTGTTATTGACTTAAAAGACTGTTTCTTTACCATACCCTTACAAGAAAATGATAGAGAAAAATTTGCCTTCACAGTACCTAATTATAATAATTCTCAGCCAGTCAAGAGAAATCAATGGAAGGTCCTCCCACGGGGAATGTTAAACAGCCCTACTTTGTGCCAATACTTTGTGCAGAAACCATTAGAGATAATTCGTGTAAAGTTTCCACAATCCATAATTTATCACTATATGGATGATATCCTATTAGCTGATCCAAAGTTAGATACATTAAAAAGCATGTTTGAAGAAGTAAAAAAAGTTTTGCCTCGCTGGGGACTGCAAATTGCTCCTGAAAAAAATACAAAGAGGAGATTCTATTAATTACTTAGGATAAAAGATAGAGCTACAAAGAATTAGGCCCCAAAAGGTACAACTAAAGAGAGATAGATTGAAGACTCTTAATGATTTTCAAAAGTTATTAGGAAGCATTTCCAACTTGCTGGGTATCATGGGAATACCCAAAGATGGACTACAAAATTTGACTAATACTCTAGAAGGGGACAAAGAATTAAATAGTCCAAGAAAATTATCAGCTGAAGCTGAGAAGGAATTGGCTCTAGTAGAAAAGATAATTCAAGAAGCACATGTGGATTGTGTGGATCCAGAACTTAAATGCATTCTTGTCATATTCCCCTCCAGACATTCCCCAACAGGTATTTTGATGCAGAGGGAAGATATTATATTGGAATGGATATTCCTACCACGTAAACCAAATAAGAAATTAAAGACTTATATAGAAAAGATCTCTGATTTGATTCAAAAGGGTAAATTAAGACTTCACCAGTTGACAGGAATGGACCCAGCAGAAATTGTAGTACCATTAACTAATGAGGAAATTTCGTCATTATGGAAAGATAATGAATACTGGCAGAGAGCCTGCAGTAACTTTTTGGGAGAGATTAACAACCACTATCCCAAAAGCAAGAGAATAGAATTTATAAAGAAGACTGAATGGGTCCTTCCTCACATTGTACAACAAAAGCCAATTTCTGGAGTCCTCACATTCTATACTGATGCAAATAAATCAGGGAAAGCAGGATATAAATCAGGAGAATTAAATAAAGTGGTACAAAGTCCATATAGCTCTGTACAAAAGGCAGAACTGTATGCCATTCTTATGGTACTGATGGACTTCACAGAACCCCTCAATATAGTCACTGACTCTCAATATGCAGAGAGAGTTGTTTTACATATTGAAACTGCTAAATTTATTCCTGATAATACAGAATTGACTTCATTATTCATACAATTGCAGGAAATCATCAAAAAAGGGAGCATCCTATATATATAACACATATCAGATCCCATACAGATCTGCGAGGACCTCTAGCACAAGGTAATGATGAGATTGATCAGTTACTAATAGGTAATGTGCTAGAAGCCTCAGAATTTCATAAGAAATACCATGTAAATAGCAAGGGTTTGATGAAGGATTTCTCCATCACTTGGCAACAGGCTAAGGATATTGTAAAAAAAAAAAAATGTCCTACTTGTTCCATCTATAACCAAACTCCATTACCTGCAGGGAGTAATCCAAAGGTATACAAAGAAATGAAATTTGGCAGATGGATGTGTTTCATTTTGCAGAATTTGGAAGATTAAAGTATGTACATCATACCATTGACACCTATTCAGGATTTCAATGGGCAACTTCTATGAGTTTTGAAAAGGCTGATTCTGTGATTACACACCTATTAGAAGTTATGGCCATCATGAGAATACCTGTACAAATTAAGACAGACAATGCCCCAGCATATGTCTCCAATAAAATGAGATAATTCTTTGCTTATTACAATATAAAGCGTGTTACAGGTATACCACACAATCCCACAGGCCAAGCAGTCATAGAGCGATCCAATCGAACTTTAAAGGATATGCTAAATAAACAGCAACAGGTAGCAATGACTCCTAGAAATAGACTGCATAGTGCTTTATTAACCTTGAATTTTCTCAATGCTGATGACAAAGGAATGACAGCTGCGGAGAGACATTGGACGACAGACAAAAATCCTGAGCTTAAACACCGGTTTATTTCAAGGATGTTCTGACCTCAGAATGGAAACCTGGAAATGTTCTACATTGGGGAAGGGGTTTTGCCTTTGTTTCTGCAGGAGAAGAAAAGCTATGGATACCAACAAAATTAATAAAAATTTGATTCCAACAGGAAAAACCCCTTGATGAAGAGAAGTAAAAGATCATCCACCAGTGTGACATCTCTACTAGTTGTAAGAAAAATTTAACAATCAAAGGGTGGGGTAGGGTTCGGTTTTTGTCTTTCCAGGATAATGGAAATACCCATCTTCCAAAACTCATAAGGCCTTGGATATCCAGATGTTTACAGCAGAAAGAAAGAATCTATTGGTACCAATCTACACATGGTAAAATCTCACTGTCTAACATCTATCTCTCTATCAATCTAGAAAAGTTGTGGTTCCAATTCAATTATAAGCCAAGCTGGCTTTGGAGATGGAATTGGCTCACTCCCTCTCTAAACCCAAGCCCATTGCTAAAAGAAAAGTTTGAGAGATTCTTCAGTCCCGTATCAGAAGAGCCCTCTGGTGTGAGACAGAAGGAAACCAATAAAAAGGGACCATTGTCTTCAAAATTCTAATTATCTCTATGCTTACTCATGATTTCTCAGAATCCCTTCTTACATGCTATGTCCTCTTTAAATCCAAACCTCCCATTTTCCATAACAAATAAGTTTTTCCAATAGCAATCTCAGAAGTCTCCAGAAGGAAGATGGGGCCCCAAGAACAACAACTCTACCCAATCCAGAAGGATGCCATGGTAATCATCATCATACTACATTCCATGCCAGAATTTCAGACAATCTTACCCATTACTCTAAAACTTGCTGCAGAATCTACAGTTAGTCTGAGATTTAACTATCTGAGCTTTCTCACAGTACCCAACAGAGATAACATCACCCCCTAAACGGCAGGAAGCAATTCTAAGAAAATGACGCCCCTTCTCCCTAATGTTTCATAATTCTCAGGGTTATGGATGATGGTTATAGGGTTGGGGGTGGAAGAAAATATTAGACTCAGTATTGTAAAAAAAAAAAGGGGGGGTGGGGAGAAGAAATGGAATAGATAGGTATAAGATATGATGGTAAATCATTGTATATACTAGTAAACAAATTTAGTAAAATAGCAACCTTAGATAATGTGCACTGTAATTTGTACTGTTATGGATTCTTATATGTTAATACAAGTGTAAACTATTTTTATACTCCTGTTTAAGGTAATTTGTATATTGATACAAATACAGAACTATATTTGTTATAATGTACATATATTTCTACTCTTATTTGAAACATTTTTATATTGATACAAATGTAAATTTATATCTGTCATACTTTATGTATGTTCTACTTCTGTTTAGGATATTCAGTATATTGATATATATTTAAGATTATTGTCATATTGCATATCGCACTATATATTCCTACCTCTGTTACAAATTTCTTGTGTATTGTCACAATTTTGAAGTCATTGTTCTTCACCATACATTTGCTTATAGACTGTTTACCTTGTTTATGTGAAGCCTTAGTCCTTAGGTTATTTCGGTAAATAAGACTTATAGATTTATAGTCACCTATGCCTGTCATCTCTATAGTTACATTAGTTAGGTTATCCGGATTTACAGATACATAGGTCAGATGGACAGGTAATCTTCAAACACTTCATAGACCTTGAGAATATGGCATTTAAATAACTTAGAATTCTGCTGATGTGAGACACAATTGCTCCTGGCTGCACCAATTTGATCCCGAGAGAATGTTGGGCTTCTAAGACATTTCCATTTGGAAGTTTGTCTTCTTGGCACAAAATGGCCTACTGGGCAAAGAACTGCCCTTGCCTTGATGGCTGACAGTACAAATGCAATGCTGTCCTTTCTGGACAAGCAGGACACAAGGAAAGCAACCACTGTACTCTGCCAAGACAGGGTAAGATGGTCTTTCAGAATTCCTGCTTCTGAAAATGGTCTGTCAGATACTCTAGGCCTGTAGCCAATTTGAATGCACCAACAATGCTGAGAAACATTAGGTGACTGTCCAAGCTGCCAGGTGACTTGTTCTACTCTTGCAAGATTCCCAAAAGTTGCTTGTATCCATCTACCATTTCTTAGGTACCATTATGTTCCTTCTCAGGTCTTTGATGGGATTGAAGACTAGCAGTTATAGTTAGAACTTAGTATATATAATATCTTAGATAGAACATATTAAGTATTAGATTCAGGTTCTTTAGGATAGGACACCTTTGAATGATCTTTATAACACGCCATTTACCTATGCTCTATACTTCTCTAGATTTTAGTATGTGTTTCTTGCTTGATATTTTTTGCATCAGTTGTAATTCCATCTTATCTAGGTCATTATCCCCCATTATTCCTGGACAATATGTGATAACCATTCCTTTGTATATCGTCTTGTATTAGTTTAGAACCTTCTTATTTAGACAAAAAAGGGGAGATGTAGTGGGTAGCCATTCCAGCTTGTATCTGGAAGTTCCAACCCCCATTGAGACTCTGGCAACTGTCATGTCTACGAGGTAGGGCCAGGGGAGGTGCCTGGAGACCTGTGAGCTGGATGGGCCAGCCCTCTCTCTGTGTGCTCTCTGTGCCGGGACCCTGAGCTGTGGAGGTGAACCGAGCAGTGCTCCAGAGAACACTGCTGGACTGCAATACAACTTTCTCAGACCCTGCGACCTACCTATCACTTAATTTGTGAGTTACAACATTAAATAAATATCCTTTTAACTACGTGGAGTGGCCATAATAATTTCACCTATACCAGGAGGTAGAGACAGTCACTAGTAGACAAGAAGTAGCCATAGAGAGTAAAGAAGGAGTCGGGAAGATGGATACAGAAGTGCACAGGGAGTAGATGGGAGGGACTAAGAGTTTGACAGTCCCTTTTGGACTGGAATGGTGGAAAAGGACCTCTTGCTGAGACACTGGTTAAGGAGGAAGGTCAGTGAGTTGCTTCTCAACCTCTGATTTAGCAGGTTTTTACCCCAGCCTCTAACTCCTGAGTCTTTATTGGTAAAATCATAAGGTATAAATTTAGATTAAAAAAAATATTTGGCACTCATGGCATGAGCTTTTGCCAGGCAGCACTGTGGCTTCTGCTGCTGCCACTCCTCCACATATGCAAATAGGAGACTCTGTTCAGAGTGCTGCCACTGCTCTAGCCTACCTCCTGCAATGCACCCTAGCCCTGTGTATAGCTGCCATGCACCCTGGCCCAGAGCACCAGAAAGTCCTGAGCCAGGGGCAGCTAGCCTTCTCATCTACCAGTGTAGCTGCAGAAAAACTGAAAAGTCAGCATATTTGATGAGGGACATCTGGGAAGTCCTTGAGAGAGTTTAAGTAATAATAAAAAGAATATTCTTCACATTAAGAATGGGAAATATGACAATTTTTTGTGATATTTCTCTAGGACCCCATACAGTGTTATTATGAATGGCTTGAACATGGAAACAATAAATAAGGGGAGAGACATATCTGGGATTGATATAATGCCAATTTTAAATACTATCAGTCTGATAATTCTCATTTTATCCTTAATAGCCATAGTGATTTCTTGTGCCAAATATAAAAAATGGTCTGATAATTGTACCAAATATGGAAAGTTGACTGATAAGATATAAGCCTTAGAAAGACCTATTAAGGAAAATATGCAGATACAGACAGAGAAATTTAGATAAGAATCTTCCATATCACCACATGTGGTAATATTTTCTTTGTGATCTAACAAATAAAGCTTACCTGAAGATTAGAGTGTGGAGCTAAGCCACTAGTTAGCCATAGAGGCCAGGGAGTGGTGGCACATATCTTTAATCCTAGCACTCAGGAGACAGAGGCAGATGGATCTCTGTGAGTTCAAGAATACTCTAAGCTACACAAGATTGATCCAGTCTGAAAGAGAAATGGATCCAGGTGTTGGTAGTATCCCACACCTTTAATCCCAGCACTAGGAAGGTGAAGACAGGAATATAAGGTGGGTAGAGATAGGATCTCAGATCTCTTTCAGGCTGAGGATTTGGTAGAGGTAAGAACTCCAGTGCTGGCTGCTTCAGCTTTCACTGAAATCTAATTTCAGTGAAATCAATTTCACTTTGGATTTTTACTAAAATCAATTAGGATTCATTCTACAACCTCATGATGAAACTGAAGTACGGTGGCCCAAGGTTGTTATAAAACCAACATTAGTTTCTCCATTTATTTCAATAGGATTCCATTTAACTTGTAGGTACCAGAATATGGCAGGTACCAGAATATGGCAGGTACCTACAAGTTAAATGGAATCCTATGGAAATATTAGGTTTGAAGAGATTTAAGAAAATGGTCATTCCATATGGTATATGTTCACTCTACATGATATAGATGTTAAATTCATGGGCAATTCAGAACAGAATTATCCCTCAAGACTGGTAAAATTTAGTCACAGCAATATTGGAAGCTGGTCCTCAGTTACATTTGAGAACATGGTAGAAAGAGTAAGTTAGGGACATAGAACAATGAAATAGGACTAGATGTATTGATATTTCCCGAGATCAGTTACTAGGTGAAGGCCAGTAATCTAAATTGTAAAGGAAGATTGATTTTGATGATCATATGTTGGCCCTATGTCATTTAGCAGTTTGAATGCATGAGGCATGGTTGAAGAAGCAGGAAAGAGGCCTGAGTCACTTGCTAAAATTACACAAGGCCCAAAAGAAGCCCTCACTGTTTTTTGTTTTTTTGTTTTTTTGCAAAGATTGGCATCAGCTGTAAATAGAATAGTATCAGACCCAGGAGTCAGACAAATATTAATTGAATCTTTGCCCTTTGAAAATGCTAGTTCAGAATGCAAAAGGGTGATTAGGCCTTTAAAGGCAAGATCAGCACCAATTGATAGCTGGATTAGAAATACAACTGATATTAGATCTGATGCTTATGATGCTACTCTAATAGGAGAAGTAGCATCTAAGATTTTTTTAATTAAAATGTTAGATGTTTCAATTGTGGCAAGCAAGGCCATTTTAAAAGGGATTATAGGCAAAGCATTCCTAGAAATAATATTTTTTCTAGAGATAATACAGACAGAAGGCCCCTACCTTCTGGAGTATGTAGAACGTGTGGCAAAGGCCTTCATTGGATTCATGAATACAGATCAATAACGGACAGGCAAGGTAACCCTTCACTATTGGGAAATACCTTTGGGGGCCTTCCTTAGGACCTAATACTAAATTTGGTTCAGTCATTCCCTGTTAGCATGAGAAAAACTCATCCACAAAGTAATTAAAATATTTAATTGTTAAGAAAAACACTGCTCCTGTATTCCTGAAGTTGGTTGCATACACATTTAATCCCAGTACTTGGGAGGCAGAGGCAGGCAGATCTCTCTGAGTTCAAGCCCAGCCTGGTATACAAAGTGAGTTCCAGGACATCCAGGGCTCTTATCCAGAGGAGGAGAGGGAGAGGAAGAAGAAGGAAGAAGAAGAAGAGGAGGAGGAGGAGAAGAAGAAGAAGAAGAAGAAAAGAAGGAAGGAAGGAAGGAAGGAAGGAAGGAAGGAAGGAAGGAAGGAAGGAAGGAAGGAAGGAAGGAAAAAGAAAGAAAGAAAGAGAGAGAGAGAGAGAGAAAGAGAGAGAGAAAGAAAGAAAGAAAGAAAGAAAGAAAGAAAGAAAGAAAGAAAGAAAGAAAGAAAGAAAGAAAGAAAGAAAGAAAGAAAGAAAGAAAGAAAAAAAGAAAAAGAAGAAAGTGTCCTGGAAGTAATCAAGGACAGAACAGCTTCAGTAGATAAAACAAAAATTCAGGAGAGACCATAAGACAAGTATTTTGGCAAACTTCTATAAATGATCAAAAACCAAAGCTAAAAATGCAAATCAACAGCATTGTAATTGAAGATTAACTGGACACAGGAACAGATGTAAGAATAATTTCACCAAAACTTTGGCATCAAGATTGGCCTCTTCAGGGGGTAAATATTCAACTTTTAGAGATTGGAACTTCATCTCACATGAAACAAAGTACAAAGTAGATTGAATTTATATGGCAAGAAGGACAGATAGGAAAATTAAAGCCATACGTGGCTGACATAGCAATGAATTTGTGGGAATGTGATTTGTTGCAGCAATGGAAAATACAGATTAACATTCCTCCAATCTCAGAAACAAACAAGTAAATAAAGAATGCTTCTGACAAAAGTATTAAAAGGTATTATCAGGAACAGTCACAGACCATTCAGGCTATACATAAGCATAGCACAGCAGCTGTTAGTCTTTTAAAGATACCAACAGCCCTTCCTTTAAAATGGTTAACAGACAAACCTGTGTGAGTGGAACAACACTTCTGACATCAGAAAAATTACAGACACTAGAACAGCTTGTGCAGGAATAACTAAATGTTCAACATATTTAGGAATCATCCAATCCTTGGAATTCTCTTATATTTGTCATTAAAAAGATATCTGGAAAATGGAGAATGGTAGCAAATTTGAGAGCTGTAAATAAGGAGATCAAGCCAGTGGGTTCTTTACAACTTGGAATTCCTCTACCTTCTTTTTTACCTAAAGGAAGGTCTATTGTAGTGATTGATTTAAAAGAATGTTTTTCTATAATTTTACAGAAACAGGATAGAGAAAAAAATTGCCCTCACAGTGCCCACTTACAATAATTCTCAACCTGTTAGAAGGTACCAGTGGAAGGTCTTGCCACAAGGAATGTTAATCAGCCCACTTTGTATCAATATTTTGAACAACAGCCATTAGAAATAATTTGTAAGCAGTTTTCTCAATCTATAATTCACCACTATATGGATGATATCTTACTGGCTGATTCAGACACAGATACCTTAGAAAAATGTTTGATGAAGTAATGAGAATTTTATCTTGTTAGGAATTACAAATAGCTCCTGAAAAAAATAGAATGAGGAGATTCTATTAATTATCTGGGATATGAGATAAGTTTACAGAAAATTCAACCACACAAAGTACAAATCAGGACAGATCAGTTATATACTCTTAATGATTTTCAAAAATTGCTGGGAGATATTAACTGGCTACGTCCCCCAACTGGAATAACTACTAAAGAGCTAAGTAATTTATTTCAAACCTTACAAGGTGATAAGAACTTAAACAATACAAGAAAATTATCAGTTGAGGTTGAGAGAGAATTGGTTCTGGAAGACAAGAAATTACAGGATGCACATGTAGATTTCTTAGATCCAGAGCTTGATTATTTTCTGGTTATCTTACCTCTATTCACGCTCCCATAGGAATTCTTATGCAGATAGAAGATAATCTCTTAGAATGGATATTTTTTTTTGCAAACAAACAGAGTAAACATTAAGGTCCTATATAGAAATGTTTTCTGAAATGATTCTAAAAAGAAAAATGAAACTTCATCATTTAGCAGGAATAGACTCAGCTGAAATTGCAGTGCCTTTTACTAATGCTGACATTGCCTCATTATGAGCAGAAAATGAACAGTGACAAAGTGCTTGGAGTAATTTTTGGGAGAGATTAGCAACAAAATATTCCAAAAGCAAGAGACTTCGTTTTAAAAATAGAACTAATTGAATGCTCCCTCATATAGTGAGAGGACAACCAATTTCTGAAGGCCCTATATTCTATACTGATGGAAACAAATCAGGAAAGTCAGATTATAAGTCAGGAAAAATAAGTTGAGTGGCTTAAAGCCCTTATGATTCATTTAAAAATCAGAATTATATGCTATTCTCATGGCATTATTAGGTTTTTGAGAACCTCTTAATAGAGTTACTGAACCTCAATATGCAGAAACAGTTGTTTTGCATATGTTGATTCAGAATTAAATTTGTTATTTATTCAACCACAACAAAAAAATCTGCTGAAAAAGGAACTCCCCAAAGTTAGGGTTGGGTCAGGGATTTGGTTTTTTTTTTCTTTCCAGGATAATAAAGGCATCCAGCTAAGGAATGTAAAGACCACTGGACACATGAGACATCTGAAGAATAACAATGAATCATAAAAAGAAAATGTCCCAAGAAAAAGAATAAATTGGCCAAATGGTATAGCCCATGTCCAACAGGACAGAATTTCATACATTTTTCTAAATACTTGTTTCTGCTGTTCTCCACAGACATAAAATCAAATGGTATTTTGTGGTCCCAATTTAATTAAAATTAAAGCTGGCTTTGGAGCTGGAGTGTAGTTCTCTTCCTCTCTAAACCTATGCATGTTTGCTAAAAGGAAATCCCAAATCTCTGTCTCATGTCAGAAAAGACACCTGGTATGGGACAGAATATAAAAATTAAAGGACTGTTCTATTGCCACTAATCTCAGCATCCTTTGGTTTTCATTTGACTCTTTAAACATTTTTTAAGATATAAATATTATCTCAAAATCTATGAGATTATTATGTATATATAAACTTTCTGTTGTGATATTAGTGGTCATATAGAGTACAAACTAATACTAGAAATATGCTTCATCCTCTAGTTTCCTATGTGTGTTTTTGGGTTTGAGTCTGAATCAGGCAACTAGGAATTAAGTGTGTGTTCTCCATTGTGTCTGTATTTAACAGACTGTGATCCTTTAATCTCTTAGAGATCTTCATCATACGACATTTAAAATGTGTGGTGATATATTGTTTCCCCCAATATATTGTACATGTTAATAAAGCTTTTCTGAGGATCAGAGGGAAAATCCAACTACTATATTAAACATAGAAGTCAGGCAATGGTAGCACATGCCTTTAATCCTAGCATTCATGAGGCAGAGATCCATCTGGATTTCTGTGAGTTCAAGACTACACTGGGAACAGAGCCAGGCATGGTAGCACATGCCTTAAATTCTACACTAGTTAACCATAAAGGACTGGAGGTCTGCATAGAGAGACAGGAAGTGACAGAGCTGGACAGAGAGGAAGTGAGATGGCAGAACAGAAAGGTATATAAGTGTGGGTATACAGGAAGTAGTTTTCTATGGAGACTGAGTTGTTGGTAAGGAAAGGTTGGCTGTGGCTTGTCCTGTTGCTCTGATCTCTCAGTTTTAACCCCAATATCTGGATCTGGGTTTTTATTAATAATACCATTTAGTAATTTATCTTACATCTGGCAGCCCAACATTTGTGGCAAGAATTCACTAAAAAGCCAGTTGTGGCATTGCAGGGCCCCACTCATGCTGGAGCTGCATGTGGCCAGATCTCCACACCACATGGTCAGGAGTCTCTTGGCTTTTTCTCTGCTGGTGGGTGGTGGACTCTCTCTAGATTTCCATCTCAGATTACTACCACTCTAGGTAGCTGCCTTGAAATTCCCTCAGACTTGACTGTTGTACGCAGTTAGCAGACTTGGTGAGTCAACTAAGATATCTTAAAGGGAGGAAATTAGCTAAAAGAGTTTTTTTTCCCACATCAAAAAATGGAAAACATCTTTACAATGGAGGTAATTTGATCTCTGTTTGACAACACATCAGGCAGTCAGAAAATAGAACAATTAAATGAGAGAATAATTAATATTGGTTGAATTTGCATAATGTCAATTATGAATATTATTTGTTTGATCATTTTTATTTTAGCATTATAAAGGTTTGTGCCAAGATAAAAGTTTTAGAAACAACTTGTTAAAATGAATTATAGAGAAATTTAGACCCAGACAAAAGAATTTAAAGGTGAACCTATCTCAGCATTGAAGTATACAGTAAAAGAGAAATAGCCTAAGGTTATCAGACAACAAACATTAATCTACCCAGTAACCTTACAGGAACACTCAAATGCTCCAGCCTGTGTACAAGCTAACTGAACTCCAGTGGAACTGTTAGATTTGAGAAAATTTAAAGAAGCTATAGTCTCATATGGTATACATTCTCCATTTGTAAAGCAGATGTTAAACTTGTGGTCAACTTGTAATAGAATTATCCCTCAGGACTGGAAAGATTTTGTTACAGCAGTCCTAGAGGCTGGGCCACAGATACAATGTAGAACTTGATGGAAAGAGGGAGCTAAAACTATAGGACAACAATGTAGGACTAGAGGTATGGAAATTTCACAGGATCAACTTCTTGGAGGAGATTATGCTGATATACAAAGACAATCTTTATATGATGGCCTGTCCCAGCCAGCGGGATCTTCAGCAGAGACCCTAGAAGGGGGAATGGTGAATGAAGGGACAGGAGACACAAAGAATTGACAGCAAGACAGCATTCTGATCAAGCTGCAAAATTTTATTTTTCTCAGGTGAGTTTTATAGAAGCAGACCAGGAAACTTTCTTTGGGAAAAGAACAGGGGACTGTTGAGTTGCCATGCAACACAACCAAGCAACCTAACCACAAAACATTGTTACTAATGGTCACTGTACAGGAAAAATAAGGAAATGTTAAGTTATTTTCTAATAACTCAGGACTTATCCAGGCATGTCAAAAGTTTATGGTTAGTGGCTCAATACGGGACAACAGAAACTTAACTCAGGCAGGCAATATGGCATGGCTCTTAAAATTGTCCTCGGCAATGGCCACACCCTAATTCATGCTGCATGGAAGCCATGAATGCATGGAACATAACTGAGGAAGCAGGGAAGATAATTGAGTCATTTATGGAAGTTATACAGGGACCAAAAGAAACCTTCATGGATTTCTTACAAAAGCTGTCTTCAACAGGAAATAGAATGTTACCAAATTCAGAAGCTAGATAGATAATAACTGAATCTCTGGCTTTTGAGAACACTAATGAAGCATGCAAAAGGGTGAGTAGGCCATTCAAGGCAAGATCAGCACCCTTGGAGGATTGGATTGGAGATACAATTAATATTAAATCTCATGACCATGATGATAAATGAATAGGAGAGGTGATTTAAAAAGGTTTGAAGACAAATAATAATGTCAGATGCTCTAATTGTGGTAAACAAGGCCACCTAAAAAGGGACTGTAAACAGGGCATTCCTAGAAACAATGTTTCTTCAAGGAACAATGACAACAGAACACCCTTCTGTGGTGGCATTCCTGCTGAGCTGCACCTGGCCTTGCTCCAGAGAGTAGCACCTAGCCCTAATCCATCTTTTGTTTCCCTTGTTTACCTCTGTGTGAATCTTCTCTCTGAGTTTCCCAAGGATACAAAAGCCTATGTGAAAATTGATTCAGGAAACCTGAAAAAGCATGATATCTGACAAATCGAGGAATTTGCACTTGACATTGTATTGTTGGGAGCCCCCTTTTGGGTTCTTTTGAAAATATGGAAATTAACTGGCTAAACTGTGTTGGTGAGAAATAAAACTGCCCTAGGCAAAGGGATAGTGCTTCAATCCTTTGAGGCTGGACCCCCTGCAGCCATGAAAGGCTAGATACATTCTTAAGATGCCTCTGAGTCTTCATTCCATGGACCTGCATAAACCCACACACTCATGTCATAACCTCACAGCTACATTTGGCACCCAACGTGACACACAGTTATACCCCTCCCTTCTGGATTGTGCAGAAGGTGTGGTAAAGGCAAATATTGAACTAAAAAATGTAAATCAACAAGAGACAGACAAGGTATTTTTGCCTTTGCCATCAAGAAATTCTCTGAGGGGCCTCTTGCAGGCCTGAATGGCAAATTTAGTTCAATCCTTTCCTGCTACTGTAGAAGAAACCCCTTCTCAGAACAATTAAATAACCAAATGCCTATTGTAATAAACCATACTGCTCAGGGTGATAGAACATCTATAGCAAAGAGAACAGAAAATTCAGGAGAAACCATAAAACATATTTTTTACAAACTTCTATAAATGAACAAAGACCAAAATTAAAAATACAAACAAATCATGTACTCATGAAGGGTCTTATAGACACAGGTGCAGATATAATAAAAATTGTATCAGAATCCTGGCATCCAAATTGGCCTCTTCAAGAGGTAAATGTTCAGCTGTTAGGGGTTGAACATTATCTCAAGTGAAACAGAGTGCAAGGGAGTTTGAATGTATAGAGACAGAAGGACAAAAAGGAAAATGAAAGCCATATGTGGCTAATATAGCTATGAATTTATGTGGCTGTGATCTATTACAACAATGGAATACCAAATTAACATTCCTCAAACCTCAGAAACAAACCATAAACTAACACATGTTTCTGAGAGAAATATTAGGAGATATTGTTATAAAGAACAGTCACCAGCCATCCAGATTGTACAAGAACAGGGCACAACAACTGCTAATCTTTCAAAGACACCAAAAGCTCTACCTTTAAAATGGTTAACAGAGAAGCCTGTATGGGTTCAGCAATGGCCTTTAACAACAGAGAAATTGCAGGCTTTAGAAGAACTGGTACAAGAGCAGTTATATGTTCAGCATATTGAAGAATCAACCAATCCTTGGAATTCTATGTTTGTTATTAAAAAGAAATCTGGTGAATGGAGATTGGTAACAGACCTAAGAGCAATTAACAAGTTAATTCAGCCAACGGGCTCTCTACAATCTGGAATTCCTTTGCCTATTCTCTTACCTAAATGATGGCCCCTTATAGTTATCAATTTTGAAAGGCTTTTTTTTTCAATACCCTTATAAGAAAAAGAGAAAGATTTGCCTTCATGGTACCTACTTATAATAATTCTCAGCCGGTTAAGAGATATCAAGGGAGGTTCCTCCCACAGGGAATGTTAAATAGCCCCAACCAGTGCCAATATTTTGTATGAAAGCCATTAGAAGCAATATGTAAACAATTTCTTAAATCTATAATTTTTCATTACATTAATGATATTTTACTAGCTGACTCAAATGCAGATACCTTAGAAAGAGTGTTTGAAGAAGTAAAGAAAATTTGGCCTTGTTGGGGATTACAAATTGCTCCTGAAAAGATTCAAAGAGGAGATTCTATTAATTATTTAGGATATATAATAGGTCTACAAAAAATTAGATCCGAAAAGATGCAAATTAGGAGAGATTGATTACAGCCTCTTAATGACTTTCAAAGATTATTCAGAGACATTTTCCATCAACAGACTGTTGTTAGGGTTAAAAATGATGAACTGAGTAATTTGTTCAAAACCTTAGAGGGTGACAAGGACATAAATAGTGCAAGAGAATTACCAGCTGAAGCTGAGAGAGAATTGACCTTGGTGGAAAAGAATATATAGGATGCACATGTGGACTGTGTGGATCCAAAGCTTGATTGCATGTTGGTTGTTTCAACCTCTAAGCATTCTCCTATAGGAATTTTAATGCAGAGGGAAGATATTATATTGGAATGGATATTTTTACCAGATAAACACAGTAAAAAATTAAAAACTTATGAGGAAAAGATCTCTGACTTAATTTTAAAAAGAAAATGAGACTTCATCAATTAGCAGGAATAGACTCAGCAGAAATTGTAGTATCTTTAACTGAGGATGGCATTGACAAATTGTGAGCAGAAAGTGAACCTTGGCAAAGAGTTTGCAGTAATTTTTGGGAGAGAGTAACAGAAAATATCCCCAAAGCAATAGAATTCAACTCTTAAAGAGAACTGATTGGATCCGCCTCTCATTGTATGGGAAACACCAGTATCTGGAGCCCCTACATTTTATACAGATGCCAACAAACAAGGAAAGGCAGGTTACAAATCAGAAACATTAAGTAAAGTGCTTCAATGCCCTTATAATTCGGTGCAAAAATCATAAATATATGCTATTCTGATGGTATTAATGGATATTTCAGAACCTCTCAACAAAGTTACTGACTCTCAGTATGCTGAAAGAGTGGTCTTACATATTGAGACTGCAGAATTTGTCCCACATGAGTCAGAATTAACTTTGTTATTTATTCAGTTACAGCATATAATCAGGAATAGAAAGCATCCCTTATATATAACTAATATCTGATCCCATATGGGTCTGTCAGGACCTCTAGCACAAAGTAATGATGAGATTGATAAAATATTGATAAGAAATGTGCTGAAGGCCTCAGAATTTCACTTTAAAAAAACCTTCATGTGAATAGTAATGGTTTAAAAAATGATTTTTCCATAACCTGGCAACAAGCCAAGGAAATTATAAGAAAATGTCCGTTTGTTCTTTTTACAATCAGACTGCACTACCAGCAGGATGTAACCCAAAGAATACTCAGAGGAATGAAATCTGGCAATTGGATGTGTTTCACTTTGCAGAATTTGTAAATTTGAAATATGTACACCACACCATTGATACTTATTCAGGATTTCAATGGGCAATTGCTCTGAGTTCTGAAAAAGCTGATTCAATAATCACATATTTGCTAGATGTTATGGCCATCATGGGTATACCTGCATAAATTAAAACGGACAATGCTCCAGCATATGTCTCTGGTAAAATGAGATACTTTTTGCTTATTACAATATAAAGTATATTACAGGTATACCACATAATCCTACAAGCCAAGCAGCCATAGAAAAATCAAATCAAACTCTGAAAGATATTCTAAATAAACAGAGAGGGGTAACAAAAACCCCAGAAATAGATTACATAATGCTCTATTAACTTTGAATTTTTTCAATGCTAATGAGAAAGGAAAAACAGCTGCAGAGAGACATTGGATAATAGAAAAAAAATTACTGAATTAAATCAGCCCGTATACTTTAAAAATGTGCTGAGCTCAGAATGTAAACAAAGATATGTATTACATTGGGAATGAGGTTTTGCATTTGTCTCTACAGAAGAAAAGCTATGGATACCATCAAAATTGATAAAGGCTCGATTTGAACAAGAGATACCTCTTAATTAGAAGAGGTGATAGTTCATCAACCAGTTTGACCATTCAATTTAAACTAACATATTACTAACAAATGTTTTTCATTTAACAAGATATAACTTAACAAAAGGAAATTTCCCCAAAAGTAGGGTTGGAGACGGGTTTTTGTTTTTTGTTTTTTCTTTCAGGAAAATAAAGGCTAAGGAATCTGAAGAACATTGAACAAATGAGACATCTGAAGGAAAAGGACAAATCATCCAGAAAAAATAAAGTACCAAGAAAAAGAGTAAATTGGCCTATTGGTATATCACATATAAAATTTCCTATCTCTTTCTAAATGTTTGTTTCTGCTCTTCTCTACAGACATTTAACACAAATGGTCATTATGTAATGGCTCTCTCCTTCTCTAAACCCAAGTATGCTTGATAAAAGGAAAGGGAAAAATCTCTGTACCATGTCAGAAATGCCACCTAATATGGGACAGAAGAAAAACCAAAATTCAGAAACTATTTTATTGCTATTAATCTCATAATTCTTTGGCTCTATTTTGAATCTATAAAACTTTTCTTAAATTATGAATTTTATATCAAAATTTACAAGATTTATATATAAATCTTTTGTCATGATATTAATAGTATTAGAGAATACTAACTTATTCTAAAAAACAAGACTTCATCTAGCTGCTTGTACATGGTTTTGTGTTTGAGACTCTATCAGCTTTCTGCAGAGAACCATGCCCATGCCTAACAGCAAATTTGAAGTCTGCAGAAAGATGATGGGCCCCACAATGGTGATTCCACATGGATGATAATAATACCACTAAGCTGACAAACAGCACCCAGTTGGCTTTAGACTACAAACTGCTCAGGACAGTTGTGAGATGGCTAACTGAGATGACTGAGCTTCACAGATTACTTGAGCAAAGACTTGAGAGAAGCCCAGCACTTTTGCATTATACAGAGACTGGACAACAATTAAGACAGCTACCTCTCCCAGGACTTTAACCAAATTTTTTTTCAGGATCCCCTAAGGGTGCCTTCATCCCCAGACAGCAGGAAGTAATTTTAAGAACATGATGCCCACATTCCCAAGAGGTGGGGGTGGGTGGTTTTTGGTCATTCAATAGGTTTTGGATAATTGTCATTGTTTAGGATGGTTTGTTACCAGTTCTTATTGTTAATGTTCAGGGAAAAAAGGCTAAACAAAGGAAATTGGTTTTAAGTTTCTCGTTTGAAAACAAAAAAAGAGGATATAAATAAGAGGTAGATTATTGAATCTGCTCAAAAAATGATGCAGAAATGATAGAATAAAGAATAGATTACTGAATCTACTCTGAAAGAAAAAAAGAGAATATGGATATATGATATGATAAAAAGTTAGATTTAGTTTGCTTTTAGAAAGCAACTAGGCCGGGCGGTGGTGGCGCACGCCTTTAATCCCAGCACTCGGGAGGCAGAGGCAGGCGGATCTTTGTGAGTTCGAGGCCAGCCTGGTCTCCAAAGCGAGTTCCAGGAAAGGCGCAAAGCTACACAGAAAAACCCTGTCTCGAAAAACCAAAAAAAAAAAAAAAGCAACTACTAGTTTTAAATATTTTACATTTGATTGGATTTTTGTATATTGTATACAAATCATATATATTGCTACAAATTTGAGATTGATTTATAAAGATATGATAAGCTAAAAAGGTAGATTATTGTCTTTTAGGTTCCTGGACCCAGGACGCTGAAGGTAGACTGAGCAGAGTTCTCCAAAGAACACCGCTGGACTGCGAAAATTCCTTTCCCAGACCCTGCAACCTATCTCTTCACCTGTAAGTTACCCCACAAAATAAACCTCCCTTTTAACTAAAAAAAAAAGGGAGATTATTGAATCTACTTTTGGAAAGCGACTATTAGTTTTAAATATTTTACATTGCATTTTTGTTTATTGTATACAAATTATGAATATTGATACCAATGAGATTGATATATTATACATATATATATATATATATATATATATATATATATATATAATCTTGTTTAAGATATTGTATCTATACAGTTCATTTAACAATATAATGCAAATTGCTAATTCTTGAAAGCTATTTTTACCAACTATTAGGACATAAAGAAATGTAAGTTAATAGTTAGTCATTACAATCAAACTTGTAGTCATAACAGGTACGTTTTCAAGGTCAAGCAGAGATATATTTTAGATGGACATGTCATCTTCAAACACTTCAGAGATCTGCAGAATATGGCATTTAAGTTGTTTTTAAGAACAAAGATTTTCTTTCTTTTTTAAAATTACAATGAGACATGTCTGTTCCTGGCAGCATCAATCTACTTCAGAGAAAATGATGGGCACTGAAGAAACTCCATATGGAGTTACTTTCATTGTGGCAAAAGTTAGCCACTGGGCAAGGAAGTGCCTGCGCATTGACTGCTGACAGTATATTTTCCAAAATAGACAAGCAGGACACAAAATAAAGAACTGCTGGTCCTTGCCAAGACAAGGTAGGAAGGCTCTTCAGAAAATCCTGCTTCACAGATGAGTCTGTAAGATATGCTAAGCATGTAGGTCCAAGATGATGCCTCAATGTTGCAGAGACACCTTGGGTGACTCTCCAGGCAGCCAGCTGTTTCTGTCATTTCTCAATTTTTTTGGAAGTAGCTTATTTGTACTTCCTGTTTTACTAGTTAATATTATTTCCTTCTTGAGTCTCTGAGGGAGTTGAAAATTACATAGTTATAGTTTTTCTTGTTAACAAATTCAAAAAAGAAACTGAAAGTTTGAAAGACATTAGAAGATAGTTTTTTGTTGGTAATACAAGTTAGGATAGAAAGTAAATTAGGTACACTTTGAACTTACAAAAATAGCAAAGATAATGCAATATTTTTGCTGAATTTGTGAAATGCAAATGGACTGGACATTGTTGATATATTTATTGCGTGCATATATTGTATATATTTATTGTACTTATTGTATATAGTTTTTCTTATATTAGTTATAACTTGTTTTATTTTAAACAAAAATGGGAAATGTGATATATTGTGTCCCCCAATATATTGTGCACCCTAATAAAGCTTATCTGAGGATCAGAGTGAAAAGCCAACCACTATATTAAACATAGAAGTCAGGCAATGGTAGCACATGCCTTTAATCCTTGCATTGGGGAGGCAAAGATCCATCTAGATGTTTGTGAGTTCAAGGCCACACTGGGAACAGAGCTAGGTGTGGTGGCACATGCCTTAAATTCTAACACTAGTTAACCATAAAGGTCTGGACATCTGTACAGACAGACAGGAAGTGACAGAGCTGGGCAGAAAGAGAAAGTGATGTAACTGAGTGAAGAGAAAAAGTAAGATGGCAGAACAGAAAGGTATATAGGCGTGGGTATACAGGAAGAAGTTCTCTTTGGAGACTAAGGTGTCAGTGAGGTAATATTGGCCCTGGCTTGTCCTATTCCTCTGATCTCTCAGTTTTAACCCCAATATCTGACTCTGGGTTTTTATTAATAAGACCGTTTAGTAATTCATCTTACAAAATATTTAAGTTTTCTATGGTAAATCAAGGCTATTCATAACAGTGACCTTTGAGGTCTCCAAGAAGATTATAGATATAACCTATATCTATAATGAAATGACATAATGATAAAACCACTTGGGTTGTGGTAATGCCACTAAGCTGACAAACACCACCTAAAGGTCAGCTTTTGAATAAAAACTTCTCAGGACAGCTTCTAAGCAGTTAGCTAAGATGATCCAGCTTCACAGACTACTACATTCAGGATTTCAGATAAACTCTGCACTTTACCATCAGACAGAAACTGGATAACAAATGATACAGCTAGCTTTCCCAGGACTTTACCATTATAACAATTTTCTTAGGTTCCCCTAATAATGTCATTGTCCCCAGATAACAGGAAGTAATTTTAAGAGCAATACACCCACATTCCTGAGAGGTGGGGTGGATAGGTTCTGATCATTTGGTGGGTTATAGTTGTTTGTCATTATTTAGGGGGATTAGTTATAAACTGTATTGGCCATGGTCAGGGAGGAACTAAACAAAGGAGGTTAGATTAAGAGATTTCTTTCTTTCTTTCCCTTTATCCTTCTTTCTCTCTATCTTAAAAAAAGGAGTGGCATATAGGATGATAGTATAAAATGGTAGATTATTAAATCTACTTTAAACTAAAAAGCAACTACTAGTCTCACATATTTTACATTAGTATGGATTTTTATATATTGATACAAATGTAAGATTATTTTTGTTACAACATACTGTAAGGTAATGTACCTATTGAACTCATATAAAATTATAATATAAAATTCTAGTCCTTGAAAGTTACTATTATAAACAGCTTAGTATAAATATGATAACAGTCAAACTTGTAATTAGAGTTTAGATGTAAGAGGTTGGGGATTTAGCTCAGTGGTAGAGCACTTGTCTGGCAAGCTCAAGGCCCTGAGTTCAATCCTCAGCTCCGGGGAAAAAAAGGAGTTTAGATGTAGACAGAAATAAGCTTTATACAGCCTCACTTAGATAAGTGGTCTTCAAACACTTCAGAGATCTACAGAATATGGCAGTTAAGATATTTAAATAACATAAGATGTTTTATGACACTGAGACATGTCTGTTCCTGGCAGCACTAACCTACTTCAAAAAAAAGATGATGGGCATTGAAGAAGTTCCAAATAGAGTTTTCTTCAAATGTGGTAAAGCTAGCCTTAGGCAAGAAACTGCCCTTGCCTTGAGTGCTGACAGTATGCTGTCCAAATTGGACAAGCAGGACACAAAGGAAGTTGACTGCTGAACTTTGCTAAGACAAGGCAGGCCAGTCCTTTGAAATTCCTGCCTCACTGTCTGTCAAATATTCTGGGCCTGTAGACCAAAGATGGATACTCCAACATTGCAAAGGAACCTTGGGTGACTCTCCAGGTAGCCAGCTATGGTGATATATTGTGTACCCTAATAAACTTGCCTGATGATCAGAGGACAGAGCCAGCCACTAGTTAGACATAGAGGTCAGGCAGTGACATCACACACCTTTAATTCCAGCACTTGAGATCTCATGCTTTTTCTTGGGAAGCACACATTCCTTTATAATCCCACAAAGTAATATGGCAGGGCAGAGAAAGGTATATAAGGCATGAGGAAACAGGAACTCTCTCTTTAGGCTGAGGATTTTGGATAGGTAAGAACTAGTGGCTGGCTGCTCTGCTTCTATGATCTTTAAGCTTTTACCCTGATATCAGGCTCTGGGTTTTTTATTAAAAGACCATCTAAGATTCAAACAATAGCCAGCAATCTCTGTCATTTCTATAGTTTTGGAAGTTGCTTGTTATGCACTTCTGTTTTCTTAGGTAATATTTTATCCTTCTTGGGGCTCTGTTGGAGGTGAAGACTAAATAGTTATAGTTTTAGGGATTTCCATGTTACCAAATTCAGTAAATACAAATGACTGGACATTGTGAATACAATTCTTCCCTGATAGTTGTTCTTATTGTATATAGTTTTGCGGTGTTAGAGTTAAAATCTTTCTTTTTTATTTAGACAAAAAAGGAGAAATGTTGCTGAATATCTGATCACACTATGCACCCCAAGATTGCATTCATCAAATAAAAACCTGACATGAGGAGGCAAGGCCAGTGGCTAGAGAAACTTGACAGGAAGTAGCCATAGAGAGTAAAGAAGGAATCTGGAAGATAGATAGATAAACACACAGGAAGTAGAAGGGAGGGTGCTGTGGATATCGTTCTATATAAATAAAACACTGAAGGCCAGTGACCAGGCAGGAAGTAGGTGGCCAGGCAGGAAGTAGGTGGGATAAGGAGAGAGGAGAATTCTGGGAAGTGGAAGGCTGAGGAGAGAGACACTGCAGCCACCGCCAGGATAAACAGCATGTGAAGACGCCGATAAGCCACCAGCCACGTGGCAAGGTATAGATTTATAGAAATGGGTTAATTTAAGATAAAAGAACAGTTAGCAAGAAGCCTGCCACGGCCATACAGTTTATAAGTGATATAAGCATCTGAGTGATTATTTTATAAGTGGATTGTGGGACTGCGGGGCTTGGGGAACCTGGAGAGAAGCCCTCCAGCAACAAATGGCGCCCAATGGCTCGAGTTTCCACCTTAAACCTGAGAATATTTAATAACCAATTCTAAACCGAGCCAAAACCAGGTTCCTGTTTCTAGACGCCGCAAAACGCAGGTTTGAGCACTGGCAGGTTCCTGGCGTTTGCGTTTGACCGGCAGTATGGCGGGAATGAGGCGTCTGCCAGCGGCACATTAAGCTGTGTGGTAGATTTAGTCCTTACTATTATTTAAAAAAAAAAAAAAAGAGTTTTCTGGGCTATACGCTGCTTTGATAAAAGCTTAGACCCACTATTTCTGAGACTTGATGACTCCCAGAGCTGGCGGAAAACGTACCACCGCCATGTTGGGAAGCTGAAGTGGGCTGAGCCAGCAGCCACAGTGCCTTTTCAGTCTTAGAATGGTGCAGTTTAAAGCAATAGGCTCAAGGTAATATAAAAAATAATCCACGTAAAGATGGCTACCACACAGAGAATCTGGATTATGTTCTCTTTGATGTTCGTAACTGAAGAAAAACATTGATTGAAAAGCTGTTGAGTTATGCCAAAATGTATATTGTAAAGGTACCTTGACTTCAAAATTTGGATTTAAGGATATGTTGCTTTGGGAAAGAGGTTCTGTTTTTGTTTCCACAGAAAGCCAGAGGCTGTGGATTTGTTCCAGATTAAGATACATCAGGTTTCACCAGCCAAGACCCCCTGAAAGGTCTCCGATGACACCATGGCCCAGATGATCCAACATCCAGAGTGGTTTCAAGGCAACTGGTTCACACAAGACAGCCTCACGGACTACCCCATAGGCCTAAAATTTTCTTTGCGTCCCCATAAGATACAGCACCCCCCTCCAGCAGGAAGTAGTAAGAGATACTACGCCCAAATTCCCAAATATACCAAGCTGGCTTTAGAGGTGGAATTGGCTCACTCCCCCTCTAAACCCAGACATATTGCTTTAAAAAAAAATGGTTAAGAGATTCTTGTGTCCCAAATCAAAAGAGCCCTCTGGTGTGGGACAGAGAAAAACCAATATTTTTATTTAAAACAGGGTGATTATAAATGCGATCTCTTTCTAAAAAAGAAAAGGGGATATGATATAGATATATAGGAGGATATAGAGATGATAAGATAAAAGGGTAGATTAATGAACCTACTTTTAAAGAACAACTTGTTTAAAATGTTTTACATTGGTATAAATTTTAGTTTATTGATACAAACTTGAAGTTAATTTTGTTATACTGTATATATATATATATATGTATATATATGTATATATATATATATTTCTATTCTTGTTTGAGGTATTATGTTTATGTAGCTCATTTAAAATTGTAATGGATAATTAAAAAATAGATTAATAATTAGTCATCTATGATAATCATATTTGTAGCCATGTTAGTTAAGTCTTCTAGGTATACATAGATATATTTCAGATAGATAGGTAATCTTCAAACACTTCATAGACCTAGAGAATATGGCATTTAAATAACTTAGAATTCTGTTGACGTGAGACACAATTGCTCCTGGCTGCACCAATTGATGCCGAGAGAATGTTGGGCTTCTAAGACATTTCCATTTGGAAGTTTGTCTTCTTGGCACAAAATGGCCTACTGGGCAAAGAACTGCCCTTGCCTTGATGGCTGACAGTACAAATGCAATGCTGTCCTTTCTGGACAAGCGGGACACAAGGAAATCAACCACTGTACTCTGCCAAGACAGGGTAAGATGGTCTTTCAGAATTCCTGCTTCTGAAGATGGTCTGTCAGATACTCTAGGCCTGTAGCCAATTTGAATGCACCAACAATGCTGAGAAACATTAGGTGACTGTCCAGGCTGCCAGCTGTCTTGGTCTACTCTTGCAAGATTCCCGAAAGTTGCTTGCATCCATCTACCATTTCTCAGGTACCATTATGTTCCTTCTCAGGTCTTTGATGTGGTTGAAAACTAGATAGTTGTAATTTCCTCAGTTATGATAAAAGATAATTTAGATATAAAACCTTAAACTCACAAATATAAGACAGATATGACATCTTCTTTAGTATTGTAACTGTAATTCTTGCTCAATAATTGTTTTGTTATATGTAATTTTACCATGTTAAAGTTAAAACCTTCCTTTTTAAAAAAAAAAAAAAAAAGAAGGAAAGGGGAAATGCTGTGGATATCGTTCTATTTAAATAAAACACTGATGGCCAGTGACCATGCAGGAAGTAGTTGGCCAGGCAGGAAGTAGGTGGGACAAGGAGAGAGGAGAATTCTGGGAAGTGGAAGGCTGAGGAGAGAGACACTGCAGCCACTGCCAGGATAAACAGCATGTGAAGACGCCGATAAGCCACCAGCCACGTGGCAAGGTATAGATTTATAGAAATGGGTTAATTTAAGATAAAAGAACAGTTAGCAAGAAGCCTGCCACGGCCATACAGTTATAAGTGATATAAGCGTCTGAGTGATTATTTTATAAGTGGATTGTGGGACTGCGGGGCTTGGGGAACCTGGAGAGAAGCCCTCCAGCAACAGGAGGGACTGAGAGTTTGGCAGTCTCTTTTGATTGGAATGGTGGAAAAAGAACTCTGGCTGTGACACTAGACAAGAAGAAAGGTCAATGAGTTGCTCCTCAAATCTCTGAGCTAGGAGGTTTTCACCCCAGCCTCTGACTCCCAAGCCTTTATTGATAAAATCATAAGATTTAAATTAGGTAAAAACAACAGAGGTGCATCACAGGGGGTGTGTTTTCAGATTTCAAAAGCCTATTCCATCTCTCTGTCTGTCTGTCTCTCTGTCTGTATATCTATCTATGTTTCTTTGTCCCTTGTTTGTGGATCAGATGTAAGCTCTTGGATACTCTTCCAGGCCATGATTGCCTGTCACCCTGCTCTCTGCCATGATGAAATGGACTAACATTCTGAAACTATAAACAAGCCTCCAATTAAATGCTTTCTTTTATACATTGCCTTGATCATGATGTTTCATCAAAGCAATAGAAAAAGTAATTAAGACAGCCATCATAGCATTAGTGGAAACATCTTACCTGATGAGTTAGTTAAAATAGTTGTTCTTTACCAGAAAGTAGTCTTTCCTTAATGGGCTTCAGGAAAGTCCATCTACCTCCACCTTCTTTTTTTTTCTAATCTATGCTATGCTTTTATAAGGTATTTTAAATTTTAGGGAAGAAAAATTGTGATATTTCAGCCTACCTTTACCTGTCACTGTTTTTCACTTTCAAAACTAGTGTTACTAGGGACATAGGATGTGGGGTCCAAAGCTGATTATTAAGGAAGAGAACCATCTGCTGTGACCTCCATGTCTGCTCACTTCTAACTACAGTAGCACAATGTTTCCTAAAACACTTGAACATGACAGTGTATTTCTCCTCTTTAATTCTGTAACAGAAAACGTGGGATTATGGCCCATTTCAGTCTATTTGATTAATTTCTTGTGCTCTTGAAAATTTTATTTTTCTCTTTCTAAGAAGGTAAGAGAAATTTCATAATAAAATTGTGACAGATCCTACAATGAAAACAGAAAGAGAACAGAAAAAAAGAGGATCTTAAATGTTTCTTAAGTTGAATTTTATAGTGATATTTTAAATGTATTGAAATGTGATTTTATTTGTATGTTAATAAATAAAGTTGCCTGGGGGTCAGAGCTAATAGCAAGCCATAGCAGAAAGTGGACGGTGGTGGTGCACACCTTTAATCCCAGCTCTTGGGAGGCAGAGCTAGGCAGATCTCTGTATGTTCAAGGATACAGCCAGCATGGAGACACACACCTTTAATTTCAATACCAACCATAGAAGACCTGGAGGTCTGTACAGACAGGCAATGACTAGGAGGTCATGTGGTGGGGTTTACAACCAATGAAAAGACAGAATAGAAAGTCTATAAAAAAGACAAACAGACAGAAAGTAGGTCTCTTGCTGAAGAGGACAACAGCGGCAATGAAGGGTAAGGTTTTTAGCTCTTAGCTATCACTGTGACCTCTTGGGCTTTCATCTTTGCATTGGCTCTGTTTCTTATTTAATAACACAGTTACATGTACAGAATTTTCTGGAGGATCAAGAAATACAGCTTGAGAGACATTCAACCTGTGCTAAAATTCTAAACCTGATATATATATATATCAGACACACACACACACACACACACACACACACACACACACACATGCTTTAAAAGAACCTTTCTCTTTCATCCTCTCATTGCTTTTTCCAAGATTAATCCAACTGGTAATTTTAGACTCAGAATTTCTAAATTAAAAGAAAATCACAAAAGGTGAAGGATCAAGATCAGAAACCTGACATGCTTTCCTGACGGCTTCTCACTGCCACATAATCTTGAAATTATACACGTTCCTCAAAATCATTTTCCTGCAGCAGAAAGCACTTCCTAAAATATGGGCTTTGTAGATATGCTAAAAGCTTTGAAAATATCTCTAATGATAATAATTAAAACATTCAAATGGGTTTTTAATTTTCTTTCTGACTAGGCTGCTTCCTGGTCCTCTTCAGGAGTTCCTATTGTTCAGTCTTGACAGGATTCTCTGTTAGAAATTACAGCCTTATGCCACTCAGCATCTTCATTAAAATGCAATGCTGCCAGATATATCTGTATGCATATGAATGAAGTATCTATAGAATAATTAAGTCATGAATAACACATCTCCAAGCATGGCATCTCATGAATAGAGGAAAAAGTGTTATTTATGAACCCAGAGATTTTACATTATACTAAAAATAATTGTCAATAACAGCCACTATTTTAGAATTCATTACTTTAAATTATAATTACCTGCTATCAACTTCATTTTTAACAAAACGCTGTGAACTTTTATACCATTTTTTTGTTGTTTTACTCAAAAAGCCACCCTTTTGGTTAAATAGGGGTTCCATAATTTAAGAATCTTCTTTTTAACTCTGTTATAAACAAAAGGCCATTAGCATCAGAGCAATTTAACATATCTGGCTTCAAACTAATAGTCACATAGCAAAGGAACCAAGTAGATGATATATAAAATTTTTCCCAGATTCTGGTTCACAACTCATACAACCTTGTCATTACCTAAGTGGCTTTTTGTCCTTAGTTTCTCAAGTAGCTCCACAACAACTCTGGAACAATGAGGGAAAAGCCGGTCTTTTGTTATTTACAACAATCCCCTTTAAATCATACCTGAGTTTATGTTAAATAGAATGAATTTTGGGAAGTCCTAAGAGAATCATAGGATGGAAATCATAGGTTTCCAGGGCAGACATGTGTGTGCTTAAAGGGTTGGGATCACGACCACATTCCCACCCCCAGAGGAGCTGAAAGTTAAGTTGATAATCAATGGCCCATGCTTTCACCAGTCATGCCTATGAAATGAAGCCTCCACAAACCCTAGAGAGAACTGAGTTTAGAAGAGTCTTCAGGCAAGTAAGCAAAAATGTATGCTAATGGTGGACAAGTGGCTTCTCTTGTCTCTGGACAGAAGTTCTGGCTCTTGGGAACCCAGAAAACCCTTTTCCCACCAACTTCTTCTTCTGTAAAGTCTGGGTAAATGTAAGTAGTGTTTCTTTAAGATCAGTCACCTGTTTTGGCTAAGAAAACTTAAGTATGACATCCACTTTAGAGCCAGTCTTTTAGACATTCTAGAGGCTCACCCCTGAAACTGATATCTAAAGTAGGGGCAGTTTTGTGGAACTGAGCTCTCAACTTTGGGAACCTGATATTACATTATATAAGTAGTCTCAGAATTAAGTATATTCAGAACTCATCCAGCTGTTCACAGATTCAGATTCTGTGTTCTGTGTTCTATACATATGCAGAAATGTCATAAGTCATTCTGTACTTGAGTGTGCAGAAAGGAGAAGAGTTGACTCTTATTGTTTTGCTTTTCTGTGCTCTCTATCCTAAAGTAGTTCCAAGACTTTGAAGACATATTCCAGAAATCAAAGTTGAGCTTCCCTGAGTCTACCCCTCCCCCTCATTCAATGTATGACGCAACTCTTCTTTCTAAAGGCTTAGCAATGACTACATTTTAAGTATATCCTATAGTTACAATTTATTACAACTTTTCCCACTGCTCAATGTTTAGCTCTCCCTTCCTGAGACCTTCACCCTGGTATATGACTTGTTAAATCCCAGAAGCATAGAAAAGTAAAAGGAAGGCAGAAGGCAAAGGGAAGATTAGAGGAAAGGGGGACATAGGATGAGCTTCAAGGAAAAGGCTAAAAATTTTAGTTCCTTATTGACTTCATCTAGTTCCTTTAGACAATTCTCTTTCTCAGCCATGATTGTTTGTGGTTTATTTCACATCTGGGCCTTTGTCTTTTTTTTCCTGATGGAACATACCAAAGGAGTGGAGGTGAATGTCAGAGGAACAAACAAAAGAATCTGCTTCAGGTTTGTGAACCTAGTACTTCTCCTTCACTTTCCCTATCAGCAGCCTCCCTTGCAGCTCTCCAGAGCCCTGCCTATAATCTACCATCTTCATATGCAGTGTTCTACTCTACTTTGTTGTCTTTGACCACTCTTGCCAAATGTAAGAACACCCCCTTCAAGCTTCCCTGACAATTCAGTGATTGTTTCTCTTTCCACTCAGAATATATGACAAACCACTCATCATGATTTCAACAGCTGCTCAGAACCCAGTAGCAAACTGTCTTTCTAGCTTCCTTTGATGGGCCTTGCTTGTCTCCCTTCTCTAGTCTAATCAACATAGATTTGAGTTTCTTGCAGTCCATGCCTTTACACATGCCATTTGTAACATCTACTCTCCCTTGAACTGGCAACTCAGAGGCCTACTTACCCTGCAGACATTGCCTGAGTATGTTCAATTAAGTGTCATTTTTACTGAGTCCTGGGTTCCTACTCAATAGAATAGATTACAACAAACAGCTTTAATGTACTCAATCCAAAATTCTGAAACTTGAAATAATCTAAAATCTGGAACTTTTTGAGCATCAGCATAATACCACAAGTAGAAATTCCACACCATAAAACTTCTTTTCATGCACAAAAAATATTCTACAAATCATCCTCAGTTTGTATATATAAATAAAATTTGCATTGAGACTTGGATTACATTCCCAAGGTACTATGTATATGCATATATTCCCAAATCCACAGAAATCAGAAATCCAATTTCTTTCTGATTCCAAGAATTAAGGACTATTTGAATGACTGCATGTTCAGTAGGAGGAAGCCTGACATTTGTTATGCAATTCACAGTGGTAGCTAGTAGTGTTGTTGCTACTATTTTTTATTATTATTAATGCAGAGCCAGTTAAAGCTAAAAAAGCTGTGGGAGTAGTATGAGATGTGTTTATTTTAATTATAAAGGATCATAACTACAAATAGAATATTAGACTTTATGGAAATTCATAGCCAAAATAGACCAAAGAGACTTGACTTGTCATTCAGCCTGGTCCCTCTGTTGTGCTGTGTTTGGTATTAATTTTAATCATCAAACTCACCTCATCGGTCTCTTAAAGAAGGCACTATACATTGAGGCAATTTAACTATGTTGAATAGTAAGAGGTTTCTAGACATATTAGAAGGATTAGCTGTAGTTAGAGTTTTCCTGCCTTGCCCCCAGTCAGGACAAATCTTTGTCACCCGCCAGTCCCACAGCCGCTCAGACCCAACCAAGTAAACACAGAGACTTATATTGCATACAAACTGTATGGCTGTGGCAGGCTTCTTACTAACTGTTCTTATATCTCAATATAACCCATTTTTATAAATCTATACCTTGCCACATGGCTGGTGGCTTACCAGCATCTTTATATGCTGCTTCTCCTGGCGGTGGCTACAGTGTCTCCCCCCTTTCTTCCTGTTTCCCCAATTCTCCTCTCTCCTTGTCCCGTCTATACTTCCTGTCAGGTCACTGGCCATCAGTGTTTTATTTACATAGAATGATATCCACAGCAATTTACTCAACTGGTATTGACCCATAGGGTAACCATAGGCAAGTCAAACCAAACCTGCCTGGGAATCTCCTGTTGCTCTACTTGTATAATTACAGAGGTAGGCTACCTAAGCTCTAGACTTCAGGTCACTGAAATCTTAATTATATAGAAAAACCTTGCCTCTGTCATACAAAATTTAAAAATATATAATTAGGATGGCAATGAGCTCTTAAGTTAAAAGTGTTCTTATTCTGTCTTTGCTCAAGATAATCAAGCAAAAGGCTGGGTGGGATTCAAACATTAATATGTAATACATACAATTTTCTTCATCCCAATTAAACACTGTGGCTTTTACTTGACTTTTACTTCTTATTCCAACCCTTGCCTTGATGGTATTGGCAAGCTGCCACTTCAATTGTCAATAGTAAAGTCATGCAGGAAGTAAAAGAACAAAAGAGTAGTTATGTACAACACAGCAAAGAAACCCAAGCATGGACTGGGCAGGCTAGTACAGAAGAGATTGAACAAAAAGTTGAAAGAGAAGATAGGGATAGAATGACATATATTGGCAGGGGACTCTATTTAAAGATAGCTAGGGACTTCTAATAAACAGAGGTCTCTTTGGTGTTTTTCATGAGACTCAGAACTATACTTCCCTGAATGCAGGGCTCCTGGAGAACTGGACAACAGTGGTCCACTTACCAGTAAACTTTACATCAGAGAAGTCTGGACTGTTATCACAACAAGTATATTCTAGGCATATTTTCATTTCCATGGTTACTTCAGAGTAATAAAAAACAAACACCTAAAAACATAAATATTAATATTTTAAGAGTTTTAGAGTGAAAAACTTACTCTTATCACCCTGTGGTAAGATGGTCAGACCTAATGACCATCTAGCTGAAGTCAGTGTCCCAACATTCTACTCAAAAATCATTCCACTGTTATAACTGTTCAAAAAGGGTTGTTTTAAAAAAGATATTAAAGCAAGTAATATGTCCTATATATTAATAAATGCATGGCTTTCTATTTAATATGGCTAGCACTTCAACTAAATTTTTAAGGAAAAGCAAATGTCAGTTGGAGAAGCAACATTTGTGAGGACATGGACAATGGTAAATTAAGGAGCCATAACTTAATAAGGACAAGTTGGACTCAAGTTTCCATATCAGAAAGAGTGGTTGGGTAACAAAGCAGAAGACAAAGTGAAGAGAAGCAAGGATACATGTCTTAGTTTTTTGTTTGTTTGTTTGTTTGTTTTATTGCTGGGTTTTAAAACACTATGACTGAAAACAACTTGGGAAGGAAATAGTTTATCTTACTGCTTATAGCCCAAAGGGACTCTAACCAGTATGACAAACATGGCTCTGGCAGGCCTTGTATTTTTCCCCCATTTCCTCTGCCTTACTAAAAAACTGTTAGATACATTCCTAAAGCTAGCCCCCAAGGTCTATTTCCTTATTTGGCTACTTCCTTCTCCTGAGGTTGAGTATACCAGCTATCAAAGTGTAGCCATTCCAGCTTTGATCTGGAAGTTCCAACCCCCACTGAGGCTTCCATAACTGTCATGCCTACAAGGCGAAGCCAAGAGAGGACCCTGAAGATGAGCTGGCTCTCTTGGTTCCTGGACCCTGGATGCTGGAGGTAGACCAAGCAGAGTTCTCCAGAGAACACTGCTGGATTGAGGTACACCTTTCCCAGACCCTGTTACCTATCCCTTCACTTGTAAGTTACCACACAAAATAAACCTCCCTTTTAACTATGTGGAGTGGCCTTAATAATTTCACCAATATCTGGTGCTCACATGGGGCAAATTCCAAAGGCCGGGGTGGCTCCCACCCTCAGCTTCCTCCTTGGCTGGTGGGCACTTGAAGCTGCAGGGTATAGCTGGCAGAGCTCTCTAAAACCAGGAAAAACCTACATGGTTTCATTCCTGAAAAGGAGCTAATCCAGTCTCAGTTCTGAGGCAAGTTTAGCCCCCCAGACCAGTGAAACTGCTGTGAGTGAGGTGTTCCTCTTCCTCCTTGAGTGCTGGCTCCCTGCCCTAGCCCAAGGCTTCCACAGTTTCACCTAGTTAAAATAGACTCAGCACTGTACCCTTTGGTGGCACCCTACAGAGGCACAGAGAGGCCTTGGAGCTGTGCCTGCTAGCAGACCTCCTGTCTGCAGAGGCAAAGAGGTGCTCAGAGCAGCCTGGAACTCTCTATGCCCTGAAGCTCCAGGGAGTCACCAGAAGAACTGCCTACTTACTGCCTGTGCTCACTCTGCTGCCAGCCAAGGCATTCAACAGGACCTGCTTTGGAGCTATACCAACGCCTCCTGCTGGCTAGAAAGTGCTACCACACCCCCAAAGCGACATAAAGGTAAGATCTTATTTCAAGTAAAAGTACTTGATAATTTTACACGTTAAAACTGACGAAAAAATTTTGAGTAATTCTTGTAATATGGCTGACATTACCTCACAAGAATTTAAAAACCTTTTTGCCTGTATGATGAATGACATTTTCCTGGAAATATATGACCTTGCTAAGGCATATCTGGCCTGTACCATTTTGGCATTCATTGTACTAATTCACACAGTGTTCAAACACTGGTTTAATAATAAGAACAAAGATGAGTCATTATTGGGACTGATACAGGCTTTAAAAGATAGCAATGAAGGCTTACAGAAAAAGATTCTCTCTCTGGAATCTGCTAACCAGGATTTACAGGCTTTAAAACATAGTAATGAAGGCTTACATAAAAATATTCTTTCACTGGAATCTGCTAATCAGGATTTACAAAATAGGCTTTACCCAAAATTGATTTTATTGATAATAAATATGAATATTTAATGGATAGAATTCCAGAGTGAAGTTGTGGCTACCTAGGCACTATATAAGGAAGAAAGATTGTCATTAATTGATAAGATAAGGTCCATGGAATCATGTGTTTCTGGAGAACGTAAAAATTTCCATGATTCCATAAGAGATCTGGAATCCCTTGCAAGAAAGGAGGTTTACTCCCTAGAACAGACCCTAGGTGCTCATCTGCAAGCCCTGGAAGAAACTCTCAGTAAACATGACAAGGGACCTAATAAGCAGAAGGGCAAGACCAGAGAGGTTGTAACATCTCCAAATAGCTCTCATACAATGGCTTATCCTGTCATCATCCATGAAAGACCAGCAGATGATACACACTCTGAGCCATATATGACATACACATTACAACCAATTTCAACAAGGGACTTTAATAATATAAAGGAAGCAGTAGTTACATATGGGATACACTCCACATACGTAAAACAGATGTTAAATTCATGGTCTACCTCACATAGAATCATTCCAGATGACTGGCATCAGTTAATTTCACCTGTTCTAGAATATAGCCAGCAGTTACAGTGGAAAATCTGGTTGAGAGAAGAGGCAAGAAATTTAGAACAACAAGGTAAAATCAGAGGTTTTGTGATCTCCCAAGATCAAATACTTGGTGAGGGATGTTTTGCTGACAGGAATGTACAGGCCAATTATGATGAGCATACAATATCCCTATGCCATACAGCAGCTCTAAATGCTTGGGGAAAAATTCCAGAACCTGGAAAACCAACTGAGGTATACACAAAGATATTTCAGGGACCTTGCAAACCCTTCACTAATTTTTTACAAAGGCTGAACACAGCTATAACAAAAGATGTGTCAGACAAAGAATTAAGAAAAGTATTAACGGAGTCCTTGGTGTTCGACAATGCTAATGCAGAATGCAAAAGACAATGCTAATGCAGAATGCAAAAGAATACTTACACCATTAAAGGTCAGATCAGCTCCATTGGGAGAATGGATTCAGTATACTAATGATGTTGAGTCTCTTAACTACAGTAATGAGGCTTGGATAGGAGAGACAAATCCCAGAGGTGAAAGAAGGCCCCATGGTACCAAATGTTTTAAATGTGGTACACCAGGTCATATAAGTAAAAACTGAACATGGGGTGCTCCTAGAGGTAATACTACTTCTAGAAATAGCCCAAACAGGAGACTCCAAATCCTGGATTATGTAGACATGGCAAAGGCCCACATTGGACCAGTGAGTGCAGATCAAATATAGATATACGAGGCAACCCTTTACCGGCAGGAAATGCCTCGGTGGGGGGGAGGGGGGTTCTTGCAGGCCCTCAAATCAAACATGGTACAAACATTTCCAGCCATTGTGAAAGAAATTCCTCTGCAGGACAACTAAACAAGCCAATGCCTAATGTAAAAATCAATACTGCAATGGATGCTAGAAACACCTCTGAAAGATGAATCACATTACAATAAAACAAATATTTTGGCAGACTTCTATGGTAATATTTTATTTGTATTAAAATGTGATTTGTATGTTAATAAATAAAGTTACCTGGAGGTCAGAGCTATTAGAGCCATAGCAAAAGCTGGGTGGTGGTGGTGCATGTCTTTAATCCCAGCACTTGGTAGGCAGAGCTAGGTAGATCTCTGTGTGTTCAAGGATACAGCCAGCATTGGAGACACACGCCTTTAATCTCAATACCAACTATAGAAGACCTGGAGGTCTGTACAGACAGGCAGTGATGAGGCGGTCATGTGGTTGTGTTTACAACCAATGAGAAGGCAGAACAGAAAGTCTATATAAAGACAAACACACAGAAAGTAGGTCTCTTGGCTGAAGAGGATAGCTGCAGCAGTGAAGGGTAAGGCTCTTAGCTCTGACCTCTTGGGCTTTCATCTTTGCATTGGCTCTGTTTCTTATTTAATAAGACAGTTATGTCTACATTTGGCACCCACGTGGCAAGAATCCATTAAAAACTGCTTGGCTTGGCTTGGCGGCAGGTCCGGTTTCCCACCTGGGTGGCCTGGGTCCCTAGCTCAGGCCCAGATCAGCTTAGGTCTCAGGCCAGACTGCCCCCAAGTGGTTACCCACAGCTGGAGCTACTTGCTTCAAGCTGGTGCTAAAAACAACTCAGGCCTGCCCTGCCAAACAGGGCCCCTGCCTGTAAAGCCAATGCACATGGTTTGAGCTTAAGGAAGCTGGAGCCCAGGCTTGACTCGACTCAAGCGAGAACACGTGGCTGGATTTAAGCTTTTAGCCAGAACTTGTGGCTATGCTTTCATGCGCTCTCTCTCTCTCTCTCTCTCTCTCTCTCTCTCTCTCTCTCTCTCTCTCTGTCTCTCTCTCTCTCTCTCTCTCTCTAGGTTCACACCTCAGACACTAGGTGGCTGTTTGGAAATTCCCTCAGATTTCTACTTTTCTACCCAGACTTGGTAAGTGTTGCTGGAGGGCTTCTCTCCAAGTTCCACCAAGCCCCACAGTCCCACAATCCAAGTAAAAAATAATCACTCAGACGCTTATATTACTTATAAACTGTATGGCCATGGCAGGCTTCTTGCTAACTGTTTTTGTATCTTAAATTAACCCATTTCTATAAATCTATACCTTGCCATGTTGATTGTGGCGTACCGGCATCTTTACATGCTGCTTGTCCTGGCAGTGGCTGCAGTGTCTCTCCCTCCTTCTTCCTGTTCCCTCAGTTCTCCTCTCTCCTTGTCCTGCCTATACTTCCGGCCTGGTCACTGGCCAGTGTTTTATTTATATAGAGTTATATCCACAGCACTTCCCCTTTTCTTCTTTTTTTTAAAAAGGAAGGTTTTAACTTTAACATAGTAAAATTACATATAACAAAACAATTATCGAGCAAGAATTACAGTTACGATATTAAAGAAGATGTCCTATCTACCTTATATTTGTGAGTTTAAGGTTTTATATCTAACTTATCTTTTATCATAACTGAGGAAATTGCAACTATCTAGTCTTCAACTACATCAAAGACCTCAGAAGGATATAATATTACCTGAGAAATGGGAGAAGGATGTAAGCAACTTTCAGGAGTCTTACAGGATAGACAGAGACAGCTGACAGCCTGGACAGTCACCTAATGTTCCTTTGTAAAGTTGGGGCATCTGTCTTTAGCTCATATGCCTAGAGTCTCTCCATCATTTTTTTCAGTGTCCTGTAGAATGTCTGGCAGTTTTCTCTGCAAAGCAGGAACCTGAAGGACCGTCTTGTCAAGCAAGTTTAGTGGTCATCTTTCCATGGGTCTTGCATGTCCAGTTGATCAAGCAGTCCAGGCAAGAACAGTTTCTTGCCCAAATGGCTATCTTTGCCAAGGTGAAGGTAAACTCCATATGGAGTGTCTTCGATACTCATCCTCCTCTCCGAAGTAAATCCAGTGCTGTCAGGAGCAGACATGTCTCACTGTCTAGAACATCAAAATTTTAAAAATATTTTAAATGCCATATTCTGTAGGTCTTTGAAGTGTTTGAAAACTACCTATCTGAAATATATCTATGTATACCTAGAAGACTTAACTAACATGGCTATAAATATGATTATCATAGATGACTAATTATTAATCTATTTTTAATTATCCATTACAATTTTAAATGAGTTACATAAGCATAATACCTCAAACAAGAATAGAAATATATATACACTATAACAAAATTAACTTCAAGTTTGTATCAATAAACTAAAATCTATACCAATGTAAAACATTTTAAACAAGTTGTTGTTCTTTAAAAGTAGGTTCATTAATCTATCTTTTTTCTTATCATTTCTATATCCTATATATCTATGTCATATCCCCTTTTCTTTTTTAGAAAGAGATCACATTTATAATCAACCTGTTTTAAATAAAAATATTGGTTTTTCTCTGTCCCATACCAGAGGGCTCTTCTGATTTGGGACAGAAGAATCTCTTAACCATTTTTTTTAAAATATGTCTGAGTTTAGAGGGGGAGTGAGCCAATTCCACCTCTAAAGCCAGCTTGGTATATTTGGGAATTTGGGCATAGCATCTTTTACTACTTCCTGCTGGAGGGAGGTGCTGTATCTTATGGGGACACAAAGAAAATTTTAGACCTATGGGGTAGTCCATGAGGCTGTATTGTGTGAGCCAGTTGCCTTGAAACCACTCTGGATGTTAGATCATGTGGGCCATGGTATCATCGGAGACCTTTCAGGGGGTCTTGGCTGGTGAAAACTGAGGTATCTTAATCTGGAACAAATCCATAGCCTCTAGCTTTCTGTGGAAACAAAAGCAGAAGCTCCTATCCAAAGCAACATATGCTTACATCCAAATTTTGAAGTCAAGGTACCTTTAAAATATACATATTGGTTTAATTGAACATCTTTTTTGATCAAATGTTTTTTTGCAGTTAAAAATCCCAAAGACAACACAATCCAGATTCTCTGTGTAATATTCATCTTTATATAGCTTTTTTATGTTAATTTATCTTTTTTGTCTCTTTCAAGCCTACGTATATTTTACACACATTGTAAACTATTTTATCTGAATCAGTCTTATTATGAGCCTATTGCTTTAAACTGTAGCATTCCAAGACTGAAACGGCGCTGTGGCTGCTGGCTCCGCATACTTCAGCTTCCCAATATGGCATTTTCTACCAGTTCTGTGAGCCATCAAGTCTCAGAAGTAGTGGGTCTACGCTTTTATCAAAGCAGCGTGTAGCCCAGAAACCTTTTTTTAAAACTAGTAAAGACTAAATCTACCACACAGCATAATGTGCCGCTGGCAGACACCTCATTCCCGCCATACTGCCAGTCAAACGCACATGCCAGGAACCCGCCAGTAGTTCAAATTTGTGTTTTGTGGTGTCTAGCTGCCGTATGAGACATGAAGCAGGAACCTGGTTTGAGCTCTGTTTAAAATTGGTTATTAAATATTCTCAGGTTTAAGGTGGAAACTCGAGCCATTGGATGCCATTAGTTGCTGGAGGGCTTCTCTCCAGGTTCCATCAACCCCAGAGGTCCCACAATCCACATATAAAATAATCACTCAGACGCTTATATTACTTATAAACTGTATGGCCATGGCAGGCTTTTTCCTAACTGTTCATATATCTTAAATTAACCCATTTCTATAAATCTATACCTTGCAATGTTGCTTGTCCTGGCAGTGGCTGCAGTGTCTCTCCCTCCTTCTTCCTGTTCCCTCAATTGTCCTCTCTCCTTGTCCTGCCTATACTTCCTGCCTGGTCACTGGCCAGTGTTTTATTTATATAGAGCAATATCCACAGCAGGTAAGTCAATTAAGATATCAGATATTTTAAAGGAAACTATTTAAAAGACATTTTTTTCCGCATTAAAAAAATGGGTTTTATGTATACATTGGAAGAAAATTGGGCTTTGTTTGAAATTTTAGGCAGTCTGATAATGGAAGAACTATAATAGAAGATTAATGTTGAATAAATTAAGAACTTTATTACTTTTCTTATCCTTATTTTACTATTTAAGAAGATAGTCAATTTAAGTGCCAGGAAAAAAGTTTTAGAAAAACCTGTTAAAATGAATTATAGAGAAATTCAGATTCAGACAGAAGAAACTAACAGTGAAGTTGTTTCAAGATTGGATCATAAGGTTACAGAAAGAAAGCATGTCTTCACACAATCACCCTTAATTTATCCCGTAGACGTACAGCGGCTACCTGATTAAGAGAATGTACAAAATACTTGGATTCCAGTTGAAATGTTAGACTTACAAAGATTTAAGGAAGCAATAGTATCTTATGGCATGCATTCCCCATATGTAAAGCAAATGTTAAACTCCTGGTCAACTTAAAATAGGATTATACCACAGGAATGGCAGGAGCTGGCACATTCTGTTCTGGAACCCTGACAACAGCTCCAGTGGCAAATGTGGTTCAAGGAGGAGGCTAAAAATATAGAAAAACAATGGCAGGATAAAGGAACACAAGTCTGCCAGGATCAGCTTATTGGAGAAGGCCAATATGCTTCAGAACAAACACAATGTTTATATGATGTCCAAACCCTAATTCTATGTTGAATGGCAGCATTGAATGCATGGGACAGAGTTGAGGAACCAAGAAAAAATGAGTCATTTACAAAGGTTATACAGGGCCCAAAAGAATCTTTCACAGATTTCTTACAAAGATTGACTTCAGCAGTATAGAGAATGGTCCCGAATTCAGAAGCTAGTCAGATAAGACAAATCTTAGGCCTTTGGGAATGCAAGTGCAGCATGCAAAAGAATAATCAGGCCATTAAAGGCAAGATCTGAACCCTTGAAAGATTGGATTAGAGACACGGTTAATGTTGATGTTCATGACCATGGTAATATATGGGTAGGAAAAGCAATTTTAAAAGGTTTGAGGAATGTTAGGTGTTTTGGATGTGGAAAGCAAGGACATTTGAAAAGGGACTGTAAACAGGTCATTCTTAGAAACAATGTTTCTTGAAGGAACAATAGCAGCAGAAAGCCCCTTTCTTCTGGAGTATGCAGAAGGTGTGGTAAGGGAAAACACTGGACCAACGAATGTAGATCAACAAGAGACAGGGAAGGTAATCCTTTGCCTCAGTTTTTGGGAAACTCCCAGAGGGGCCTCAGGCAGGTCCCCACAGCAAATCCAGTTCAAACCTTTCCTGCAGCCATAGAGGAAATCCCTGCTCAGAGCGATTAAATAACTAAATGCCTATTGGAATAAATCATGCTGGTCAGAATGATGAAACAGAGAGAACAGAAAATTCAGGAGAAAACATAAAGAAAAATTTTTGGCAAACTTCTATTAATGAACAGAGACCAAAATTAATGATAAAAATAAATGGTGTTTTGTTGCCTGGTCTGGTAGACACAGGTGCGGATGTTACCATAATTGCACGAGAATTTTGGCATCCAACTTGGCCTCTTCAGGAGGTAAACGTTCAACTGTTAGGAATTGGGACATTATCTCAAGGTGAAACAGAGTGCAAGATGGCTCAAATGTATAGGACAGAAAGACAGAGAGGAAAATTAAAACCATATGTGGCTAACATAGCTATGAACCAGTGGGGTCAAGACTTTTTGCAACAATGGAATACTCAGATTAACATTCCTCCAATCTCAGAAACAAATCATAAACTAGCACATGTTACTGAGAGTAATATTAGACGATATTATTCTAATGAGTGGTCACCAGCCATCCATATTATACAAGAACAGGCAAAACAACTGATGATCTTCCAAAGACACCAACAGCTCTACCTTTAAAATGGTTAACAGACAAGCCTGTATTGGTTCAGCAATGGCCCTTAGCAACAGAGAAACTCCAGGCTTGAGAAGAGTTGGTAGGCAAACAGTTAAAAGCTCAGCATATTGAAGAATCAACCAGCCCTTGGAATTCTCCTGTATTTGTTATTAAAAAGAAATCTGGTAAATGGAGAATGGTAACAGACCTTAGAGAAATTAACAAAGTAATTCAGCCAATGGGCTCTCTACAGTCTGGGATGCCTTTGCCTACTTTGTTACCAAATGATGGCCTCTCGTAGTTATTGATTTCAAAGACTGTTTCTTTTCAATACCCTTTCAAGAAAAAGATAGAGAAAGATTTGCTTTCACAATGCTTATTTATAATAATTCTTAACTGGTTAAAAGCTTTAAATGGAGGGTCCTCCCACAGGGAATGTTCAATAGCCCAACTCTGCCAATATTTGGTACAATAGCCATTGAAAGTGATAAATAAAAAATTTCCTAAATCTATAATTTATCATTATATGGGTGATTTTATACTAGCTGACTCAAATGCAGATATTCTAGAAAGAATGTTTGAAGAAGTAAAGAAAATTTTGCCTGGCTGGGGATTACAAATTGCTCCTGAAAAGATACAAAGAGGAGATTCTATTAATTATTTAGGATATAAAATAGAGCTACAAAAATTAGACCCCAAAAGGTGCAAATTAGGAGAGATAGACTACAGACTCTTAATGACTTTCAAAAATTATTTGGAGATATTTCTAATCTACAAACTATTGTTGGGGTAAAAAAAATGATGAAATGACTATTTTGTTCAAAACCTTAGAAGGTGACAAGGACTTAAATAGTCCAAGAGAATTATCACCTGAATCTGAGAAAGAATTGGCCTTGTTAGAAAAGAAAGTACATGAAGGGCACGTGGATCATATTGATCCAAAGCTGGCTTGCATTTTGGTTATTTTACCTTCTAGGCATTCTCCAACAGGAATATTAATTCAGAGGGAAGATATTATATTGGAATGCATATTTTTACCAAATAAACCAAATAAAAAATTTAAAACTTATGTGGAAAAAAATCTCTGACTTGATTTGGAAAGGAAAATTGAGAGTTCATCAATTAGCAGGAATAGACCCAGCAGAAACTGGCATGCCTCAATTAAGGAGGACATTGGATAATAGAAAAAACTTCAGAATTAAATCAGCCTATATACTTTAAGGATGTGCTGACCTCAGAATGGAAACCAGGATATGTGTTACATTGGGGACCAGGTTTTGCTTTTGTTTCTACAGGAGAAGATAAGCTGTGGATACCATCAAAATTGATAAAGGTTGGATTTGAACAGGAGAGACCTCTTAATTAGAGAAGGTGATAGTTTATCAACTAGCATGAACATCCAATTTAAACTACCTTATACCAGTAACACATGCCTTTTCATTTAATCAGATAATAACTTGCCAAAAAGGAAAGGTTTTTGTTTTTGTTTTTATCTTTTAGGAGAATGAAGTCTAAGGAATCTCAAGAACACCAGACAAATGAGACAACTGAAGAAAAGAGACAAGTCATCTATCCCAGGAAACAGAGTGAAATGGTGTATGGGCATATCATCTAAAAAATTTTATAATAATTCCTAAATGTTTGTTTCTGCTCTTCTCTAAAGAAATTTAACACTATTGGTCTTCTAAGAGTCCCAATTCAATTAAAATTTAAAGCTGACTTTGGATTTGGAGAATGGTTCTCTACTTCTTTAAACTCAAGCATGTTGTTACAAGGAAAATGCAAATTACCTGTATCATGCCAGGAAAAAAAGAGCCATCTTCTGCTATGGCACAGGAGAAAACCCAAATTAATTAAGGCACGATTCTATTACTAATCTCAACTCTTTGATTCTATTCTGATTCATTAAACTTTTCTTACAGTATGAATTTTATATCAAAATTTACAAGATTAATATATATGTACAGATATACATATATTTTAAACTTTGTTAAGATATGAATGGCCATATAGAGTACTAACTAATTCTACAAAAAAGGCTTCAATTAGCTGCGTATATATGTCTTTGTGTTTGAGTCTCTTATCAGTTTTCTGCAGGAAATCACGACCAGGCCTAACATCAACTGAAGTCTCCAGAAAGAAGATGGGGCCCCACAACAACAATTGCATGTGGACAATAATAATATCACTAAGCTGACAAACATCATCTACAGATCAGCTTTGGACTACAAAGGGCTCAGAGCAATTTTGAGATGGCTAGCTGAGATGATCCAGTTTCAAAGACTTGAGATAAACCCTGAATTTGGGCATTATAAATAGACTGGATAACGAAGAATATAGTTACCTTTCCTAGAATTTGACAATTAACCTAATTTTTTTTTTCAGGATAAAGATGCGTTCACCCATACCTAGCAGGAAGCAATTTTAAGAATATGATGCCCACATTCCCAAAGAGGTGCTGTGGGGCAGGTGGATTTTTGTTTTTTTTTAATGGGTTTTGGGTCTGAGATAATTTTAATTGTTTAGGGGGGTTGGTTACAAGTTAGGAAAATGGCTAAGCAAAGGAAATTAGATTTAATGTTCTTGTTTTAAAAAAAGACAATTACTAGTTTTAAATACTTTACATTGGATTGGATTGTTTTATATTATATTTTTATATTATATCCAAATATATATATATATATATATATATATTGTTAGAAAATGCTATATGTATATTTCTAATTGTAATTATACTGTTCATTTAACAATGTAATGCAATTTTCTGATTCTTGAATGTTATTATTACCAAGTATTAGGATATAAAGAAATGAAAGTTAGTGGTTAAACATTATAATAGAACTTGTAGTCATATTAGGTGTGTTTTCAAAATTGAGCAGATATATTTTAGATAGACTGGTCATCTTCGAACCTTTCAGAGATCTACTGAATATGGCACTTAAAATGTTTTAATAACTTAGAAAATTTTTCTTTTTGTTATGACTATGAGACATGTCAGCTCCTAGCAGTACCAATCTGCTTCAGAGAAAATATGGGCATTGAAGAAACTGCAATTGGAGTTAACTTTCATTGTGGCAAAAGTTGGCCACTGGACAACAAGGTATCCTCGAATCAACTGCTGACAAACAGGACAGACAGGGCATGAAACAAAAGACTACTGATTATTGCCAAAACAAGTGTGGTTATGGCTTTATCAAAAGGCATCTTCTGAGGCGAGGACAATATGGTACCATCCCTGAAGTGGCCTTCACAATCTGTAAAAGATACAGTGCCCTTTTCTTCAAAAGCAGCTGAACAGGCAGTGGGCCGATGGCTTCTGATATGCAGTAAAGTGACAGCTGAAACAGTTATTCTTGAAGAGTAACTAAACTCACACCTCTCAATAGTAGACTGGCATTTAATAGAAGGATATGAAGAACAGGATGCTGAGATGAAGCCACACACACACATAGCCAAGAAGAATGGACAGCTGAATTTAAAAAAAAAAAAAAGTCAACAATTTCCAGAATTTAAAATCCTGAATCATGACATGACACTAGTGGAATTCAGGTGTTTCTGGTACATGGACTACTCTCACCCAATGTAAGGACGAACGATTGACCTTGTGTACATCCTACTTCACAAATGAGTTTATCAGATATGCTAAGCCTGTAGGCTGAAGATGATGCCCCAACACTGTGGAGAAACTTCAGGTGACTGTTCAGGCAGCTGGCTGTTTCTGTCAACTCACATTTTTTTGGAGGCTGCTTGCATGCACTTCCTGTTTTTATTTTTTAATAGGTAATATTATTTTCCTTCTTGGATCTCTGAGGGAGTTGAAGATTAGTTAGTTATAGCTGAAGATTAGTTAGGATAGAAAGTGAATTAGGTACATTTTGGACTTACCAAAATAGGATAGAATTATTTTCTCTGAATTTGTCAAATACAAATGGACTAGACATTGTTTAGGTATTTATTACTTGTTTATATGGTATATAGTTATTGTACTTTTGTATATAGTTTTTTCTTACTTTAGTTACAACTTCTTTCCTTTTTTCTTTTTATTGAAATAGAAAAGGGAATTATGGTAGTATTTTATTTGTACTAAAATGTGATTTGTATGTTAATAAATAAAGTTGCCTGGGGTCAAAGCTAATAGCAAGCCTTAGCAGAAGCTGGGTGGTGGTGGTGCATGCCTTTAATCCCAGCACTTGGTAGGCAGAGCTAGGTAGATCTCTGTGTGTTCAAGGATACAGCCAGCATTGGAGACACATGCCTTTAATCTCAATACCAACCATAGAAGACCTGGAGGTCTGTACAGACAGGCAGTGACTAGTTCATGTGGTTGGGTTTACAACCAATGAGAAGGTAGAACAGAAAGTCTATATAAAGACAAACAGACAGGAAGTAGGTCTCTTGGCTCAAGAGGACAGCTGCAGCAGTGAAGGGTAATGTTCTTAGCTCTGACCTCTTGGGCTTTCATCTTTGCATTGGCTCTCTGTTTCTTATTTAGTAAGATGGTTACTTCTACAGATTTCCATAAATAAACAAAGACCAAAGCTTAGAATTCAAAAATATGGCCTGGTTCTGGAGGGCCTGGTAGACACAGGTGCAGGTGTGATTATAATTACACCAAAATCATGGCAGCCGAATTGGCCTCTTCAAGAGGTAGATGTCCAGCCGGGCGATGGTGGCGCATGCCTTTAATCTCAGCACTTGGGAGGCAGAGGCAGGCGGATCTCTGTGAGTTCGAGGCCAGCCTGAGCTACCAAGTGAGTCCCAGGAAAGGCGCAAAGCTACACAGAGAAACCCTGTCTCGAAAAACAAAAAAAGAAAAAAAAAAAGAAAATTGAAATATGTACACCACACCATCGATACTTATTCAGGATTTCAATGGGCAACTGCTTTGAGTTCTGAAAAAGCTGATTCTGTAATCACTCATTTGCTAGAAGTTATAGCCATCATGGGTATACCTGCACAAATCAAAACTGACAATGCTCCATCATATGTCTCTGTTAAAATGAAAGTTTTTTGCTCATTATAATATAAAGCATATTACAGGTATACTACATAATCCTACAGGTCAGGCAGTTATAGAAAGATCAAACAAAACTCTAAAGGATATGCTAAATAAACAGAAAGGGGTAACAAAAAACCCCAGAAATAGACTGCATAATGCTCTATTAACTTTGAATTTTCTCAATGCCAATGAGAAAGGAAAAACAGCTGCAGAGAGACATTGGATAATAGAAAAAACTACAGAATTAAATCAGCCTATATACTTTAAGGATGTACTGACCTCAGAATGGAAACCAGGGTATATATTACATTGGGGACGAGGTTTTGCTTTTGTTTCTACAGGAGAAGATAAGCTTTGGGTACCATCAAAAGTGATAAAGATTCGATTTGAACAAGAGAGAACTCTTAATTAGAGGAGGTGATAGTTCATCAACTAGCATGAACATCCAATTTAAACTAACTTGTATCAATAACACATGCCTTTTCATTTAATCAGATAATAACTTGCCAAAAAGGAACTTCCCCAAAATTAGTCTTGGGGAAAGGTTTTTGTTTTTGTCTTTTAGGAGAATGAAGGTTAAGGAATCTGAAGAACACTGGACAAATGAGACAACTGAAGAAAAGGGACAAATCATCTATCCCAAGAAACAGAGTGAAACGGCGTATGGGTATATATTATCTAAAAAGTTTTATGTCTTCCTAAATGTTTGTTTCTGCTTTTCTCTAAAGATTTAACACTATTGGTCTTCTAATAGTCCCAATTCAATTAAAATTTAAAGCTGACTTTGGAGTTGGAGAATGGCTCTCTCCTTCTTTAAACTCAAGCATGTTGTTAAAAGGAAAATGCAAACTCCCTGTATCATGCCAGAATAAAAGAGCCATCTTCTGTTATGGGACAGGACAAAAGCCAAATTAATTAAGGGACTATTTTATTACTAATCTCAACTCTTTGATTCTATTCTGATTCATTAAACTTTTCTTAAAGTATGAATTTTATATCAAAATTTACAAGATTAACATATATAGATATATACATTTTAAACTTTGTTAAGATATGAATGGTCATATAGAGTACTAATTCTAGAAAAAAAGGCTTCAATTAGCTGCATATATATGTCTGTGTGTTTGAGTCTCTTATCAATTTTCTGCAGGAAATCATGGCCAGGCCTAACATCAACTGAAGTCTCCAGAAAGAAGATGGGGCCCCACAACAACAACAATTCCACGTGGACAATAATAATATCACTAACATCATCTACAGATCAGCTTTGGACTACAAAGTGCTCAGAGCAATTTTGAGATGACTAGCTGAGATGATCCAGTCTCAAAGACTACTTGAATAAGGACTTGAGATAAACCCTGAACTTTGACATTATACACAGATTGGATAATGAAGGATATACTTACCTTTCCTAGAATTTGACAATTAACCTAAAGTTTTTCTTTCAGTATAAAGAAAACTTCGCCCATACCCAGCAGGAAGCAATTTTAAGAATACGATGCCCACATTCCCAAAGAGGTGCTGTGGGGTGGGTGGTTTTTTTGGTCTTTTTAATGGGTTTTGGTTCTGGGGTAATTTTCATTGTTTAGGGGGGTTGGTTACAAGTTGTTGTCAAGGGTTAGGAAAAAGGATAAGCAAAGGAGATTAGATTTAAGGTCCTTGTTTAAAAAAAAAAAAAGAAAAGAAAAAGACAATTACTAGTTTTAAATACTTTACATTGGATTGGGTTGTTTTATATTGTATACAAATTTGAAACTGATATTATTAGAAAATGCTATATGTATATTTCTAATTGTATTCATACCATTCATTTAACAATGTAATGAAATTTTCTGATCCTTCAATGTTATTATTACCAACTATTATGATATAAAGAAATGAAAGTTAGTAGTTAGACATTACAATAGAACTTATAGTCATATTAGATATGTTTTAAAAATTGAGCAGAGATGTTTTAGACAGGTTATCTTCAAACCCTTCAGAGATCTACAGAATATGGCATTTAAAATGTTTTAATAACGAAGATGGCGGAGAAAAGCAGATGCAGGTAGGCCTGTGGCAGCGGCCCGCGGAGGTGGATGGGCCCGGCGGCAACAGCCGACAGGGATATTTAGACCCGGTGGCAGCTGGCAGAGACATTCAGGCCCAGCGGCGGCCCACAGAGGTGGACAGGCCCTGTGGCAGAGATAAGTAGACGGAGGTCAACAGCCCGGCGCCGGCGGTCGACAGAGACATTCAGGCCCGGCGGCGGAGGCCCACAGAAATAGACGGGCCGCGCGGGGGAGACGGGCAGACACAGGTCGGCGACCTTCGGAGGTGGACGGCCCGGTGGCAGCGGCCGACAGGGACATACAGGCCCAGCGACGACCGGCGAAGACATACAGGCCCGGTGGCGGCCCGCAGAGGTGGATGGGCCCAGCAGCAGTGACAAGCAGAGGTGGGTAGGCCCGCAGCGGCAGCCGGCAGAGATATACAGGCCCGTTGGTGGCCCACAGAGGTGGACGGAGCCAGCGGCAGCTGACAGGGACATACAGGCCCAGCGGTGGAGACGGGCAGAGGCAGGTGGGCCTGTGGCGGCAGGCCACAGGGGTGGACAGGCCCGGGGACAGAGAGGGGCGGACGCAGCTTGGAACGGGGACGCCCCTAGCCCCAACATCTGGGGAAGAGGCTATCTCCGTGGGTCGGAACCAGGGCGAGTCTGGACACTCCGTCTGGGGACAACCCAGGGCCCAACTGCTGATCCTGTGAAACCCAACAACTTGGAGGTGTTGGTGAGACTACCCTGCTCAGCTGAAACCCATCTGGGAGAGGATTCAGATGCCTACAGTTTGAAGTCTGAAGAAACAAGATCAGCTGAGGAGTTGACAAATGAACAAAACGTGATCTGGGAACACAGAAGAAGGCGCTACCCAGCCACTAAACCAGATCACCAGAATCATAAGTATATACTTCACCGACTGAAATCAGCTGTCCCTGAAGAAACAGCCCAATAGCACCAATTTAACCAAGAACCCCTACTAAACCAAGACTAAAAATTAGAACAAGAGAGGCACTCTCGGACGCAGACACCACCTGCACCGCACAGAGGAAAAGATGAGTAGACGCCAGTGCAAAAATACAGGCAACAACATAAAGACCTATATGGCAACATCAGAACCTAGTGATTCTACACCTGCAAGACCTAAACATACCATGACAGAAGAAACAGAAGAAATCAACCCTAAAAATGACTTTAAGAAGATGATAGAGGCCCTTAAAGAAGAAATAAAACATTCCCTCAATGAGGAAATAAAAACTTTCCTTAAAGAGGAAATGAAAAACTGCCTTAAAGAGGAAATAAAGACTTCCCTTAAAGAGGAAATGAAAAACTCTCTTAAAGAGGAAATAAAAAACTCCTTTAAAGAAATGGAAGAAAAAACGAACAAAAAATGGGAAGAAATCAAATCAAGCCAAGAAAAAGCAATTAAACAGATGAAAGAAACATTCCAAGACCTGAAAAATGAATTTGAGACAATAAAGAAAACACATGCTGAGGGAATGCTGGAAATAGAAATCCTGACTAAACGAACAGGAACTACAGAAACAAGCATAACCAACCGATTGCAAGAGATGGAACAGAGAATCTCTGACACTGAAGACATGATAGAGAAAATAGATTCATCAGTCAAAGAAAATACTAAAGACAAAAAAGTCGTAACACAAAACGTCCAGGAAATTTGGGACACCATGAAAAGACCAAACCTAAGAATAATAGGGATAGAAGAAGGAGAAGAATGCCAACTCAAAGGCACAGAAAATATATTCAACAAAATCATAGAAGAAAACTTTCCTAACCTAAAGAAAGAAATACCTATGAAGATACAAGAAGCTTATAGAACACCGAATAGGCTGGATCCAAAAAAAATGTCCCCTCGCCACATAATAATCAAAACACTAAACACACAGAACAAAGAAAAAATATTAAGAGCTGCAAAGGAAAAAGACCAAGTAACATATAAAGGTAAACCCATCAGAATAACACCAGACTACTCAATAGAGACTATGAAAGCTAGAAGATTATGGACAAATCTCATGCAGACACTAAGAGACCACGGATGCCAACCCAGACTATTATACCCAGCAAAACTCTTAATCACCATAGGTGGAATAAACAAAATATTCCAGGATAAAACCAAATTTAATCAATACCTCTCTACAAACCTAGCCCTACAGAAAGCACTAGAAGGGAAAATTCAACCCAAAGAAGCTCAACACATCCATGAAAAATCAAGCAATAGATAATCCCACACCAACATACACCACAGAAGGACAACACAACACAACCACAAAAAATAACAGGAATTAACAATCACTGGTCATTAATATCCATCAATATCAATAGTCTCAACTCACCTATACCTGGAGATCTCTGAGCAGGCTTCAGATTTTGACAGTTGATGAAAGATACGACAAGCATTAATGTGTGGGTGAAATGCTTGGTGAAATTCTGAGTGAAGTTTTAGTTAAAGTTGGTTGAACTTGGGATTGACTGGGAGGCCAAAGATTTAAAAAGCAGAAGATTCTCTCAAGACACAAGTTGTGTGATAATAGTGTGTTTTGTGTGTGTGAATGACAATTTGTAAATGTTGAATTCTAGGCTTGACAATCATTGTCAGTGCAGATCAAGCTGATGTTGAGAAAGATGCATCACAAGCACAGGCTGGAGGCTGGGGGCTAGATGGTTTTGAGGAAGAGGTCTAGGTGGACTCTTTCATGGAGCAAAGGGAAGCAATGCCTTCTGGGAAATGAGCTAAGTTTTAATCTAGTCTTTAAGATTAGAAGTCGAAAACAAAAATATTAAGGAAAGGAAAACCTAATTGATCTTTGAAGTATTGTTATGTGGAATTGAGTGGGACTTTTGAGGCTTTTCTTCCAGAGAACAGGGACTTGGTTGTCAGGCCTATGTTAGGCCTAAACCTTGGTGCCATGTAGTTGTACTTAAATCATTTCAATGGAAAGTGTCTTAGTGATTGGAACTTCTAGTGCAGTTTGGAGTTCTTCCATTTGAAAAATGTGATATTTGCATGGGATTGTTTGAATTTTGTTTTCTAGTCCCTCCCCATCACCACCCTCATAGTCTGAAGGTAGATTTTTCTTTCGATAAAGGAACAAAAAAAGTGAACATCTTGTTTGTAAATGGGTATCTAGTAGCTAGTGGTAAACTTGAAATGGTAGAATTCTTTAAAGCCTAATTCTAGGTAGTCTTAAGAAAATGTATCTTAATTATTTTTGAACCTGTATTCACCTTGTTTTTTTCAAATATTTTAAGTTATATTTTCTTTTTCAGAGCTGCTTCTTATTTGGGGCTATTTTTTTTAATTGAGGCGTAATCCATAAAAGGGTATATTGTTTTGATGAGACTCTCTACAACTGTGGCTGGATGTCTTTCTTTAGTCTTCCAAGAAGGACCATTTTACTTTTTTAGAGTTACTTTTTAAAGTCATGAGATCAACAACTTGGACTACTATGCATGCAAGTGCTAATGCAAATTAAAGCCCAAGTTGACCTCCAGCAGCAGTTCATTCTATGTTGACAGTGAGAAAACACTTTGCCTGTTAGGATACTGTTACTCGTGGACTGAAATGCTGAAGAAACCCCTCCCCCTATTTTGTTTTTTGCAAAAATCAAGGTATATTCTAGGGTTTCCTGGTTGACCTCAACAGATAAACTGAGATGATAGTTTTAGTTCAGAATTGATCTGAATGTAGATTTACAGTCTACGTGTACAGCTGGCTAAGTGAGATCGCTTTCACAGTTCTGCATGTATCCCATCGGCTCCCCATTAGTCACTGAACTCTTAAAACTGGTATTGTAACATTACCACAATGTTTTGCGCCAATTTTATAAACTTTACAGTGCAATATGTGTTCCTTTTCTGAGGCAAACCAAAGGTATATTTCTCAAGGTTCTGCTTCTATCAGCAGCGTTGATGGAGGATTTTTTATACATTTGTAATAGATAGAAATAAACCAGAAAAAAAAAGAAGAAAAAAAAAGTGGTGGAAGAAAAGGTGAACACTGCAAGAATACTCAAAAGGGCTGAGAGTTGCAAACGCCAAGAATGGCTTTGCATAGTAAATGGAATAGAATAGCTGTGAACTATAGCTTACTTTTCCTGGTTTGGTCTGACAGAATGATTGAATGCTTTTGTACAAAAATCAGAGCCTTAAAAACAAGGATTTGGTGAGATTGTAAAATGGTGTGCCACTTTGGCAAAACAGTTTGGTGGTTGGTCAAAATGCAAAACATTGTTACTCTGTTACTCAACAATTCTACCCTTAGGAATATATCCTCAAACTACTGAAAATGTGCACCTATGAAACATGTACATGAAGGTTTACAGCAGTGTGTTGCTAATAGTAAAAAAGTTAAAACAACTCAAATAGCTATCAAATACTGGAGAGAAATAAAATGTGGCTTATTCATACAATAGAATATTATTAAGACATAAAAATGAATGAGAAACTGACAGATTAAATGACTTTGGTGAACCTTCATAATTTCATTTGTAGATCTTTCCATTTCTAATTTATAAATACATTTGGGGTTATAAATTATAAATGTACTGCCTCCTGTCAACATTGTATACTTCTATTTGATGATTTCTGTGTCAAACATTATATGGAAATGTTTCCAAGTATTTTCTGTATTAACTGTGAATGAACAGAACAAAATAAATTGCCTGTGATGGAAAAAAAAATGTTTTAATAACTTAGAAAATTTTTCTTTTTTGAAACATGTCGTCTCCTGGCAGTACCAATTTACTTCAGAGAAAATATGGGCATTGAAGAAACTGCATATGGAGTCAACTTCCATTGTGGCAAAAGTTAGCCACTGGACAACAAAGTATCCTCGAATCAACAGGACAAAATGGACAGGACATGAAACAAAGGACTGCTGATTGTTGCCAAAACAAGTGTGGTTATGGCTTTATCAAAAGGCATCTTCTGAGGCCAGGACAATATGGCCCCATCCCTGAAGTAGCCTTTGCAATCCAGAAAAGGTACAGTGCCCTTTCTTCAAAGGCAGCTTAACAGGCAGAGGGCCGATGGCTTCTGTTGTGCAATGGAACAGCAGCTGAAAGCTCACGCCTCTCGATAGTAGACTGGCATTTAATAGAGGGATGTGGAGAAGAAGGGGATGCTGACATGAAGCCATATGTACACAGCCAAGAAGAATGGACAGCTAAATTCAAAAACTGTCAACAATTTCCAGAATTTAAAATCCTGAATCATGACATGACACTAGTGGAATTTAGGTGTTTCTGGTACATGGACTGCTCTCACCCAATGTGAGGTTGAACTGTTGACCTTGTGTATATCCTACTTCACAAATGAGTCTGTCAGATACACTAAGCCTATAGGCTGAAGATGATGCCCCAACACTGCAGAGAAACCTCAGGTGACTCTCCAGGCAGCTGGCTGTTTCTGTCAACTTACAAATTTTTTGGAAGTTGCTTTCATGTACTTCCTGTTTTTATTTTTGTTAGCTAATATTATTTCCTTCTTGGGTCTCTGAGGGAGTTGAAGATTAGTTAGTTGTGGTTGAAGATTAGTTAGTTATAGTTGAAAATTAATTAGGATAGAAAGTGCATTAGATACATCTTGTATTTACCAAAATAGGATAGATAATGGAATTATTTTCTCTGATTTGTCAAATACCTGTTTAGGTATTTATTACTTGTATATATTGTATATAGTTATTGTACTTTTGTATATAATTTTTCTTATGTTAGTTGTAACCTTTTGCATTTTTTCTTTTTATTAAAATAGAAAAGTGGAAATGTGGTGGTATTCTAATTGTACTGAAATGTGATTTTGATTGTATGTTAATAAATAAAGTTGCCCGGGGGTCAGAGCTATTAGAGCCATAGACAGAGTGTGGCGGTGATGGTGCACACCTTTAATCCCATAGATCTCTGTGTGTTCAGGGTTACAGTCATCATTGGAGACATATGCCTTTAAGACCTGGGGGGCTGTACATACAGACAGTGACGAAGCAGTCACGTGTTTGGGTTTACAACCAATGAGAAAGCAGAACAAAAGACTATGAAAAGACATACACACAGGAAGTAGCTCTCTTTTGGGAAGCTAGGAGCACTGTAGGAGGAAGGGTGAGATTTTAGCTCTGAGCTCTGACCTCTTGGCTTTCTCTATTACATTGGTTCTGTGTTTCTTATTTAATAAGATGTTTGGGTACATCTACACACCAAGGTTGAGCAAAGTGTCCCAGCATAGGCCCCAGGCTCCAAAAAACCAGCCACCAAGGACAGGTCCCAGCTCCACTGCCTGGGGGCCTCCCAAACAGTTCAAGCTAATCAACTGTCTCACTTATCCAGAGGGCCTGGTCCAGTTACATGAGTACTCCTCAGCTATTGGTTCACAGTTCATGCATTTCTACTAGTTTGGCTATTTGTCCCTGTGCTTTTTCCAATAATGGTCTTAATATCTCTCACTCATACAGTCCCTCCTCTTTCTTGCCAATTGGACTTCAGAAGCTCCACCTGGGGCTCAGTCATGGATCTCTGCATCCGCTTCCATCAGACACTGGATGAGAGTTCTATCATGACAGCAAAAAGTCCAAGTGACTTATAAAGGAAATAACTACTTCTTAAGCTGTCTCCTGAGAAGGCAAAGAAGAGTGGCAGGGGAAAGATCCCAAGACCAACTCTGAGAAAAAGACCCTCTGAGAAAAGGAAAAGGACCCTCTTGGTAGACCAGAAACTCCATCCTGAATGATTTATATAGGGATGGGGTTTCAAGGGGCAGGTCAGAATATTAACAGTGGGGCCTACCCACATCAGTCAATAATTAAGGAAATGCACCACAGGCTTACTCAGAGTCCAGTCTGGTTAGTGCATTTTCTCAATTAAGGTTTCCTCTTCCCCGATAACTCTAGCATGTGCCAAATTGGTATGATGCTAGCCAACACACTAGGAAATCTAGTTATGAAGTCAAGCAAACATCCAAGTGAGGAAAGAGGAAAATGAGTCAAATGCTAAAAGAAAGCTTTTGCATTTCACAAATATAATTCCAAACAAACTACGTCTCTAAATCTTTAAATTTAAAATTTTTTAAAAATGGGCATAATAGTGCAGAAATAGTGCTATGAAGAATGTGTCAAAAGACAAGGCAATCAAAATAATTAAATAAATAAATAGCATAGCTCCTGTGATAATAATAAAAAAAAATAGACATGAGTGCAATTACCAGATACATGGAATACATGGGAGCTAAACTTCAAGGTTTCACAGACACCAAGTTAAGCATAAAGTAAAACATAGAGGCCAAATTTGTCTGTGTTAACAGTGAGTCTCTGAGTCTTTAATACTTCCCTAAGGAAGATGAAACATTCACCATGCAAATGAGGGCACTGCTGCTACTAATAACCTAATCTATTGGTTTCTTTGGATATAGATTTTTGTTTTCTCTTTCTTTTTCCCTCCCCCTCTTTAGAAAAAAACATTAAGTGAAGGTAACTGCTCTGTGTTCTTGATAGTACCTGCAATTCTCAACTTGTCATGATGAAACTGATTTTTTTTCTATTGCTCAGATTAAAAAGAAAAACAAGGTCTGCTTTCCATGGTATTTTGATTTTTGAGGCTTAATTAGTGTTGTTTCTGGGGAAATCATTGCTTTGGTTAATGATTCACAGAAAATCTCTTAAGTGAAGACTATCACTACAAATGTGAATATATAATGTGTAGAATTTCCTTTATCCTATATGAGGAATGTGACTTAAACTCAGCTCTTGTCTCTTGGTGCAAATAAGAACCTCAGGTACTTAAAGGAGCAGGACTGTCAAGGTTTCATTTGTGTATCTGGTTTTGTAGTGCCAAAGTATTGCCCTGTTTTTCTTAAAAGCTCAGTCTATTGACAAGGAAACCAAAGAGGAAAAAATAAACAACTTGTTTTGGTACACTTTCAGACATTTCTTAACAGCTTATAAATCAATAGGCTATATTCTAAATCAGGATTGCCCAACCTCAGTAAATTTTGAACAGCTCTTTGCTCTGTGCACTATAGGATTCTTAGCAATGTCTCTGGCCTCTGCCCATTATATATGAGTAGCACTTTCCTTCCAGAAAATCAAAGGTATTTCCAGACCAACAAGTGATCTCAGAGGCAAAATTGCCCCAGTTCAGAGCCTCTGGTGTAAAGACAGATTTACTGTGTAGGAAGAACAAGATGTCATATCAATCAATAATACATATATTTATTGGGGTCTTGCAAAATACTATTTGTGATAGTTAATATTGATTGTCAACTTGACAGAATCTAGAATAACAACAGCCTTCTAAGCATATCTGTGAGGGAGCTTCTAGCCTGGGTTAATTGAAGTGGGAATTCCTAGCCTGAATCTGGCTTGCACCATCCCATTGGATGAGTCATAAACTCAATAGAAATGGAAAAACAAATTGAGGATCAGCATTCAACTGTCTCTCTTTCCCAATTGTGGATGCAAGGTGATCAGCCTCCTCACGATCCTTCCACTCTGCTTTCCCCACTGTGATGAACCAAATTCCTGGAACTCTGAGTCAAAATAAGCCTTTACTCACTTAGGTTGCTCTTGTCTAGTATTTTTCTTTTTACAGCAGTGAGGAATATATTGAATACAGTGTTAGAGATATTATTAAAAGAATTGTATAATAGTTGGAAGGACACTGAAACAATTCTAGGTTCATATCTGGTGTTTACTAGACATGTGGCCTTGAGCAAATGCCTTTGTACTTTCTTAGTGTCTCTTCTTTTAGTTTTAGGTTTCATTTCTTTGCATTTAATTGTTTATTTATTGATTGGTTTGTTTGTTTGCTTGCTTGAATTTTCAAGACAGGGTTCCTCTGTGTAGCTGAAGTTTTCTCTGGGCCTCTCCAGACCATGGACCCCATAGCCACTTATAAAATAATTACTCCGAAGCTTATATTAATTAAAAATGCTCAGCCATTAGCTCAGGCCTACCATTGACTAGCTCTTACATTTAAACTCAGCCCATTTCTGTTAATCTACATGTTGCCACATATTCCATGGCTTTACCTGTGTACCATTACATGCTGCTCCCAGAATTCTCCTTGTCTGTTTATCCCACCTTTACTTCTATCTGGCTACTGGCCAATCATCTTTTTATTTATCAACCAATCAGAGCAATGCATTCACAGCATACAGAACATCCCACAGCACCTCCCCTTTTCTGTCAAATCAAAAAGGAAGGGTTTAACTTTAACATAATAAAATTACATATAACAAAACAGTTATCAAGCAAAAATTACAGTTACAACATCTAGTCTATTTGTATTTTGTAAAATTAAAGAAAAAATTTTTTTTAGCTATCCTATATTTGTGAGTCTAAGGTTTCGTAACTAACTTATCTTTTATCATAACTAAGGAAAATTATAACTATCTAGTCTTCAACTGTATCAAAGACCTCAGAAGGATACAATATTATCTAAGTAAACAGGAAGAGTATTGAAAGCAGCTTCCCAAAATCTAGAATGACAGAGACAGCTGGCTGCCTAAAGAGTCATCTAAAGTTCCTCTGTAATGTTGAGACATCCATCTTCAGCCCACAGGCCTAGAGTCTCTCAGTCATTTTTCTCTGTGTCCTGTAGAATTACTGGCAGTTTCTTCTGTGAAGTAGGAACCTGAAAAACCATTATGCCTTGCAAAGCTCAGTGATAACCTTCCTATGGGTTCTGCATGTCCAGTTGATATATTTTGTCAAGCAGTCCAGGCAAGAACAGTTTCTTGCCCAAATGGCTATTTTTGCCAAGAAGAAGATAAACTCCACAGAGAGTGTCTTTGATGCCCATTCTCCTCTCTGAAGTAAGTCAGTGCTGCCAGGAGCAGACATGTCTCATTGTCCGGAAAGTCTAAGTTTTAAAAACATTTTAAATGCCATATTCTGTAGGTCTTTGAAGTGTTTTAAGATTACCTACCTAATTGAAATATATCTATGTATATCTAGAAAACTTAACTAACGTGACTATAAGTTTGATTATCATAGATGACTAATTATTAATCTGTATTTCTTAATTATACAATTTCAAATGAGCTGTATAAACATAATACTTTAAACAAGAGTAGAAATATACATACAGTATAACAAAATTAACTTGAAATTTGTATCAATAAACTAAAATCCATAGCAATGTAAAACAATTTTTAAACAAGTTGTTGCTCTTTAAAAGCAGTTTCAGTAATCTGCCCTTTTATCCTATTATATCTATACTATCCCCTTTTCTTCTTTAGAAAGAGATTATATTTATAATCAACCTGCTTTAAATAAAAATAAACTTTCATAAATAATACTTTGGAAATTTGGGTGTAGCTTCTCATATTACTTCCTGATGGATAAGGGCAATGACAATCTAATGGAGATCCTAAGAAAATTAAGAATTATGGTCAAGTCCTGATGGGATAGTCTGTGATGCTGTATTCTCTGAGCCAGTTGCCTTGAAGCTGTTTTTTGAATGTTGGATCATCTGGGCCATGGTGTCATCAGATGCCTTTCAGGGGGTCTTGGCTGATCAAACCATATTAGTCTGGAAGCAGTTCACAGGGTCTCATCATCTGTGGTAACAAAAGCAGAACCTCTTTTCTAAAGTAACATATCCTTAGACATAAACTTTGAAATCAATATATCTTTAAAATATACATATTGATTTAACTCAGCAGCTTTCACAATCAAATGTCTTTCTGCAGTTAAAAATATCAAAGACAACACAATCCAGATTCTCTGTATAATATCCAACTTTACGTGGCTTATTTTTATATTACCTTTACTGTCTCTTTAAAGACTATATTTTTTAAAACTATTTCATTATATAACTATCTATATTCCTTTTTTCTCTCTCTCTTTCAAGCCTACATACATTTTTACATACATTGTAAACCATTTAAAGTCTTGTTCCATTTGAGCCTACCTTATTGTGAATCTATTGCTTTAAACTGCAGCATTACTAGGACTGAAATAGCAGCTGTGGCTGCTGGCTCCACCCACCTCAGCTTTCCAACATGGCAGTGGTACATTTATCACCAGCTCTAGGTCTGGGAGACATGTGTGCTGTGGGATGTTCTAGATTTTGTGAATGTATTGCTCTGATTGGTTAATAAATAAAGTGCTAGCCGGGCGGTGGTGGCGCACGCCTTTAATCCCAGCACTCGGGAGGCAGAGCCAGGCGGATCTCTGTGAGTTCGAGGCCAGCCTGGGCTACCAAGTGAGCTCCAGGAAAGGCGCAAAGCTACACAGAGAAACCCTGTCTCAAAAAAAAAAAAACCAAAAAAAAAAAAAAAATAAAAAAAAAAAAAAAAAAAAAATAAAGTGCTGATTGGCCAGTAGCCAGGCAGGAAGTATAGGTGAGACAGAGAGGAGAATTCTGGGAACAGGAAGGCTGAGTCAGGAGACACTGCCAGCCGCCAAGATGAGGAGCAGATGTTAAGATATCAGATACTGGTAGGCCATGAGCCACATGGCAACTTATAGATTAATAGAAATGGGTTAAGATACAAGAACTAGCCAGGCAGTGGTGGTGCATGCCTTTAATCCCAGCACTCGGGAGGCAAAGCCAGGCGGATCTCTGTGAGTTCGAGGCCAGCCTGGGCTACCAAGTGAACTCCAGCAAAGGTGCAAAGCTATGCAGAGAAACCCTGTCTTGAAAAACCAAAAAAAAAAAAAAAAAAAAAAAAAAGATACAAGAACTAGATAGCAAGAATCCTGCCACAGCCATACATTTTACAAAAATATAAGTGTCTGTGTGTTTATTTGAGTCTGAGTGGCTGCCAGCCCAGGCAGGACTGGAGAAAACTTCAGCAACACATGTGTACCACCAACTCTTAGAAGCAGTAGGTCTATGCCTCCATTAAAGCAGCATGTAGCCCAGAAACCTTTTTTTTTTTTTGTCTGTGCTATCAAAGGCTAAATCAACCACGCACCATACTGTGAGGCTTGGAGAAACCTCTGTGTATCATGGTCAAAATCCACCATGCTGCACTCAAGCTCACACACCACTGTAAACCCTCCATACTGTAGCTTAGGGCTTGCCTGAAAGACACAACTAGGAAGCTGTTTTTAGTTCCATTTTAGAACCCTTTTTAAAAACTTTCTCAGGTTTTAGGTGGAAATTGTTGCCGCTATGTCTGGGTGTTATTTGTAGCTGAAGTTTTCTCTGGTCCTGCCCAGGTCCATGGACCCCACAGCTGCTTATAAAATAATCACTCAGAAGCTTATATTAATTAAAAATGCTCAGCCATTAGCTCAGGCCTACCATTGACTAGCTCTTACATTTAAACTCAGCCCATTTCTGCTAATCTATATGTTGCCACATGCTCCATGGCTTTACCTGTGTGCCTTTACATGCTGCTTCCTGGATGGTGGGCTGGTGTCTCTCCTGACTCAGCCTTTCCTTCTCTATGTAGCCTTGGATATCCTGGAATTTACTCTGTAGAGCAGTCTGTCCATGAACTCAGAGATCATCCTCATGCTTACCTCTGTTTGGTGTTATTCAGGGTTTTCTAGAGTGACAGTACTTATAGAATATATGTGTGTATGTGTGTGTGTGTGTGTGTGTGTGTGTGTGTGTGTGTGTGTGTGTGTGTATAACATAAATTGCTAAATGATCTTATCAATTAAAAAAACCCAGAGCCAGATATTGTAGTGAAAGCTGAAGGAACAGAGAAATAGAGCAAGCCAGCCAACCTCACCTTGCCAACTCTTCAGCCAATCCTATTTTCAAGAATTCTTAGACTGAAAGCCTCTGAGTCCTCACCCCAGAGGGTCTCAGGTGAACTGCTGCTAAAAACTTCTAGTTCCTGGTCCTCATGCTTTATATATCTTTCTGCTTCCTGCCATCACTTCCTGGGATTAAAGGTGTGTGTCATTCCCAAGCAAAGATATGAGATCTCCAGTCCTGAGATTAAAGGTATGTGCCACCAATGCCTAGCTCTGTTTCCAGTGTGGCCTTGAACTCACAGAGATCCAGATGGATCTCTGCCCTCCAAATGATAGGATTATGGGTGTGTGCCACCACTGTCTTGACTTTATGTCTAATCTAGTGACTGGCTTTGTCATCTGATCCCCAGATAAATTTTATTTGTTAGAGCACAAATAAAATACAACATCACCACATATACATATGTATATATGGATTTTTAGAATGACTTACAGACTGTGGTCCAGTTGATCCAACAATGGATGTCCATGCAAGGTTCAAGAATCACATAGTTGTTTAGTCCATGATGCTGGATGTCTCAACTGGTCTTCAGTATACACAGGAATCTAATGAGTAGGCTCTAATGCTAGTAAAGGAATGGACTTGCTAGTGAGGCTAGAGCAAGAAGGAAAAAAGCAAATGCTTCCTTCTTCCATGCCCTTACATAAACTTCTAGCAGAAGGTGGGGCCCAGATTAGAGGTGAATCTTCTCGCCTCCAAAGTTCTGAATTAAAGATAAGTCTTCCCACCTCAAAGATATAGATTAGAAGTGGATCTTCCCACATCAAATTCAGAGAAAATCCCTCCAATGTGTGTTTCTCCATTTGGAGATTTTAGTTAATTCCAGATGTAGTCAAGTTAGAATAGCTGTCACAGCCTCTCAAGTGCTGGGATTAAAGGTTTGCACCTGTACCACCACTGCCTGGTGGTTGGTTGTTTTTTGAGACAGGACCTTGCTATATAGAACAGACTGATCTCAAACTTATTTTCTTTTATTTTTAAGATTGGAATGTAATTATAACATTACCACATTCCCATTTATTCCTCCAACCTTTCCTGTAAACTCCTTCCTCTCTTTCAAATTCCTGGGCTCTTTTTTCATTAAAAGTTTAATTAGAACCTTTTCATTCTGAATAATGTTATTTGTATATATGTTTCAGGGCTGATAATTTAGTATTGGATAACAATTGGTGTTTTCCTCCCTGGGGAAGACTATTTCTCTCACTCTTAGCACTACAGCACTAGTTGCCTATAGTTCTTGGTAAAGAGAGAGCTCTTGTGATCTTTCCTCATCCACTTTTGAATGTCTTTTGTTGTAACCTTTGTTCAGCTCATGTTTAGGCAATCAAGTTGGTGAGACTTTATGGGTATAGCATCTAGTAATGATAGGAGCTACATTCATAAAGTTGCACCAACATGCAGTCTTTTGCCCCAGTTTCTGAGTGCTGGGACCTTTACATCATCAGCCCAATTGAATTTTCCCATCTTGCTAAGGACCAAGTTTGAGATATGTAGGGCAAATAGATACTATATATTTATAATTGTATGGGTAGAAAAAAAATAATTGGTGTATAGACCAAAGATAAATGTAACATGTTTGGAATGAACCTTAAATTCATTCTTAAGACCATTAGAATATAAATTGTTCTTGAAAAACCAAATTCAAGGGATTACATTTGTATATAGGTAAGATATGTATTTAGGATCAGAAATTCATCCCACAGCATAGATACAAGACTAAAGAGAATGCAGTAAATTCCATTATGAGAATAAGACTATCTCAAGAACTTTTTACAGTTTTTCCAAGCAGTCACTCATTCTTAATAAGTTTTTTAAGACTGTTTGTATCATGTATCATGTTTCTGTAACAGTGGTAATGATCCTTTCTTGTGCTATGTTTTTCAAAACCAAACTAGAAATATGGTTTGATGCTGTGGATATTGCTCTGTATAAATAAAATGCTGATTGGTAAGTAGCCAGGCAGGAAGTATAGTTGGGACAAGCAGAGAAGAGAATTCTGGGAATAGGAAGGTTGAGAGAGAGACACTGCCAGCCACCGTGATGAGAAGCAACATGTTAAGATACCAGTAATCCACGAGCCATGTGGCAACTTATAGATTAATAGAAATGGGTTAATTTAAGATATAAGAATTAGATAGCAAGAAGCCTGCCATGGCCATACAGTTTATAAGTAATATAAGTCTCTGTGTGTTTACTTGGTTGTGTCTGAGCAGCTTCAGGACTGGCGGGTGAGAGAGATTTGTCCTAACTATGGGCCAAGCAGGACTGGAGAAAACTCTAGCTACAGTTTGAATTATATTGCCTCTAATAGAGACAACAATAAGTCAGCAATCACCCCAAAGAGAACAACAAAAATAGTTTGCACACTTTAAAGAACCTCTTTATTGACAATTATTTATTAGATAATTACTATGACACAAGTCTTGATTAAACCTATGACCACAAGATAATGGAGATATCACCTCAGGCACAGTGAGGAGATTGCTCCATTTAAATTCTATTGGACAATACAAGCAATAGATAATTGCTAGTAAAATTGATAAACTATTAGCAACTTAAGGAAAGAAAAATGAGTCAGAGACTCTACATTGAGAGTATTTCTAGAAAAAACTATCAGAAAGTGAGATTAGATTTAAAAAAATCTCTAAAGGAAGTGAGTGAGCAAGCAAGCAAAAAGCATACTAAAAACAAAAAGAAATATCAGGACCTCTGCTAATGACTTCAAAGACTAGCAAAGAGAGGAGACCTTGGTGTGTAAGTGAGCAGAGGCAAAAGTATAAAAATGATAGAGGTTAATTCATAAAGGTCCATGGTGCCTTTTGAGACAACTTTATCATTTAATCTGACTGAGAAAGAAAGTCATTTGCTGAACAAAGGAATGATAGATTGTACAATGTTTTTGTTTGATTATTTTTACAGATTACTTGACTGTTGTGTTAAGTAAAAGACAAATGAGAGTTAGAACATGAATAGGAAGAACAATTATGATGCTACTATAAAAACTTAAGAGCAATGGGACAATTACCTAGTCCAGAGTGTGAAAAGAAACTATGTAGATTTGATTAATATGTGAAGAAAAATACTTTTAGTTTAATCAAATAAAATGATAGAAATTGTGAACCAAGATGAGGAAGATGAAAGAAGGTTTTGAGTAAACAGAATAGATAGAGTGAATGATTGAAAAGGAAAAAAGAAAAGAGATTAGCTAGCTATGAAGAAAATGTAATTTTATTTCATAAAACTTTAGAACCAATGTTCTGAAACCTATATCATAGATATAACCCTAATCTTAATTAACACAATACAAAAGCAGTACAAATGGCATGGGCCACCAAATGAGATAAGGAATTAGTGGTAGCAACTATTGTTCATACCTTCAATGAACTGGTCATTGCAAAACATTTATAAACACTCTCTCATTTACTTTTCAAATCAGTCTCATTTTACAGGTAAGTAAATTGTAGCTAAATGACTACTAGTCACATTTTAGATTAGTAAAACAGGTAACTATAGGCTAAGGTTAACATTCCTGTGGTTCTAAATGTTGCTTCAAATAGTGGTAAATGTAAAATATAAGCACAAAGATCAAGATGTAAAGATAAATTTCTCTAAGAACAACTTTTGTTCTCAGGAAGAATCTCCCACATGAACTAGTCTCAGCAGATCCTATGAGATGCTTGTCTTTATAGGTTTTCTTTCTTTTTTTAAGGCTGAAGGAACCAACATATCATTAAACCCCAATCAGCATTCCATGTTCATAATTTCTTGTTGGACCAACATTTCCTAATTGAAACTTCATATTTTGGTTTTTCTTTAGCAAATATGCCTGTTTAAGCTTCAGTGTAGCACTTCTGTCCATTATTTACCACAATAAACAAAGAGAGCTTGGTTGTAACAACCATACCATGTTCTCTATCCATAAAGGTATTCAAAAGAAGGCACAAACTATTTAGAAAGATGTCAAAAGATTTAAACCTGAAACATGTGTAGCTAGAGTTTTCCTGCCTTGCCCACAGTCAGGACAAATCTCTGTCACCCGCCAGTCCCACAGCCGCTCAGACCCAACCAAGCAAACACAGAGACTTATATTGCTTACAAACTGTATGGCCGTGGCAGGCCTCCTGTTAACTGTTCCTATATCTTAAAGTAACGCATTTCTACAAATCTATACCTTGCCACGCAGCTCGTGGTTTACCAGCATCTTCACATGCTGCTTGTCCTGGCAGTGGCTGGCAGCGTCTCCTTCTGCCTTCCTGTTCTTTTATTTCTCCTGTTAGTCCTGCCTATACTTCCTGCCTAGCTACGACCAATCAGGTTTTATTTATTGACCAATCAGAGCAACTTGACATACAGACCATCCCCCAGTACAGCCAAGTGCAGACCATCTCAGACACCTGCACTCAGGCCCATGGTCCTAATCATCCTCTATGCAAACCTGCTGGGTAACGCCACAAGGAACCCAAGAAGGGCTCCCACAGGACATACATTAACATCCCACAGCAAACATGGCTTGGTCTGAGTGATTAATGAAACAACTGTGGATATTCTGAACATAATGTTACCTGCCTCAACAATGGAAAAACGCAGGGAAAAAAAATCTATAAAAATGTTTGTATATATTTCTGTAGAACAAAAGTTCAAATACAACAAAATATTCTATCATTGAGGTGTCCTGAGCTTTGTTTTATAGCCTTACTCAAGCACTTGCTTTTCTCCAAATAAGCCATAAACATGATGTTTTTGTAAATGCTGTTTCTGCAACCAGAACACCTTCACTTGACCTGCTTTCACCTGAATAATTGCTACTTTTTATCTTGCCTAACAGACCATCTTCTCAGTAAAGCCATTTTTAAGTCATTCAGCTCTGATCCCTCCCTCCCTCCCCCCCCCCCTCTCTCTCTCTCGCTCTCTTTCTCTCTCAGCTCAAGTTAACCTCATAGACTTACTTTGGGACAGCCCTTACTGTGTGTATGTGTGTGTGTGGGGGGGGGGTTCTTACACATTTCCTGTAACAATAACTTTCTTTCCTTATATTCCTAATGATTTTTTTTCCTGTGAGGTCTTCCTGTGCTCATAGAAATATGCTGTTGCTAAGTGTTTGTATGTCCTTTGTTGCATTCAATTTCCAGGAAGCCAGATCTGGCTTTCATGCACAAGATAAATTAGAAACTTGAGAAGTTTTTTATCTTGGTGATACTTTCAATAGTTAAGCATAAGATGTAGAATTGGATTATATTGAGAATAAGAAAAGTGAAGGAAAAGATATAGAATGGAAAGTCTAAGAAAATAAACCTGAACAAAGGCAAAAATGAATAGATATTTTTGCTAATAAAGCTATATAAACATCAAGTAAAATCTGAAAGATGGTTTAATGGTTAAGAGCACTGATTGTTCTTCTAGAGGACCCAGGTTCAATTTCTAGCACCCAAATAGCAGTTTACAATTGTCTGTAACTTCAGTTCCAGGGGACCTGAGACCCTCACCCAGATATACATGCAGGCAAACACCAATGCACATAAAATAAAAATAAATAAATTATGTAAAGAGCTGGGTGTGATGATTCACACCCATAGTCCCAGTACTTAGTAGGCAGAGGCAGGTGGGTCTCTATGAGTTCAAGGCCAGCCTGGTCTACAATTGAGTTCCAGATTGTTACACAGAGAAAACCTGTCTCAGAGAAAACAGCAACAACAACAACAACAAAACTTTCTCATATAACATGCCAAACATACAAAAAAAAAGCAGCCTATTTTTTTAATGTCTTCAAGGTTACTGGGTAGTACACACCTTTAATCCCAGCACTTGGGAGGCAGAGGCAGTCAGAGCTCTTTGAGTTCCAGGCTAGGCTCTACAAGGTGAGTTCCAGGACAGCCGAGGCTACATAGAGTAGCCTGTCTTCAAAAAACCAAAAACAAAAATGAAAAAAAAAAGAGTCTTTAAGGCAAGAAATCTACCCCTAAGCTACATTCTGAGTTCCACATCAAAATTCTAAAGCTGCAGAGATGACTCAGCAGTTAAGAACCACTGGCTGTTCTTGCAAAGGACCTGTTCCCAACACCAACATGGCAGCTCACAACTGTTTGTAATTCCAGTTCCAAGGGATGCAATGCCCTTTTTTGACCTCTGAGTACAGCACACATGTAGTACATGTATGTAAATGCAGGCAAAACATTCATTTATTTAAAATAAAAATAAATGAATACTTTTAAAAAGTGTTCATGTGTAACTAAACTAAAAGAAATGAACATATTTACTCAGAGGATCCTAATACAGAGATGAATTGGGGGCAGAAACATCCTCTAACTGTTCTTTTCCTTGAAGGTACTTGCTGCTTGATTCCTCCTGGCCTAACCTCTGGGTCTAATGGGCTGCTAACTATGAACAACAGACAACCCCAAAATCCAAGCCAGTCAGAGGTTTATCAAAGATTGTCTACATAAGGTTTATGATGGTTAATCATGCTTGTTAACTATATAAGATCTGAAATCACCTAAGAAACACAATTGTGAGGGGGTCTATGAGGGTATTTCCAAGAAGACTGACTAAATAAGAAAACACTCTTCCACACACAAAGTGGGTGATACCTTTGGCAAGTAATTCAAATATAAAGAGGTCTGAGGAAAGAATACCATGGCTCACTTGCCTGTCTAACAGTTCTTACTACTGCTTATTCCATCAGACCCCAGCTTCTTTGATCTTCCAGTATGGGCTAACAATCAGTAGCTCTCTAGGAATCTTCCAGGCCTCCAGCACCAGACTGAGTCTATTGAAGCATCCAGCTTCATAGACTAAGCAGCTAACAGGTTTTCGGCCTCTCCAGTGTATGGACAAACATTATTGGACTATCCAGCTCCTGTTGTATAAGCCATTTTAATAATGTCTCCTTTTCAATACACACACACACACACACACACACACACACACACACATTCTATTGACTCATATACCTTAGAAAACTCTGCTCAGTATGAGGTTAGAACTATCACAAGTCAAAATCTTCTGTGGCTGAACTAGAAAACCTCTGCTATGAAAAGAGTCATGAAAAATCTATTCCCAGCTTTTTCTTTGTCTGTAAAGTAAAAATATGAATAAAAAAGGAAAACCAATGTCTTCATAAAATTCTTTGATGCAGATCTACATGATTTGAAAATGAAAATTTACTTGTCAATGTATTTAAAATCAAGACAAAGATAATCTGATTGAACGTTTCCAGAAACATAGCAAAGAAGTCAGATTTGCTCTAGACAAATTCATTTTGAGAATTAAAAGACAGTGTAAGTTCAAAAGAAAAACTTATCAAGTAGAAGAAAAGAAATCACACAAGAAAGCTGTCGAACAAAATGTACAATATAACAATGGGGGAACTAAGTGCTAGAAAATCAATTAAAAAATAGTGGAAAAGTATATTGAATATGTGTCAAAAATGTGACAAGGGCACTGGAGACTATTAGAATTACCTGGCCTGAGGTTCAGCCCTCAGCACTACAAAAATAATAATTGATCAGACAGACATTAAACCAGATCAGAGATTCTAAAACTAAAAAGAAGAATGAAAAAAATATTTAAAATAACAAATTAGACTCAGTAGCAGAGAGATTTAGTGAACTGGAATATAGTCATTTAGATACACACACACACACACACACACACACACACACACACACACACACACACACACGGAGTGATGGTGCTTGCTTGTAATCCCAACAATCTAAAGGCTGAAACAGAAGAATCACCATGGGTTTAAGACTAGCTTGGTCTGTAGAGCAAAATCTTGTCTCAAAAGTAAAAGAAACAAAAATAAAACAAAGTAAATAAAATGAATTAACAAAATCCTGCCTAAAAGGAAAATATGAAACAAAGGATATAACACAACACTCTGCTATTCTCAGTTGGCTGTAATGGGGTAGGGTTGGCAGAAATGGGAGCCACATCTGTCAGAGCTCAGGTGACTTCAAAAGCTGCTCCTGCTGTACATACCATTAATATTAAAGAGAGGAATAATTGCTAAGTCTGGAATTTGAGAAGAAAAGCTGCTGACTTCAAGACTTCATGCAAAACAAAGATGAAAGGGAAAATGTGATCACCCTCTTCTCTATCTCTTTCAAATCAATATGGCATATTAACATCACCCCAAAGGAGGAGAAAGCTGGGTCCTAAATATCTTTACTAAAGAAGAATTGCCAGGCCTGTTGACAACATTGAATGCTGTTTATTTTGCCAGCATGTCCCAATTGAGATAGATAATCTATGAAATCCTTACACTTGTCCTTCTCTTCAGATGTGACCAAAGCTCTGTCCCTGGGAAAAGTCTGAGAAGGAAGCTGACCCTGTGTATTCCAGTTGTGGATATTTTTCTGTAGATATAATTTCATTGTATAAAAGAAGAAGCTTTTTTCCATAAAAGAACAGAAATAAAAAAAATTTTAGACTTATGGGTCCTATGATTTGTTTTGTTTTGCTGGTCCTGGATATTTAGACAGGTTTGTTTGTTTGTTTATTTCCCTAGACAAATGAAAATATCAGATTGTCTCCTTATATTTAACCTCTACTTCAGATTTTCCTCTTACACAGAGTTTTGTCATTTATTTGTTTGTTTGTTTATATGTTTTGGTGATAGTAAGTATGCTAGACTAGCAGTCTAGCAGTAAGCTATATAATACAACAGTCTCTGATAGTACAAAGCAAATATACACAACTATGTTCCAACAAAACTTTACTTACAAAAATATGTGGTAGGTTGTAGCAGTCTTCTTGTTACTGTTCACCTCATTGCCCTTTTCTTTTTTTTTTTTTTCTTTTTTCTTTTTTTTTTTTTCTTGGTTTTTCGAGACAGGGTTTCTCTGTGTAGCTTTGTGCCTTTTCCTGGAACTCACTTGGCAGTCCAGGCTGGCCTCAAACTCACAGAGATCTGCCTGGCTCTGCCTCCCGAGTGCTGGGATTAAAGGCGGGCGCCACCACTGCCCGGCCTCATTGCCCTTTTCATTGCACTCAATAAACTTATTTTCTTTGAAGTTAAAAAAAGGATAATGTAGCAGGAATTTTAGAAGGTCTTATTAATAAAATCAAACCCAGGCAGGTATTGGGGTGAACACTAGAAAATCAGAGAACCAGAACAAGCCACAGCTAACCTCACCTGGCCAACTTCTCAGCTGGTCTTGTTTCCTCAGACTGGGAGCTTCTGTGTCCTCATCCCAATGGCTCTCAGCTGAACTGCTGCTCGAAAGCCTGAAGTTTAACCAGCTAAAAGCTTAACCAGCCAAATGCTTCTAGTTTCTGGTCCTCATGCCTTATATACCTTTCTGCTTTCTACCACCACTCCCTGGGATTAAAGGCTTGCTTTCTGGGATTAAAGGCGTGATGAGTCACCATGCCTGTCTGTATCCTTGAACACATGGATTTCTGCCTCTGGAATGCTAGGATTAAAGGTGTGTGCTATCACTGCCTGTTTTAAGTATCTAGTGGCTTTTCTGTTCTCTGACCTCAGATAAGTTTATTAAGGTACACAATATTTTTGGGGAACACAGTACCACACGATAATATAAGGAAGAAGAGAAAAGGAAAAGAAAGAAAAAAAACTAAAGAATGCAACCACCCTAGAAATAAGTGTGGGGGCTTTTTAGTAAATTAGAAATATAATTACCATATGCCTTAGCTATACCACTTCTGGGCATATACTCAAAGAACTCTACATCTAGCTACAGAAATACTGAGATGTTCATGTTCATTGCTGCACTATTCACCATAGCTAGCAAATGGACAAGCTTAGACATCCACAAACAGATGAGTGCATAATAAAGATATAGTACATACAAAGACAAATGAAATTATGATGTTTTCAGATCAATGAATGAAAAGTGGGAAACAATATATCAAGTCTAGAAACCCAGGCTCAGAAAGACAAATAAGATAAGTTCTCTTATATTTAGATCCTACCCATTAATTGTTAAACATATGTATCTAGGTGGGAATAAATATGATTAAAGGCCAGTTAACTGAAAGAAGCCTATGTGACTGGACAAGAAAAAGAGGTTTTAAGGGAGCTAAGTGGGGAAGACTATAAAGCAAAGCAGAAGATGAATACTGAGAGCAAAGAGGACAGCTAAGAAAAGAGGGGCTGAGAAGTGAGGAGAACAAAGAAGAATCAACCAATATGAAACTCTCCTATAGAAACCTGCTATTTTGTCATCTAATTTCAAAAAATTATTTAAAAATAAAGAAAAAAAGGTTTCAGTTTGATAAAGGATTGTTTATAAAGGGTTATTGTAAATGATCATTATCTAGAAATGCAAATACTGGCAGTAAGAAATAGAACTGTTCTATAATGATATTTTAATCCTTGTTCATTTTAAAATACATCATTATGATGATTTATGGAAAAGGTGTCATAACCTTGCACAAGTGAGACCGAGGAACAGGGAACCTAATAAGGCACAGTGGCTCAGTTCATGCAATGTACACATGGCAATTTTGGACCATGGAAGAGGGAAAATCACTTTAGTACCACATATGATTCAAAAAAAAAAACTTCCATTATTTTTTCACATATACTGTCAATTGCCTATGAGATAACATATACCAAGGCATTGGCTGAGTGCCAATGCCAAAGGGAAACACAGAAAGCAGGAGATGACACTGAATGGATCAGCAAAATGTCCTTTCTTTTTGAATCAATGGTTGTGGATTTGTAATATTTTCAACACAGCATTTTTTTCTTGCCATTTTGCACCACATAATTGTTTTACAAGATGTTGATTTTCTAGGAGAATATTTCCAGCTAAATTTTTATAATCAATAAAAATAATAGCCAATATTATAAATTGTTCGCTACTTCCATGATTCCAAGCATTTCATGTGATTATCTTAATAAAACACATAGTTCAGCAAGGTGGGCACTGTAACTGATTTCTAAGGAGCATATTTACCCAGTGAAAGGTACATAATACATTAGACTTCTTCCTATGTATCCCACTACCACTGAACAATGTCAAAGATCAGACTTAGTGAGGAACTTTAACAAGCCTGGGCCAAAGGCAAATAAGAGTTTGTTCTCTTGGCCTCTGTCCACTTGTCTGGGAAAAGAGGGAAAAATAAAAATGACCTGAAGAAGAGGAAGAGTTCTGTTTGGGTCAGATTCAAGTTCATAGGTGTTAGAGTGTATTGTATTTCCCTGGCCAGTGGGGTCCTCAAAGGGGACCTAAAGGGAGGGCTGGTGAATGAGAGGGACAAGAGACACAAAGAATGAGAGCAAGACAGGATGTCTGATCAAGCTCCAAAACTTTATTTTTTTTCTCTTAAGGCATATATAGGTAGGCAAAGGGGGTTGCAAGCTGGAAGAGACTTAACTATGGGGGTTGCAAGCAGGAAGGGACTTACTTATGGGCTGTTTGGCCAGCAGGAAATGTTGCTCTGGGGGTTATCTATCTACTCTTGCCTAAGTGCCTAACTACTTAACTGCAGCTCATTCACCTGATATCTGAGAAGAGGTTCTGGTATTTGTGAGAAGAGGTTCTGGTGCTATGGAGACTTAAGCAAGGCCTAGTTCTAGAAAAAGAGGAGAGAAGCCCAAATATGGCATCATGTGTGTCAAGGGTCGCTTAGGCTTATGGCTCCTGTTATTGTATGAACCCTAACTTGAGGTGCTGGGGACTGAGCTTTACAAACAGCTAGACAAAACTGATGCCTTATTTTTCAGCTTTCTATGTTCTGAGCTTCAGGAGCTTTGCCATTGTTGTTGTTTTTCTTACCAGAACTTTTGGAAATGGACTCTGGAAAGAATGAAAAGGCTCATACACAAGTTCTGGGTCATTTACATACCATGGCCTCCTGAGGAATAAACAAAATAACTGCAATAAAGATGACTAAGAGATTGGGCATGTAATGTGTGCCTGTAATCCTAGTACTGAAACAGGAAAAAATAAAAAATTCAAGGCCAGCCTGGACTTTCAAGAGCTTGTCCCTTCCTCACCCTCTCCCAAGAAAAGAGTACAGTGAAAGGGGGGCTTTTACTAAATGGTCAAATATACTAGTTTATTTACTGTGAAGTGGAGTACTTTAAAGAAAAGGATATGTTCAGCTCAAAGCTTCGAAGGCTGAAAATCCACTCTGGTGTTCCATTGGTATGGCCTCTATTGAGGTTCTAATTGTAGATGTCATCATGGCAAAAGTACAGGTAAGGGAGAAATGATGCCACAATGAAGCCGAGCTTATAGGAGTGGCAACCTTTTCTCTTTTGTTAACAATTGGAGAAAACAAATTTGGAGTCCTATGAGAACTACATTTCTTCCCTTCCCAGGGCAAGCCTTCTGTGACCTAAGGACATCCCCCTAGGCCTACCTTTTGAATGCCACATTTCTTAAGATCCCCAAACTAAGGAACAAGCTTCTAGTATAAGAAGCTACAACCAAACCCTAGGAGACCACATTCATGAATGGCATTACTTCAGAGCTCCTTAGTGACTTCTAGGTAGACAATGCAACCAGACACCTAACAAAAACAGAGGATTGCTAATAATAAGCCCCTCACCATCTAGGTCTCCCTCTTCAGATAGATGGTGTTAGTGGTGGTTGTAGTTGTGCTGGATATTGAACATATGGTTCATGGATGCCAACATGTGCTCTACCAAAAAGCCATACCGAGTATAATCAGCTGATGTTCACCTTGGGCATATGCATTAAACTAGCCAAAACCAATACACAGGTAATCAAAGCATCTGCTCCTCCAATTCCCTCAAGGTACAAAAAAAAAAAAAAAAGAAACAAACAAACAAACAAACATTACATACCACTGTTTTCCATATGTTTTCCATAATGTTTGCCAGTTCAGTCCTCTTAATGGGCAAATTCCAAGACAGAGGAGCAAATGGTGGAAAAATCTTTGAGTATGATGTTCAAACAATAGCTGTGAAAGGAGATGAAGGAAAAGACAGTTAGAAAACTTAGCTCATGCAGAGCCACTATAATGTTATATGACCAAGGAACAACAGAATGCCAGAATTAGAGTATAGACAAATTCTATAAAGATATACATGTGAACATTGAGTGTATTATGCAAGAATTTGAACAATAACTGCAGCAGCTTTGGCCTGAGGGTTTTTCCTGGGCACTCTGACCACTAAGAGTTAATAATACACTGCTTCGGACATGGCAAAATGCCCAGGGTAGCTTGGAGTTTCTTTTTTCAGTCTAGTGTCCTTGAAGCAACCAAAGCTATGAGCTTGAGAACAGGCTGTCATATGCCTTTAGATTCTCAAAAGTTGGATTATGGAGTTAAAGAGTAATAATGATAACTCTGTTTATTAATGATGTCAAAACTTGAGGGAAAATGATTGGGAATGATAACTCTGTTCTGTCATAGTTTATTAATGATGACTAAAAGATGAGCAAAAGAAAGTGAAACACATCTCCAAAATCAAAAATGGTATGATCTGTGTTTTGGAACATCATAAATGTATCCCTGCTTACTAAATTCTGTATAAATAAAGAAATACTCTGGCTACTAGTCAGTCAGGCTGCAAGATTCTCCTGACCACCATGGCCTGGCTCATGTCTTTCCCCCTCTGACTCCTTACATCCTCTGCTGGGACCTGTCCCACTGGGGGTGACTCCAGTATGCTTCCTCTCTATGTCTTCTAAAATGAAACTAAGAAGTATCCATTGTCTGATTCCTCCATCACCACTCTTGCATCCACCAATCTTCACATCATACCCTCATCCAGAGCTGGACTCCAGCACTTAGCCAACACAAAATAGACTCCATGTTTTGTTTTGGTCTTTTTTGTGAACTTTTTCTTTTGTTTTATTTTTTGTCTTATTTAGTTTTGGGTTTTTATTTAATTATTAATTGTTTTGAACTTTTCTTTTTGTTTTGTTCTGTTCATTTGTTTTAAGACAGAGAGGGAGCATGTGAAGTTCAGTGGGTAGACATGTGGAGAGGATCTGGGAAATGTTGGGGTAGGGGAAAGAATGTAATCAAAATATATTGTATGAAAAAAATATAAATAAAAATAAAACCTCCAAGATCAATCTGGTTTTTGAATGGTGTCTAGGACTTCAAACTTTGTATTAGAATGAAATTATAAATATTTTGAGCCCAGTGTGGTACCACAGGTCTGTAATTCTGGTACTTAGGAAACTGAAGCAAGAGAATCATGAGCTTAAGGCCATTCTGGGCTTTGCTGCATGCTGAGACTCTGTCTTAAATTAAAAAAAGATATTCAAAGCTTGCTATTAGTTTAGAACAATGACTGTGAAAAATTAAGCTGTAGCAATAACTCCTGAGTTGCTAGCTGGTGCTAACTGGATACATGATGGTGACATTTACCACAGTAATACCAACAGTGAATCAAATTGGGAATCAAGACTGAGTTTAGAATTAAAGTTTGGTATTTATCTCTTTTATAATTGAAAGTGATTAAAAATCTTCACTCAAAGCCGGGCGATGGTGGCGCACGCCTTTAATCCCAGCACTCGGGAGGCAGAGCCAGGCGGATCGCTGTGAGTTCGAGGCCAGCCTGGGCTACCAAGTGAGCTCCAGGAAAGGCGCAAAGCTACACAGAGAAACCCTGTCTCGAAAAACCAAAAAAAAAAAAAAATCTTCACTCAATTTAACTTATATTAAAAAGTAACTTACTGGTTAATGTAACTATAAAATCTTTAAATGTCCTCTTTCAGATGTGAGATGTGGTCTCCAGAGTATCCTGCTCAACTCTACTTCCTCTACATTAGTTATCAGATTTCACATAGTAGCTCCCAGCAGCTTCAGGCTAACATCATAGCACTAGTTCAATAAAAGAGTAAAGCCTTTTTTCCAAAAGATAAAAAATAAAATTAAATTTAAAAATCAAAATTAATCTTCTTTGCATTCATGGCCTTGGTGTGGGCATTTACTCAATCCTAAATTATTCACTTGGTAATGTAACAGGACCCTAGACCTTAGTAGTACCTGAGACTTTAACACAAATGACTCTACAGTGGAAGTATAATTCAAGCTGTAAAACTCAGCAAGTAGACAGCACCAACTGCCAAAACTAAAACAAAGATCTAATCTACCAAAGTCCATAGTTATAGGAAAGTCCCTAAATGTACTAACTTGCTTTTTGGATTCTTTGGTTCTGCTTCTGGTTAACTGTTCTTGTTAACTGAAGTATGTCAAAACAGGACATGAAATTTGTACTTAAAAACTCACCCTTAGAAAGGCTCAGGGCTACATTGGGATCTCAAATGCCAAGTGTAGTTGCTGGCTGACTAATGAAGACTTTCTATTAGCTTTAGCCCATGTTTGAGCAGTCTTCTGGTGGATACCACCACAACATGTAACTAATAAGTGAACTGGACTATAATGCCAAAGTTCTTCACAGAGCAAGTTCATTGTTGAATGTGAGGAGGATTGTATAGTCCCCCAAGTCAGGTACCATTCCCACCAAGAGGACAAGTGGATATTGGGTAGCAAAAACAAAATATAACTATCTTTTATAGGTAAATATTATTTCACAGGCTAGATGTGGTACATATTTGATGAAAGTAAAGCTTCATGATAAGGTGACATTCTTGAAACCACCTCTGGCCATTGGTCTAAGTCTAGACTATGGGTGGTAATCAAAAGCATTGATTCCATACACATGGACTTGTAGGGAAAAAAAGCAGTGTAAGATGTGTCCAATTTTGTTTCATTTAATTTTTGGGAGAACTCTCTAGAAGATCCATGTGCTATATTTTGGTGTTGGCTCATAAAGCAGTCATATTTTTGTCTTTGTGTCTAATTCATATTTCATGGTATGGGTTGAGTTAGTCGCAGATGTTACCTTTTGGGAAAGATTTCTTTGGATATTAGGTTTTGGAAAAACTGTCACCTAGAATGGACAAAACCACTTATTATTTCCTTGTTGTGACTTAAGTTTAAGGTTTCCCCCACCATGGGCACAGAAACTAAGGTTTTGGTTATTAGTTTTGGGGCCTATGTGAAGCATGGCTCCTGAAGGCTATGACTTAATCAACAGATTAATGCCTTGATGAATTCATGATATGATGGCATGTTAGAAAGATAATGAAAAGTAAAAATGGGGACTAAGTTGAAAGAATTAGGTCACTGGGATCTGTCTTGTCTGTTCCCTTATTTCCTAGTCTACTATTGGAGAAATTATTTTGGCCACTCCACGTAGTTAAAAGGATATTTATTTAATGGCGTAACTCACAAATTAAGTGAAAGGTAGGTTGCAGGGTCTGGGGAAGGTGTATCGCAGTCCAGCGGTGTTCTCCGGAGCTCTGCACAGTCTACCTTCACCATTCAGCATCCCGGCACAGAGAGAGTGCACCAAGAGAGCACTGGCCCATCCAGCTCTCTCCTGGCCCCGCCTCGTAGGCGTGACAGTTGCCAGAGTCTCAATGGGGGTTGGAACTTCCAGATCCAAGCTGGAATGGCTACCCACTACAGTCTACCATGATGGAAACTACTCTACTTTCTTTGTCATGATGGACTGACACCTCTAAATCTTTCTATCCTTAAATTGTTTCTATCAGGTATATTGGTCACAGTATAGGGAAACATAACAAAAATATGTCTATCAGCCAGACCGTTACTGGCTGGAAAAGCTTAATGGCAAACATGTATTTCTGCATCTGTGTTTCTTGTGCTTTCCTTTGCTTTTTCTTGTTTGTTTTGTCCTACTCCAGTTTGTTACTTTTATCTGATTTTATTTTATTATTATTCAAGAGGTTTCAGAGATTTCACAAATATTAGTGTATGGCCTAGTCATTGTTCTTGTGATATTTTGGTGAAGAATGTGGTTGCTTTTTGCCCTTGTCCAAAGAGTCTGCCTGAGGCTAAAAGAGCTTTTGATAAATTGCATGTGAAGAGGAGATTTCAAAACAGTGTAGTGTTGACTTTGTTGTGTAGTTATTAGCAGTCAGTCTTATGCAGATGTATTATGAAAAGGAGCAAGCTAAGCAAGGAAAAATAAAAAATGTACAATTTGAGGAGAAAATAGCACCAGGAAGTATAAACAGATTAAAGAAAATCCTGGTGCTACTTTTCTCCTAAGTATTATTCTGCTAAGTGGAATAAAGAAAGTGTTAACCTCAGAGCAAACCCCACACTGGTAAACTTCCAAGTTGTGAAAAGGAATTAAAGAAAAGTGAAAAGGGAGCCAGGCAGTGGTGGCACTCAGGAGGCAGAGCCAGGCCGATCTCTGTGAGTTCAAGGCCAGCCTGGGCTACCAAGTAAGTTCCAGGAAAAGGTGCAAAGCTACACAGAAAACCCTGTCTCGAAAAACCAAAAAAAAAAAAAAAAGAAAGAAAGAAAAAAGAAAAAGAAAAGTGAAAAGGGAATAAAGAAAATGTTAGGGCCTGGCATTGTGGTATACACCCTTTAATACCAGCATTCAGAGGCAAAAGCTATTGGTTCTCTGAATTGAAGGCCAGCAAGCTTAGACAGTGAAGGAAACCATTGAAAACAGAAAGCTAGTGAAAATGTATTTGAATGATGAGCATGTCCCAGCCTCAGCAAGCAATAGAATGTGGTGGTATTGTGTTCCCCAAAATATTGTGTATGCTAATAAACTTATATGGAGTCAGAGACAGAACATCCACAATATTAAACATAGAGGATAGGCAGTGGTAGCACACACCTTTAATCCTAGCATTCCAGAGGCAGAAATCCATCTGTTCAAGGATACAGCCAAGCATGGTGACTCACGCCTTTAATCCCAGAAAGTGAGCCTTTAATCCCAGGGAGTGATGGTAGAAAGCAGAAAGGTATATAAGGCATGAGGACCAGTATGGTGATATTTTATTTCTATTAAAATGTTATTTGTATGTTAATAAATAAAGTTGCCCGGGGGTCAGAGCTATTAGCAAGCCATAGGAAAGCAAGGCAGTAGTGGCATACGCTTGTAATCCCAGCACTTGGTAGGCAGAACTAGGTAAGTCTCTGTGTGTTGAGGGATACAGCCAGCACTGGATACACACACCTTTAATCTCAATACCAACCATAGAAGACCTGGAGGTCTATACAGACAGGCCTTGACAAGGCAGACATGTGGTTGGGTTTACAACCAATGAGAAGGCAGAACAGAAACTATATAAAGACTTTAACACAGGAAGTAGCTCTGGTTCAGAGAGGTAGGACCACCGCAGGAAGAAGGGTAAGGTTTTAGCTCTTAGCTCAGACCTCTTGGCTTTCTTCTTTGCATTGGTTCTGTGTTTCTTATTTAATAAGATGGTTGGTTACATCTACAGACCAAAACTGGAAGCATTTGGCTGGTTAAGCTTTTAGCTGGTTAAGCTTCAGGCTTTCGAGCAGCAGTTCAGCTGAGAGCCATTGGGATGAGGACACAGAAGCTTCCAGTCTGAGGAAACAAGACCAGCTGAGAAGTTGGCCAGGTGAGGTTAGCTGTGGCTTGTTCTGTCTCTCTGACTTTCCAATGTTCACCCCAATAACTAGCCTCCGGTTTGATCTTATTAATAAGAACTTTTTTAAGATTGATTTATTTATTATGCAGACAGGAGAGGGTACCAGATCTCATTACAGATGGTTGTGAGCCACCATGTGGGTGCTGGGAATTGAACTCAGGACCTCTGGAAGAGCAGTCAGTGTTCTTAACCTCTGAGCCATCTCTCCAGTCCCTAATAAGAATTTTTTTAAGGTTCATGCTACAGTAGAACTTTGCAGCTTTGGCCACATGGTCTTGATTTAGAGTCAAGGATACAAGAAAGAGGTTATGGAATCTTCCTTACTCCATGACTAAGGGAAGCTGTCAAGGCCAGAAATGTGTCAGGGGTGTCCCTGAATGAAAGCCCAGAGAGGCCATGGCTTGAAGGTGTGAAGATGAGGCATTGATTACTGTGGAAACCCCAAGATGTTGTAGATATCAGAGCTGTGGACTATCTGCCAAGGAAAGCTTCTGATAAGGAGTGGAACCAGCCGAAGATAAAAATAAAAAAAAATGTGGTTTCAGTCAACAAAGCTGAAAGGAATTGGAGAGCTAAAGAGTGCTTTGACATCAGACAAGGAGATGCAGAGTTTGGAGCTTGCCCAGCTGGTTTTAAGGTCCAGTATTTCTTCACTGTGTTCCCTTTCCTCCCTTTTGGAATTATAATGTACATCCTGTGTTGGAAGTATGTAACCTGATTTTTCATTTTGATTTTACAGGGGATTACAGATAAGAAATTTCATGAGTCTCAGAAGAGACTTTACACTTTGGACTTTTAAATGGTGTTAATACTATGATAGATTATTTTGAATTTGGACTAACTGGATTTTGCATTATGGTGTGGTTACAAGCCTGAGGGGGGCAGGGAGTAGAATGTGGTGATTTGAATAAAAAATGGGCCCCATAGGCCCATAGAGAGTGGCATTATTAGGATATGAGACCATGTTGGAATAGGTGTTTCCTTTCTGTAGGAAATGTGTCATTTGAGGGGTAGGCTTGAGGTTTTAGAATATCAAGCCAAGCCCAGTGTCCCTTTTTCTTATTGCTGCCTATAAACCCAGATGTGTAACTCTTGGCTACCTCTCCATCATCATGTCTGCCTGCCTGTTGCAATGCTTCCCCACCTGATGATAATGAACTAAATCTCTGAACTGTAAGCCAGGCCCAATTCAATTTTTCCTATATAAGAGTTGTCATGGTCGTAGTGTCTCTTCACAACAATAGAAACCCTAACTAAGACTGGCTGGAACAAGTAGCCAATAACCTCAGAGACAGATGAGAAGCAGCAATAGATGTCTGATACAAAAACAATGCTCACAACGAAAAGTACTTTTCATTCAACAAGATAGTTATGACATTCTTATGCATTTTGTAGCTGACAATATATCCTGTCAGTCTTTATTGAATGGATTCTGTTATAATTGATTGAATAAACAATGTTCTTTGCTTCTAAAAATTAGTAAATTTTGTTTTTCAACTTGATTCATTTCTAGCTACCTAGAACTTTCTTTTTCACATTAGAAACAGATGCAAGATAATGTATATTGGCTATGTCTTTAAACAACTTTTGTTCCTCACAACAAGCTTATTTTCCCTTTCTCTATTTAACAAATTAAATAAAAATTTTATAAAGGGTTTAGTCTATCTGCAGTAATAATTTGCATGTATGTGTCTCATTTGTTAAATACAACTATGCTTTTACATTTCTATTGCTTCTATCAATCTTATAAAAGATGCCATCTTAGCACTAACTTTTATTTCAAAATAATTTTAACTCATAAAAATAGTGAAATTAATACCCACACTGTCTTAATTACTTTTCTGTTGCTGTGAAGAATCACAATGACCTAAGCACCTTATAGAAGAAAGAATTTATTGTGGGTTGACTTATAGTTTCAAAGGATTAGTACTCCACCATCATGATAGGGAGCATGGCAAGAGACGGTAAGGGCACTGTGCTGGAACAGTGGTTGAAACCTTACATGTTGAGACAACAACTACTAGGCAGAGAGTGAAGGCTTTAACTGAGAATGGTGTAGGCTTTTTAAACCTCAAAATCCTATGCTGGGTGACACACTTTATCCAACAATGTGACTCTTCATAATCCTTCTAAAATAGTTCCACCAATGACGTTCCAAGCATTCAAATATATGAACTTAAAGAGGCCATTTTTACTTAAACCACCACAGATACAGTCTTTATCCAGACCCATTATTAAGATATTACCACATAAGTTATAGCTTATAACAAGGCCCTTGATCCCCAAATATCTGAGTGTATATCTTAAGAATAATGAATTGTGCTGGTGGCACTCACTTTTAATTCCAGCACTCAGAAAGCAGAGGAAGGATGTATGAGTTTAAGTCTACATACTGTAGCTAGAGTTTTCCTGCCTTGCCTACAGTCAGGACAATCTTTGTCACTCGACAGTCCCACAGCCGCTCAGACCCAACCAAGTAAACACAGAGACTTATATTGCTTACAAACTGTATGGCTGTGGCAGGTCTCTTGCTAACTGTTCTTATAGCTTAAATTAATCCATTTCCATAAATCTATACCTTGCCATGTGGCTCGTGGCTTACCGGCATCTTCACATGCTCCTTGTCCTGGTGGCGGCTGGCAGTGACTCCTTCTGCCTTCCTATTCTTTCTTTTCTCCTCTCTGTTAGTCCCACCTATACTTCTTGCCTAGCCATGGGCCAATCAGTGTTTTATTTATTGACCAATCAGAGCAACACATTTGCCATACAGAACATCCCACAGCAACATACTGCATTCCAGGACATCCAGGGCTATGAAAAGAGACACTGTCACAAAGAAACAAACAACATAAAAAGAGTAATGAATTTTGCATTCTGCTATCTTTATCATAGTTCTGTCCTTTGTAGTATTTTTTTCTGTAAGCAGGTTCCAGTGTGTGGTTAAATACATTTAATAGTCATATCTCTTGTCTCCTTTCATCTGCACCATTCCACATTCTTTGTCTTTTATGACTTCAGTGGATTTAAAAATATAGTCCTATCTCTCTTTTTAAAAAGCCAGAATTCTTCACTGTATTAGTGTCCTATATGTCCATGGTCATTCTTACCAGAATAACCCATCACTGATACCACATCTTCAGAGCGTCACACTTGGAACCCCAGATCCTCTGTCTATTCCTCAATGGAGATACCTAGTTTTGATCGCTAGTATACTTATTATGTATTATTATTTGCAGCTAATTAAGAAGCTGTGAAGAGATATGGAAAGAACTCAGAAAAAGACTGCTCCCTAGCAAAAGTTCCCTCTAAATTTATCATCTATTGACAATGCTTGCCTGATTTTATCTTCCATATGATATTGGGTAACATTAATTTTTTTTCACTCTAGCTCAGTTAGCCCTTGGCATTATGTTGTAAACAAGATTCTTTTCTTTTCTCTCATTTCTCTGCCATCAATATGGACTCAGGAATTAATGAACATTTCAATAGTTAGAATTTACTGCTGCACTTAATTTTTGTTTCTTAAATTGACCCAGACTTGGCCTTCTAGAGACCCACAAAGCTAATCCTGTGTTTTTTCAGCATTTCCTTACTAACTGGAATAACAAGATGCACCTAGCCCATCCTTTAACTGTCCATTCCAGTCTTGAAGCCAGTCATTGTCCTGAGGCACTTTATTTTCTTTCAGGGTAGAAAGTGCTGAATATCAAGAACCAGGTGATAAGTACTCTCATTACAATCATGCATATACATACATGAAAGTGTATATTCATATATAAATACAAATAATAAATAATTAAAATAGATACTAATTCACATGCATTTTTTCTTTTTATAAATGAAATCTGATGCTTCACATTTCAGCTTATACTTCCAGAGTTATGTCTTTCTTCACTGTATCCAAGGCTGAAATTGGACCCATAATTCCTCCTGGTAGCTGGGACTATAAGCCATCTGGTCCAACTTCCTTTTCCATATCTCATAGTGTCTTAGACAATTCTGGCAAACCTTATTGACCCATTTGCTCATTTTTACAATATTTATAAACTACTTTGAGATTGTTTTGCCAAGAGCACTGTAGAAAACCTAAAGAGAGTTCAGACTCTATTTCCAGCTCTCATTACCACCATCTCAACTTCATTACCTTAACACTCACATTTGCATATATGTCACTATCCTACAACAAAGTTAATTCAAAGACTATTAGCAAATTAACTTGGTTTTTTATTTCTTCTTTTCCTTCTTCCCCTCCTTATTTTCCTCTCTTAGATCTTTGGGCAAGAATAAAATATTTATTTAAAATATATTTGGAGACATTGTTTCCTTTTGCTTCCAGGCTTAGTTTGTTCCCTAGTATTTTTTTAAGATTATTAAATTTAGCTGGGCAGTGGTGGTGCACACCTTTGATCCCAGCACTTTGGAGGCAGAGGCAGTAGATTTCTGTGAGTTTGAGTCCAGCCTGGTCTACAGGGCAAGTTCCAGGATAGCCAAGGCTACACAGAGAAACCCTATATTAAAAAAAACAAAACAGAACAAACAAGCAAACAAAAAAAGAGTATTAAAATTGTACAATAAATTGTTTTCAAAAATAAAAACTGAGGCTGGGAGAGTAGCTCATTGGTGAAGTAGCATGTTTTACATGTGTAAGGCCATGTGTCGTGTGACTATTGTTGGGTAGGTATGAACTTATAGCTACACCAGATACTGTATCAATGATAGATCAAAGACATAATTCTATCCTAGTCAAGCTTGATGAACCAATGTGGTTATTGGGCTTACTTCAAGAACAAGTGTGGGATCTAACTCAAAGGTACTGTATTACTGAAAAGTCCACCTCAGCATGGATGGCAACTCAGGAAACCCAGACTTGCAGGGATCTTAAGAGCTGATGGATCAGTCTCCTCTCCCTAACAATTAATGGTTTGCTGCTTTTGTAATCTTGTGGAAAGCACTTGTAAATCTTACATTTCTTTAACTTCCCTTCTCCCTCCAGGAGAGAATGTATAATTTACATGCCATGTGTTCACTCCCTAGCATAAAAAGGAGAGGAAGAAGGAAGAGAAAGAGAAGGAAAGGAAAGGAGGGGAGGGGGAGCAAAGCCAAGCTGAAGCAAGGCATGGTAGTATATGCCTGTAAATTCCAGCTCAGGAGGCAAAGGAAGGAGGATTGCCACTAGCCAGGAGTAAACAAAGAGACCCAATCTCATAAAAACAACAATTGCAACAACCACATACAAATGGTACTGTCTGAGTTGACTCAATGAGTAAAAGCCTTGGAAGCTAAGCCTAATGACTAGAGTTTGATCCTTGGAACCCACACAGAGTTGGAAGGAGAAAACCTACTCCACAAGATTGCTCTTCAATCTCCAAGTGTGTTTACACACACACACACACACACACACACACACACACACACACACACACACACTAACAATAATAGTAATAATAATAATACTTTAATTTTAAAATGGACATGACACACACAACAAAATAGAAAGAAGAGAAATACAGGAACCTTTTACCTCTATTTCTTCTTTATTTCATTTAGCTTCACTTCCTAGACCTTCATAACCACTTATGGGTAACAAACTTCATTGTTTTGTGTCTTGTCCATCCTGGTTTCTTTGCAAATAAGGCATGTGCATATTTTATTTTTCCTTCTGTTTTGTGTGAAAAGTAGCATATATTAAATGAAGGTTTTGTGAAATGCTTGTTAATCATATTCTCATTTATTTTATAATATTTCACAAAATCCTATTTAAAAGGAGATTCATACACTAGTCTATTTTTCAAAAAGAATTTTTTCAATTTTATTTTAATTCTTTATAAAAATTACAATACTGCCTTTTAAACTCTGAATCTTCATGTTCCCTTCTTTTTTAAAGACTTTAAGAATTGTATATAGTATGGATGGGTGTTTTGCCTGCATATATACCTGTGTACCACATGTATGCCTAGTGCTGTGGTGTGTAGCCTGAAGGTTTCTCCGGTCCTTCCTGGCCCTGCAGTCAGGACAAATCTCTTTCTCCCATGTCCTACAGCTGCTTGATCCCAAGTAAACACAAAGAGGCTTATATTATTTACAAATTGTATGGTCCTATGGGTCCTGTATGTCCAGTTTATACAACATACTGTCAAGCAGTTGATACAAGGGCTATTTTTTGCCCAGTGGCTAACTTTTGCCACAAAGAAATCAAACTCCATAATGAGTTTCTTCAATGCTGATCATTCTCCTTTGAAGTAAATCAGTGCTGCCAGGAACAGATATATCTCACTGTCCAGAAAGTCAAAGTTTTTAAAACCTTTTAAATGCCATATTCTGTAGGTCTTTGAAGTGTCTGAAAATTACCTACCTAAATTGAAATATATCTATGTAGACCTAGAAAACTTAACTAACATGACTATAAGTGTAATTTAATAGATAACTAATTGTTAATCTATATTTTTTAATTATACATTACAATTAAGAGAACTTGTTGCTCTTGCAGAGGAACCCTGTTTGGTCCCCAGCAGCTACATGGTGGTTTACAACAATCTGTAACTCATACAGTGCTCTCTTCTGACTTCCATGGGCACCATGCATACATATAATGCACATAAAAACATGTAGGTAAAACACTCATACAGATAAAAAAAACTAAGTAAATCTTAAGGCTTTTAAAAAATATAACCTGATGTATAATTTTTAAGGTATACTTTAAATTAAGTATATATTATATATAACCTTTAAGATGGAAAAAAACTTAACATTTTCTTTTCTTCTTTATTTAGCAATTTATTGATTTATTTCATTCTTGATTCTTTTTTTACAATTTATTTTTATTTTATGTGCATTGGTGTTTTCTCTGCATGTATGTCTGCAGGAAGGTGTCAGATTGCTTAGAATTAGAGTTACAGATAGTTGTGAGCTGCCATGTAGGTGCTGGGAATTGAACCAGGGTCCTTGGAAGAGTAGCCAGTGCTCTTAACAGCTAAGCTTTCTTTTCAGCCCCTCCTTGATTTCTTTAGTAGTCCAATTATTGTTCAGTCTACATGAATGTCTCAGTTAAGGTTTTTATTTCTGTGATAAAATACCATGACCATAAACATCTTGAGGAGAAATAAGTTTATTTTAGCTTACAACTCTCAGGTCATGTGCCATCACTGAGGGGGATCAGGACAGGAACTCAAGGCAGGACCCTGGAGAAAGAAACTGAAGCAGTTTTTGAGGCCATGGAGGAGTGCTACTTACTGGCTTGCTTCCCATAGCTTGCTCAGCCTGCTTTCTTATAGAACCCAAGACAACCTGCCCATAAATGGTACCACCCACAATGGGACAGGCTATACCACATCATTCACTAATTAAGAAAATACCCATCAACCAATCTGTTGGGTGACATTTTCTGGCTGAATTTCTGTCTTCCCATATGAATCTATCCTGTATCAAGCTGACATAAAAACTAGCCAATACAAAATGAGAATAACCCCTAACTACATTTTAACTATTTGTCCTTATATCCACAGATAAATGTAGTCCTATCCCTCACCAAGGAAATTTTCCTTTGCAACAGATAAAGACTATTACAGAAAAACCACAACCAATTAAAATACAGGGTTGTAGAACCCAGTCTCCATGGACATATCTACAAAACAACTCCCATAACTAAGGTTTGGGGAACATTGCTGAAGAGTGGGTGGAAAGACTGTCAGAGATAGAGGATCAGGAAATTTGCTGTGAGATTGTGTCTCTTACTAGTGTCAGAAGTTACACTTAAAGTGTCTCATCAACATGGCTGTGATGGGGATGTCTTTCTGTATGGTGTGAATGTGTTGCTCTGATTGATTGATAAATAAAATGCTGATTGGAGGGTAGCCAGGCAGGAAATATAGTATAGGCAGGATAAACAGAGAGGAGAATTCTGGGACGTGGAAGGCTAAGTCAGGAGATGCTACAAGCCACCACCATGAGAAGCAAGATGTAAGAGTGCTGGTAAGCCACAAGTCATGTGGCAAGGTATAGATGTATAGAAATAGGTTAATTTAAGATATAAGAACTAGATAGCAAGAAGCCTGCCATGGCCATACAGTTTATAAGTAATATAAGTCTCTGTGTGTTTACTTGGATCTGAGCAGCTGTGAGCTGGGTAGGCACAGAAAAACTTCAGCTACATGGCTGCATAAACATGAGCTGAACAAAGATAACATCAATAAATATTCCAAAGTGGAAGAGAAAAAAGCTCAGGAGGCTTCAACCATACACAAACAACTACAGACAACTAAGGAATGTTGACAATTAATAATAGTCTTCACTAGGGAAGACCACACCAATTTGTTATCCAATACCAAATGATCATCCCTGAAAATATACATACAAGTAACATTATACAGACTGAAAAGGGTATATTTAGGAATATATATGTATTATATATACAGTTGTTACATGTATGTATACATGTGCAGGTAACAACAATTAATGAAAGCTGCTATGTCATGAATTTGAAAGAGATCAGGTAGAAGTACATGGGAGGGTATAGAAAGAGGAAAAGGAAAGCAGAAATTATGTAATTATATTATAATCTAATATATATCCAGTACAATTAATTCGGATATTCTCCTTTTTCTCTGTTTTATTGAAAGTAGATTCTTTTCTCATACAATATATCCTGATTACAGTTTCCCATCTGTTACCACCCTAGAGGTGGTGAGACCTGGGAGAATGGAACCAATAAATGAGGCAGAATAAATTCTCATGCAATAGCCAACTTTATTCAGAGCTCCAGACAATTTATACTCTGAGGGTTAAGAAAGGTCATATGAGTAAAGTTCTTATGAGTTCATGCTGTATGCAATCACAAAAGTAGCAAAAATATGTTTTTCCATAGAGGCCTATAAAACATAATTTAAACATTTAATTGAGTAACAACAGCAAACAATAATCAGTAATCTGAAGTAAATTTATTCCTAGCTTGAGGGGGTCCCTGCAGGTATCATACAGGGAAGCATTGGATGCAGATTGACTTTGTCCACCTGGATCGGACTTTGAGGAGTCTAGTAACATGTGGTTTATTCCCTATGTATTTAAGTCTGGTATAATTTTGAATAAAGTTTCCTGGTGTAATACAATCCCTGTTGCACAAGGAAGTGTAATACATTGAAACTCAACTCAGGGTAAATGTCATTTCCTTCAAGATGGGCTCTAGAGATATGCTAGCTGTATTAGTTTACGGGCCTAAGGGTCTGGCCTGGTCTTAGTCATACAGATAACATAGAGGTCATTTGAGCTATTAGCCACCTCTGGTCCTGGTTGTGGGACCTTGGGGGAACCTCTGGCTACCAGGGTCCTTTAGGTTACTAACTACCTCATGTCTTGTTGTAAATGCTTGATATGGCCTGGACCAACAGATAACACAGATCACCAGGCTACTAATCACTTTCAATTCTCAGCTTTCTGGATGGAAGAACAGGTTTTTCATCTTTCTCATTGGAAAGAGAATCCTGTATGCTTAACATTCCCGGTTTCTCTGGAGACCTGTGGGTTCAAGGACCTTTGTGCTATGCTCCAAATATCTCCTCCCTTTTAATTTTTTATAGAAAAAGTAGTGGCTAAGGTTGAATGCATTGACTCTGTAGCTAGTCTAATGAATACAAGCAAGCATAAGAAAATTATAAGAATGACTAACAAAGGACAAATGAAAGGCAAAAAACATCCTCAATTCATCCATGTCTTGACTAATTTCTGCTAATATTTTTGCTATGTATAAAATGAGTTTAATATGGCTTATTCCACTTAAATCTGTGTAAACAATCCTTATCATGACAAAACAATATCATGTGTTTCCTACCACATGTTTATCTTTTATTCCCCCCTGACAAAAGGCATTTGGATTCTACATGGACAAGAATTAACATTCATCCCTGAAATGCAGTCATTAAACATAACAGTATCATTTTGGGGTTAGTCCCTGTTGTTTTCCCAAAGTCTCAGCTTGATGTGATAAAATCATGATATCTCCTCGAGTTAACAGCTTATTCTCCTTGAGACATCTCTTGATTGGTTTGCCTGCCTTCAGATGTTTCATTCCTCTAATGGTCTCTGCATCAGATCAGGAGCCATCTGGGACTTTGTTCATTTTCTGAAAAGACACAAGCATAATCTCACCTTGATGTTAAAACATTGGGCTCTTTTCTTTTTATTTAGCATTTGCTTAAAGTTGTGTCTCCTTTAGGACAAATGCTTTTGGCAAGCAGAAAAACCACTATCCTTTAAAATTATTTTCATTTAAAGTTAATATAGCTAAATTATATAATAATGTGTGGGTATTCAGGTGGGTGTAAATACCCCTATTTATTTATTATTTATTTATTTATTTATTTATTTATTTATTTATTTATTTATTTATTTATAGTTTGCCAATTAAATATTTGATGGTGTCATTCCACAATAGCTTGATGCTGTAGGTGGTAAGAGATTTTAGTAAGATGATTAATCTTAAAATCTCTCAAATCATTTGCTAGCATAAGCAGCACAATTATTATTTTTAACTGTAATGAGAGCACTAAGAAAAAAATATGTAAAGAACTATTTGACAAAGTTAAATTCCAAGTACAAGATAGAATGTTATTTCTTTGGAGTCACCACGCCTGGAGCTGTGCTCTGTAACTGACTAGTTAGGAAAAGGCATTGTGCATGCCTGAGGTGGACTTCGAGGACAGATCATTACATACCTGACAGCAAAGAAGGTTCAAGACACAAACAGTAGTATTTTCAGATATCAAGCTGATGTCCATTTATTACTATTTATACATTAGAAGTTTAAAATATTGTATAAAATTTGTCTTTATGCTGCATAAAATAGTACCTTTAATAAAGAATAGGCTCTTGTGAGCCTCTTTTAACTATTTTCCTTGCCAGAGTATAATCTTTTATCAGACCAAGAGAAAGTATAAAACTAAAAAACAAACAAAATACATTTAATTAACAATGCCCATTAACTTTTAAATATTTAAACTTAAGGCTTTTAATTTAAGATTTAGTGTCTTTAAGATTTATGATACACTTAATTATGAGTTTAAGAGGACTTTCTTATTAGGTAACAGCATATTTAGAAGTATCTAAGAAATAATCATAGAAAATTCTCAAGTAGAATACAATCGGATTTTTCCATGTAAGCATGAATGTAACTGTTTGTCTGATATTATAAATGAAACAAAATTGTGAACAATATCAAGGCATCACTATTTGAAGAAGAAATAATTTGCTCAAAAGCTTTAGTTTTTACTACATTCTGAAGGTAGTTTAATGTAACAGATTTTCAGGCTATATCCAAAATAATTATTTTTTCATTTTTCTTTATTAAGAAATTTTCTACTCACTCAACGTACCACCCACAGATCCCCCTTCTCCCTCCTCCCACCACTCAGTCCTCTCTCCCAAGCCACCCCACATCCCCACATCCCCCAAATCAAGATCTTCCATGGGGAGTCAGCAGAGCCCAGCACACTGAGCCTAGGCAGATCTTACCAAGACTGTGCAACGTGTCACACCACAGGCACTGGATTCCCAGAAGCCTGCCCATGTACCAGGGACAGATCCCGATCCCCCTGCCTGGATGCCCCCCAAACAGTTTGAGCCAAACGACTGTCTTCCGTATCCAGAGGACCTAGTCTAGTCCTATGAGGGCTCCACAGTTCATGGGCTTCCATTAGTGTGGCTGGTCATCTCTACATGTCCTCCCATCATGATCTTGATGTCCCTTGCCTTCAGAATCCCTCCTCTCTCTCATCAATTGGATTCCCGGAGCTCAGCCTGTTACCTGGCCATGGATCTCTGCATCTGCCTCCATCAGTCACTGGACAAAGGCTCTATGATAATAGCTAGGTTATTTGCTAGACCGGTCACCAGAGTAGACTAGTCCAGGCACCCTCTGGACCACTGCCAGCAGACCAAGGTGGGGGTCCTCCTTGTGGATTCTTGAGAGCCTCCCCAGCACCCTGCCTCTTCCTATTCCCATGACATCCTCATCTATCATGGTATCTTCTCCCCTGCCCTCCCACTCTGTCCCTGTTCCACCTTGACCCTCCCATTTCCCTATGTTCTCATCCCCTACTCCTTGGCCTCTGCCACCCACCCACACACCCAGTCCATTCATGTAGATCTCATCCATTTCTTCGCAGGGTCATCCATGTGTCCCTTCTAGAGACTTTTCCTCTTAGCTAGCCTCTCTGGAGTTGTGGGTTGCAGTCTGGCCATCCCTTTCCTCACATCAAATATCCACTTATGAGTAAATACATACTATGTTTATCCTTTTGAGTCTGGGTTACCTCACTCAAGATAATCCATTTGCCTGCAAATTTCATGATATCATTGCTTTTTACTGCTGAGTAGTACTCCATTGTGTATATGTGCCACATTTTGTTTATCCATTCTTCTGCTGAGGGGCATCTAGGTTGTTCTACATTCTGGCTGTTACAAATAATACTGATATGAACATAGTTGATCATGTGTCCTTGTGGTAAGATTGAGCATTCCTTGGGTATATGCCCAAGAGTTGTATAACTGGGTCTTGAGGAAGACTTATTCCCAATTTTATGAGAAACTGCCATACTGATTTCCCAAGTGGCTGTACAAGTTTGCATTCCCACCAACAGTAGAGGAGTGTTTTCCTTGTTCCACATCCTCACCAACATAAGCTGTCTTCGGTGTTTTTGATCTTAGCCATTCTGACAGGTGTAAGATGGTATATCAGAGTTGTTTTGATTTGCATTTTCTGATGACTAAGGATGTTGAGCAATTCCTTAAATGCCTTTCAGCCATTTGAGATTCTTCTGTTGAGAATTCTCTGTTAAGCTCTATAGCCCATTTTTTAATTGGATTGTTCAGTATTTTGAAGTCTAGCTTATTGAGTTCTTTATATATTTTGGAGATCAGCCCTCTGTCAGATATGGGGCTGGTGAAGATCTTTTCCCATTCTGTAGGCTGTCGTTTTGTCTTATTGACCATGTCCTTTGCTTTACAAAAGCTTCTCAGTTTCAGGTGGTCCCATTTATTAATTGCTGCTCTACATGTCTGTGCTACTGGTATTATATTTAGGAAGTCGTCTCCTGTGCCTATAAGCTCCAGACTACTTCCTACTTTCTCTTCTATCAGGTTCAGTGTAACTGGATTTGTGTTGAGGTCTTTGATCCACTTGGACTTGAGTTTGATGCATGGCGACAGATATGGATCAATTTGCAATCTTCTGCATGTTGACATCCAGTTATGCCAGCACCATTTGCTGAAGATGTTTTCTTTTTTCCATGGTACAGTTTTGGCTTCTTTATCAAAAATTCTATGTTCATAGGTGTGTGGATTAAAGTCAGGGTCTTTGATTTGATTCCATTGGTCCACATGTCAGTTTTTAAGCCAGCACCAAGCTATTTTTATTACCATAGCTCTATAGTAGAGCTTGAGGTCAGGGATCATGAGGCTGGTTGCTTTATTACACAGAATTCTTTTGGCTATCCTGGGTTTGTTTTTTTTTTTTCATATAAAGTTAAGTATTGTTCTTTCCAAGTCTGTGAAGAATTGTGTTGGTATTTTTATGGGGATTGCCTTGAATCTGTAGATTGCTTTTGGTAAGATTGCCATTTTTACTATGTTGATTCTACCTATCCATGAGCATGGGAGATCTTTCCATTTTCTGATATCTTCTTTTATTTCTTTCTTCAGAGACTTAAAATTCTTATCATACAGGTCTTTCACTTGCTTAGTTAGAGTTACCCACAAGGTATTTTATATTATTTGTGGCTATTGTAAAGGGTGATGTTCCTCTGACTTCTTTCTCAGCCCATTTATTATTTGTATATAGGAGGGCTACTGATTTTTTTTGAGTTAATCTTGTATCCTGCCACCTTACTGAAGGAGTTTATCAGCTGTAGGAGTTTCCTGGTAGAATTTTTGGGGTCACTTATATATACTATCATATCGTCTGCAAATAATGGAAGTTTGACTTCTTCCTTTCCAATTTGTATCCCCCTTGACCTCCTTTTGTTGTCTTATTGCTCTAGCTAGAATTTCAAGCCCTATGTTGAAAAAGTATGGGGAGAGTGGACAGCCTTGCCTTGTTCCTGATTTTAGTGGAATCACTTTGAGTTTCTTTCCATTTAATTTGATGTTGGCTGTTGGCTTGCTGTAAATTGCCTTTATTATGTTTAGGTACGTTCCTTGTATTCCTGATCTCTCTGGACCCTTTATCATGAAGGGGTGTTAGATTTTTTCAAAGGCTTTTTCAGCATCCAATGAGATGATCATGGTTTTTTTTTCTTTCAGTTTGTTTATATGGTGTATTACATTGACAGATTTTCATATGTTAAACCATCCTTGCATCCCTGGGATGAAGCCTACTTGGTCTTGGTGGATAATTTTTTTATGTGTTCCTGGATTTGGTTAGCCAGTATTTTAATGGGTATTTTTACATCAATATTCATGAGGGAGATTGGTCTGTAATTCTCTTTCTTTGTTGCATCTTTGTGTGGTTTGGGTATCAGGGTAATTGTAGCCTAATAAAAAGAATTTGGTAATGTTCCTTCTGTTTCTATTGTGTGGAACAATTTGAAGAGTATTGGTATTAGGCATTTCCTTTTTTAGGTTGGGGAAGTTTTCTTCTTTGATTTTGTTGAATATGTTTTCTGTGCCTTTGAATTGGTATTCTTCTCCTTCTTCTATCTCTATTATTATTAGGTTTGGTGTTTTCATGGTGTCCCAAATTTCCTGGACATTTTGGGTCATGACTTTTTGGCTTTAGTATTTTCTTTGACTGATGAATCTATTTCTTCTACTGTATCTTCAACACCAGAGATCCACTCTTCCATCTCTTGCATTCTGTTGGTTATTCTTGCATCTGTAGTTCCTGTTCATTTGCTCAGATTTTCCACTTCCAGCATTCCCTCTGTTTGTGTCTTCTTTATTGTCTCAGTTTCAGTTTTCAAATTTTGAACTGTTTTCCTCACTTGTTTAATTGCTTTCTCTTGGCTTTCAGGAGATTTACTGATTTCTTCCCATTTTTTTGTTTGACTTTTCCTCGATTTCTTTAAGGGAATTTTTTATTTCCTCTTTTAAGATCTCTAATATCTTCTTAAAGTCATTTTTATGGTCGATATGTTCTGTTTCTTCTGTGTTGGGATGTTCAGGTCTTGCTAGGTTCTGATGGAACCATATTGGTTTTTATGTTGTTGACTGTATTTTTGCAATGGTGTCTACCCATCTCTTTCTCCACTTGGTGCAAGTGGTGTCAGTGTCTGTGTCTGAGAGAGCCTCTCTTGGTCTGGTTGATACTCTTGATTCAGTGGGAGCTCTTGATTCAGTGGATGGTAATGGACAGTTTGTCTCAGGGAGCAGCTCTTAGTCCAATTGGCACTAGTGGGCTCTGTCTCAGGGAGTAGCTGCAGTCTTAGTGCATGGTAGATGGTGGTAGTCTGACCTGTCTGCAGGAGGTCTGCCTGCCAACTGGCCTGAAACTGGGACTCTTAGCCCAATTGGATGCTGGCAGGCTCTGTCTCAGGGGACAGTTGCAGTCTCTGAGGGTGGGTGGGATTTGGGGGAGGTGGGTCTTGGGTTACAGGGTCTGATGGAGGATGTGGTAATCTGACCTGCGTGCATGAGGTCTGCTTGCCAACTGGCCTGAAACTGGAACTGCAATGGGTGGTGGTGTAGGAGTGCATGGTTGTGCCCCTGATCCCAAAGCCTAGGGGCTAGGGTGCTCAGGTATGAGGATAAAGACTCAACGCTTAGTCCAGTTGGGTGCTGGATCCAAAATAATTTTATGTAAAAAACTTCAAAATAGTCTAATTCTTGATAATTTCTTTTTTGATTCAACTCTTATCAGTCTCCAAGAGGATTTAAGAAGCAATTATGTTTGCATTTTTGGCCATCATATTATCCTGAAGAAATATTTTTAAAAACTTTATTGATTTCAATTTCCTATTTTCCTTTTTAAATCCATCCCAAAACTGTTTTAATTCTTTATATTTTGGGTTTTAGGCCTCTATCAGAGATAAAGTTGGAAAGAACAAGTTCCCATTCTGTAGGCTACTGCTTCATCTGAACAAGAGTGTCCTCTGCCTTACAGATACTTTTCAGTTTCATGAGGTCCCATTTATTAATTGATGGTCTTAATGCCTATACTAATGGTGTTCTGTTCAGAAAGGCTTCTCCTGTGCCAATGAGTTCAAAGTAGAAGTCTGTGCTAAAACTATCTGGCCCTGGACTTTTTTAAATGACTAGTTCTTTTTCACTAGAGGCTATGTATCTGTTTAAATTGTTTACCTGATCTTGATTTAAGTTTTATAAGTGGTATATATTCAGAAAAGTATACATTTCTTTTATATTTCCAATTTGTCAGAGCATGGATTTTTTAAATATGTCCTTGTGGTTCTCTGGATTTCCTCAGTATCTATTGTTATGTCTCCCATTTTCAATTTCTTATTTTGTTAACTTGGATATTCTCTCTCTGCCTTTTAGTTAATTTGGATAAGGGTATTTAGATCTTATTGATTTTTCTCAAAGAAACAACTCTTTTCATTGATTCTTTGTATTGTTCTTGTTTCTATTTCATTTATTTCAGTCTTGAGTATGATTATTTCTTACTCCTTTTGGGTGTGATCTCTTCTTTTATTCTAGAGTTTTCAGGTATGCTGTTAAATTGCTAGCATGAGAGTGCTATGAACTTGTCTCTTAGAACTCCTCTGGTAGATGGATGCAAGCAACTTTTGGGAATCTTGCAAGAGTAGACCAAGACAGCTGGCAGCCTTAACAGTCACCTAATGTTTCTCAGCATTGTTGATGCATTCAAAGTGACTATAGGCCTAGAGTATCTGACAGATCATTTTTAGAAGCAGGAATTCTGAAAGACCATCTTACCCTGTCTTGGCAGAGTACAGTGGTCGCTTTCCTTGTGTCCCGCTTGTCCAGAAAGGACAGCATTGCATTCGTACTGTTAGCCATCAAGGCAAGGGCAGTACTTTGCCCAGTAGGCCATTTTGTGCCAAGAAGACAAACTTCCAAATGGAAATGTCTTAGAAGCCCAACATTCTCTCGGGAACAAATTGGTGCAGCCAGGAGCAATTGTGTCTCACGTCAACAGAATTCTAAGTTATTTAAATGCCATATTCTCTAGGTCTATGAAGTGTTTGAAGATTACCTATCTATCTGAAATATATCTATGTATACCTAGAAGACTTAACTAACATGGCTACAAATATGATTATCATAGATGACTAATTATTAATCTATTTTTAATTATCCATTACAATTTTAAATGAGATACATAAACATAATACCTCAAACAAGAATAGAAATATATATATATATATATATATAGTATAACAAAATTAACTTCAAGTTTGTATCAATAAACTAAAATTTATACCAATGTAAAACATTTTAAACATAAACTAAAATCTATACCAATGTAAAACATTTTAAACAAGTTGTTCTTTAAAAGTAAGTTCATTAATTTACCCTTTTTTCTTACCATCTCTATATCCTCCTATATATCTATATCATATCCCCTTTTTCTTTTTTAGAAAGAGATCACATTTATAATCAACCTGTTTTAAATAAAAATATTGGTTTTTCTCTGCCCCACACCAGAGGGCTCTTCTGATTTGGGACACAAGAATCTCTTAACCATTTTTTTAAAGCAATATGTCTGGGTTTAGAGGGGGAGTGAGCCAATTCCACCTCTAAAGCCAGCTTGGTATATTTGGGAATTTGGGCATAGCATCTCTTACTACTTCCTGCTGGAGGGAGGTGCTGTATCTTATGGGGACACAAAGAAAATTTTAGGCCTATGGGGTAGTCTGTGAGGCTGTATTGTGTGAACCAGTTGCCTTGAAACCACTCTGGATGTTAGATCATCTGGGCCATGGTGTCATCGGAGACCTTTCAGGGGTTCTTGGCTGGTGAAACCTGATGTATCTTAATCTGGAACAAATCCACAGCCTCTGGCTTTCTGTGGAAACAAAAGCAAAACCTCTTTTCCAAAGCAACATAACCTTAAATCCAAATTTTGAAGTTAAGGTACCTTTAAAGTATACATATTGGTTTAATTGAACATCTTTTTCAATCAAATGTTTTTTTGCAGTTAAAAATCCCAAAGACAACACAATCCAAATCGTCTGTGTAATATTCATCTTTACGTGGCTTTTTTATATTAATTTATCTTTTTTTGTCTCTTTCAAGCCTACATATTGTGAATCTATTGCTTTAAACTGCAGTATTTTAAGACTGAAACAGCGCTGTGGCTGCTGGCTCCACCCATTTCAGCTTACCAACATGGCGTTTTCTACCAGTTCTGTGAGTCATCAAGTCTCAGAAATAGTGGGTCTAAGCTTTTATCAAAGCAGCGTGTAGCCCAGAAACCTTTTTTTTTTAAACTAGTAAAGACTAAATCTACCACACAGCATAATGTGCCGCTGGCAGATACCTCATTACCGCCATACTGCTGGCCAAACGCAAATGCCAGGAACCTGCCAGTAGTTCAAACCTGCGTTTTGAGGTGTCTAGCTGTCCGTATGAGACAAGAAGCAGGAACCTGGTTTTGGCTCTGTTTAGAATTGGTTATTAAATATTCTCAGGTTTAAGGTGGAAACTCGAGCCGTTGGGTGCCATTTGTTGCTGGAGAGCTTCTCTTCAGGTTCCACCAAGCCCCACAGTCCCACAATCCACGTATAAAATAATCACTCAGACACTTATATTATTATAAACTGTATGGCCGTGGCAGGCTTCTTGCTAACTGTTCTTATATCTTAAATTGACCCATTTTTATAAATCTATACCTTGCCACGTGGCTGGTGGCTTACCGGCATCTTTACATGCTGCTTCTCCTGGTGGTGGCTACAGTGTCTCTCCTTCCTTCTTCCTGTTTCCCCAATTCTCCTCTCTCCTTGTCCTGCCTATACTTCCTGTCTGGTCACTGGCCATCAGTGTTTTATTTATATAGAACGATATCCACAGCATGTTTCCATTGGTTGATGGATGAATCCTTTCTGATGACAGTTGGGCTAGGCACCAATCTACGAGTATAGCAGAATATCATTAGGAATTATTTCATTGACTTTTTTTCCATTCATGTTTGGTTCTATCTTAGGTCTCTGGGATATCCTGCCTCTGGGTCCAGGCCTTCAATGGGAAGCTTCTTCTCAAGGTATGGGTCTCCAGCTGTGCCAGTCATTAATGTTAGTCACTCCCACAATTTCTGCATCACCTTATAGGCAAAACAAATTGTAGGTCAAAAGGTCTGTGGCTGGGTTGATATTCCAGTCCCTCTACTGAAAGTCTTGCCTAGTTACAAGAGATGGTCGGTTCAGGCTCTATATCCCCTACTGCTAAGAATCTTAGCTAGGTTCACTCTTATAGATTCCTGGGAGTTTCCATTGCTCTAGGTTTCTAGCTCATCTAAGAAATGCCCCAGATTTCAGTTGTCTCTTCCAGGACTCTCCTCCCCCACCTGATCCCTCCTGTTCCCATCCCCATTCCACCTTCCAGGTTCCACCCCCATCCACTGACAATGTCCATTCCATTTCCCCTTCACAGTGAAATTTATAGATCCTCCTCCCCTTGAGCTCTCCTTGTTACTTGGCTTCTCTGGGTCTGTGGGTTTTAGCATGATTCTCCTTTACTGTAGGGCTAATATTCACTTATGAGTGAGTACAAACTATGTTTGTCTTTCTGGGTCTAGGTTAGCTCACTCAGTATGATCTTTTCTTGTTTCATCCATTTGCCAGCTGGAGAGATGGTTCAGCCATTAAAAGGAAGCCCCTCTTGAATAAGTTAGGTACCTACTTCATTTGGCCACTAGCTGGCAGGATTGCCACATGGTGTGCTAGCCATTCCTCATCTTTTTGTCCACCTGTAGGAGGAACCCTGAACTAAAACAGATTAGTCACTTATTGTGCAAAGAGACCACAGGACATTGTCTCAGGCCCAGAAGAGGGGCAGGAATTCCAGAGGACAACTGTAGCAGGAATCTTAGAAGGTCTTATTAATAAAATCAAACCTGAGGCCAGTTATTGGGTTGAATGCTAGAAGATCAGACAGACAGAACAAGCCATAGCTAACCTCACCTGGCCAACTTCTCAGCTGGTCTTATTTCCTCAGACTGGAAACTTCTGTGTCCTCATTCCAATGGCTCTCAGCTGAACTGTGCTCAAAAGCCTGGAGCTTAACCAGCTAAAAGCTTAACCAGCCAAATACTTCTAGTTTCTGGTCCTCACGCCTTATATACCTTTCTGCTTTCTACCACCACTCCCTGGGATTAAAGGCTCACTTGAGTATGCATCTGAATATACTACAATTCTTATTAAATCCACATTCCAATTCAGTGTCTTGATTGAACACTAGATTCTACAGGCTATTAATGATATTATGACTGCTGTTCCTAACACTTTATTAGAAAGGCAGTAGGATACAAGACAGATTTAGTCAGGCTTAGATAGCATGCTTGTTTCCTCCAGACCATCTGTATTAGTTACTTTTCTCCTTGCTGTGACAAGGTACAAAAAAAAAATCAAAGGCTTGTTTGTGGAAATATAATGCAGATGGTCATGTCTGCAATCAGGAAGCAGAGATAAGCGTTGATGCTCAGCTCACTTTCTTCTTTTTTCTTTTTTTTTTTTTTTCAGTTTAGGAATTCCAGCTAATGGCATAGTGATGCCCACATTTGTAGTAGGTCTTCTCTCCTCAGTTAACTCTCTCTAGAAACACTCTTACAGACATAAGGGGTTTCCCTTGGGTGATTCCAAATTTAGTAATGCTGACAATGAAGAATAGCTAGCATACCACCCTTCCCCATCTCCTGCTTCAGCAACACTTTCTGGGCCTTTTCATGTCCATATAAAAAAGCACATGGTCCTGGGTTTTCTAGAATGGGAGTATGTGTGCCATAAAGAAATGTCATCAAGAATTAGAAGTGAGCTCTAATGCAAACAACACATTTATGTCATTTTACTCTGATAAAGAACTATATAGGGGTTTTTTGTTTTTTGTTAGTACTTACATTATATAGTAGACTATAGTAATCATACACATTTTCAAGCTAAAACATGGAACTTCAAAAAGATTCTTTTGTGATGGCAGTGTAGATCCACACTCCAGATAGTAAGAGTCTTTTTGTAAGATTTATTTAATTTTATTTTATGTATATGGGGGTTTTGCCTTAATAAATTTCTGGATATATCACATATGTGCAGTGCCTGAGGAAACCAAAAGAGGATATCAGATCCTGTGGAACTAGAATTCATAGATGGTTATGGGCCACCATGTGGGTGTCGGGAATTGAACCTAGATACTCTGGAAAAGCAGCCAGTGCTCAACAACTGAACCATCTCTCCAGTTCCCACTCCTAGAGTCTTCATCCAATTTCTGCTGAAAGACTGCATCAAGAAACAAACCAAGAAACCTCCCAGATCCTGATTTAGGATGAGAAAGGGATGAAATAAACTAAGGATGTCACAACTCCTGACAGGATAGCACTTAGAGAAAATTTCCAGAGGAAAGTCTGCACAAAATTCAAAAGAATTCAACTTTTACAATCAACTTATATAATCAACATATAAATGGTGTTTCTCATAAGAGAAATGACAAAGCAGGCTTCCAGCATTGTTACCGCTCTAGTACAATAAGGAATGACAAATCCTATGTTATATAGCAGGAAGATTTAAGCCCAAGAGCCTGACAAGCACCAGCAAACACTGAGCTTGGGCTTTGGGGAGAGTAGGACTAGAAATAAATGAGCATGAGGAATAATGATTTTCAAATGACAACTTGTGACAGAAATTAACTCCTCAGAGAGAGGAGAAATATAAAAATTCTTCTGATGCTGGCTCCCCATGGGAGGCCTTATCTTCTTGTAGGAGGGAATGGGGGGTGGGTTGCAGGGGGAAGGCTGGAGGGGTGGGAGGAGGGAAGAGGGAGACCTATGATTGGTATGTAAAATGAATGAAAGATTTCTTAATAAAAAAAAAAAAGAAGAGTGAAAACAGCAAAAAAAATTCTTTGTGGTGGTATTGTGTTTCCCAAAATATTGTGTACCCTAATAAACCTATCTGGGATCAGAGAACAGAAAAGCCACTGGATACTTAGGATAGGCAGTGGTAGCACACGCCTTTAATCCTAGCATTCCAGAGGCAGAAATCCATGTGTTCAAGTATACAGCCAGGCATGGTGACTCACACCTTTAATCCCAGAAAGCAGAGCCTTTAATCCCAGGGAGTGGTGGTAGAAAGCAGAAAGGTATATAAGGCGTGAGGACCAGAAACTAGAAGCATTTGGCCTGGTTAAGCATTTGGCTGGTTAAGCTTTCAGGCTTCTAGCAGCACAGTTCAGCTGAAACCCATTTGGATGAAGACTCATAAGCTCCCAGTCTGAGGAAATGACTCCAGCTGAGGATCCAGCAAGGTGAGATAGCTATGGCTTGTTCTGGCTCTCTGATCATCCAGTGTTCACCTCAATAACTGGCCTCAGGTTTGATTTAATTAATAAGACCTTTTAAGATTCCTGTTACACCCCTTCTTATGGGGCTGGAGAAATGGCTCAGCAGTTAAGAGCACTGACTGCTCTTTCAGGGGACCCAAGTTCAATTCCTATCACCTGCATGATAGCTAACAATTGTCTACAACTCTTGGGCATCCAGTTCCCTCTCTAGCCTCTAAAAGTACCACACATGCAATACACAGATATACATACAGGTAAAACACTTGTATCCATAAAAAGTAAAAATAATAAAAAAAAAACTTTGACGAGGTTTTTTAGGGGAGTAGAGGGCAAGTGAAGCTAAATTTACCATATGAGGTAAATCGGTGACTGATATATTCTTGTTTAAAATAAAAATTATTTTGCCAGGCAGCAGTGGTGCACGCCTTTACTCCCAGCACTCAGGAGGCAGAGGGAGGCGGATCTCTATGAGTTTGAGGCCAGCCTGGTCTCCAAAGCAAGTTCCAGGAAAGGCGCAAAGCTACACAGAGAAACCCTGTCTCGAAAAAACAACAAAAATAAATAAATAAATAAATAAATAAATAAATAAATAAATTATTTTTATTTGTATTATTTTTATCATTATCATTATTTTAAGACAGGGTTTCACATATTCCAGGCTGGCCTTGAATATGCTATGTAGCTAAAGACCTTAAACTTCTGATCCTCCTGCTTCTGACTTAAGGGTATTGGGACCATATGAATGTACCACCAAATCCAGTTTATTAGGTACCAAGGATTAAATCAGAGCCTTGTGCTTGCTAGGCAAATACTCTACCAACTGAGTAACAATTCCTGACAGAAATTATTCCTTTTTGGCTTTTTTTGGTCTTTACATCCCCTGTGTAACCCAGGCTGGCTTCAAATTCACTAATTCTGCCACAGTTGCACCAGACTGGGGGCAAACCCACACCATTTCTCAAGCTTTACATATCTGTGAAACTCTGTGACCCTTTCGTACTTGCCACTATGCCCAAAATTCCCAAGGAATAAGAAATGAGATCTGAAATGAATCCAGGAAAGTAGGTGTTCAAAGCCTTAGACGTAGAGGTAAGCTAGCCATATATTCAACAAGAGCCCTGCAAGAATTAAAAGCAAATAAAGAAGATTAATGCACTTCCAAGTAACATTTGTTGAGATAGGGTCTCACTGTATAACCCTGACTGTCCTCAAACTCACTATGTAGAACAACCTGGCCACAAACTCATGGAGGTCTGCCTGCCTCTGCCTCCCAAGGGCTGGGATGATTGTACCTGCCAAAGTAACTTAATAGTGCATCTGAATTTGATTTCAAGAAACTAATTGTAATTGAAAATAAATTTCAATACATTAAAAATAAAGTGTTTAAAGGGTTGAAAATTTTTTTATTCTCAAAACATAAATTTAAAACTGGAGGCATGATATCTTATATCTGTAATAGGTTTACTATTGAGACAGAGGCAGGCAAATTACTGAGTTTGGGGCTACCCTGGCCTCTATAGTTTGTTCCAAGCCAACCTGGGTATATAATAAATTCCCATTTTAAAAACAAAAACAAAAGAATAAATAAGTATATAAGTAAAATCTTACATATAATAAAAATTAACAGGAATGGGGCAATAGTATATCTTTTTGGTATATACACAAAGTCTGGGGTTTAGTCCCTGGTATTAAAAAAAAAAACAAATTAGAAGGCCTGTCAGAAAGTAAAAATTACACAGTCAAAAGTCAGAGAGAAAATACTCTCAAGTAACAGAAATAGATACAGAAATACTTCAGATGATACAATCTGTCCTTGAATATGAAACAACAGCATTTTTAAATTATAAGCTAGAATAAGAAGCAGGATGAAGAAGAAAAAGAAGAGTATTAAGAAGACAAGAGCAAACCATTAGAAACAGCAGCAATGTACATAGTAATGATACACTTACAGCAGAATGAAGATTTCCACTCCAGACTGTGCTTACTGCATTATATTAGTTTTGTAGCAGAGAAAACAGAGAAGGCAAATCCAACACAGCTTACTAAATTGTAAATCAACCATGCATAGATGAATTTGCTTTCATCCCCTCCACCATACATACCACTGGGAATATTCATATCTGTTTAATTTTTTTTTGACAAAACTATGTGATAAAATGTGATTAACTGTATTCTAGTTCAGTGCAGTATGGAGTAAAGATCTTCCTCCATCAAAGCCACAAAAAGTATCAAGGAAGAGAACATACTTCTCTTTTAAGATTTATTATTTTGTTTTATATGTGTGTGTTGCTTACATGTATGTTTGTGCACAACCTGCCTGCCTAATCTCAGAGGAGGTCATAAAAAGGTGTTAGATCACCTAAAACTTGGAATTACAAGGTGTAAACCACCATATGGGTTCTAGGAATTGAACCTCAGTCTTCTGCAAGATCAAGTACTCCTAACCACTGAGCCATCCCTCTAGCCCCTGGAACACACTTCACAGTGGGGAAGATCTTGGGAACCCAGGGTAAGTCAACTGTGATCCTGGCACCCACATTTTACCACAGTGGAGTCAGAGCCCATCTCTGGCTTTCATGATAATTTCAAGTGTAACACACAAATAGCTGTAAGGGGGAAAAGTTAACAAGTCCTCTGCTACCTTCATTTATATATTATACATTACTAATAATATATGACTTTACTCCAGAAAAGTAAACTAAATAAGAGGTTCATTCCTCACATTAATGTACAACATTCCAGAATTAGTCACAATCTACAAGATCATTTAATCCACCTGTCATTGAAGAGATGAAGAAACCAAGGCCACACACTTAGATAATGACAAAGCTGGAGCTCATGGCTGCACTTCACTTCTCAGAGGACAGTCGTACTTGTGGGAAGCAATGGCATTTTTAGACTGTGGGGTGTTGGACCTGATCCTTCATCTTTCTGAACGAAGCTAATATCTTCTATGAATTTGATGAAATTGCTTATTTTAGATAAACTTTACATTTATTTCAGCAGTTGCCATACTGAAAGAGTTTTTTAACATGAGTTGCTATGTGCTCTTATTAATAAAAAACCTGGAGCCAGATATTGTGGTGAAAACTGAGAGAACAGAGGAATAGAACAAGCCAAGCCACAAGTTCTTACTGCTAGGAAATCCTCAGCCCAAGAGAGAGCTACTTCCTGTATACTCACACCATATATGCCTTTTTGTGCTCTGCCATCTTACTTCCTTTCTCTGCCCAGCTTCATCACTTCATCTTTCCACCCAGCTCTATCACTTCCTGTCTGTCTGTATAGACCTCCAGACCTCTATGGTTAGCTAGTGCTGGGATTAAAGGCATGTGCCACTATGCCTGGCTCTATTCTCAGTGTGGCCTTGAGCTCACAGAGATCCAGACAACTCTCCATCTCCCAAATGCTAGGATTAAAGGCGTGTGCTACCACTGCCTAACCTCTGTTTAATTTAGTAGCTGGCTCTGTCCTCTAATCCCCAGATAAGATTTATTGGGATGCACAAATAAGATATCACCACACTTCTCCCTTTTTTGTCTAAAATTTTAAAAAGATATAACTAATATAAGAAAAACTATATACAATAAATAGAATAACTATACAATATATGCAGGCAATAAATACATCAACAATGTCTAGTGCTGTGGGATGACCTGTATGCTGTAAATATATGTTGCTATGATTGATTGATTGATAAATAAAATGTTGATTGGCCAGTAGCCAGGCAGGAAGGATAGTGTAGGTGGGACAAGGAGAGAGGAGAATTCTGGGAAGTGGAAGGCTGAGGCAGAGAGACACTGCCAGCCACCGTCATGGGGAGTAGGATGTAAAGTACCAGTAAGCCACAAGCCACGTGGCAAGGTATATATTTATAGAAATGGGTTAATTTAAGATATAAGAACAGCTAGCAAGAAGCCTGAGCCATTAAGCCACACAGTTTATAAATAATATAAGTCTCTATGTTTTCTTGGGTTTGAAGGCCACAGGAGATGGGCATGAACAGGATAACTTCAGTTACAGTCTAGTCCAGTGGCATTGGACAAATTCAGTAAAAATATTTCATTATCTAGCAAAATCAGAAATGAAAAGGGAGACATAACAACTAACACTGAGGAAATCCAGAAAATCATCAGGTCATACTTCAAAAACCTCTACTCCATAAAACTGGAAAATCTAAAAGAAATGGATAATTTTCTGGATAGGTACCACATACCTAAGTTAAATAAAGACCAGATAAACTATTTAAATAGACCAATAACCCCTAAGGAAATAGAATCAGTCATTAAAAGTCTCCCAACCAAAAAAAAAGCCCAGGACCAGACGGTTTCAGCGCAGAATTCTACCAGATCTTCAAAAAAGAGTTAATACCAATACTCTCTAAATTGTTCTACACAATAGAAAAAGAAAGGACATTACCAAACTCCTTCTATGAGGCTACAATTACCCTGATTCTTAAGCCAAACAAAGACGCAACAAAGAAAGAGAACTACAGACCGATCTCCCTCATGAACATTGATGCATAAATACTCAATAAAATACTGGCAAACAGATTCCAAGAACACATCAAAACAATTATCCACCATGATCAAGTAGGCTTCATCCCAGGAATGCAAGGGTGGTTCAACATATGAAAGTTTGTCAATGTAATACACCATATACACAAACTGAAAGAAAAAAACTACATTATCACCTCACTAGATGATGAAAAGGCCTTTGACAAAATCTAACACCCCTTCATGATAAAGGTCTTGTAGAGATCAGGCATACAGGGAACATACCTAAACATAATAAAGGCAATTTACAGCAAGCCAACAGCCAACATCAAATTAAATGGAGAAAAACTCAAATCAATTCCACTAAAATCAGGAACAAAGCAAGGCTGTCCACTCTCCCCATACTTATTCAATATAGTACTTGAAGTTCTAGCCAGAACAATAAGACAACATAAGGAGATTAAGGGGATACAAACTGGAAAGGAAGAAGTCAAGGTTTCCCTATTTGCAGATGACATGATAGTATACTTGGGTAACCCCAAAGATTCCACCAAGGAACTGATAAAGCTTATAATCACCTTCAGCAACATAGCAGGATACAAGATCAACTCAAAAAAATCAGCAGCCCTCCTATATACAAATGACAAAGATGCTGAGAAGGAAATCAGAGATACATCACCCTTTACAATACCCACAGTGACATAAAATACCTTAGGGTAACACTAACCAAGCAAGTGAAGGACCTTTATGACCAGAACTTTAAGTCCCTGAAAAAAGAAATTGAAGAAGATGTCAAAAAATGGAATGATCTCCCATGCTCATGGATAGGCAGGACCAACATAGAAAAATGGCAATTTTACCAATAGCAATCTACAGATTCAATGCAATCCCCACCAAAATGCCAACACAATTCTTCACAGACCTGGAAAGAATAATACTCAACTTCATATGAAAAAACAAAAAACCCAGGATAGCCAAAAGAATCCTGTACAATAAAACAACCTCTGGAGGCATCACAATCCCTGACCTCAAGCTCTACTATAGAGCTACAGTAATAAAAAAAACAGCTTGGTATTGGCATAAAAACCAACATGTGGACCAATGGAATTGAATGAAGACCCTGACATTAATCCGCATACCTATGAACATATAATTTTTGACAAAGAAGCCAAAACTGTACAATGGAAAAAAGAAAGCATCTCCAACAAATGGTGCTGGCATAACTGGATATCAACATGTAGAAGGCTGCAAATAGATCCATATCTGTCACTGTGCACAAAACTTAAGTCCAAGTGGATCAAGAACCTCAACATAAATCCAGCTACTCTGAACCTGCTAGAAGAGAAAGTAGGAAGGAGTCTTGAAAACATTGGCATAGGAGATCACTTCCTAAATATAACACCAGTAGCACAGACACTGAGAGAAACAATCAATCAATGGGACCTCTTGAAACTGAGAAGCTTTTGTAGAGCAAAGGATATGGTCAACAAGGCAAAGCGACAGCCTACAGAATGGGAAAAGATCTTCACCAACCCCACATCTGACAGAGGACTGATAGCCAGACTATATAAAGAACTCAAGAAATTAGACATCAAAACGACCAACAGTCCAATTAAGAAATGGGCTATAGAACTAAACAGAGAATTCTCAACAGAGGAAACTCAAATGGCTGAAAGACATTTAAGGAATTGCTCAACATTCTTAATCATCAGGGAAATGCAAATCAAAATAATTCTGAGATACCACCTTACACCTGTCAGAATGGCTAAGATCAAAAACACTAAAGACACTTTATTCTGGAGACGATGTGGAACTAGGGGAACTCTCCTCCACTGCTGGTGGGAATGCAAGCTTGTACAACCACTTTGGAAATCAATATGGCACTTTCTTAGAAAATTGGGAATCAATCTCCCCCAAGATCCAGCTATACCTCTCTTGGGCATATACCCAAGGAATGCTCAATCATAGCACAGGGCACATGCTCAGCTATGTTCATAGCAGCATTTTTGGTAATAGCCAAAACCTGGAAACAACCTAGATGCCCTTCAACTGAAGAATGGATAAATAAAATGTGGTACATATACACAATGGAATACTACTCAGCAGAGAAAAACAATGACATCATGAGGTTTGCAGGCAAATGGATGGATCTAGAAAAAATCATCCTGAGTGAGGTAACCCAGACTCAGAAGGACAAATATTGTATGTACTCACTCATAGGAGGATACTAGAGGTGGAATAGGATGACTGGACTGCTACTCACATCACCAGTGAGGCTACCTGGAAAACAGGACCCCAAGAAAGACACAAGGATCGCCCAATGACGGAGAAATGGCTGAGGTCTACAAGAACAACCTGGACATGAGTGGGAGTAATGAAGGGCAAGGGTCGAGGGAAAGAGAGCCTGTGGGAGCGGGAGACCCCAGCTGGATCAAGAACAGAGAGGGAGAACAAGGAATAGGAGACCATGGTAAATGAAGACCACATGAGAAAAGGAAGAAACAAAGTGCTAGAGAGACCCACAGAAATCCACAAAGATACTCCCACAATAGACGCCTGGCAATGGTCGAGAGACAGCCGGAACTGACCTACTCTGGTGATGGAATGGCCAAACACCCTAATAGTCATGCCAGAAACCCCATCCAAGGACTGAGGAATCTGGATGCAGAGATCCATGGCTAGGCCCCACGTGGAGCTCCGGGAGTCTAACTAGTGAGAAAGAGGAGGGTCTATATGAGCTAGAATTGTTGAAACCAAGGTTGGATAAAGCACAGGGACAAATAGCCAAACGAATGGAAACACATGAACTATGAACCAAAGGCTGAGGGGCCCCCAACTGGATCAGGCCCTCTGAATATTCGAAGGCCACCTGGCCAAGCATCCTAATTGTCGTGCTAGAAACCCCATCCAATGACTGAGGGAACCTGATGCAGAGATCCATGGCCAGGCCCTAGGTGGAGCTCCAGGAGTCCAATTGGCGAGAAAGAGGAGGGTTTGTATGAGCGAGAATTGTTGAGACCAAGGTTGGAAAAAGCACAGGGACAAATATCCAAACGAAAGAAAACACATGAACTATGAACCAATAGCTGAGGAGTCCCCAACTGGATCAGGCCCTCTGGATAAATAAGACAAAGTTGATTGGCTTGATCTGCTTGGGAGGCATCCAGACAGTGGGACCGGGTCCTGTCCTCAGTGCATGAACTGGAAGTTTGGAACCTGGGGCTTATTACAGGGACACTTGGTTCAGCCTGGGAGGAGGGAACTAGACCTGCCTGGACTGAATCTACCAGGTTGAACTCAATCCTTGAGGGAGTCTTTGCCCTGGAGGAGATGGGAATGGGGGGTGCGCCTGGGGGGAAGGGGGAGCAGAACAAGGGAATTCGTGGCTGATATGTAAAATTAAATTTAATAAATAAATTTAAAAAATAAAAAAAGATCAAATATACAAAGTAAAAAAAAAAAAAAAACATAATTCCAAGCCATCTACTGAGAATGGTGTACTAGCACTTTAAGTCAATCACAAGCTCTGTATCATAGGCTGTGTGCCTGCCAGCATTAGTTCTTTTTTTATTAAGAAATAATTTAAACTCTATATTGTTTAGATCATGATCATTCTGTGATTTCTATTTTGACTAAAATTCATCCTAAATTTTCAATATCATGAAGTTGAGATGCAGAAAAAGTCTGTCAAGGTAATTCAAGCAGTTTGAAACTTTTTCATATAAGAAGTTCCAGAATTCAAGAACAAGGGGCCTATGTTTGGGAATCTTTCTGCTCTGTTCCGCACTGCTCCCCTACAAGTACCCTATCTTTCAGCCCTGATGTATGTACAATTTCTAGTCCCCACATATGTCAAACTTTTTTCATTTCAGTTTCACTTTGGGGTACTCTTCCTTCTCATTTTACCTGCTATCTGAGTCAGCTTGAAGCTACCTTACCAAAGCATTAGTCAACTGAGTTGCTCAGATAACAGATTTAATTTCTCACAAGTCTGGAGGCTAGAAAACTAGGGTGTTTCTAGCCCCTTTGTTATCTGATCTGAGCTCTTTTCTTGATGTGGAAAAGGCACCTTCTTTTTGTGTCCCAAAGTAGAAAATATTATGAATTCTCTGATGTCTTTTATGAGGAAACTAATCCTATTTAAATATCACCCCAGCCTTTATGGCCTCATTTATCCTTAAAGATCCTATCTCCAAATGCAGTCAATAGAGATTAGAGTTCTAGCACACAGATTCTATAGTACATAGGCATTTACTCTATACCATCCAAGAAGCTTCTCTTAATTTTTTAAGATATAATTCAAACCTCATTTCTAAAAAACAAAACAAAACTTTCTTGATTCCTATGATAGAAATCACTTCCTTCTAAGTTTCTGTATTTCATATGATATGGTGTTATTCACACTGAACAATAATGGATATTTTATATAGAGTAGGGACAGTACTTCATTTGCTTTTTATCCTAACTTCTAGAACAATGTATAGCACTAAGGTATTATTTAACATATTCTTTAAGGAAGGAGAAAAGAAAGAAGCATTGCAACCTTAACTTTCCAAACAACTGAATTACAATGCTGTAATGTTAGTGGTCCTGATAGTTCAGTGATAAATCCAACTTTTAGATTTAGTAGTTAGGGTGTCTGAGTTAAAATTACATTTTTTTTCAAGTAGGTATGGTGGCTTACTTCAATAATCTTGGGAAACTAAGACAAAGGGGTAGGTACAAGTTCAAGGCCAGCCTGGGCTGCATAGTGAGTTATAAGCTAATGGGATACAGAATGAGATCCCATTTCAGAAACAATAAACAAACAAAAAACAAAACTAATAAGTAAATAAGATGTTTTTCAACTTACCAGATATATGGCTTCGTTATTTACTGTGATAGATTTAAAATTCTTCATGGGGTGGGACAAAGTCTCACTATGTAGCTCTGCTTTACATAGAATTTATAATAATGCCTCTGTCTCTCATGTTCAGGTATTGAGGCATGTGTCACCATGAGCTGATTTTCAATGATTTTAATTTTGTTAATAAACTTCCTATTTAGTAGAGTTGACTTCTTCTCTTGGATCTTGGCTAGTAACTTAGTAACTTGTCTGTGCCTGAAATCACCATCTAGGGTTTCTGATGCTGAAAATAAAACACTCTGAAAGCTAGGGAAGAAGGCTAGCAAGTTCAAATCCAGTCTAGGCTACATAGCATGACCTTGTCTCACAGAAGGAGGAAGAAGAGGAGCAGAAGGAGGAGTCGGGTGAGAAGAGCAGAGAAAGAGGAGGACATGCAGTTACAGCACAGTGCTCTAAAAACACTTCTTCCTGGAGCCTTGTCTATCATAGAAGGAATTCAGCAATCTTGAGATCACCATGTTGTGAAATAGCTCAAGCTGATCATGTGGAGAGACACTCAAATTATGTCACAACGCTCAACTTCATGGAGCAGAAGTAGGCAGCCTTGTCGTACCCTGTCCCCCAAAGTGTAGATAACATCTTCACATTTGCTGTTGTTAAGATCTGAGTAGTAGCTTTTGGAATTTGAGTGGCAGTCACTCATGTAACACTTACTCCACCATGCCTCTGCTCTTATGTGAAAGTAGAAATGTGACTATGTTCTGCCTTTTGGCACTACTATAAGAAATAAATGGGTTAGAACTTGTAGAGCACTTACACCATTTGGTTCAGAGTAAGTACTTATGTGTAAACACTGAATTTTTTATGGGAAAGTTTTTATTTCAGGTAGATCAAAGCAATTTTGCTTTAGTAAAATTAATGATGGCTCAGAGATAAGATCTATGAAGTTCTGATTAAAGGTCATGTTAACACTTTGATGACTTTACACTTTGTAGGATTTGATTAATAGCCTACATAGATATGGATCCCTTTTGCTGAATATGCATAGTTGCAGAAGATAAAGGAACAGCCTTAGCCCCCAACACCAATGATTTTCTTTCTAAGACCTCAGAGCTCTGACCTGGACACATCTGAGTGATCCTAGTATCCTTTAAAATCCTTCTGTTTACACTGCTGTTTTTAACTTTCTTCCCAACTGGGATAATGTGGCACTAAAAGACAAAGCTCTGGAGAATAGACAATAGTGGTCCCTCTTCCCTGTGAGCTGGGAATCCATCATCATCAAAGGAGAAACACAAACATAACATTAAAAGATTTCCCTTGTTCCCAATCCTTTTGACTTCACAGCAGCAGTACCCTTGGCATCAAGACTTCTAGATCCATTAGTGTTGGGGAAAATGAGTGTGTGGTTTCTCTCACCTCCTGCCAGTAAACCACCACGTGATCTATCTCCTGTACTCTCCCTATAGTTGACATTGTTTAACACATCCAAGGACATAATTGTGGTTCTTTCCTTCCTAGAAAAGTAAAATGTGCTTATGCTTTCCAAGCCATTCACTTCAGTGGCAATGAAAAGCCAAAGGGCCTCTTGGACCCCTCAATTTCCCTGTGCTCCTTCATAACTCAGACTAGTTAACCAGTCTTTGAGTACTTGGTGACATGGTATGGTTCCACTAGTCTCCTCTAGAGCAGCATTAGAACTCTAAGCCTCAAAAAGGGGGCAGAAAGAAACAAATGGGCCAAACTACAGAACGTTCTGTCACTGCAACAAAACATCTCAGGTAACTTAAGAAAGGAAATGTATATTTGGCTCACAGTACCAGAGATTTTAATACATAGTCACTGGGCCCACTGCCTCAGGCCACATGGAGAAGTAAAGCTACCCTCTTCATGATGGCCAGGAAGAAATAAAGAAGGAGGGACCAGGAACCCAAAGTCCCCTTCAAGGGAACAACCTTAGTGACCTTACATCCTTGGTCTAGGTGCCACTTCCTAATCTTTGCTCCCCCACATCTGTGATGTTACATGTTATCAACCAACCTTTTAGCACATGGTTTCTTCAGGACAGACAAATCAGATCCAAACCATAAAAGAATCTAAGCTGTGAGCACATACAAAACTAGTACTTAATTAACTTATGAAAAAGGGAGGGTACTAGGTGATATATATGTGTGTATGTATATATATATATACACACACACACACACACACACACAATTTGGGGTCATTGAAAATGTGTTAGTTTCAAATCCACAGACATGGGTTTTAAGTCTGCCTTGTACTACCTGTTGGACCTTGAGAAAGCTATCTAGACATCAGCCTATTTGTAAAATATAATATTTAGTTCAGAGAACTATTTTAACAGAGGAGATGGTGTTGACCTCATACAATACAGCTTCTGCAGACATTGTTCATTAGCGGAGAGTATTTTCCAGTAGTCTGGTTGCTGATGTTAAGTTGAAGATGTTCTTGGAACCCAGAGAATGCTGCAAACTATTTGGTTGTCTTTTAGTCCCATAGTTTTTATCTCCATATATATTTTCTGTCTTTTGTCATGAGTCTCCTTCCTGTTTGAGCCTATGACAAATCTTACTCCAGAGACTTCTAAATGAGAATCCTGAAATAAAATGATTATCTGATTGAGCCAAATTGCTTCTCCTTAGCATGGCTTTGGTAAAGTTGAATGATTTGTAAACAGAGATACTCTGACAAAGATAACACAGAGTAGGGCTTTGAGCAAATTGCTTAAGCTCTCATGCCTCAGTTTCCTCAGGTGTAAATATGGATAATAGGACCTAGAACATAGAGTTACTACAGAATTTATATATACTGAATTTTCAGAATACTATCTAGGAAATGGAAATTTATATGTGTTTGCTGATATTACTTTTATTATAAATTATAATCATACAATGTGTATTTATGTATGGTTTTTGAGACAGAGTCTTACTATCTACTTCAGGCTGGCCTATAGCTTATGACATAGCCAAGGCTTGCCTTGAATTTGTGTTCTGCATGCCTCAGCCTCTCCAGTGGTGTAATTAAAGTGTGTACCATCACACATGTCATTTTTAAATATGTTGATTGCATTTTAATAGTCATTCATGCAGCTTAGCACAATTTGAAATATAGGTTCAAGCAATTCAGCTGCATCCTTCTCTTTCTTACATTATTCAGGCATTTCAAAAGTTCATCACTATTCTTCCAATCTACATTTATGATGCTGTTGGGTGTCAAACTAGAAACATAAATGTCTGATGTCTTTAGGCCCTGCTACAAGGTAAGGCATGGACCCTGCCATGTGTTCTTCTGTCTACAATGGAAAGTTCTTCTCAGATTATATGGACAATTGATTCATCCAGTGCTGAAAATAATCAGTACCCTTTCAATACTGAATCCACATCTTTCCTTCAACCTGTATTCTAGACAAGGTCTAAGGCAGCCTCTTTTTAGCAGCTCAGTTCTCACTAGTGGAGGAAAATCTGCCTTCAGATATTCTTTTCTCTCTTCCTTTCTCTGAGATAAGCAGCCCCCTTCCCCAGACAGTTTGATTATCAAATGTGTCAGCAGCACTCAAAAAAAAAAAAATCCTGTATAAAATAAGCAACCAGTCTTCCCGGAAGACCTGAGGGTTGTCTTTGAACAAATCGAAGGAGCTTCAGTGAATTAATGGATACATCCTCATTAAGCTGCAGATGCAGGTCACTGGGAGGCTGACTCCTAAGCTGGAGGTACAGTGCCTCTGCAGGCAGCCAGGATGAGGGATCATAATTCTCCACCCCCTGCAGAGCACTTGCCTCCAACATCTTTATATTCTCATGGTGATACCTGTAGAATTTTTTTCTTTCTTTCCTTTAATCTTTCTCTCCAAAGCAGTCTGGAGCCCCTGCTATGCACCAGATATTGTGCTTACTGACAGTTACATAAGGAAGATTAAGACACCATTCTTACTTTCAGAAAATTCACACATCAGTAAAGAGAAGCTAAAATGTAAAGAATTCTGTAACATAATGCCAGGCTAAATTTGAGAACTTGTTAATACTATGATAGCACTTGGTACTATCTCTTTCTGTTATTTATCACTAGTTGGTAAATGTGCTTGTATATTTCATTAATTAATATATGTGCCTCCAAACTCACAGTGTAAAGTATGAATCTTTGCACTAATATATACTTAGTGATTAATATACATGAGACATTGTTTTAAGTGTCTTCCCTCTACTGACTTTTAATCTTCATAACTACCTTAGAAGGAATACTCTACTATTGTTCTCTTTTTACAAACAAGGAAAACGAGACATGGAGAATTTGTGTGAGATCATACAGCTAGTAAACCATAGCCAAGACATAAACCTAAGCAGCTTGACGAAAAATCTCTACTCTCAATTACTCAGCTCTGCATAAAAAGGAAGATAGCAACACTTTTTAAAGAAGATTTCAACTGCAATGACTTACGATTGCTAATTTTTTGAAAAAGAGGTTCCTGAGTATACACGCGTTCTTTTAATTAAAATATAATTGCATCATTTCCCTCATTCCCCTAACTCATCTTATACCCAACCCCAGATCCCTCACCTGGTTTCCTCATACCAGATGAGGGATCTGGGGTTGGTACACACACACACACACACACACACACACACACACACACACACACACACACACACTGATAAGTTCATGTAGTATTACTTGCATGTACATGATTTCAGGGGCTAACCACTTGACAATGGATGACAACTGGGGTCTTCTCTGTAGCAGGAATCTTAGAAGGTCTTATTAATAAAATCAAACCTGAGGCCAGTTTTTGGAGTGAATGCTGGAAGGTCAGAGAAGGAGAACAAGCCACAGCTGCCTCACCTCGCCAGTTCCTCAGCTGATCCTGTTTCCTCATACTGGAAGCCTCTGAGTCCTCATCCAAATGAATCTCAGCTGAACTGTTGCTCAAAAGCCTGAAAGCTTAACCAGCCAAATGCTTCTAGTTCTGCTTCTGGTCTTCACACCTTATATATCTTTTTGCTTTCTGCCATCACTCCCTGGAATCAAAGGCTCACTTCTTGGGATTAAAGGTGTGAGTCACCATGCCTGCATTTTTTCAGTGTGGCCTTGAACTCACAGAGATCCATGCCTCCAGAAGGCTAGGATTAAAGGTGTGAGTGCCACCATTTTCTAGCCTCTGTATCTAGTGGCTGTTCCGTTCTCTGACCCCAGATAAGTTTATTAGGGTGCACAATATTTTGGGAAACACAATACCACCACACTCCTCCTTAGGGAAGACTACTTTTGTTCTCAGCTTCCCTTAGTTGCCTTTAGTTTTTTGTCTAAGGGTGGATCCTTATGAGATTTCTCCTTCCATGTTAGTATGTCTGTTGGTGTTGTCCTTGTTTAGGTCCTGTTTAAGTAGCTTTACTCTTCAAATATCATGGGTGAAGTTTCCCTATCATTTCTAGAAGACATAACCTTACAGCAAAATTTCCTGGTTTTCTGGCAGGAGTTGTGTTGTAAATGTATCCATTTTACAAGGCATCCCAAAATTTGTTGTTCTCTGCAATTTGACCAGTTGTGGTTTGTGTAATGGTCTCCATCTATTTCAAAGAGGATCTTCTTTGGTGAAGTTGGAGCTACATTTATCTGTGGGATTAAATATCAACACTTTCTAAATGGTTAAACAAGTGCAGTCTAGAAAGAGTTCTTTCAAAATTATTTTTTTAATGATGATAATTTTCATTCTTATAAAATCCCCTCATGCTCAGTATCAAATCCAGGCAAGTGATGTATTGGATGTAGTCCATAAAAACGACAGAGGGGAAATGGCAGAACTTAAACCAGAAGTTACAAAAAAGTATTTAGTGCAAAACAACACTGGAAAAATTTCCCATCCCAAACACAAAGATGATATATACATTGTCATATTTCTAACTTGATATTTGTTGCTATCAAAGTCAAGAAAATCAACCAGCTATTTCCCAAGAGAGACATACCCTACCACCACTGCAACAGCTTAATTTACTAGCCTATGGGCAATAGGCATGTCCCTGGTAGGTTCTTATCATCTCTTCAACTGAAGTCTATTATAATTTAAAATGAGCCAGTGAGATGGTTCAGCAGGTAAAGTCACATAACTCAAAGTGTAGCACTATGAATTTGATTCCTGGTATCTACAAGGCATTGTGGAAGGAGAGAACCAGTTCCTACAAGTTGTCTTCTAACCTCCATGTGCACACTGTGGTACATAAGCACATAAACACACACACACACACACACACACACACTTGTTAAATTTTTTAAATTAAGCACCGGGCGGTGGTGGTGGCGCACGCCTTTAATCCCAGCACTTGGGAGGCAGAGCCAGGCGGATCTCTGTGAGTTCGAGGCCAGCCTGGGCTACCAAGTTAGTTCCAGGAAAAGGCGCAAAGCTACACAGAGAAACCCTGTCTCGAAAAAACCAAAAAAAAAAAAAAAAAAAAAAAAAATTTTAAATTAAAAATAGATCTTTTTCTGTGACTATTTAGTCTTACCAGATTTGTAAACTGTTAAATTATTCTGTACCTTTTGAAATCAGAGTGTAGAGACATTTTATTGATATGTTAATTTTTGTTGTATTTAAAGCATGATATCACAAAAATTATGTTTCAACTAATTATCTACATAGATTTGGAAACATTGTTTGGCCTCTCTTGGTCTCAGTTTAGTTAATTGCAAAATCAAGGTGGCTGAATTAGGGTTGAAAGATTCTTTTGTTCTCCTCTAACTTTCTCAAATTTGAGATTTTATCAACTCTTTTTATTTTCCTTTTAATGTTGGGGATTAGACCCAGGTCCCCACACATGCTAAGTGCACATTCTACCATTGAGCCACATTCCAGGCCTGAATTACCTTTTTATATCTCTGGGTGATTCTTTCTCTCCATTTAATGACATTAGGAAACAATGTTCATGTTTCACTATAGTTCAGATTCTTTCCAACAGCACTTGCTATAATAATAACTATCGCATTCATTTAAAAAGTAAACTAGAGGTGAGACTTAGTGTCAAACACACAATGCAGTTACCAACGCATTAGTAAATGGACAGGAGGAGACATCTGTTGTAGAGTTTACTGGTGTTTACAAATACTAGTTTTCTGCATTTCTTTTGGGGCCATGGCTAGACCACATCCTACAATTAATTGAAATCATGTGTCTGAAATTCAGCAAATGGAATATGAACCAACACAGCATATACCACATCCAAGCTTGAAATGCTGAGAACTTCTTGCATGTATTCCTGGATTTTCTTCACCACTCACTAGCTAAGAATGTAGAATATGGGTAATGTAGAGAAGGGCAGAAATACAAGAAAACAGAAGCCGAGTTCTTGTATGAATGTCTGGAACAAAACTCTTATATAGACTTTGTTTGGATTGTCACCCTGAAAAGGATGTTTACCTGTTGACACAGCAGCTTATCTTAATCTTTTAGATTTTATTCAGATAAAACTGATTTTTTATGAGCACCTGATCAATCCTGAAGATAGGCAACATAACAAAATTTCTCAGAAGTGTTTATAACAAGAGAAAGTAATTGTGGTGTGTGCTTGCAACTCTCACTTTACAATAATGTAGAACTGTTATCTAATAAAATATTCCTCCTGTGTTTTTTTTTTTTTAAGAAAAAGTTCTGTGTATCTTAAACTGGTTTTGAAGTCACTATGTAGCCAAGATGACCCTAAACTGTTCCTTCTGCCTCCATCTCCTAAGTGCTGGGATTACAGAGTTACACTATCATACCATATATATATGTATATATATATATATATGTATGTGTATATATATATATATATGGCTTTCTGCATGATGAGCAAGAACTCCACTAATATACATTCTCAGCACTTTATCACTGTTTATTACAAATAGGTTACCCTAGTTTTTCTAGTGCATTAACTGTACTTCCAGTACCTCTCTAGAGCACTCAGCCGTTTTCTTCCTAACCAGGTCTGTCACTATTTCCCTAATTGTTCCATTATCCAAATCTGCTCTTTCTTATTTTTTGGTCTTAACTTAATTTTAATTATTTGTGTTTGTGTGTATATGTTTGTGCACATGAGTGCAAAGCTAGAAGAGGTCACTGGATCCTCTAGAACTGAAGGAAAGGCAGTTGTGAGCCACTGGTGCTAGGACCCAAACTCAAGTAGGACTGCAAATATTTTATTATTCATAGGCAAGTTTAAGAGAAACAAACAACTCAACTCAAGTGTGTGTGTGTGTGTGTGTGTGTGTGTGTGTGTGTGTGTGTATGTATGTGTGTGTGTTTAATCTCATGTTTCTTTTCCTTTTTGAGTGAACAGGAGGTAAATAACCTGCAGTGATTGGGAGGAGGCACAAAAGAAGTCCTAGGGTACACAGGCTTCAGTTATCAAAGTTTCTACAGTAGGCTGAGTATGGACAATGAAATTCCTAGTTCAAAGATTATTCTTTCTTTTAAAGCATCTGTTTTCTTGTCTGGAACATCAGACACACTAGAGTCCCCTTCCATTCTTTCTAGTCAGAAGAAATCAGACCAAATACTTGCTGTTTCACAAAGGAAAAGCAATTGACACACGTCTATGCAAAAGCTGGGTACCTGTCAGGCTTAATTTGTCTTTGTCGTGGAAGTCCTTCATTGAATACACCTCTTTTAAGACAGTAGCTATATAACATTAACTTCCTATGTGAATTTTTACTAATATATAATAATTATTCTCATCATAACAACATCTCTTTCCCACATGCAGAAGAATACCTTGCTTGTCTGCTAGAAGCAATTTTATTAGGAACAAGAGTATTTTCCTGTTCATTGATGTTCCAGCTATTATTTAGCTGAATACTGTCTGATCAAAGATCCTTGATTCTCACATAGTATGGATGTTATATTCAGAGACTTTTTGCTATTGCCACAAAATTGAAGTCAGCACTCTTTTCTTTGGATATTTATAATGTTTCTGAGCATCATGAAACATTTCTTTAAAAAGAAAATGAGGGCTAGAGATGCAGTAAATTGGTAAAGTACTTGTTTGTCCAGCATGCAAAAAGCATTGAGTTTGATCTCAAACACCTTATAAGCCAACCATGGTGTTGCAGGTCTGTAATCCCAGTACATAAGAGAAGAAAGAAGGAGGATCAGAAATTCAAGGTCAGCCTAAGCTTTAAGAGACTCTGTTCCCCAAACAAATAAATTAAGAAGGAGGAGGAGCAGCAGCAGCAGCAGCTCCTTGTCATCTAAGGCTACATAGAGAGCTTCAAGCTAGCCTGAGACACAAGATAAAAGTGAAAAGAAATGAAAGAAACAAAGCAAGCAAAAAAGGCAAGGGAGTAAGCAAGCTTTTTTAATCCACTGAAATTAAAAGAGAAGTCAGTATGGAGAGTCATTGGAACTCCTGATTTTCACTAGCTGGAATGCAAATAAACCAAATCGTAATTACACAAATGTCTGATTAGAGAGCTCGTGTTGTCCTTGAACACAACAGCAAGAATTCATCTGCTTAGACCTAACTTTTCCATAAACTGCAGAAATAGAAAAAAAAAGTCTGAGCTAGGTATGGAACATGCCTCTAGTACTAGCACTTAGGAACTAAGACAGTAGGAGCATAAATTTGAGACCAGCCTGGGTTACACAATACAATCTTGATAAAAAGTTCAGTGATAGAGAGTTTTTCTGGCATGCATGAGGCCTTAAATTCAATGCTCAGCACTGAAAAAAATTCTCAAACAGCTCAGATTCCAAAGTTACCAGTGATTTGATACTAATCACACTAATGACAAATGTAAAACTCAAGCTTAAGTTCCTGGGGGAATTTCCTATAGTCAACTGTCAAAAAAAGAACTTGAAGTTGCTTCAATGTTTGCAAAAGTATGCTGGGACAGACTGAAAAAAATAAGTGGATAATTATCATTTGAAGCTCACTTAAGGGTCTGTCTAAGGAACAGTAGTGAAGAAAATCCTCCCAATGGAAAGAAATGCTGACAGTATTGTACTATTGGTCATCCAATTTGAATAAAATGAAATGTGGTTTGAGATACCAATCTCCACTGACTCATATAAGTGGTGATTGATTTTCCTGAGTGCCTGGAGGCCTAGAAGCAACATCACTAGAAGCTCAATGGCAAGAATTTCTGTGCAGAGATATACAAACTAATCTTTATAGGTCTGGGTATAAAGTATGAAGGTCTTTGTATCTCTTTTTGAAGATCACTGGAGCATACCTTGCAGAAGTAGCACTGAACAATTAAGAGGATATAATGACTGTGGATTTCAGTTGTTTCTTTTCTTAGCCATGACTAATTAAATAATTCAGTAATACAAAAACTATGAGTGAAGAAGCAGGAATGAAGATGCGGGATAACCTAACTTTTCCATACACACAATCATTTTGCAAATTAACTCTTTCTTTCCCGAATGATTCACCTTGCTAGTGGGCCTAACTACAGCAGCAGCAAATCCCACTGACCCCTTTTTACGTTTCTCAAGGAGTCATGTGGAGTGATTTACAGTCAGGCATTGCAGGAGAAGCCAATCAAGATACAATACTTTGCTGCCTCTTTCTTAGATCCTGAATAAGATAACAATGAAGGAGTACCCTCATGAGGAGGGGGAGCAGAGGGCTCTGGAGTACACACAGGCTCTTTATCACCTGCCAGTGCCTGTCTAAGCACACTCCAAATAGAAAATGCTATAAGAGGCATATCCTTTCCTCCATTCTTTGTATACCAGTTCTTAATATCTGTCTCTACTGTATCCCAAGTTTCTACATCTAAAGTTCCCCGGTCTGGAAACCAGGGGCTAACTGTTCTTACAAACTTAGGAAAATCAGTCAGCTGACCAGTGCTGATTTCATTCCCTTTTTTTTAAAGCATATGTTTAATAATATCAAGGAAAAATTACTTTTCCTTAGACTGACCCATCTTCAGGGAAAGACAAACACAAGGGGGAAAACACAAAGGAAACTACTGGATAACTCACCCTTTTTTACTTGGCAGTCACTATTCAAGGGGCCACAGCACCATGAGTGAGATCCTATCCATGTGACAATTAGGGGATTGCCTTTTCTTCTTGGATAATCCCCAGGAGAATGCCTTGCTCTAGACAGTTTCCTAGAAGAGCTGCCTCTCTCCCACAGACAGTTTTCTTGATTATCCCCTTCAATATCCTTGTACCAGACACTAGGTACTGCTGCCATGAGGACCAGCCTCCAGCAGCACAGGGCTTGAAGAGAATCCACAGAGTCAGTGTACTAAGACGGTTTTTATCTGAGGGAGTAAGAAGAAAGACACCCACACACTCTCTTGATGGTTTTTTCAGACGTTTTCTTTATTCTTCTTCTATATTCTCTATTCTCCTAACTTTATTTTTCCTCTACAGCTTCTATATTCCAACAAAATCTTTCAGGCAATATGAAAATTACAATGTGTTACATTCTATTTTTCAAGTGAAGATTATAATGAATACAGGTTAAAAAAAAAAACAAAAACATGGTTTTTTTTTTATCTCCCTTACATGATTAAAACAAAGTTATCCCAAGAACCCACATACATTTATAGCTAAATGATTCATTATAGATTAACAGGGTATGAGCAAGCAAGGTATTTTTCTCAACCAGTTCTTTTGCTGGCAGGCTGCATGCTGTGGTTACAAAGAAAGGATCAATCACTTTATTACTTATCTTGAAAGGTAATCTTATAAGGAATCTTAGAGGAATCCTAAACTTTTATACATGAAAAACAATCAGTCAGCTCTATTTTAAATCTTTAGGGTGAATACCCACTCATTAATAGTTTTTTATGTCAGGAAACTGAGGGCAGAAATGAGTATAAGGAATTAATCATCATCTTTGATCACCAAACAATCCTAGCAAGGTAAGTACATCAGCTAGTAATAATTTGGCTGCTTTGCTTTTTGATCACTAACCTAATGAATCTATCCCTTAGCTATGTGTCCTTGTGAACTTTAGATTGTTTCCTGGAGTTTTTCCTCTCAAAACTATTACCAAAACACTTAATCTAACCTGATGTTATTTTAAAGCTTTGTATCAGCTATGATGCATACCAAAACTTGTTAATTGCATCTTTCAACATCAAGATTTAAAAGAATTTGAGTCAGCCTGGCTCCTGGGACTGAATTGTTCTCCTTAATCTTTAACCTGAACTACAATATATGTAGCTCCTTAGATGAAACTCATGGGCTCTGGCTGTGTGACAATTTCTTGTATTTATTTTCAATCATCAAAACTCTATTTAAACTAACAGCATTATTATCAGTTAGACAATACAGCTTAGGAAGAAATCATCATCTTCATAATAATCCAGAGGCAAAAAATGCCCAGTAGAATGGGGTATTTCCATGAGATAAACAGACTACATTACAGGCAGTAAGGATCTCCCTACATCTATTTGTACCATACCAGATACCAGAGAAAGATGGCAGCAGTAAACATGTAAAGTCATAGTAGAAACAATAGACATTCTGGAGTCTGTGATCTTGGGGCCTTGTTTTCCAAGATTCACTTATCAGGGATATGCCTCCTGGTGGGCTGACACCTTGAACTTCAATTGCCACCTGCTGCTGCTCTGATGGGGCACCTAACAATGCAGACTTCCTCTCATCAAGACATGGACCATCTTCTCATCAGAAAAAGCTAATGTCATCACTATCATATGTTCAGTATAAGAGGTCAATCATAATTACTTCCACTGTGGGAAGGGTCATAATCTCCCATGAAGAAAAATCTATTTAAGGCGTTAGTTTTCTTCTTTATGCTTCCCTCGGCACCACTGTCTACCAGCTCATCATCTGATTTATTAATGTACCACTTCTTTGTAATAAGATCCATTTTTAATGCTTGAGAAAGTACCAATGTAGATAGGAATGCTCTACAAGACAGGATAAAGCCTCCAAGAACTAGAAAGAATGACACCACAAATTAGCAGGTATCTAACTTGAAAAAAATGAGAACATTGCCTTCAGTCTGTTTTACCACTATAAGAATAATTATGTGTGCTTAATATTTGTACCAAGCAGCAATAGTGTTGCTCAGAAACCAAGAAGACACAGAAAAACTTGGAGAGACAGCATTATCTCCATAGTTCAGACTGATTAGTAGAGACTGCTATAAAAATCTTTTAATCCTTTAAAATTACAACACTAAAAATACCATTAATATTAAGAAATAGAAGAACTGTTGGCCTAAGAAAACAATTTTCTGGATGGACTTGTCCTCTAACCTAAGTTGAGAAACAAATAGCAGTCCCTATTTGTTAAGTGACTTATGGTATTAAAACAGCTCTTTCCTACCAGAAAAACAAAACATAAAAATAAAACCAAGAAGATGAAGATACGTATTACTTGGGCTTTCAGAACCAGCATCATTCCTCAAGAGAAGTGACTCACCTAGACTCACTGTCCTAGAAACCCTGAAAGGAAGGAAGAATCACTGCAGGGAATGTATGTGGGACCAAAGCAAACCTAAAAATGAAATTTCCTGAGCCTCCATGACCATCACAGCATGTACTAGAAAGGATTGGAGAAGGCTCTGAAGAAGAAAGTCAGGATTTTGCTAGGACTTGGTGTGTCTCTCCCATTTTGCCGCAGAGGAAGTCTGTAAAGTAACAAATGCCAGAACCACATCTGTTAAAGTGTTGTGAAAGCAGCCACTGAATTCTAAAATGATCTAAATCTAGATATGGGTCCTGGACAAGCAAAAGGTGTTACTGCTGACCCTAAAAGTTGGTTGCTTCTCTCCCAGGAGGGCTAGGTATGGTTTCTTCTAATAAAATCTATTTCAAATATGTTCTTTTTATCAAAATCTGATGATGAGGTTCAAGAAACACTACCCCCAAATATGACATTTAACAATTGAGAAAACAGCAAAAGTGAAGAGCTCACTAACCTTTTCCTTCTTTTTCCCTCCTGCAGCAGGACATAATACTCTGCTGAACTTTGCTGGATGTAGAAATCTTCAAGTCAGAGGTACCCACTCTATTTCCAGAGGCAAGTAACAGCCTAATTCTTGAAGACACAGAGACACCAAGAATAATGAAAAGGAACTGTTTACTAACATGGAATTGTGTCCCCATTTGTTCTCCTCATCATATATCTCTTTATGTCCTCTCTTCATCAAACCTGAAGATAAATACATACACATTTCTCTTTTGCTTTTAAGGAGAAAGTCTTCTCTAATGTGTACAAATCTTTATGCATCCTATGGTAGTTTCTTCTACATGGAAACATTCCTTCCAGGAAAGGGAAGTATGAGACTCAGGATGTAAACAAAAGGTCACAAGTTTGGGGGAAAAAAAACTTAGAAGATTCTCCACGGACCCTCCCCAGCAGTACAAAATGGAATAAAGAACTACTCAGGGAAAAGACTGACCAGCCAAGCTGCAGAGAAAAGGGATTCTCAGATTGTCCAGCTGCCTGCAGGTTATATGGGGACCTCCAAGGTTGCAAATTTTCTGAGTGGTCACTCATGTGATTGAGTTTTTTGATGATGCAGCTGCTTTTGAGTCATTTCTGCTCCTGTGGGTGAACTTTCATCATTCCTGTTAGTAACCTTAAAATCACATTGGTTCACCAAGTTGAACTTTTGTACAATTGTTAGTTTGCTCTGTTGTGGGTTCCCCTTTTGAGATTAATATGAGTAGGTTAAGTATGTGTGTGTGTGCACGCGAGTGCACACGCGCACACGTGCGCACGCATTGGGTCTCCCTAGGAAAAGTCTGTTACACAACAGTTGTCCTTGATTTACAAATAAGGAAACCAATATTCACAGATATTGATGACATACCCATAGACACTCAGATTTCTCTCCCAGGTAGATGACATTGACTGTCATAGAAAGAGTTGGGGATTGCAGACAGATTCTCTTCAGGCTTTGTCACAAATGGCCACTGCTTCATTCCTCTAGTACGCATCCCACCCTGGTAATTTAAATGTTTGAGTTCTCATGTTATCCCTTGAATTTTCTTACTCTCGGCCACTGGTTTTGGTCCTTTGCTCATTTATTTTCCCCTAAAGTTTTCATTATGAAGTCCCCAGGGGTCAAATTCTAGGTCTTCTTTTCTTCATCCTCTTCTTCACTTTGGATTAAATCACACTCTCCCTCTTTCTCTCCCTCCCTCCCTCCCTCTCCCCCCCCCCCCCGCCTCTCACACACACACATACACATACAATGCTACATTTGAATTTTTATTTGTATATAGAAAACGGAGCAGAATATGTTAGTGGTAGTAATCTCTGAGTGGTGGCAGATTTTTTGTTTGTTTGTTTGTTGAGGTTTACTTCCTTCTCCTCCTTAATTTATATTTGGGGTAGGTATGTGTATTATGGTGAATACACATGAAGGTATAGTTTTTTCACACCTGTATGTTCTCCATTGCTTTCTATATTTGCCTTGACATAGGATCCTTTAATGAAACTAACAGTTCTTGACTAGGTTGGCTGGCCAATAAACTGTCCTGAGTTGCCCGTCTCCTCCCCCAATGCTGGAATTACAATCCACACAACAATGCCTCACTTTATGTAGGTGATGGGGTTCAAACTCAGGTCTTTATGCATAATCACAGAGCAATATCCAGAGTCACTCAATTTTTTTAAAAAATTAACACACTAAGTACTATATTTTTAATATGACATTTTCAAATATAGTTTATTTTTTGGTGCTCCTCCTTCTTACTCCTCTCCCCAAAGACTCCTGCTGTCCTGTGAACCCTTTTGCCTCTAGTATTCCCCTTTTGGCTTTTAAGTTACATGTGTACTATCACCCTATCTCTCTTCCTCTGACCTGTTCCCTTCTCATGAACCCCTTTCAGGTTTCACATTCTATACCCACAGTCACTCCCACATAAATACACATATATAAAATTTAGAAGCTAGGATTCATATATAACCTAGAACATGCAGTATTCCTAAGTCTGAGATGCCTCACTTAATACGATCATATACAGACACAAATGAAAAAACATTTCTGTGATAGACTATAGAATCCTTTGGGCATTCCCAGGAGTAGCATAATTGAATCATAGGGTGTAGCTGAAGTTTTCTCCAGTCCTGCCTGGCCCATGATCAGGAAAAATCTCTCTCACCCGCCAGTCCTGCAGCACTCAGACCCAACCAAGTAAACACACAGAGACTTATATTGCTTACAAACTGTATGGCCGTGGCAGGCTTTTTGTTATCTAGTTCTTCTATCTTAAATTAACCCATTTCTATTAGTCTATAAGTTGCCACATGGCTCTTGGCTTACTGGTACCTTACATCTTCTCATGGTGGCAGCTGGCAGTGTCTCTCTGCCTCAGCCTCCCACTTCCCAGAATTCTCCTCTCTCCTTATATACTTCCTGCCTGGCTACTGGCCAATCAGTGTTTTATTTATTAACCAATCAGAGCAATACATTTAACATACAGAACATCCCACAGCAATAGGGTAGTTCTATTTTTAATTTCTGAGAAATGTTTATACTACTTTCCATAATGGCTGTAGCACTTTATAGCCCAATAGCAATGTATATGAGTACCTCTTTGCCCATGACTTCATCAGCATTTGTTGTCATTTTATTTTCTTGCTAATAACCATTCTGGAGTGAGAAGGAATCTCAAATAACCTTAATTTGCATATCACTGTTGGCTACAGATGTTGAACATTGTTCTGAATGTTATTTTTTTTTTCATCCTTTAACAGCTGTACTGGCTGGTTTTTTTGTCAACTTAACACAAGCTAGAATCATTAGAGAGGAGGGATCCTCAGCTGAGGAAATGCCTCTATGAGATCCAGCTATAAAGCATTTTCTCAATCAGTGATCAATGGGGGAGGGCCAGGCCCATGGTAGGTAGTGCCATCCCTGGGCTGGTGATCTTAGGTTCTATAAGAAGGTAGGCTGAGCAAGCCAGGGAAACAAGTCAGGGAAACAAGCCAGTAAGCAGCACTCCTCCATGGCCTCTGCATCAGCTTCTGCCTCCAGGATTCTGCCCTGTTTGAGTTCCTGTCCTAACTTCCTTCAATAATGAACAGCAATATGGAAATGGAAGCTAAATAAACTGTGGGAGCCCACAAAACTTCCTAGTGAGATCTGGGCTTGCTTTACACTGCAGGGTTGCATTAGGGGATGGCTTGACCCTGTGCATGGTTACCAGGTGTCTTGGATAGTCTGCACTTGGCTGTGCTGGGGGAGGTCTTTTGCCCCACCCTTTGGCATTTCTTTAAAAGCCCTTTAGTAGAGACAGAAGGGGCTGGTGGGTTTTGACCAAGGCCCTCCTGAGGCTATCCTCTGTTTTCTAACTGTCTCTCTCCCTTTATATTTCTATCTACATATTCCTCATTTCTCCCTGCTCAAGAGTACCCTGGGGGAAAAAGAGGGAGCAGGTCTCCTTCAATAAACCCTTTTCTCCCCAACTTGCTTTTTGGTCATGGTGTTTCATCATAGCAATAGAAACCCTAAGACAACAAACAATAGTTCAGTTCATGATAGAATTTTTTTATTATTTGATGTTTAATTTTTAGAGTTTTTTTTAAATATATTCTAGCTATTAAACCCCCTATATTTGTTTTCTTTCTATTGTTAGGACAATACATCATGACCAAGACAACTTATAACAACAATCATTTAATTGGGCTTATGGTTCCAGAAAGAGTCTATGATGGTGGAGTGAAGACATGGCAAAAGGTAGCTAGGCTGCAGCTGAGAGCTCACATCTTGATCCACAAGCAGGAGTAAGAGAGTACACTGGGAATGGTGTGAATCTTTTTAAACCTCAAAGTTGGCCTCTGGTAACACACCTCCTTCAACAAGATCATAATTTCTAATTCTTCCCAAATAGTTCCACCAAAGTAGTCAAACATATCAGCCTATAAAATCCATTCACATTCAAACCACCCTCTCTGAATTGTAGCTGGGAAAGATATTTCTTCCATTGTATAGGTTATCTGTTTTCTCTGCAGATAGTTTCTTTTGCTATATTGGAACTTAAATTCACATAATCCCACTTTCTGGCTTGAGAGTGGGTGCTATTTCCTGTACGGTTGAAGTCCTACTGGTAGAGTGCTTGATTAGAGAAAGTACTTGTCTATATCCTAAAGTATTTTCTCTAGCAGCTTCAGCATTTCAGGTTCTAAATTAAGGCTATTGATCTGTTTTAAATTGATTTTTGTGCAAAGCGAGTGAGGATTTAATTTCATTTTTCTTGCACACAGATACTCAGTTTTGCCAGCACCAGTTGTTGACTAGGATATGTATCATGAATCCTAATTGGTCTTAATAATAAAAACCCAGAGTCAGATATGGGGTAAATGCTGAAAGAGAAGCAGAGCAGCCAGCCACTAGAAATACTTCTTCCTCTAGGAATCCTCAGCCTGAAAGGGACTGGGTTCCTGTCTCCTCCTGTCTTATATTCCTCTAACTGCCCAGCCATATCGCTTCCTGTCTCCACCTCCCTAGTGCTGGGATTAAAGGCATGAGATACCAAGTGCTAGGATCAAAGGTATGTGCCACCACTGCCTGGCTCTGTTTCTCTTTTAGACTGGATCAATCTTGTGTAGCCCAGAGTGGCCTTGAACTCACAGAGATCCATCTGCCTCTGCCTCCTGAATTCTGGGATTAAAGGTGTATGCCACTATTGCCTGGCCCCTATGGCTAACTAGTGGCTTAGCTCTGCACGCTGATCTTCAGGCAAGCTTTATTTGTTAGATCACAAACAAAATATCACCACAAGGATGTCTTTTATTCAGTGCATGTTTTTGACACCTATTTTAGTTTCATTTTCAGTTGCTTTGATAAAATACCCTGGCAAAAGCTTCTTAAGGGAGAAAGGGCTTATTTGTCTCACAACTCCTGGTCATAAGCAATCATGGCAAGAATTCATAGTTACAGGAGCTTCAGAGAACTGAGAACAATACATTCATAGTCAAGATCAGAGAGCAGTAAATTAATACACCTATTCTAGGGCCTACCTCATTTTCACTACTCTTACACAGTTCAGAATACCCTTCCATAGGAATAGTGCCATCCACCATGAGCAGGTCTCCCCAACTCCACTAAAGTGCCAAGATAACCCTCTACAGATATCACCATAGGCTAACCTAATATAAATAATCCCTCCTTGTGACTTTCTTTCTGAGTAGATTTTAGATTGACAATTAAAACCAACCACCACAACACCTTTATCAAACATTAGATGATAATAGTAGCATAGGTTTATTTCTGGTGCCTGTGTTTTGGTCCACTGATGTTTGTTTCTATGCCAGTACTATGACTTCTTTGTCACAATGGCACTTTATTACAGTTTGATACCTCTAGCAGCTTTTTTTTTTTTGCTTAGGATTACTTTGGTTATCTGTGGTTTATTCCCTTTTCATATGCATTATAGGATTTCTTTTCTCTAGTTATATGGATAATGAAAACACAAGTGACTTTCTAAAGACTTAAATTTCTATCACTGACTTAGCCCTCTCTGAATTCTAAACTTTTTCTTTATACATCTGTCTGCTTAGCATATCTTCTTGGCTTTTTCAGTGACATCTCCAACTTAAACATTTCTGAAATTAAACATTTGATTATCTCATTATCATACTCCTTAATGGATAATATTTCAATCTTCTCTTTCTTTGAAAATATCAAAAATGCAATTGCCAAGACCAGAAACTAACATTATCTCTCTGAGTTTTCACAATCTGTTAGCAAGTTCTATTGCTCTTCCTTCAAAGTAAATACTCAGACTCTCATCTTCTCTGTTCTATACCACAGCCCATTTTTACACATGCTATCTCAGAGCTGTATCACTGCCTCCACCTTCAGTCTACTTAAGATTTTACCATCTATCATGCTCCATTTCAGTATCAGCCATAATTCTCATCAGCAGTTTTCAGGTCTAGAACCCATCGTTGATCCAAGCCTCATCTTTGTCATCAAGAATAGATAAATCCATATTACTAGTAATTATTTGCCTCATGTTACATGTCTACTGTGTGATAAATATTTGAAGGCACCCTGTATTTTGCAAGTTATATCTACACAATCTTCATAACAAACTTAGATGAGAGATTTTAGCCCAACTAAAATAATAATAATAATAATAATAATAATAATAATAGATAAATAATCTAAGACTTAGAGAAGTTATGCTAATCACTCTTAGGCCATTCTTATATCTAGTAAGAGAAAAGGCTAAGATTAAACTTACCTTCTAACTACAAAATGAGGGCACAGTGAAATGCCTTCTGTTTTCTAAGATGGTTTATGTAAGTAGACATCCTAACATTCTACTTGACTAGAAGAAAAGGAGTGGAAACTTCTTGCCAAGAAAAGGGACTTAGAGAAATATGTCCCAGCTGCAGGAAGAACTGCCAGACTAAATGAGAATATAAATTCCATCACCACGAAAAGTGGTATAGGTATGAGAAAATAAGAACATTGTTTTACGAGTTAGAAAGATTACTCATAAAGTAAGAGTAATTTGTGTTGTTCTTCCAGAGGATGTGGATCCAGCTCCTATAGAATCTACATGGCAGTTTACAACCATATGTAGTTCTTGTTACAGGGAATCTGATGCTCTCTTCTGACCTCTGCAGAAACCATGTGATACACATACATACATGCAGGCAAAACACAAAATAAAAGCAATGAATCTGGAAACAATGAAAAAGAATTCCTTTAAATATAAACAGGATTACTAAACAGATACCTTTCCACTTTTGTAAAAAATACTTTAGCAATGGGAATATGGCCCAGTAATAGAACATTTTTGCCTTGCAAGTTCAAGACCCTGGGTTGAATCTCAGAACCATTAAAAAAAAAAGAAAGGTGCTGAATCAATGTGGGTAGAAGTTCAACAAGAAGTTTTACACACACACACACACACACACACACACACACACACACACACACAAAATTGTGAGTTAGTGCTCCAAAAATTTAAATTAAACCAAAAACTGAAAAAATTTTAAGATTTTTAAATACGTTTTAGAGTTATTTATCACCACTATTTTACTTAATTTATTTTTAGTGAGTTAGAGAGATATCTCAGTGTTTAAGACAATTGGCTGCTCTTCTAGAGGATCCATGTTGAAATCTTAGAACCTACATGGCAGCTCACAACCTTCTGTAATTCCAGTTCCTGAGGACCAGATGCCCTTCTTGGTGCATACACATAGTATACAGGCATATATGTAGGCAAAATACCCATATACATAATAAAATAATGTTTTTATAATACTTAAAAATAGTTTAGGGAGTTAGAGAGATGGTTCAGTGGTTAAAAGGACTTAGTCTAAAAGAAAACCCAGATTCAGTTCCCAGAACCCATAAGATGGCTCACAAGCATCTATAACTTCAGGGTAACTTTGATTCTAGGGGATCTGATGCTTTTTCTGACCTCTACAGGTACCATGCACACACATGGTACACATATAAATTCAGGCAACACACTCATCCATATAAGATAATAAAATAAATTTTAACAAATTAAATTACATTTATTATTATTATTATTATTATTATTATTATTATTATTATTATTGTGTGTGTGTGTGTGTGTGTGTGTGTGTGTGTGTGTGTGTAAGTCAAAGGACTGCCTGAGCTAGTCAGTGCTCAACTTTCATCATGTGGGTCCTCTCATCAGCCTTGGCAGCAAGTACCTTTACCTGTTGAACTATCTCATTGTTCCTTAGTTATATATTTAAATTTAATTTCTTCTGTAATTGAGCACGTATGTATTGACCTTAAGTTTAAAGTACCTGAGACTGTGATGATGTCTAATGGTTTGTATGTCCATCTCAGAGAAATTATCATTTCAGAATGAAAGTATTCTTCTTCTGCTAGACCTATTAATGTTGGTATGGTCCACAAAGTAGTCCTGAGCCTACTACTCTTTCCCTTATAACTCTTTTGACAACCCTGATCATTTATCACCATTCTTTTGTTGGTATGGCCCTTTGTCTACCTAGCACATAAGTTCAAGTGTTCCAAACTTCAAATATCCAAAAGAATATTCCCTTTCTTCCAAACTTGAGCATCTTCAATTTTGCATCTCAGCTAAGGATTGCATCATACATTACTAACATCAACAAAAATGTCTTGCTGCTTCTCTGCCATATTCATATGTCCAGAATTTGTTTTACCTTAAAAAATTGTGCCACCCATCTACTTCTCTGGGTCTTCTCAGCTGCCACTCTAGTCAAAGACACATCTTCCCATGTAAAATATGGCAATTTCTGAGCTGGTCATCTGCTGAAGTCCTGTTGCCTCACACAATATTTGCTTCAGGTATCAGTCATAATAAATATTTTAAAAATGTAAATTAGATCACATCATTTCTCTGCTCACAACTTTCTAAAGGTTGCCAGTTATATCAAGGATGAAGTTCAAATTCCTTTGCCATTGTCTAGGACAGAGTTTTCCAAATCAAACCATTTACTAGATAATGAAACCAACTAGCATACTGAGTAAGGATTAACTTAAAATAAAATAGAACACAGAAAAAGAAATATTAAAGTGTGTTATACATAGCAAGAATAAGTATTATTTCATAAAACTTCTTCCTGGTGTGTACATGAATGTGCACGTGTGTGTGTGCTGAACCTAAATGGAAATTCATTTTGGAAGAGGATTTTTGAGATAGGTTCTCTCTGTTACTCTGGCTATCCTGGAACTCAAACTCACAAAGATCTGCCACCACATCTGGCTTGCATTTCTCACAATAGGCCGTATCAAAAGAAATTTGAAAGTATTGTCCTAAAAGGCCCAAATAATATTTTTGCTTGTATCAGCCTACCAATTTCCACTCTACCTCTGCTCTCTCAGATGTGTTAGTCCTAATAAACCTCTAACTGTCGTCTAAAAAGCCAGACTTCTCCCCACTTCTGCTCCTTTCACTTGATGAAATAATATTTATCCAATTATTTACATGGGTGGGTCCTTCAAGAAGTCCTAGCTCAAATGTCAACTATTTAGAACACGGTCCTTAACTCTCCTAAAACAGTCTATCAATTTATCTTTTACATCTCACTGTTGTACTTCATTTTGTGCCTATAGTCATCTTACATCATCTTTCTTGGCACTCTGAGCCTAGGCCACATATGCTATAAAGACCTTAACTGTTCTATCAACCACAAATTTCTGCATATATAACAATAAGTGTCAACTAATAGGATATTGAATATTTTACTGTTATAAATATTGATACAGGAGAAATTAGGGTTCCTTCTTGGAGTTCTTAGTCTCAATAATAAAAGAATTTAAGAATGGACTCAAATAGAAGCTCGGGAGAATTTTATTAGAGTTTAAAAGAGAAAAAGAAATCCCAGGAAAGGCAAGTGTATACTTCAGCAACTGCCAGGAGGAGAGTAGAAAAAAAAAAAAAGAAAGATTAAGAAGCCACGTAGTTTAAGCTGCCATGATGAGCAGACACATGGTGGATAACAGTCACATGATAGGAAGAGAGGCTTTACAGAAAAAGTAAGAAAGCCCAGAATGTTGGAGGAGAAATCCCTAATACTAAGGAAAGCATGCTTAGAAAAGAAGAAAGGTGAAAGTTATGCTTTTCTGAATGATTTAGAAATGTGACCAGCCTTAGGACTTACATGGCTACAACCCCTGTAAGCTACTCCACTAAAAGTGGGGATTCTGGGGAGGAAAAGTACAGTGTCTCATTAGAGAACTAATTATTCTGCCTATCTCTTTAGAATGGCTGAAGGATGCCTTCTTAGGTGTGGTCCTTTGGCCAGGTGATTGATGAGGCCTAACTGTGTTGGCAGATTTTTCTGTCCCTCCTGCCAGCTCCCAAATCACAACACAGAAACTTATTATTAATTATGAAAGCTCAACCAATAACTTAGGTTGTTTCTAACTAGCTTTTACAACTTAAATTAACCTATTTCCACTAATTTACTTTTTGCCTCTTGGCTTTATTACCTTTACTCTGTACTGCCCATGCTGTTTTACTGCTTCTCCCATCTCTGTGTTGATGACTCTCTGCCCCAAAAATCCTGCCTAGCTATTGGCCATTCAGCCTTTTATTAAACCAATCTGAGTGACAAATCTTCACAGTGTACAAAAAGATCATTCTACAATACAAATGGAATGTTAAGTCTTCACTCAGAACACAGATTCTATTCTTTTTTAAATAATTTATTTATTTGTATTTGATGTACATTGGTGTTTTGCCTGCATGTATGTCTGTGTGAGCATGTTAGATTCCCTGGGATAGGAGTTGTGAGCTGCCATGTGGGTGCTGGGAATTGAGCCTGAGTCATTTGGAAGAGCACTCTTAACTCATTAGTTCTTAACTACTGAGCCATCTCTTCAGCCACATGGATTCTATTCTTTTGACCAGGAGTTTGCTATTCTAACAGTGTTTATAAAATAGAGACACATTGTAATGAAATCCCTTCATTACATTTAAAAGCAAACTTTTTGTAATATTAGAGTTGGAACCTAGGGCCATAAGTGTTAGAATTCCTAGCCACTCCACTATGAACATGCTGGCAAGATGCTTAGTCAGCTCAGGGCCTTCCATCGTAACCGGTGTGCTGCATGAGCATATCATCTATGCACATGCATGGCGTGCTAAATAAGCCCATATGTGCATGTGAGGGGGTGGGGGGTGGAGGCGGTTGGAGGGGTGGGGGTGGTGGGTGGGGGGTGGGGAAGGCTATAAAAGCGGGTTCCACCATATCCCTCCTCCTCTTCCTGCATGATCTTTCCATAATCCTAAGCATCCCCTTCTATTTCCTCTCCTTAATAAACTCTTATAGAGGGTTTTGTTGTTCCTTGAGGCTTTTCTCACATGGTAAAAAGTGCCACTTAATGAATAACAATAAGAATGTTAGTAAGTGCTATACCACTGAGCCCTACTCGTATCTCTTATAATGGAGTTCTTAAATAATTATGTAAACTTTATTATGAAAACAAAGATACTCTTGAATGGTGGCTAAGAGACAGTGTCCCATAGGAGAGCCTGATCCATGAAATCCAGCCTTAATGTACAGAAGTTATTTGGTCTGCAATGTGAAAATACAAGTTGGCTAACACTGAACACTGAATGGTTAGCATTCTTCGTTTTTGCATGGTACCCAGTGGTTATCGGCAACCAATAACAAAAACTTTAAAACAACTGTTTATCTTGAATTCCCATCTGATATAGTGCAGCCATAAATAAAACATACAACCTGTGCCTTTCATTCTAAACATAGAGGGACCCAAGAAGCTATGCAGGCCCTGACAACTTCCAGAGTGACACACACACACAAACCCAGAGTGGACAGGAACGAAGCAGAGATCCAGAATTAGAGTAGATTCAGAGATCTAGAGAGATGGGCCCAGTACCCTCCTGGGCCTACTCAGCAAATCCCTCTAAAAGATCCTTAGGATCATCATCTTCATCTTTATTTCTCTTCTGTAGTCCAGAAAAAAAGTCCAACAGGCTTTTATGGCGAGCTGAGGGCCTTTAATTTTCTCTTAGGTTCTATGGAAACATGGGAAGATTTTAAGCAGGGAAGTGCCACCTTTATGTCTCAAGCAACTCTCTGCAGGATGGAAGCGTCAGCCTGAATGGCACCAGAAGTTCGGTACAGTCATCTGGCCAGGTAATAAGCAGAGGATGGAAAACAGGAGAGAAGATTCTGACTCCACTACTCATCTACCACTGCTATAACTGTCTCCTCAACTTCCTAACTAATACTGTGCGCCTACTCTGGAGAAGCTGTGTAAAAATTTAAGTGGCAGTGCAGGGGGACTCTTAGCATCTGACACATAATACACAATCAACAAATGCTATTAATTTTTGTTCAGGCTCTATGTTGGCGGTACAACAGCCAGAGGAGCCTAATCAAGCAACACAGGAGGAGTCTCCACTGTGACTCACAAGCAAATTTTATTGTGCCAGCGGGGAAGGTGCACAGGGATGAAGCTGGAGCCATAAGAAAACAAACAACAACAACAAAAAAAAAAAACAAAAAACAAAAACAAAAAAAAAAAAAACCCAGCATTTTAGGAAACAGCGAACTTTGACGGGAATCTCAGTCATCCCAAGGCAAAAGCTCCCCACCAACTCTTTTGGAGTGAGGGAATGGCCGAGGAGAGGGACAGGGGACAGTTAGTGGCCAGAAAGGCCAGGCAAAAGCCTATTTGACAGTCACTGTTCCGGTCCCTTCTGGATCTGGCCTCTCCTTTCTGCGGTAAGGCACAATCCTAAACTAATGGAAGAGACGATACTGGCCCTCAGTAGCCCGGGAGTTAAGGGCCCCTCACCACCGATTTTTGTCAGCAAACCCCGTTTCCGAGGTGCCTAAAAGTGTACAAATAGTAAGGCCAGGCTTGGCGAGGCAATTCATCCCACCTCTCAGCCGGACAAGCTGATTATGGCTCTCCATATCACCTCTCCTCGGGGGTGCTCAAAAGAATCCGCAAATCCTCAGCATCACAGCCACCAATCCCCAGCACTGCCCATTCACACGCAGCGGGGTGGCTGGGGATTAATTGGAGGGGGAATGTTGTGAATTCCAGAGAGTTCTTTCTCTATGCCTCACAGCCGGTGGCCCGGGATATTGCTACATGAAAGCTTCGCTGTCAGTATCAATCATCATTGCGCGGGCTGTCACATTCCATGGGCTGAATTGGCCTCATTCGGTGACTCCATCAGAGGGGGGTGGGCATTCCTGAAGGGCCCGCGCTGATAAGGCCAAATTCTGACTCCATAAAAATACCCAGAGCAACTTCTTTCTCCACATTCCTCGTTCAGAGAAAAGACAGACCTGGAGGATGAGTAAAGCCTGGGTGAGGACCAGATCTGGGAGGATAGAAGCAGACAAAAAGCCCTAATTCTCCCCTTTTGATTAAAAGCCAACCTTCTCTGGTGCCTTCTTCGCTTCACTCTGGCAAAGTGAGACCTAAAAAACCTCCTCACAAAGCGAGCCCAAACTTTGCACCATCTCGAGTAGAAATACTTCAACCGAGTAGATTTTTTTAAGTAATACAGATACCTTTGTTAACGAGAATTCCTGAACTGTCTCTTATTCACTGTAAGGTTTCAGATGCAGTTGCATCTCACCATAGGGAAGGAAGCGAGGGTGGGGGTGGGGTCCTCAGAGCTCTCTGCGGTCTGAACACACCCTGTGTAGACTTTTGGCTAATTTTTAAAAGCGAGACTAACTGATTTCTCCTCCCTTACATTAGCTGAGAACTCCAACATTACTCACATACCCCCCCCCCTTTTTTTCAGAATTGCCTGAAACTCCCACCAAGTTAAAGGCCCAGAGAACACATCCTACAGTATCCACGTTTTGGTCTTTGCTCACAGTGAGAGGAGATGCTTCCTAACTACCCTGAACCTGAAACCTCTCATGGATCTCTGCTCCTGCTGCTCTCAGACAACGTGAGCCTCAGCCAGGCTGCTGGCTCTGTTGTAGTCATCTGTAACTGATGATAGTGACAAGCACTTTACCTATTTCGAAGTCCGTGCAGGGTTAATGAAAAATAGACTAAAATGGGCCTGCGATCAGTAAGGCACTCAAAATAAGCTGGTATGATTGTTAATTCCTTTCATTACAAACGGTATGTGGTGAGTTAGTGATCCTAATAAAAGTCTTCATCTGCATCACCCTGCCCCAGAGAGTCCTAGTAAAGTGTGTTCAGGGAGAGACAGATAAAGAGAAGCTATAATACATACCCCTCATCCCCAAAAGTAGGATCATTGTTTTCGAACAGCAAGCTGTGATACAAACCATGCATCCCCAAAAGTAGGATCCTTGTTTTCAAACAGCAACATCTCTGCAACATTTCAAGTTACAGATATCCAGAAGTTAACACTATTATGTGGACAATATTCTTAGCTGCAAGTCTGTTTTCTAGGATTTCTTTTGTTGTTTACTTGTTTTGGCATGGCAGCAGGTAAGCAATGCTTGAAAAACAGACAATTTGGCTCCAAAATATTGAGCAAATTGCTTCCTCTCGCTGGACCCCAGTTTTCCCATCTTTACAATGTATGAAATCATCCTTCTGTTTTATGGTTCCTTGAATATTTCCTTACTGTTACTCAGTAACAGCTGGGACTTTAAAGTTATGCCACACTGGATAAAATATCAAAGTATTAATTAATCTTAAATCTTAGGGGAAAGAACTGATAAAACAATTCAAAATAATGCTTCCATCTTAGGAACCTTGCATGCTACCTATGCAATCATAAATAGAAATTTTCAGCACTTGGAAATTAAAAATAGCAGGGCATAATTCCTTACAGCACTTTAGTATAATTAGCAGTTTCCCTGCTAATGTGCCTACATTGTTTAATTTCTTTAAAACTGACACCTGAAAGCCACAATCTCAATGCTGTAAGAATTCTAAAGAACATAAGGTCAACATTCCTGTCACCATTGCATCTGGCTAAACCAAATCCTGGGCAGTTTCTCCCTTCCAAGGCCTTTATCTCCCAGCCAAATTTGCTCACCTACCTCTGAGAGATGTTTTTCTTTTCTCTTTTCTCTCTTTCTTTTTTTTTTTTTTAATTTCTTTTCTTCCCAGCTACTGTTAGCTGGCTCATCTGTCCTCAGTGAGAATCTTAGGATCAAAGCTGGGGAGAGTTCATATATAGTTTTGCTGATATATGTGTTTTTAAGGATTTAATTCTTCCCACTTGGATCTAGCCAGTTTCCACAACAAACAAGCCTCACCAGAAGTGTTCCTATGCTCTCAAAGGCAAACACACTTGGCTTTGCATCAGGGACCCAAAGGACAGAACTTACGCTATTTTAACCTGTGATAGCAAAAGTTTCTCATTTATCATTTTGCTTCCCTTTCTTGCAACCAGAGTCTTGTTAGGCTCTCCAGAAAAAAGTAATGGTGTCCAACCTTTATTAAGGAAGAATCCAAGTGGCAGATGAAGTACACACACACACACACACACACACACACACACACACACACACACACACATCACAACCACACCGTGGCTGAAAGATCCTTTGCTCCTGCTGCTCTGAAGTTCAATCAAAGTAACTCTAGTTGAAAAAAGCTCTGCCATGGTGGCTGTAGTGATAGTTCAGTGGTTAAAAGCACTTGCTACTCTTCCAGAGGACCCTGGTTCAATTCCCAGCACCCACATGGCAGCTCATAACTGTAACTCAAATTCTAGGGGATCCAGAATCCTCACACAGACATACATGCACACAAAACACCAATGCAGGTAAAATAAAAATAAATAATTTACTGATAAACATAATTCTGTCCACTGAAGATCCAGAGTAATTTTAAACCAGTTAAGATACTTCATTTAATATAACAAAATGTGAAACTGATGAAACAAGTATCATGCCAACTTTACAAATGAAGAAATCAAGGGTGATATATACAAAGCTTATACAAGCAGCTCAGAAAGGTGCTAGGATTTAAGCCTGGGGCTTTCTGGCTTCAGAAGCAAATCCCAGTGCTAGACTTTAACACTCATTCTGCTGTTGTAGAAAGAGTTCAGGACTGAGAATAAAAAGAAATCTGAGTCATTGGATGGGGTTTCTAGCACGACAATTAGAGTATTTGGCCATCCTAACACCAGAGTAGGTCTGTTTGGGCTTTGTCTCCACCATTGCCAGTAGTCTATTGTGGGGGTATCTTTGTGGATTTCTGTGGGCCTCTTTAGCACTTTCCTTCTTCCTATTTGTTGTGCCCAGATCGTGACCCCCAGAGAGACCACCAAAGACAAGCATGCCAGAATGCAAAAGCAAGGTTTAATTCTGGATGTACAATACAAGCCTAGGCAGGGACTTTGTCCAATACATCCAACGCAGTAGAGGCCGGAGGAAGTGCCTGCCTGTCTGCAAGCTCAGTTTTTAAAGGCAAAAGCCACAAGGTTACATCATTTATGGGTGCTAGTACGGGTAAAATTCTGATTGGCTCGCTTCTAGGGGCTCTCTAGAAATCATGGCTTAATCTTTTATTTCTAAGGGAGTGGTTGCCCGCCACCATTTCTCTTTGGCTGCTCTCAGGTGGGGATATTTCTGTGGTCAGTTACCCTGGAAACCAGGGAGAGGGCATTCTATAGTCCGGCAGTCACTACCTCGTGACTACCTTGTAACTCTGTACTTTTACACTTCCTGGTTTCTGGAATCTGAACTAACTGGTTTCAGTAACTAATGGCCTATTCCTAAAAGGAGAAATCTTAGGCCTTAATTTTAGGGTGAAAGCATTTTGGTCTTATTTCTAAGATGGCTCATTTTGGTCTCATACTATTCTCATTTATCATGGTCTTTTATTCCTTGTTCTTCCTCTCTGTTCTTGATCCAGCTGGGATCTCCCACTTCCCTAAGCTCTCTTTCCCTTGACCCTTGCCCTTCATTTCTCCCATTCACATCCATGTTGTTCATGTAGATCTCTGGCCCCAGGTGGAGCTCCAGGAGTCCAGTTGGTGAGAAAGAGGAGGGTTTGTATGAGTGAGAATTGTTGAGACCAAGGTTGGATAAAGCACAGGGACAAAAAATAAATAAATAAATAAAAGAATGGAAACACATGAACTATAAACTAATAGCTGAAGAGCCCCCAACTGGATCAGGCCCTCTGGATAAGTGAGACAGTTGATTAGCTTGATCTGTTTGGGAGGCATGCAGGCAGTGGGACCGGTCCTGTCCTCAGTGCATGAGTTGGCTGTTTGGAACCTGGGGCTTATACAGGGACACTTGGCTCAGCCTGGCAGGAGGGGACTGGACCTGCCTGGACTGAATCTACCAGGTTGAATTCAATCCTCAGGGGAGGCTTTGCCCTGGAGCAGATAGGAATGGAGGATGGGCTGGGGGGAAGGGCGGGGCCGGAGGGGGGAGAACAAGGGAATCCGTGGCTGATATGTAAAATTAAATTAAATTATAAAATAAAATTAAAAAAAGAAATCTGATATTAATTCTGTGACTAGCTATCAGTTTATGCAAGCCTTGATTTCCTTGATTTGGGAAAGAAGTTGGACTTCTCCTAATCTTCAGTCATTTATTACTACTTTTGTCTTACACAATTTATATTATAGTGATTTTTTCACTAAAACAAATAAAATGTCTTAAACTTTATGAACTAAAAAGATAAAATTAATTGGACATATGAATCATGCCTTTAATCCCAGTACTAGGTATATGGAGTCAGACCAATTCCTGTGAGTTCAAGCTATCCTAGTCTACCTATTGAGTTCCAGGCAAGCCAGGGCTACCTAGTGAGTGAGACCTGTTTCAGAAAACAAACAAAAACAAAGACCCCCACCATCAAAACTCATAGAATCAACTAGCCTGGGCTCATAGGGGCTCACAGAGACTGAACCAACAACCAGGGACCCTGAATGAGACTGACCTAGACACTCTGCAAATATGGTATATGTTACAGTTGTATAACTTCATCTACTTGTGGGACTCCTAACAGTGGGAACAATGGCTGGCTCCGACTCTTACTGGCTTTTGGGACCCTACTAGTCATACTGGGTTGCCTTGCCCAGCCTTAATACATAGAGAAGTGCTTAGTCTTACTGCAACTTGATATGCCATGTTTTCTTGATACACATGGAAGACTTGCCCTTTCCTGAACAGAAAGAGAGGCAGAGTGGATTGGGGGGTGAAAACAGAGCAAGGGAGGTATGGGGGCGAGGGGAGGGGACTAGGAAGAGAGGAGGGAGGGGAAAATACAGCTGAATGTTAAATAAATAAATTTATTTAAAAAAAAAAAAGAAAGGAAATCCCACCACCCACAAACAAATAACAACCATATTTATTAATTCCTGGGATGTTATCTTCCAGGACTGTACAGTATAGCACTATCCTAACCTACAGCCATGTGGTAACTTTTCCCCATAGTACATACCAATGGGTTTTCAAAACTATCTTTGAAGCTCCTGGAAAACCCTGCTCCCTCTCAGGTCAAAACCATTTTGACAGCAACAATAAGATGTTCCTGCTCTTTTCATTTCCAGTACTCCAGAGGCTATATAAAATAAGGAGCTAAAACAGATGGAATGCAGTAGTAGATATAAGAATCTACCTGTCATCCATCAAACATTAAAAATATTAGCAAAACATTGAACTGCTCCACTTTTTAAACTAATTTAAAAATTTGGGACAATATTATTTTCCAAAATTAATTTAATTGCATTAACATATAATAGGTATATTATTTTAAAAGTAATTACTGTTGAATGTCTCATATATCTTATCTTAATTTCAAATATCGATAATGTTGGTAGAACTAATTTCCATTATAAAAGATCTTTTTTTTGTGTGTGTGTGCAGGAGACTGAACCCAGAGCTTTGTATTAGCTGGGCAAGTGCTCTGTTAGTGAGCTAAATCCTCAATGCCTCTAAGTAATTCTTAAGATAATAAATATTTGCTTTTGAGACCAAAATATCTGGGCATGTCGGAGGCCATTGAAAACATCAGATCTAACCAGGAGGTAGCACTTGGGAGGTAAAGGCAGGTGAATTCCTATAAGTTTGAAGCCAGCCTGGTCTATAAAGCGAGCTCCAGGACAGCCAGGGCTACAAAGATAAACCCTGTCTCAAAAAACAAACAACAACAACAACAACAACAAAAACCAGATCTATAATGCACCAGCTGAAATTTGAATTGGGTGAAGTCAAAAGCATTCTTTAGAGAACTCACTAGAATGTGAAAAGTGGGAAACAATTTAGCCACAACAATTAGTCATAATGAATAGTGGGCTTTTCTGGACATCTAGGATGACTATAAATGGAATAAGAATATAAAGAGAAATGCAATAACAGAGTTTACCTTGGTGTATAAACAGGAGTGGACTGAACTTCAGCAGCTAAGCCTGCAATATCATGAAACATGCTTGCTTGGCCCTTGACTGGAAAGGACCATGAAAAGTTTTATTTCACAGAGAGATTGCATAAAAAATTATTTTATTTTCCAATTTAAGAGTTTGCTTTATTTTCTAACCACAAATAATTCTTTATGCTGTCAAGAAACTGATGAAAACTTTGAGACACCAGTCATGATTTTTAATCATATACCTAGTTAAATCAACATCTTAAGCAATGTATCTTGGCAACTTTACCAGTTAACATCTATAACTATATAATCATAAACTGGTATGACTACCAACTGAAACCACAACCACAAAATTATAACTGTAAATTAATGTGTTTCATGTAGATAAGGCCATAAAGTGTTTGTATCTACACAGAGTGTCTCAAGCTCATTTTGATTCTGGGAGTTCAACTTAACAAAGAGAATTAACATTTCTTTTTATTTTAAGTGGTTTCTATGGATACTTCCTATCAAGAATTTCATTCATTCTATCCATTTTAAGTTTCTCATTTTAATGTAAATACATTTCAATTCCTCTCAAGTCTGTGTACACACAACACACACACACATACACATCACAGTTCGTCTTCTAATAACAACCAGTGAAAAGCATGTATACACTAAAATTCTAGATTTATATGGCTAAAGTTTTACAATGAGAGAAAAACTCCTGCAATGCAGAAATGTATAAACTCTAAGTTAAAAATCTCTTTATTTGAATCATTCTCATCCAAATTCCTTTAATCCTAATCAACATATTTTCAGGTTTCAGTATTTTGTCTATTTTGGGTTTTGATTTTTTTACATTTTTTTATTTTGTTACATTGAAGTTTTTCTTAGAAAAGTCTGAATTAAAATATTTTGATTTCTACTACATTCAAAATCAACAACAGTAGGAATACAGCACAGTGATAGAATCCTCACCTTGCATGCATAAGGAGCTTAGTTTGAATCCTCAGTAGCACCAAATAATAATAATAATGTAAAAATCAATAATAAAATTTTATTAATAACCTAGGTTTTTACTTAACAGAAAAAAATTGAAAAAACAAAAGTTTTAAGGAACATAATTTTGTATAATTGATATAATGCTGCCAGGGTTTTTCTAACCTAATAAGAACTATTATTTTCTAAACATGCTTTCCCCCCCCCAATTCTACTATGTATAGAAAAAAATATATCATCTCCAACTATGAATTTTTATTATCTACTTAAAAACAGAAGCCCTCAGACTCCTGCTGTCTTTACTCTCACCTCTGTGCAAACCCACTAAACAGGAAAATAGGCCTACTGAATTCTCAGAGGTTTTCCTTGCTGACCTCTGACCTTTGCACTCAACATTCCCTCTCCCCTGGAAATGCTTCCTTTGGGCCCTGGTTTCTATTCACTGAATTCTATTCAAGGCTTGTTCAAAATGCTACTTCCTTAGAAATCCTTCCTTCATCCTCAAGCAGTGGTTACTGTGGTCTGAACAGTCAAATCAATTCTGGGATTCTTTATAATGCACTTGAAGATTTAGGTATGTGTTTGCTTTTTCCTCTATTTCAAATTGAAAGGTCCTTTTATACTGTTTATTTCATTTTGTTATGCACATACAATACAAACAAAGGATTTTCAAGGAGAAGATTCTTACTCCCTCTCTTCCAGTTGGCCCCAGAGATTTTTTTCCTGTGCATATTTAAGAGGTGACCCAAAAGGCTGTGTGTTTAATGCGATTTTGCACTGATATGGATAACATTGGGAAGGTCAAGCTTTACCCAGGTTACTGTTAGAAAAGAACTGAACTGCTGCCCACATCCCTCTAGCCAACTATTAGCATATGCTCTGATACCCTTGTGGCAAAACAAATAAGAAAAAAGCAGATACATTCCAGAAATGAAAACTCAAAGACGACGGAAACTATTTTTGTGTACAGTTGTGTAGAAGTATGACTGGAGATAAGTGAATATGCTCTGAGAGAATATACTAGAAGAGCTTAGCAAAGTGGGCTGGCAGCCCTGAGACATTTCTTCCCCTGAATGTAAGGCCAGACAGAGTTCAGTCTCCCAGGAAAAGGGAGGAAGGTCAGACAACCCATCTTGCTAGTGTTTATGGCACATGCCTGGGAAAAGGACAAGAAGAAGAAAGATATTTCCTTTCTCTTGCTGTTTTCTCATCTACTAGGGGCAATGTTTTAGGTAACCTTTCCAGAAGTCACCATTAGGTACATCCAATAAGACTTTCTTCAAATTGCCACAAATGACATCATGAGGTTTGCAGGCAAATGAATGGAACTAGAAAGTATCATCTTGAGTGAGGTAACCCAGACTCAGAAGGACAAACACGGTATATACTCACTCATAAGTGGATACTAGATATAAAGCAAAGGATAACCAGACTGCAACCCACAGCTCCAGGGAGGCTAGCTAGTAAGGAGGACCCTAGGAAGGACACATGGATTGCCCAGTGATGGAGAAATGGAGGAGATCTACATGAGCAAAGTAGGGGTAAGGGGAGGGTAATGGAGGGCAAGGGACGGGGAATGAGAGCTTAGGGAAGTGAGAGGTTCAAGCTGGAATTGGAGCAGAGTGGGAGAACAAGGAAAGAGATACCATGATAAATGAAGACACCATGGGAATAGGGAGAAACAGAGTGCTAGGGGAGGCGGGGTTCCCAGGAATCTACAGAGATGACTCCATCACAGACTACTAGCAATGGTCAAGAGGGTGCCTGAGCTGGTATACCCTGGTGATTGGATGGCTGAATACCCTGACTGTCATCATGGAGCCCTCATCCTGTGACTGATGGAAGTAGATGCAGAGATCCACGATCCACGGCTGGGTCCCAGGTGGAGTTCCAGGAGTTCAGTCGATGGGGGAGAGGAGAGATTCTCTGAGCAAGGGATATGGAGACCATGACTGGAAAAAGTAGAGACTACTATCCAAACTAGTGGAAATGCATGAATTGTGGACCAATAGCTGAGGAGGCCCCATGGTACTGGACTGGGCCCTCTGGATAGGTGATACAGTTGTTTGGCTTGAACTGTATAGGGGGCCCCCAGGCAATGGGATCAGAACCTGTCCCTAGTTCATGAGCTGGCCTTTTCGAACCTAGTGCCTATAGTGGGACACTTTGTGCAGCCTTGGTGCAGAAAGGAGGAGCTTGGACCTGCTTCAATTGAATGTACCAGGCTCTGCTAACTCCCCATGGGAGACCTTGCCTTAGAGGAGGTGGGAATGGGGGATGGATTGGGGAGGGAAGGCTCGGGGGCGGGAGGAGGGAGGACAGGGGAATCTGTGGTTGGTATGTAAAATGAATAGAAAATCTCTTAACAAAAAATTTTATTTAAAAAAAACAAATTGTCACAAATTTAGCCTAGACAACAGCAGTCGCTGTTGCAGACCTACTACAGTCTCTGTTGCAGACCTACTGTATGTTTTCTTTCTTTCCTTCCTTCTTTCTTTCCTTCCTTCTTCCTTCCTTCCTTCCTTTCTTTCTTCTTTCTTGTTTTGTTTATTTGAGAGAGGATATCTCTATGTAGTCCTGGTTGTCCTGGAAATCACTATGTAGACCAGGCTGGCCTTGAACTCACAGAGATCTGCCTGCCTCTGCCTTCAGAGTGCTGGTATTAAAGGCATGTGCCACCACTCCTGGCCCTAGAGTCTACTGTATGTTTTCATCTCACTTAACAATTTCATTCTAGTGCTAAAGAGATGGCCCTGCTGTTAAATGCACATGTAGTCAAAACCACATATGGACATTGGATCCCAAATGATAGGAAAGAATTGATTCCTGCAAGTTGTCTTCTAGCATGCACAAGTTGTATGCTTGAGTACACACAAAATTAGTAAATGAACAAATGTAATTTTAAAATTCTATTCTAGTATAAATTATAATTTTTTCACTTATACTATTATAAAAAAGATTTAATTACAACTTCATGTCACTAATTAAGAGATTTGTAAAACATTTTCTCAAGAATTAGTCCATTTCTCTAAATGTGAATATTTGCAAGTTATCAGTGAATATACTAAACTGATGTTATTGTTTTTAAATGAAATAGATAGAAAAAGCCTTTTCATAAATCATGAAAATGCAGTCAATAATCACATTTAAAATTACTTTTGAAGCAAAGATTTTTCAAACCTGTACTATACTGGGTTGTTTGCAGTTTACTAAATCTAAGAAAGAATGTCATGTTGTAATAATTACATATTTTTTCCAAATTAAAATTTAAGATACTGAACAAAATGTGAAGTGTACAGTTTCCATACCCTTAGGACTCACTGAGTGCCAGCTGTAAAACATGTCAAAATCCTAGCATCTTATAGTTCCATACAGAACTCTTCTTTACTGCCTTGCACTCCAGGAGTTCCCTTTGATGTGCTTCTGGCCTAATTTTCTAAGACAGAAATATCAACCTGTTTCTTCTCAAAAAATATGTCATTTCACTTTGAATACTAAAATTTTTGAGGCCAAGACTGTATTTCCTATGATGAGATCCCAGAGATTCATTCTGATACCCAGGTACCTGTATGCATTTGAAAAAGTGATCCATATTTCATACTCCTAAGACTTTTATTTCAAATGGCCCTACCACTCATCAGGAAATGTTGTATCAGGACTTCAGAAACATAAAGGCTTTTCCCATGAATTTCTATTGAACTGAAGGGATCTAAGATATTCCATTGCAACATACTTTCTGTGTTATAGGCCTTTGAGATTATGTGTCCCCTGCCTTAAACTTTCTTTTTCTTCTTTTGTTTAGTTTTTGTTGATTGAGACAAGATCTTGAACTCACAATCTCAGCAATCCTCCTGTTTTAGCCTCCATTGAGTACTAGGATTACTGGAATGAGCCACCACACCTGGGTTTGAACTTCCTCATCTATAGCAAACAATGTCAAAACAAAATTGTGTTGTCGTAGGAAGCTTGACTGATGACAGAAGAAAGCTCCATACCCATGCAAACATCCCTCATCCATTGGTTCCTTTTTTCTTTCATTTGAAGGGTCAGGGCCAACATAAATATAAGCAAGAGTTAAAAGGAAAAAATATTACATTCTCATTCAATTACATTTAACATGATCGGGGAGGCTTCCAAAAGAAAGACCCAGAAACACAGCACAATGGCCACAAGCCTATAATTCCAGCACTGAAGACAAGAGGTAGAGGGAATCAGGAGTTCAAGGTCATCCTCAGCTCTGGAACAAATTTGAGGCCAACCTGGCTGCATGAGACCCTGTGTCAAAAGACAAAAGAGAAATAAGGACCCAGGTAAAACTGAATATTTTTATGCTTTGTTTTTGAGGGAGAATAGACAGCTATGGAGAAATGTGATTAGAAACAAGGTCTGATCTAGCTTCAGTGGCAGAAACTGCAGTTGAGTGCAAGAGACACTCAACATGGCCTATGTACAAAGATGCTTGTTAGCTTCTGTGCTATATTCATTCATTTCTGGTTTGGGACAGAAGCCTTTGGAATGAATCTTCAAGGGGGATGGGAGAAAATGATCTATCTAGGTTTAATGACTTACTTTTGGTAAAATTTTAGGTTATATGATTTGCTGTGAAAAAGAGGAATTTATTCCCACAACTCAATTCAGGAGAGTAAAGGATTGGAAATTAGCAAGAAAAGGTCAGTGATACCTCAGAGAACTTTACAGTCCTTTAGTTGAAAGAACCTATAGCATGCCAAGTTGCCTCACATGCTTCTAGGATCATTTTCTGAAACTTTATCCTTCTAAAGACTCATTTTTCTTTCCTTCTTTCTTTCTTTCTTCCTTCCTTTCTTTCTATTTATTTATTCATTTTTGTTGTTGCTCATATATCTTTACTTGCAAGTGTTCATTGCAAAGAATTATTGGTCTGGTTCATGGCCTCTGGTTTGTGCTACACTATTGATGCTGGGCCTTAACTGGAACTCCTCTTGGAGTTCCTTGTATTGTGGAAATCCTGCAGCTTTGGGCCTGCAGAAAGGGTCCCTTCACATGCTCCAGCAGATCACAGATGGGCTGGATATTAGGATAGCCAACCCCTAACACTGTTTCTGGACTGGAGAGTTGCAGCGTTAGTCAGCCCACCAGGTCTCCCTTGTCCTCACTACTAGTGTGGGCTCTCCTGCATTGTCTTGTAGAGTTCATCCTTTGCAGCAATGAGCAATGGTCAGGGCCAGTTCTCCTGCTTTCCTACACCTTCAGGGTCAGCTATACTATGTTGCCCAGGTGTGGTGTAGGGGCCATTCTCCCTGAGTACTGGAGCAGATGAGGGGCAGTGACAGCTCTCCCACTCTTCTAACCTCAGGCCAACTCTTCCACCTGCCTTACGCATTAATGGGTGGGGAGGTGGGAAGTCATCTCTCCCCCACCAATGCTGCCACATGAGAGATGAGTAATGGGGATAGTTCTCTCATGCTCACAACTTTGAGGCTGGCTCACCCACACCTTCACCAACAGGATTGGCTCTGTTGTGCTTCCCAGTCAAAATGCAGGGCCTGCTCTCCTGAGTGTTGCAGCTGATGACTGGCAGGGCCAGCTCTCCCACCTGCCTCAGGTGTTGATGGAATTGAGGGAGATCATTTACATTTCTTAAAAGTAATTAATTTTTTCCATAAATGCCATATCCTCCTATTAACATGATATATAATAGTTTCAAATTCTAACTAGCTGCAGTGTTCCCTCTTGGTAATGATGGGAAATATAAACAAAGGCACCAGCAGAGTGGTTAAAACATGCAAGAACTCCATAGATGTTTTCTGAGTGGTAAGTGAATGAGAGAGGTGTAGTGGGTAGCCATTCCAGCTTTGGTCTGGAAGTTCCAACCTCCATTGAGGCTTGGTAACTATCACGCCTACAAGGCGGGGCCAAGGGAGGGCCCTGAAGATCCGAGATGGAGCAGCGCTCTCTTGTTTCCTGGACCTGGAAGCTAGAGGTAGACCACGGGGAGTTCTCCAGAGAACACCACCAGACTGCGCTGCATCTTTTCCAGAACCCTCCACCTACTTATCCCTTCATTTGTAAGTTACCCACTAAATAAATCTTCCTTTTAACTACGTGGAGTGGCCTTAATAATTTCACCAATAGAGAGGCCCTTCACCTGTCAATGTATCATTTGTTACATGGAAACACTGATCTTCCATCTAAGTTTTGGGAGTGGGCCTCAGTGGAAGATCATGGCAGTACAAATACAGCATTAATATCAACAAATTCTACTTAGTGAATAATGCCTAAACATTTTAAATATTTACTATTACTGCTTCTTATGTAATATCAATTTAAAAGGTCTTATAGAAATCTTTGACAGTGGTTTCCTAGGTGGGGGATGGTCTTGCTGCCAAAGACATGAAACTTGGTTCTTGGGGGTGGGGTGTAGCAAGAATCTTAAAAGTTCTTATTAATATGATCAAACCTGAGGCCAGTTATTGGGGTGAATACTGGAAGATCGGAGAGACAGAACAAGCCACAGTTAACCTCACCTGGCCAACTTCTCAGCTGATCTTGTTTCCTTAGACTGGAAGCCTCTGTGTCCTCATATCCGAATGGCTCTCAGCTGAACTGTGCTGCTCAAAACCTAAAAGCTTAACCATCCAAAATGCTTGTAGTTTCTGGTCTTCATGCCTTATATATCTTTCTGTTTTTGCCATCACTCCCTGGGATTAAAGGCTCAATTCTTGGGATTAAAGGCATGTGTCACCATACCTGGCTGTTTCCAATGTGGCCTTGGACTCACAGAGATCAAGAGGGATTTCTACCTCTGGAATGCTAGATTAAAGGTGTGAGTGCCACCATTTTCTAGCCTTTGTATCTAGTGGCTATTCTGTCTCTGACCCCAGATAAGTTTATTAGGGTGCACAATATTTTGGGGAATACAATACCACCACAGTGGGGTGCTGAAATATGTCTCAGATTATCTATCCAATAGCTTGTGGTCCTTTACAGTACATAAACTCTTCTGCAGTATATTAGTATTTTTAGAATATCCTATAGAGATGGTCAAAAAGAAAAAGAAATGCACAGCTAGGCATGATGTTATAAGCCTATAATGCTAGAAAATTACAAATCTAAGGCAGGGGGATCACAAATTCAAGTTCCTCACTGATTGTATATAGGGAATTATGACAAGCTGGGCAAAAGAAATTTAACAGCCTGATTTTGGTGGGACAGCCAAAGACAGCTTGCAAATCTCAGAGCTCCATTCTCCAAAATATCAATTTGGATGATTCTGGTTCATTGTGACAGTGGTTACTTCAGTGGATACTGAAAACAGACTACCTGGTTTGAAGCATAGCTCAGTTATCAATAATATATGATCTTGAAGTAGTTAACTATCATCCTCATTCCTCATGTTTTTCCATCTGTAACATGAGTACTAAAATACGTATCACTTAGAACTGTGGTGAGGGACATAAGACCTGGCCCATATTTTTTAAAAATAGTAAAGGCCACGCTGCCTTTGTGAAAAAACTTTAGTGCCATGTAATCCACAAGTTTAAGGCCAAAAATTATACTACATCCTTCAATAGACAATAAAAAGGAAGGGAAAACAAATTGAATATAGAATGAGTCCAGATAACTCGACATGTAAAAGTACTTGCTGTAGAAGTCTAATGACCTGAGTTCAATTCCTGGCACCTATAGTGGAATGAGAAAATTGATTACTGAAAGGTTCTTCTGTCTTCCACACCTGTGCAGTGGCATGTAGGTCAACATGTACACACAGACACACACAGAGAGAGGGAGGGAGAGAGAGAATGAGAGAGAGAGAGAGAGAGAGAGAGAGAGAGAATTAAAAATAAATAGAATGTAGAAGATACATAACATTCCCATAACATGAGCTCCTTCATGTTAGTATTATTTGTTTAAAAATGTTTAATTACACAAATAACACACACACACACACACACACACACACACACACAGAGTCCTTTTGTCCTCCCTGTATCTCAGCTCTACTTTTATGAAGCAAGCTCTTTTAATTTAAAAACTTCCTTGGCTTCCTAGGACACAAGGATTGGCTCAAGAAACTGAGGTGTTAAGTGACAGATTCTACTGGCCTCAGATAAGTCTGGCTATCTGCCTATCCAGTGCAGTCAAGAGATACTTTATGCAAATAACATGGTTTGCAAGATAATAGCAACGCTGGGAATGGCATGTTCCCTCCTAAAGGTCAGCCCTAGGTTTCAAGGATGTAGAACTATATGCAATTCCTACAGAAGCCTAAAAGAAAAAAGATTCTCTCTCTCTCTCTCTCTCTCTCTCTCTCTCTCTCTCTCTCTCTCTCTCTCTCTCTCTCTCTCTCTCTCCTTCTTCCTATTCCTATTCCTATGTGGTATGAGACAGACCCTCTCATATTTCTGTACAAGCAATATGATAAAGAATTTCAATTATTTCCTTCAGCTTCCAAAGTTGTGTGCTTGAGCTGTGGCTATGGGGGTGTTGGTGCAGAATGGAAAATGAGTAATACCAAAGTAACTGCCCTCAGCTGGAGATTACTGTTGCACTTATTAAGGAAAGTCAGTTTTCAATTATGTGTGCTAATGAGGTCCAGGAACAAGATAGGTTATTGAAATACATAAAGAATTCCCAAAACTCATTTAGAAAATATTTCAAGTTTCTTGAACTTGTGAAAATGAAAGGACCAGACTGGAATAATTGCTCAACTTCTGTTGTTTCCAGCCTTAGAGTGAGTGGGATGAGCCATTACCCTGCTCAAATGGTGTGTGCTTACTTCATTTGCTCTCTGGGCCAGGCACTCACAAAATTCCTTCCCTGAGGTATCCAGTTGGTGCCCTGGCTCCATTTATGTTAGAACCATACCTACCTTTCCATTTTGAAGCTTATTTTATGACCAGGAAATGGCAGTCAGGGTTTAAAATCAGTTATTTTTAATTCCAAGTATAATCAATCATTTATGCCATCTTCACTGTCTTATGAAAAAGTTGGAAAGAGGGCCTAGAGAGATGGTTCAGGAGTTAAAAGTACGTGGTGCTATTGCAGAGTACCTAGGTTCAGTTACCAGCACATTTATAGCTGCTAACAACCATCTGTAACTCCAATTTCAGAGGATCCAATGCCTTCTTCTGGCTTCCTCTGGCACTGCACATGCTACACAGACACACACATAGGCAAAACACGCATATATATGAATAAAAATAAATAATTTATTTCTTAAGCTGAGAAAACTTAGAAAAATGTCTAGTTAGAGTAATCTGGTTGTTAATCAAATTAAATATTTATAATTTTCATTTCAAATTAGTTAAACTTATGTGTCCATAAGAAACCTGCCCTCCTTCCTTCCTCTCTTCCTCTCTCCCCTCCCCCCTCCTACCTTCCTTCCCCCTCCCCCTTTCTTCTCTTTCTTTGTATTTTGATAAAGCCTCACTATGTAGACCAGTCTGTCTGGCTTGGATCTTGTTATATAAACTATGCCAGTCCTGAATAGCCACCATAGTGCTTAGATTACACCTGTGCTCTGCCACAACTCATGATAGAAAGTTTAAAATGTTTTATGTCTAATCAGTAACACTAAAACTGTGCTTTTGTGAGGACTACATGAGGTAAAATTTTAAGTCCCAGATTCTCAATTTTTGTTATGCTTCTATCTCATAAACACATTGTAAATTGAAGTTTTGCAGTTCATGTAATGCACCCGCCTGCCTCCTTAGCATTAACTTAGGAGCACATGGTGCTATGGAGGGTTGGTGTTTTCTTCACAACCTAAGGCTGAGCTAAACAGAGTAGGAGTGGCTGTGCACTGCCCTGCCACCACCCAGACTTGAAAGAGAAATCAAACCAATAGAAAAGTAGAAATACAAAGGCATATTTTCTACTGAATACATATTACTTCAGTACCTGTAGTAGTAATTCAAGCCACCACAACTGAGAACCATCTGTATACCTTGTTTCTGACTCAGTTTGGTCCCTGTACCACTGGTTCCATTTTTGTTCTATATCATCCTGTTCTGTTAACTGCATTTTAAGACACTTTCCCAGTCAACATAGCTGAATTATAACAATTTTTAATATTTACATATAATTTTAATATTATATATAGGATGTAGCTTACCAGCAGAGCACTGTAACTGCTCTTTCTTTAGGCTGCCAGCTTCCAAACAATAACAAGGAGACTTCTTATTAAATATGAAAGCTTGGCCTTATCTTAGGCTTGTTCCCAACTAGCTCTTAAAACTTAAATTAACCCATTTATATTCATCTACATTGTCTTCTCAGTGTTATATATTCAAATTCCTCTACATCTGGCTCATTAACCTTCTGCCTCAGCTTCTTTCCCAGAGTTCCTGTCTCTCCCTGGAAGTCCTGCCTATTCTCTCCTGCTTAGCTATTGGACATTAATCTCTTTATTAAACCAACCAGAAGGCACCTTAATCAGGTAAAGAAGGACAGAGACACATCCTCACACAGTGTACAAAAAAATTATCCCTGCAGAGCACTTGCCTTGCATGTGTAGGACTCTGATTCAATCCCCAGTACTGTACATGTGAGCATGCACACATGTGTATGCACACTCACACATGCAAACACACACACACACACACACACACACACACAGTTAACATAATGACATATTCTCATAAATGTGATACCCTAGTTTGCTTTCTATATATGTGATAAACACCATAAATCAAAAGCAACTTGGTGAAGAAGTGGTTTATTTTTTTCTTTTTATAGCTTACTGTCCATCCTGAATGGAAGTCAGGGCAGGAACAGAAGCAGAGACCATGGAGGAGATATTACATACTGTCTTACTTCTCACTGCTCACTCAGCTTACATTTTTATATAACTCAATACCATCTGCCTTGGGGTTGCACCATCCACAGTGCAACAGATCTTTCTTATACCAATCATTAATCAAGAAAATTCCCCACAGATTTGTCTAAAGGCAATTTGATTCAGGAAATCATTCTATTAAAGTTCCTTCCTCCCAGATGACCCTAGCTTGTATCAGATTGAGAAAAACTTAACCAGAACAGGTGATTCTTCAGTTACCACATTTGTATCATTTTAGCCTGTGTGGTTATATAGCATGCATAGTGACATATCTAAAAACTCAGTGAATTTCAGACTTTTACACATTACCAAAGGATCGAGGATTTAAATGCTCAGTAGTGATATCTCTCACCATGGTAGGCTCTGTAAGATGCCATCATCTTTGAGTAATGGTTTTGTTTTCTATTAGTTTTAAAAGATAACTGAATTTACCTTTCTAATTTTATGGCTTGAGAAAAACAACAAAAATTGATAAGTAAAATAGTGATGTTAGAGGATATCTTCCAAATGACAGATAATGGGATGCTTGTTAAACTTAAGCCCCTATTAGAGTCTAATATGTTTATATGAGAAGGGTAAGCATAAAATGAAAAGCTATGCAAAACACAGAAAGTCTGTCTTCTCAGACTCTGCCTAAAACAAGAATAAGATGTGGGGCATGAAGAATTCTCAGACTATGATTTCTAATCTGCATAAAGAATCATTGCTATGATTCAAGGCTCAGGAACTCAAGAGCTGAGAGAAAGCAGCAGGAGTGAAGTATACACAGATTCTATTGTTGTGTGATATTTTGATTGTATTCTGATGCTCCCAAGACTGCCAATAAAATTTGCTTTGAAACAAAAGGAAGAGCTAACTACTAGCTGACCAAAATTAACCACAGAGCTTTAGGAGGACTGAGGAAAGAAAGAGAGACTTAGGAAGTAGTAGGGTGGGGCTTAGAGAAGGTCTCAGCCTTTTGGATCAAGGAACAAGAGAGAAAGGAGGTCACTGGTCACTTCTGTGCCCCTTCTCTGATCATTCATGTTCTTACCCTGATATTTGACCCTGAAGTTTTTATTGATAAAGAACAATTAGATAAATGTTTCATCTGGAGTCCAACTCAAGGCACAAGATCACAAGATAGCCTCTCACCCCTGGCTTTGCAGCTGCCAGAGCCACCACAGAGACTGGCTTTTCCTGCTTTGTCCCAGACTCTCTGAAGGAGTCTGGTGTAGCTAGAGATTTCCTGCCTTGCCCACAGTCAGGACAAATCTTTGTCACCCGCCAGTCCCACAGCCGCTCAGACCCAACCAAGTAAACACAGAGACTTATATTGCATACAAACTGTATGGCCGTGGCAGGCTTCTTGCTAACTGTTCTTATAGCTTAAATTAATCCATTTCCATAAATCTATACCTTGCCACGTGGCTGGTGGCCTACCAGCATCTTCACATGCTGCTGGTCATGGTGGTGGCTGGCAGTGTCTCTCCGCCTCAGCCTTCTGCTTCCCAGAATTCTCCTCTCTCCTTGTCCCACCTACTTCCTGCCTGACCACTGGCCAATCAGTGTTTTATTTATTGACCAATCAGAGCAACAGATTTGGCATACAGACCATCTGGGATTTTCCTGGGATACAGCAGTCTGGGATTTTCCTGTTGCAGCCTCTCTATAACAACCTCCAACTACCACCCATCCCTGGCCCCAAACTCCACAGGCATCTAGGCTCCAAAGTCAGAATTATACGTTATTCTCATGGTATTATTGGATTTCCCAGAACCTCTTAGTGACTTTCCATATTCAGAAACAGTTGTTTTACATATTGAAACTTCTGAAGTTATTCCAGATGATTCAGAATTAGCTTTATTATTTATTCAATTTTAAGAAAAAAATCAGAAAGAGAAATCATCCCTTGTATATAACACATATTAGATCCCATATGCTTTGACCAGGCCCTCTAGCACAAGGTCATGTTGAAATTGATCATCTGTAGTTAGGAAATGTGCTAGAAGCCTCAGAATTATGTAAGAAAAATTATGCAAGGGTTTGAAGAAAGATTTTTCCATCATTTAGCAACAAGCCAAGGAAATTATCAGGAAATGCCCTACTTATTCTTTATATAACCAAGCTCCACTACCTATAGAAAGTAACCCAAAGGTTATTCAAAGAAATGAAATTTGACAAGTAGATATGTTTCATTTTGCAGAGTCTGGAAAATTAAAATTAAAAGATACAGATTCAGGATTTCAATGGGCAACTGCATTGAGTTCTGAAAAGACTGATCTGATATAATCTGCCAAAAATGAAACTCCCTATAGTTAAGGTTGGGGCAGGGTTCCAATTTTATCTTTCCACAGAATGAAGGCATCCAAATAAGGAATCTGAAAACAATTAGACAAATGAGACATCTAAAGAAAAAGAAAAAAAAATCATCCAGAAAAAAAAAATGCCTCAAGAAAAAGAGTAAATTGGCCTAAGGATATAGCACATTTCCAACAAGATGAAATTTCATAAATCTTCCCAAGCATTTGTTTTTGCTGTTCCCTATAGACGTATAAGGCAAATGGTTTTTTTGTAGTCCCAGTTCAATTAAAGGTAAACCTGGCTTTGGAGTTGGAGCATGGCTCTGTCCTTCTCTAAACCTAAACATGCTTGTTTAAGGAAAATCTAAAATCTATGTTTCATGTCAAAAGAATTCCTTGGTATGGAACAGAAGAAAAAACAAAATTAAAGGACCATTGTATTGCCACTAATCTTATATTCCTTTGGTTTTATTTTGACTCTTTAAAACTTTGTGGTGTATTGTGTCCCCCAATATATTGTGTCTCACAATAAAATTTACCTGAGGATTAGAGGAAAAAGCCAGCCACTATATTAACATAGAAGTCAGACAATGGTAGCACATGCCTTTAATCCTATCACTTGGGAGGCAGAGATCTGTCTGGATCTCTGTGAGTTCAAGGCCACACTGGGGAACAGAGCCAAGCATGGTAATACATGCCTTTAATTCCAGCACCAACCATATAGGTCTGGAGGTCTGTACAGACAGACAGAAAGTGAAGAGCTGAGCAGAAAGAGGAAGTGATGTAGCTGGGCTGAGAGAGCAAATGAGAGAACAGAACAGAAAGGCATATAGGTATGGGTACACAGGAAGTAGCTGTGGAGTTGGTGAGGTAAGGTTAGCTTAGCTGTGGCTTTTCCTATTCCTCTGATCTCTCTTAGGCTTTAACTTTAATTTCTGACTCCAAGTTTTTTATTAATAAGATCATTTAGCAATTTGTCTACAATTGGTACTCCAACAATTGTGGCAAGAATTCATTAAAAAGCTGCTTGTGGCCTTGCAGGACTCCCAGCTCAGGCTCAAACTGCACAGCTCAGGCTGGAGCTACACACAGCTGCATCTCTACCTCACATGGGATGGAAGAGTCTCTTTTTTTTTTCTCCTGGTGGGTGGTGTCTCTCTCTGGATTTCCATCAAAAACTGCCACCACATTAGGTAGCTGCTTTGAAATTCCCTTGGACTTCTACTGTTCTATGCAATTGACTGACTTGTTAAGTCAATTAAGATATCTTAAAGGGAGAAATTAGTTAAAAGAGAATTTTTTCCCACATTAAAAAATGGGAAACATTGTTACAATGGAAGAAATTTGGTCTCTGATAACACATTATGCAGTCAGAAAGTGAAACAATTAAGTGAGAGGATAAATTACTGTTGATAGGATGTATGTAACATCAATTATGAATATTTGAATATTATTTGTTTGCTCATTTTTATTTTAGCATTAAAAAGGTTGGTCAATTTGAGTACCAAGATAAGAGCTTTAGAAAAACTTGTTAAAATGAATCACAGAGAAATTCAGACCCAGACAGAAGAATTTAAAGGAGAACCTATCCCAGGACTGACTTTAGAAAAACCTGTTAAAATGAATTATAGAGAAATTAAGACCCAGACAGAAGAATTTAAAGATGAACCTATCTCAGGATTGAATTATATGGTTACAGAGAAACAGCCTGTCTTCAAACAACCAAACAGTCTATCCAGTAACCATACAGGAACTGCAAAATGCTCAAAGGTGTGTATGAGCTAACTGGACTTCAGTGGAAATGTTAGACTTTAGGAGATTTAAAGAAGCTATTGTGTCATATGGCATACATTCTCCATTTGTAAAGCAGATGTTAAACTCATGGACAACTTGTAATAGAATTATCCCTCAGGACTGGAAAGAATTAGTTACAGCTGTCCTAGAAGCTAGACCACAATTACAATGGAAAACATGGTAGAAAGAGGAGGCTAAAACTATAGAACAGTGATGTAGGACTGGAGGTATGGAAATTTCCAAGGATCAGCTTCTTGGAGAATGCAATTATGTGGAAATACAAAGACAAAGTTTATATGATAACTAAACCCTAATTCTATGCTGTATGGACAGAATTGAGGAAGCAGAAAAGAAAATTGAATCATTTACAAAAGTTATACAGGGCCCCAAAGAATCCTTCATGGATTTCTTACAAAGGCTGTCTTCAGTAGTAAATAGAATGATACCAAATTCAAAAGCTAGACAACTAATAATTGAATCTTTGGCTTTTGAGAACATGAATGCAGCATGCAAGAGGGTAATCAGGCCATTAAAGGCCAGATCAGCACCCTTGGAGGATTAGATCAAGGACACAATATTGAGTCTCAAGACCATAATGATGTGGGCATAGGAGAGGTGATGTCAAAAGCTTTGAGGAAAAATAATGTCAGATGTTTTAATTGTGGTAAACAGGGTCACCTGAAAAGGGACTGTAAACACAGCATTCTTAGAAACAATGTTTACTCAAGGAACAATGGCAAAAGAATGCCCCTCCCTTCTGGATTATGCAGAAGGTATGGTAAAGGTAAATATTTGACTAATGAATGTAAATCAACAAGTGACAGACAAAGTAATTTTTTGCCTCTGCCATCAGGAACCTCCCTGAGGAGCCTCTCACAGACCCCCATGGCAAATTCAGTTCAGTCCTTCCTGCCATCATAGAAGAAATTCTTTCTCAGAAAATTAAATAACCAAATGCCTATTGCAATAAACCAGGCTGGTCGACGTGATAGAACAGCTATAGCAGAGAGAACAGAAATTCAGGAGAAACCATAAAGCAAATTTTTGATAAACTTCTATAAATGAACAAAGGTGAAAATTAAAAACACAAATAAATGACACTGTCTTAGAATGTCTTGTAGACACAGGTGCAGATGTCACAATAATTGCACCAGAATTTTTACATCCAAATTGGCCTCTTCAGGAGGTAAATGTTCAGCTGATAGAGATTGTAACATTATCTCAAGTGAAATGGAGTGCAAGATAATTTGAATGTATAGGACCAGAAATACAGAGAGGAAAATTAAAGCCAGATGTGGCTAATATAGCTATGAATTTATGGGGCCATGATCTATTACAACAATGGAATACCCAGATTAACATCCCACCTACCACAGAAACCAATCGTAAACTAAGATGTGCTTCTGAGAGAAATATTAGGAGGTGCTGTGGGATAATACTTTTGTACACTGGTTTAATAAAACACTGATTGACCAGTAGCTAGGCAGGAAATATAGGCAGGATTAGCAGACAAGGAGAATTCTGGGAAAAGGAAGGCTGAGTCAAGAGATGCCAGCCCACCATCCAGGGAGCAGCATGTAATGGCACACAGGTAAAGCCATGGAAAACATGGCGACATATAAACAGAAATTGGCTGAGTTTAAGTGTAAGAACTAGTCAGCAGTAAGCCTGAGCTAATGGCTGGGCAGTTTTAATTAATATAAACCTCTGTATGTTTAATTGGGTCTGAGCAGCTGTGGACCAGGCAGGACACAGGAAAACATTCAGCTACAAATGGTGTCCAAGGTGGGGCTCTTGAATTTCCATAAGGCCTAAAAGAGTTTTAAAAGGGCTTCTAAACACACAATAATGGAGCTAAAAACAGCTTTCTACTTTATATCTCATTCAAGTTGAAATATAAAGATGCCAAGGTACAGAGAAGCTGTGGCATGCAGACTTGAGCTACAGTATGGCAGGTTCACAGTATATGACCTTGTGTACAGCATGGCTGATTCATGCCACTGTACACACTGGTGTCTTCAAGCCACACAGTGTGGTTAATGGCAGACTTAGCTTTTGCTAGTACACAAAAAAATGGTTTCTGAGCTACATGCTGCTTTGATGGAAGCATAGACCCATGGCTTCACAGAGTCAGTGGTAAACTTAGTTCCACCATGTTGGAAATCTGAAGTATGTGGAGCCAGCTGCCATTTCAGTCCTAGCAATGATACAGTTTAAAGCAGTAGGTTCACAATAAGTCAGATTCAAATGGAAGAAGACTTTAAATGGCTTACAATATGTGTAAAAATATATATTGGAAGAGAGAAGAAAATGAATATAGACAGTTATATAAAGAAATAGTTTAAAAAATAAAGTCTTTAAAGAAACAATAAACATAATATAAAAATAAGCCATGTAAAGATAGATATCACACAGAGAGTCCAGATTATGTTCTCTCTGGAATTTTTAACTTCAGAAAGACATTTGATTAAAAAGGCTACTCAGTTAAACCAATATATATATTAAAGGTATCTTGACTTCAAAACTTGGGTCTTAAGTTACATTGCTTTTTGTTTCCACAGGAAGCAAGAGGCTATGGATTTGTTCCAGGTTAAGATGAATCAGATTTGATCAACCTTAACAGATGGTACCTATCAACAAAGGTTATAAGCTGGTTTTCCTAGGACTTGACCATTATCTCAAATTTTCTCAGGATCCCCATAAGACTACCAGTGCTCCCTATCAGTAGGAAGTAACCTAGAAAACTATGCCCATGTTCCCCAAAAATGGATTATGGATGTTTGTCTTTATTTAGATTGTTGACTACAAATTGTTATTGATCATAGTCAATCTCTTTCTAAAAGAAAGGGGGATATGATATAGGTATATAGGATATAGATATGATAGGATAAAATGGTAGATTATTGAATCTAATTTTAAAAAGCAACAACTTGTTTAAAAATGTTTTACATTGCTATGGATTTTAGTTTATAGATACAAATTTAAAGTTAATTTTGTTATACTGTATGTATATTTCTACTCTTGTTTAAAGTATTTTGTTTGTGCAACTCATTTAAAATTGTAATGTATATTTGAGAAATACAGATTAAGAGTTAATCATCTATGATAATCAAACTTGTAGTGATGTTAAGTTTTCTAGTTATACATAGATATAATTCAGTTAAGCAGGTAATCTTCAAACACTTCAAAGACCTACAGAATATAGCATTTAAATATTTTAAAAACTTAGACTTTCCTAGACAATGAGACACATTTACTGCTGGCAGCACCAATTTACTTCAGAGAGAGAGATGGGCATCAAAGACACTCCATATGGAGTTTATCTTCTTCTTGGCATAAATAGCCATTTGGGCAAGAAACTGTTCTTGCTGAGACTGCTTGACAAAATGTTGCATTGATTAGACATGCAGGACTCATAGGAAGATGACCACTGAACTTTGTAAGGCAGAATGGTCCTTCAGGTTCCTGCTTTGCAGACATTCTATAGAACACAGAGAAAAGGGACTGAGAGACTAGGCCTATGGGCTAAAAATGGATGCCCCAATGCTGCAGAGAAACTTTGGATGACTGTCCAGGTAGGCAGCTCTCTCTGTCATTGTCAGAATTTTGGAAGTTGCTTACAATACATTTCCTGTTTACTTAGGTAATGCTATATTTTTCTGAGGTCTTTGATGTAGTTGAAGACTAGATAGTTATAGTTATAATTTTCCTTGGTTATGATAAAAGATAAAATAGATATGAAGCTTTAGACTCACAAATATAGGATAGATAGAATATTTTATTTAATTTTGCCAATGGCCAAATACCCTAATAGTCGTGCCAGAAACCCCATCCAAGGATTGAGGAATCTGGATGCAGAGATCCACAGCTAGGCCCCAGGTGGAGCTCCAGGAGTCTAATTAGCAAGAAAGAGGAGGGTTTATATGAGTGAGAATTGTTGAAACCAAGGTTGAATAAAGCACAGGGACAAATGGCCAAATGAATGGAAACCACATGAACTATGAACCAAAGGCTGAGGGGCCCCCAACTGGATCAGGCCCTCTGAATAGGTGAGACATCATGTCCTGTGCTCAGTGCATGAGTTGGCTGTTTGGCAGGAATGCTTGGCTCAGTCTGGGAGGAGGGGACTGGGCCTGCCTGGACTGAGTCTACCAAGTTGATCTCAGTCCTTGGGGGAGGCTTTGCCCTGGAGGAAGTGGGAATGGGGGGTGGGCTGGGGGGACGGGTAGGGGGGCAGGAGGGGAGAGAACAAGGGAATCTGTGGCTGATATGTAAAACTAAATGGTATTGTAAAATAAAATAAAAGGAAAAAAATTGGACTAGATATTATAACTGTAATTCTTGCTTGGTAACTGTTTTGTTATGTGTAATTTTACTATGTTAAAGTTAAAACTTTCCTTTTTAATTAAACAGAAAAGGGGAAATGCTCTGGGATAATGCTTTTGTACACTGGTTTAATAAAATGCTGATTGGCCAGTTGCCAGGCAGGAAATATAGACAAGATAAGTAGAGAAGGAGAATTCTGGGAAAAGGAAGGCTGAGAGTCAGGAGATGCCAGCCCACCATCCAGGGAGAAACATGTAATGGCACACAGGTAAAGCAATGTAGCAACATATAGATTAACAGAAATGGGCTGAATTTAAATTTAAACGCTAGTCAATAGTAAGTCTGAGCTAATGGCCAAGCAGTTGTAATATAAGCCTCTGTGTTTTTACTTGGGTCCAAACAGCTGTGGACCAGGTAGCACACAAGAAAACATTCAGCTACAAGGAGGTATTATAACGAGTAGTCATTGGCCATCCAGATTATCCAAGAACAGCACACAACAACTGCTGATCTTTCAAAATCTCTACCTTTAAAATGGTTAACGTGATAAGCCTGTTTGGGTTCAGCAAATACCTTTAACAAAAGAGAAACTACAGGCCTTAGAACAGCTTGTATAAGAGCAGTTAAATGATCAACATATTGAAGAATCAACCAGCCCTTGGAATTCACCTGTATTTGTTATTAAAAATAAGTCAGGTGAATGGAGAATGGTAACAGATCTAACAGAAATTATCAAGGTAATACAGCCAATGGGCTCTCTACAATCTGGAATTTCTTTGCCTACTGTGTTACCTAAAGAATGGCCTCTGATATTTATTGATTTAAAAGACTTTTTCTTCTCAATACCATTACAAGCAAAAGACAGAGAAAGATTTATTTTCACGCTACCTACTTCTAATAATTCTCAGCCAGTTAAAAGATATCAATGGAGAATTCTCCTACAGGAAATATTAAATAGCCCGACCCTGTGCCAATATTTTGTATGACAGCCATTGTAAGTAATACATAAACAATTTTCTAACTCTATAATTTATCATTACATGGATGATATTTTATTAGTTGATTCAAATGCAGATACTTTAGAAAGAATGTTTGAAGAAGCAAAGAAAATTTTGCCTTTTGGGGATTATAAATTGCCCCTGAAAAGATACAAAGAAGAGATTCTATTAATTATTTAGGATATATAATAGACCTACAAAAAATTAGACCCCCAAATGTGCAAATTAGAAGAGATTAATTACAAACTCTTAATGACTTTCAAAGATTATTTAGAGACATTTCCCATCTATGAACTGCTGTTGGGGTAAAAAAAAAGGTTATGAACTGAATAATTTGTTCAAAACCTTAGAAGGTGACAAGGACTTAAATAGTCCAAGAGAATTATCAACTGAAGCTGAGAGAATTGGCCTTGGTGGAAAAGAAAGTACAGGAAAGACATGTGGATCGTGTGGATCCAAAAATTGATTACATTTGGTTATTTTACCCTCTGAGCATTCTCTTATAGGAATTTTAATGCAGAGGGAAGATACTATAGTTTAATTGTTATTCCTACCAAATAAACAGAATAAAAAATTTAAAACATATGTGAAAAAGATCTCTGACTTGATTTTAAAAGGAAAATTGATACTTTGTCAATTAGGAATAGACCCAGCAGAAATTGTAGTACCTTTAACTAAGGATGACATTGTCAAATTATGGGCAGAAAGTGAACATTGGCAGAGAGCTTGCAGTAATTTTTTTGGGAGAGATTAACAAAAAATATCCCCAAAGCAATAGAATTCAACTTTTAAATAGAGCTGATTGGATTCTGTCTTGCATTGTATGGGAAACACCAATATCTGGAGCCTGTACATTTTATACAGATGCAAACAAACAAGGAAAGGCAGGTTACAAATCAGAAAATTTAAGTAAAGTGGTTCAAAGCCCTTATAATTTTGTTCAAAAATCAGAACTGTATGCTATTCTGTTGGTATTAATGGATTTTTTGGAACCTCTCAACATAGTTACTGACTCTCAGTATGCTGAAAGAGTGGTCTTACATATTGAGACTGCAGAATTTATCTATGATGATTTATAATTAACCTTGTTATTTATCCAGTTACAAGATAAAATCAAGAATAAGAAGCATTCCTTACATATAACTCACATCTGATCCCATACAGGTCTGCCAGGTCCTCAAGCACAAGGTAATGACAAGATCAATAAACTATTGAATATATATATATATATACAAATCTTGTAATTTTGTAAAAATACAAAATCTTGTATCATGTCAGAAGAGCCATCTGATATGGGACAGAAGAAAACCAAAATTGAGGGACAAATCTCAATTCTTTCATATGTATGTATACATACATACATACATACATGCTGGAGGCCTCAGAATTTCATTTTAAAAAAACATCATGTCAATAGTAATGGTTTAAAAAAGAATTTTTCCATAACATGGCAACAAGCCAAGGAAATCATAAGGAAATGTCCTACTTGTTCTTTTTACAATCAGACTGCACTACCAGCAGGATGTAACCCAAAGGGTACTCAGAGGAATGAAATCTAGCTGATGGATGTGTTTCATTTTGCAAAATTTGGAAAATTGAAACATGTACACTACACCATTGATACCTATTCAAGATTTCAATGTGTAATTGCTCTGAGTTCTGAAAAGCTGATTCAGTAATCACCCGTTTGCTAGAAGTTATGGCCATCATGGGTATACGTGCATAAATTAAAATAGACAATGCTCCAGAATTATGTCTGTGGTAAAATGAAACAGTTTTTTGCTTATTACAATATGAAGCATATTACAGGTACGCCACATAATCCTACACACTCAAGCAGTTACAGAAAGATCAAATCGAACTCTAAAGGACATGCTAAATAAACAAAAAGGAGTAACAAAACCCAATAGATTATATAATGCCCTATTAACTTTGAGTTTTCTCAATGCTAATGAGAAAGGAAAAACAGCTGTGGAGAGACACTGGATAATAGAAAAACCTACAGAGTTAAATCAGCCTATATACTTTAAAGATGTGCTGACCTCAGAGTGGAAACCAGGATACGTATTACACTGGGGACAAGGTTTTGCTTTTGTTTCTACAGGAGAATAAAAGCTATGGATACCATCAAAATTGATATAGGTTTGATTTGAACAAGACAGACCTCTTAATTAGAAGAGGTGTTAGTTCATTGACCAGCATGACCATCCAGTTAGAATTAACTTATACCACTAACAAATGCTTTCATTTAAACAGGTATAACTTGCCAAAAGGGAACCTCCCCAAAGTTAGGCTTGGGAAGTGTTTTTGTTTTTGTCTTTCAGGAGAATGAAGGCTAAGAAATCTGAAGAACACTAGGCAAATGAGACATCTGAAGAATGGGACAAATCATCCAGAAAAGAAAAAGGGCCTAAGAAAAAGAGTAAATTGGCCTATTAGTATATCACATATGAAATTTCATAACTCTTCCTAAATGTTTGTTTCTGATCTTCTCTACAGATGCATAATGCAAATGGTCTTTTTGTAATCCCAGTTCAATTAAAAATTAAAGCTGGCTTTGGAGTTGGAGCATGGCTTTTTTTCTTCTCTAAACCCAAGCATGTTTGTTAAAAGAAAAATGCAAAATCTTGTATCATGTCAGAAGAGCCATCTGATATGGGACAGAAGAAAACCAAAATTGAGGGACAAATCTCAATTCTTTGGTTCTATTTCGATTCTTTAAACATTTCTTAAGGTATGAATTTAAATCAAAATTTATAAGATTAACATATATTTTAAACTTTTGTTATGATATTAATAGTCATATAGAGTACTAATTCTAGAATAAAGGCTTCATTTAGCTACCTATACATGTATTTGTGTTGGAGTCTCTCGGTTTTCTGCAGGGAATCATGACAAGGCCTACCAGCAAATTTGAATTCTCCAAAAAGATGATGGGCCCTCACAATGACAATTCCACATGGACAATAATAATACCACTAATCTGCCAAACATCACCCAAAGATCAGCTTTGGACTACAAACTGCTCAGGACAATTTTCAGATGGCTAGCTGAGACGATCCAGCCTCACAGATTACTCGAGCAAGGACTTGAGATAAGCCCTACACTTTTGTATTATACCAAGACTGGACAACAAATGATACAAATGATACCTCTCCCAGGACTTGACAATTAACTAAATTTTTTCTTTTCAGGATCCCCTAAAGATGTCTTCACCCTAAACAGCAGGAAGCAATTTTAAGAACACAATGCTCACAATCCCAAGAGGTGGGGGGTGGGGTTTGGTCATTCAGTGGGTTTTGGATAATAGTCATTGTTTAGGATGGTTGGTTACAAGTTGTTATTGTTAATGTTCAGGAAAAAGCCTAAACAAAGGAGATTAGATTTAAGGTTCTTGTTTGAAAAAAAAGAAAATAAAAACAGAGGATATAAATAAAAGGTAGATTATTGAATCTACTCTGAAAAGAAAAAAGAGAGGCTATAGATATGATATAGATAAAAAGGTAATTTATTGAATCTACTTTTAAAAGGCAACTACAAGTTTTAAATATTTTACATTTGATTGGATTTTTGTATATTATATACAAATTATATATATTACTACAAATTTGAGATTGATTTATATAGATATGACAAGATAAAAAGGCAGATGATTGAATCTACTTTTAGAAAACAACTACTAGTTTTAAATATTTTATATTTGATTGGACTTTTGTATATTGTATACAAATTATGTATATTGATACCAATTTGAGATTGATATATTGTACATATATTTCTAATCTTGTTCAATATATTGTACCTATAGAGTTCATTTAACAATGTAATGCAATTTGCTAATCCTTGAAAGTTATTATTAACAAATATTAGGATATAAAGAAATGAAAATTAGTAGTCATTAAAATTGAACTTGTAGTCATATTAGGTATGTTTTCAAGGTAAAGCAGATATATAGTTTAGACCGACAGGTCATCTTCAAATCCTTCAGAGATCTACAGAATATGGCATTTAAGATATTTTAATAACATAGATTTTTTTAATTTTTTTATGACTATGAGACATATCTGCTCCTGGCAGCACCAATCTACTTCAGAGAAGATATGGGCATTGAAGAAACTGCATGTGGAGTTACTTTCATTTGGCAAAAGTTAGCCAGTGGGCAAGAAAGTGCCCTTGCATTGACTGCTGACAATATGCTGTCCAAAATGGACAAGCAGGACACACACACACACACACACACACATACACACACACACACACACACACACACACACACACACACACACGAAAAGAAAGTAAGAGAAGAAAAGAAAAAGTACTGTCAATCCTTGCCAAGAAAAGTATGGTTGCGGCTTTGGCAACAGGTGTCCTCTGAGGCCAGGGCAATATGGCACCATCGATGAAGTGGCTTTACAATCTAGAAAACATACAGCGCTCCTTCCTTTGCAGGCAGCTTAGCAGCAGTGGGCCGATGGCTCCTGGTGTGCAGTGGAAAAGTAGCTGAAGCCGTTATTCTTGGAAGAGTAACTAAGCTGAAGCAGTCTGTCCTCTCAATGGTAGATTGTTATTTAATAAAGGAGATGAAGCCACCCACAAGCCAAGAAGAACAGAAAGCCAAATTTCAAAAATACCAGCAATTTCCAGAACTTAAAATCCTGAATCATGACATGACACTGGCGGAATTCAAGTTTATCTGGTACATGGACTACTCGCATCAAGTGTGGGGTCAAGCTGTAGGCCTTGCATGCATCTTGCTTCACAAACGAGTCTGTTGGATACACTAAGCCTGTAGGCTGAAGATCATGCCCCAGTGTTGAAGAGAAACCTTGGATGACTGTCCAGGAATCTGGCTGTTTCTGTCATAACTCACATTTTTTAGAAGTTACTTATTTGCACTTCCCGTTTTACTAGTTAATATTATTTTTTTCTCAGGTCTCTGAAAGAGTTGAAGATTAGACAGTTGTAGATACAGTTTTCCTTGTTAACAATTTTAGAAAAGAAATTCACTGAGGTGTAAAGTGTATAAATTTGAAAGACATCATAAGATAGTTTTCTGTTAGTAATACAAGATAGGATAGAAAGTGAATTAGGCACATTTTGGACTCACCAAAATAGGATAGATAATGAAATATTTTTGCTGAATTTGTCAAATGCAAATGAACTAGACATTGTTGATATATTTATTGCTTGTATATATTATATATAGTTATTGTACTTATTGTATATACTTTTTTTATATCAGGTATAACTTTTTTATTTTTTATTAGACAAAAAAAGGGGAAATGTGATGATATATCATGTCCCCCAATATACTGTGTCTCCTAATAAAATTTACCTGAGGATCAGAGGAAAAAGCCAGCCACTATATTAACATAGAAGTCAGGCAATGGTAGCACATGACTTTAATCCTATCACTTGGGGGGCAGGAATCTGTCTGGATCTCTGTGAGTTCAAGGCCACACAGGGGAACAGAGCCAAGCATGGTGACACACACCTTTAATCCCAGCACCAACCATAGAGGTCTGGAGGCCTGTACAAACAGATAGGAAGTGAAGAGCTGAGCAGAAAGAGGAAGTGATATAGCTTGGCAGAGAGAGCAAATGAGAGAACAGAACAGAAAGGCATATCGGTGTAGGTAGACAGGAAGTAGCTCACTTTGGAAGCTATGGAGTTGGTGAGGTGAGGTTAGCTGTGGCTTTTCCTATTCCTCTGATCTCTCTTAGGCTTTAACTTTAATTTCTGGCTCTAAGGTTTTTATTAATAAGACCATTTAGCAATTCATCTACACCTATAGACATATAAGGTGAATGGACTTTTGTAGTCTCAGTTCAATTAAAGATAAACCTGGCTTTGGAGTTGGAGCATGACTCTGTCCTTCTCTAAACCCAAACATGCTTGTTTAAGAAAAATCCAAAATCTATGTTTCATGTCAAAAGAGCTCCTTGGTATGGGACAGAAGAAAAAACAAAATTAAGGGACTATTATATTGCCACTAATCTCATAATCCTTTGGTTTTATTTTGACTCTTTAAAACTTTTTTAATGTATAAATATTATCTCAAAAATTATAAAATTAAATACATATATATTCATTTTCCAATAAAAATGGTGAAACCATCTCTAGAGACATTGCTTATTCAGTTCATTTAATATATTATAACCAGTTTTTTAATTCAGCCTCCTCCAGGAAACTGAATGATAGTTGAAATATGCAGTGTGATAGAGAAGGATGAGGTTAGGAGAAAGAGCAACCCATTTTTCCATCAATAGTTAAACCAAATTAGTTAAATTAGACAGTTTTATAAAGGGTGGTAGAGGAATACTCCATACTACTCATAAGGGAAATAATATTTTTTCTGTATCTTTTTCCATAAGACTTATTAAAAAGGGAATTTGATATTCCAGAGGTTTAAAAATCGTTGAGGTCAAAAGCAGACCCCCAAGTTTAGTGGTCTAAGTAAGATGAAATTGTAAGATGCTTTCTTCTAGCATTCTAAGTAGGCATACTGGACCAATAGCTCTACTCAACAAAACAACAGAGCTTGACTTATTCCACCCTGTCACCCCATCAGACTCTACTAAGGCAGTATGTCTTAAATGTTAACATTCCTTTAGGTTACCAGTGGATTGAGTCGGCCTGGAATGGGTCTAGAAATACAGGTGTTGCTATTCTATGGGCTACACTCTGAATATGAGGGCCCAAGAACACCAACATTTGCAGGAACAAAGTTGGGGTCATTGGAATATCTACATTTTGATTTTCTGGAAGAGAAATAAGTACAAGTAGGAATTTTCTTTAAGAAAATAATATAGAAACAATATATATATATATATATATATAGCTGTTCACATAAAGAGGTCAAAGACTTAGTACCATCACCCACTTGGCTTTCAAGGGGACTGAATATGCTCAGTTTCTAGTGGAGCAGCACGTTCAAGGAAAAACTATTGTCACAATAGAAAATGAGAATTTAGGATACAGTCAGTAGTCCATGCCAAAAAAGAAAAAGAATCAATAGCTTATAATTAAATGGCAGAAGTAAAGCATAACAACAAGTAGACATTAGGACCAGACACTGCTCTAAATCCTGTGAAAACCATTTCAGCCAAAAGAAATCAGATCTAAAGTCTGATGGCAATCCCATAGTCAATTCTCTTGATATTTTGGTTGTGAGCATAGCCTTTAATGGCTGAATCACCTCTCCAGCCCCCACTGTCAATTCTTAATACTAGGCATTCTGGGACTGCATGTCCTTTGTGACTTTCTTTTAGATTCCAAGATTTAGAGGCTGCTGGAGATAGGACAGGCAAAGGAGAATGACTCTGAAACTACAGCGATAGTAAGTAGACTCTAGATCTGCCCATCATTTGAGAAAGTGTAAACAAAATTCAGGTGCAGAACTTTCATTGAAGACAATTATGCATGATATTAAAATAATCTAAACATGAACTTGGAAACTTTGAACTCTATCTCTAATGCTGGGACACAGAAAATCTCTACCTTTAAATGGCATTCCAACATGGAGCACTTACATGCACATAAGACCAGAGAAAATTTTACAAAGGTTCTAAAAACACAGAGATGGAGTCAAATGAGACTCCCTGATAACAGCCTTTTTTTAGGTAGGCTCTGTTTGATAATGGCAAACAGGGGTGTGGCTCCTTTAAGAGGCCCTGCTATCAAACAGCTCATTTTAAAATGTAATGTATAATTAAGAAATACAAATTAATAGTAGTCAAACTTATAGTCACGTTAGATAGGTTTCCAAGGTCATGTACAGATATATTTAAATAGACAGATGGTCTTCAAACACTTCAAAGACCTACAGAACATAGCATTTAATATGCTTAATAACCTAAAGCTTTTCATGACAGTGAAACACATCTGCTCCTGACAGCACTAATTTATTTTTTTAAAAAGGATGATGGGCATTGAAGAACCTCCATATTGGAGTTTACTTTCTTTGTGGCAAAAGCTAGCCATTTGGGAAAAGAAACTGCTCAAACAGGACCAGCAGAACACACACACAAAGACTAAGGCAGCCAAACTTTGCCAACACAAGGTAGGATAGTCCTCCAAAATTCCTTGCTTCTCAAAAAAGTATTTCAGATATTCTAGGCACGTGGCCAAAGATCATGCCCCAATGTTATAGAAGAACTTTGGGTGACTGTCCAAGTAGCTGCTGTCCCTGTCATTAGGTAACATTATACTCTTCTGTGGTCTTTGAGGGAGTTAAAGACTAGATAATGAAACTTGTAATTTTCCCTAGTTACAATAAAAAGTAAATTAGGTATAAAACTTTAGACTCACAGAGATAAGATAGATAATAGAGCATTTTCTCTAATTTTGCCAAATACAAATGGTCTGTATATTGTAACTGTAATTCTTACTTGATAACTGTTTTTGTTGTATATAATTTTACTATGTTAAAGTTAAAATTTTCCTTTTTTTTTAGACCAAAAGGGGGAAATTCTGTGGAATTTAATCCCTTTGTACACTGTGAAGAAATATTGCTCTCATTGTTAATAAAAAGCTGATTGGCTGATCACTAGAAAGAATTTTGGGGGAAGAGAGAATGCTGGGGAAAAGAAAAGTGGAGTCTCAGAAGTTGAGAGCAGATACAGAAAGAAGCAAGATAAATGTGCCATGTTGAAAGAAAGTATCACCGCCGAGCAGTGGTGGTGCACGCACAGGCACCAAAACTACTTAGAGAAACCCTGTCTCAAAAAAAAAAAAAAAAGAAAGAAAGAAAGAAAAAGAAAAAAGAAAAAAAAAGAAGTTACCACCATGTAGCAGAGGGTAAATATGAAATATGGATTAATTTCAAATGTAAAAGGTAGCTAATAATAAGCCTGAGCTAATAGCTGAGCATTATAATCAATAATAAGTCTCTGAGTGGTTATTTGGGAACAGCTGCCAAGACACAGAGAAACTGCCTAAACCCTGTGGCCAAAAATTCCTCTAGGATACATTTTAAAATGTGTTTGTTTCTAATTATATGAAACATTGTTCAACCCTTTAAATATGGGCATTTGAACTCAACAACTAGTTTTAGCTAAGAAAATTTGTATGACCACACTATTTTATCATCTCATGATTCTTTGCCTATACAAAATCTCATTATATATAGTAGTGGTACTGGTACTGGTACACTTAACAGCTAGGTTAGGTGAATGATCAGCTGTAAGCCTGGATAAGTATCTTTAAGTCCTTAGATTTAAAAGACTTACTATCAATCTTTTCTCTGTATCTCACTAACCCCCTCAAATTCTTAGGTAGATATAGGTACATAATTGTTGTATTAATGAGGCTTTTTGTTTTTGTTTTGTTTTGATTACTAATTCTTTGAGGGAAGAAAGATGTTCTGGAGAGAACTATAATGTGGATGGTGTTAATTCAGAACCACATGGCCTGAAGAAGACTAAAAGTACTATGAAAGAGAGGAAAATAATTCCTAACTTTGAAAACAAAACAAAACAAAAATACTGCCTCAAACCATAGAGACTCAGATGGGACCCTGAATGTGGTGGTTCCCATGCTAAGGTGTACAAGGTGAAGAATGAGGCATATATAGTCAAGGTGAGGCATTTCTGATATGACTTGAATTTTGTATATCCTGTGAGGAATCTCTGAATGTATGTCTTGGCTTATTTCAATATGTTAAGAAAATGATCCATAACTAAAGAAAAAGGAACCAAACTGAGAGAACTTGTGATTTTACAGAACTACAAAGCACATTTGGAGGTGTTCTACAGATTCCCCACTCCCTAGACAAAGCTGATGGTAGGATCCTGTACAGCCAGAACTCAAAAGCTTTTTTATAAACTGATAACCATAGAAAGAGAAGCCCAGGAAAACTGTGAAATAAATGGATGCTTGGAGCTTTGTTTCAAAAGCAAACAACCCGAAAGTCTAACTTTTCTGCTCTTACACAATACAGAAGCCAGACCTATTAGGAGATCTACCTTTTAGTATTTTTCAAAAGCTAAATACACCATTATCTATTCAACTTGCTAATTCTAGGCCCAAGAAAAATCAGAACCAACATTGGGGACATAAGAAACAGAAAAGATAATCAACCAGAACAGATGTAAAATATAGCTACTAAGCAAGGATTAAGGTTTGCTGTGCCAAAGACTGTATAACTAGCTATTCACCAAATTTCCTTGTATTCTGCTTGAAATATGTTCCAGTGTCTTTTGCAATTAATTGTGCTTGTGTATATAGGAACTATCAGAATATGAAGCAAAGTGATCCAGGCTGATTATAGAACTGCCAGGTGGTTTCTCATTCCTCTATGGTATAATTTTTTTTTCTTTACAGTTCTCCTGGTTGAGTAGCCATAAGCATAGGATCCTGGAAATTGGCAAGTTGAAGATAAGAAAGTCATAAGATATAAAAGGCTTTTACACTTACATCTTTTGAAATAGCCTCCTGCCAATCATATCCAGATTAGTAGATATATCTAGATTACTGAAAAGTAAACATCTTTTTATTATGTCATAGTTCCTGCAACAATACTTTCACACTAACTGTTTCATATAAACATGAAGAAAGACTCATGAAAATCAGGGCCAAAAGGACCCTAGAAATCATCAAATATATGTCATTCTTCAGGAAGGTAGTTCAAAGAGATTAAATGATTTTTCAGGGCAGTGATGGTTCTAGAAGTCGAACCCATGATACATTCATTCTTTAGTTAGAATTAACTGAAAATGTACTAAGCCTAAAAGTGCAGCTTGAAATTAACACAACTAAAGAGTTCACTAGTAGAGTTGCATCCTTTGACTGAAGTAGCATCACTAGGAACTGGCTCTGGTCCTTCCTTTTGCTGTTCCTCCCTCATGCCAACTCTGCTTTCAAGCAGGCTTTCCACTTCTGGCAACATAATGTTCTCTAGCATCTCTAAGACAATCCCATGAAGAGATTTCACTTTAGGTACACTTAAAACAGAAATCCTAGAATGAATCTTTCTGATCACTTTCCAGTCAACAGTCATCTCTGAAGTAATTGCTAGATTAGCTAGATGTCAACCATTTCAGATCATAAGATCCAGGAGAGCCAGATACCAGCATTCTTGTCTAATTATCTTGCTTTATATTTGCTTCCTCCCAACCCTATTGTCATCAGAGTACTGATCAAGAGTCCATCCACTGGAAATCTATCTATAATGTGTTGGACTCTGTATAAGACACTGTTTCACTAAAAGCAAGACATGAAACATAAGAACACTTAATCGTATGGGTTTGTTAAAATATGTATACAAATAATTACCTTATAATACCACAATCACAAGAGCAAGCCATCTGTTATATATAACTAGAACATGTCTATAGTTTTTGTTTGGGATTTCCTACCATGTAATCAATTGCTTGTTTATACCTATAGAAAAATCAGTTTCACTTGAAAGAGTGACAGAGTATATACAGTTTAAATGGATAATTTGAGAAATAAGAATGAAAATATGAAGGTTGGAAAATATAGAGTAGACTTAGGTTTCTCTTTCAGTTGTAAAGTACAATTTATGTCATAAACAAAAATTCACCTTACCAATACTAGTTTAAGTAAAATAAAGTATACTTATCCCTTATATAACACTCTAAAAATTTGGGGGTAATAAGGCATCTTTAGAGCCTTAAAAGCCCAGCTTCCTTCCATCTCTGCTGTTCTGGATGGCTTTATCCACTTTGGTATAGTTGAAGGATTGCCAATGCAGTTCCCCAGCCAGTATTTCAAAGGAGAAATGGGGAAAGTCTCAAGAGAAAGGCATGATTTTTGCTTCTAACTGTTCAAGTCAAAAGTTATGTACATTACTGTGAAGTTTGAGCTCCAAAGCCAGGGAAGGAGGGTCACAGGAATCCAGAAATATAAAGAAAACATGAAGAGCTATAGGCAAATGGAACATATTTTATTCACTCCAGATGAAGGTATATGGTGATATATTGTGTACCCCAATAAAGCTTACCTGGAGATCAGAAGAAAGAGCCAGCTACTAAATTAGACATAGAGGCCAGGCAGTGGTGCCACACATCTTGAATTCTCTCACTCAGAGGGCAGGGATCTGTCTGGATCTCTGTTAGTTCAAGACCACACTGGACTACATGAGAGAAACAGAACCAGGCAGTGGTGACACACACCTTTAATCCCAGGGAGTAATATGGCAGAACACAGAAAGGTATATAAGGCATGAGGAAACAGGAACTCACTCTCTTGAGGCTGAGGATTTCATAGAAGTAAGCTAGTGTCTGGCTGTTCTGCTTCTCTGATCTTTCAGCTTTCACCCCAATATCTGGCTCTGGGTTTTTTGTTATAAGACCTTTTAAGATTCATGTTACAGCCGGGCGGTGGTGGCGCACGCCTTTAATCCCAGCACTCGGGAGGCAGAGGCAGGCGGATCTCTGTGAGTTCGAGGCCAGCCTGGTCTCCAAAGCGAGTTCCAGGAAAGGCGCAAAGCTACACAGAGAAACCCTGTCTCGAAAAATCAAAAAAAAAAAAAAAGATTCATGTTACAAAGGTACTTGCCCTTGGACTCAAGAACATATTTATACAAAATCACACAAAAATAGCCAGAAATGGTTATACAATAGATTATGTCATTCATGGTTCTCTAGATATCTGGTATTTAGCATCCTTGGGTGTCTTATTCCAGATGTCCAAACCATCACTATCATGTCTAAATCTTTCTATGGCCACCACAGCCAGCCTTCTATTTCTTTCAATCACTTCTACTTATCCCCTACTGATGACATGGGATGTTAGAGACCATCTTTTGTAATCAGAAGTTCTAGTATAGGATAAAAGAAGACATTAGGCCACTGCTAACACCAAAATCATTCAATAGACATAGTAATTTAATTGAACAAGAAATGGTTAGAGAGAACATACATGTATTAATTGCAAAATTATCATCAAAAAATGTTGATGGTCAAAAAGTTACATGTTTTGTCTAAGGCCACACAACAATTAATCAAAGGAGTTAGTAGTGTGTTGCTTTTCTCATCTCATGCTGCTGTTTCAACTGTTTTCTCATATAAAGTTATAAAAAAAATAATTGGATACCAAAAGTGTTTGTACAGGAAATATCAAAAGTAGGCATACTGTTTTTTTTTGTTGGATGTGCAGTTGATGCTTATACAAATTTTAAAGTATTTTGATATATTATTTAATACAAAGTAGTACAGTCATAAAAATTCAAACACCACTTCTCTGATTTGAATGAGAAATGTCCTCTATAAGCTCATGTATTTCAACAGTTAGGTCCCCATTGTTGGTACTACTTGGGAAGGTTATAGAATCTTTAAGAGTTGGAGACTTATAGAAAAAAGTTATGTCAGTGCAAATGGGCTTTAGGTTGTACAGCCTGGCCCCATGATTTTTCCTCTTTTTCTGTTTCCTGTGTGAAGATGAAATATTGTCCCTCTGTTTTCTGACTGACAGATTGGCCTCATGATCCTACTGCCATGCCTTCCTGTCACTATGAATGGAATTCCCTCTTCTCTTCTAAGTTGATTTTAATCATAGTATTATATTACAACAACAACAAATAACTAATACTACCATAAAAGTGGTCAAAAGTAAGTCAAATATAGGAGTAACCACCATGTATAGTTCTTGTGTATGTAATGAGGATTTTCAAAATTCTTTTGACTATTCCCAGAGTGAGAATGCTATTTGTGATCTTTTTCCATTTTCTAGCAGAACTGAGGAAAAAGGGAGGACACAATCAACAGAACTTTTCTCAGTCACTGCAAACTGAGGTGATTCTTTGGTAAGGATGCTTTGGTACACATGGGTCCAGGTTATGGAGTAGTGAGGTGGTATTGTGTTCCCCGAAATATTGTGCACCCTAATAAACTTATCTGGGGTCAGAGACAGAAGAGCCACAATATTAAACATAGAGGATAGACAGTGGTAGCACTAAACCTTTAATCCTAGCATTCCAGAGGCAGAAATCTATGTGTTCAAGGATACAGCCAAGCATGGGTGGCTCATGCCTTTAATCCCAGGGAATGAGGCAGAAAACAGAAAGATATATTGTAGATGTAACCAATCGTATTATTAAAATAAGAAACACAGAGCCAAGGTAAAAGAGAAAAGCCGAGAGGTCAGAGCTCAGAGATAAAATCTTACTTCCTGCAGTGTTCCTAGCTTCCCCGAGAGAGGGAGGTACTTCCTGTGTGCCTGTTTAAATAATCTTTTTGTTCTGTCTTCTCATTGGTTGTAAACCCAACCACATGACTGCCTCATCACTGTCTGTAAGTACCGCCCTCCAGGTCTTAAAGGCGTATGTCTCCAATACTGGCTGTATCCCTGAACACACAGAAATCTACCTAGCTCTTCTAACCACCACGCTCTTACTATGGCTCTAATAGCTCTGACCCCAGGGCAACTTTATTTATTAACATAAAATTAAAATAACATTTCAGTACAAATAAAATATCACCACAATATATAAGGCATGAAGACCAGAAACTAGAAGCATTTGGCTGGTTAAGCTTTCAGGCTTTGGATAAACACAGTTCAGCTGAGATTCATTCTGGATGAGGACTCAGAGGCTTCCAGTCTGAGGAAACAGGACCAGCTGAGGAATTGGCAAGGTGAGATAGCTGTGATTTGTTCTGTATCTGATCTACCAGCATTCACCCCAATAACTGGCCTCAGGTTTGATTTTATTAATAAAAACTGTTAAGATTCCTGCTACAGAGTAGAGATGAGCACATCTATGCTTAGAATCTAGCCAACTGGGACTGGCTACCTGGATTGAATACTTAACATTTCTTCCTCCCTCTACTCCAGCAAAACACTACACCTACATCCAAGTTGATAACATCTTTAGTGACTGAAAATACTGGCTTTCTTAATCAAGTTGACTAGCTAGAAGATATTAAAGGTGCGTCATAGGGAAACAGGAAACATAAGTCTTCTGTGTGATTTTCTGATATTGAGAACCAGGATTCTTTTCCCCTAAACTAAAGATATCTAAAAGCAGAATGACTCTGTGATGTTTAGTTTTAAATGTCAGCTTGCCACATACGATTACCCAGAAAGAAAGCCTCAATTGAGAAACTATCTAGACCCTGTTGACTTGTCAATGGTGCATTGTCTTGACTGTTAATTGATATAGGAAGACCCAGAGTATTGTGAGGGGCACCATCCCCTAGGTAAGGGGTTCTGAACTATATAGGACATGAGAAAGGTACATTCAAACAAGCAGGCAGCATGGATGCATTTATTTCTTTCTGCTCTTGACTATAAAAATGACCAGCTGTTTCAAGCTCCTGCCTTGCAGTAATGGACTGTAACCTAGAGTTGTAAGCCAAATAAACCTTTTCTTCCCTATGCTATTTTCTGTAAGGGTATTTTACCATAGCAACAGAGATGAAACTGGAACAAATGCCTTCAAGATTCTGCTCCAAAGCTTACTGAACATTAGGGTATAACAAAACTCTTAACCCTCCTAGCCTGAATGTCTTTATTGTGATTGAGGAAAGTTATATTCATGTAGTTGAAAAAAATCAGTGAGACAATGAGTATGAACACTACAATTGTAATAAATCTTTAAAAGGAAGGAGAACATTTAAATCCCCACTATAAATAGGCCATATTACTTTATTCTTCCTTAAGTTCAAAAGGAACAGTCAATATTAGCACAACAAAACCACAATCAAACTAATAAATGGAAACAAGACAATCAAAAATATTGGATGAAAACCAAATAATTGCCATTCCATAGAGATGGTATGGCTTTTGATTTCTTCACAATAAAAAAGCACAAATTTTATAGTATTATTTATGATTTTAAATTTAGTCAATAATTGGTAGTGCTTTTATTTTTCCATTTTATTATTACTTGTTTTTATTTTTAAAATTAATTTGGAACTATATATGAAGATTCTCTGGGCCATTCATATCTTGACCAGAACAAGAAACAAATTAAGCAAGTATGATAGTGTTTATAGTTAGTGAGTATCACTAATTCAGCCTTCCTCTTCCTATTTATAGATTTCTGTGTCAATACTTTTATTTATTTATTTTATGTGTATGAGTGTTTTTACTGCATGTATGTATGCATACTACTTGTAAGCCTGGAGCCCATGGAGGTCAGAAAAAGACATTGAATCCCATGGAAATGGAGTTATAAACAGTTGTAAGCAATCATGTAGGTGTTAGGAATGGAACCTGAATCTCCTGCAAAAGCAACAAGTGCTTTCAACTACTGACTTAATCTTTCCAGTCCAATGATATTTTTATTTAAAATTTATGTAAAATTCTGTTTCAACACAAGCTTGTTTTTGATGGGAATAGGATAAGTTTCAAACATTTTAATTATGATTTGATAGAGCCTTTTAAATTAAAGGCAGATCCCCACACCCAAGTGTTGTGGGATGTTCTGTATGCTGTGAATGTGTGCTGCTCTGATTGGTTGATAAATAAAAGGCTGATTGGCCAGTAGCCAGACAGGATACATAGGCGGGATAAGCAGACAAAGAGAATTCTGGGAGAGGAAGGCTGAGTCAGGATATGTCAGCCCGCCATCCAGAGAGCAGCATGTAATGGCACACGGGTAAAGCCATGAAAAACGTGGCAACATATAGATTAACAGAGATGGGCTGAGTTTAAATGTGAGAGCTGGTCAGTGGTAGGCCTGAGCTAATGGCTGAGCAGTTTTGATTAATATAAGCTTCTGAGTGATTATTTTATAAGTGGCTTCGGGATCTGTGGGGCTGGGCAGGACCGGAGAAAACTTCAGCTACACCCAAGCCATTTACAAGTTTACTAGCTTGCAGTTTTATGGTGTTGGCACTGTTGTGAACATGCATTTTCTTTTTTTCTTTTTATTTTTTTATTTAAGTTTTTTTAATTTATTTTACATACCAACTACAGATCCCCCTCTTACCCCCCCCCACTGTCTCTCCCCCAACTCCCAGTACCCCCTTCCCTTGCTCTGAAAGGATAAATCAGCAAAGTTTGGTACATTCAGTTGAGGCACGACCAAGCCCCTCTTCCTTGGAACATACATTTTCTGTCTTGAGATACCAGTTAAAATGAGCAGGGCATTGTATCATCTCTCTCCCTTTCTACTATGACAGTCTTTCTAAACTACTTCTTGTTGCATAGACACAGACACCAGCATCCCTGTTCAGAGACTCATTTTTGAGACAGACTAAAACATATGCTATTCCTTTTCATTCACCTCTTCAACAGCATTCTTGCATGTTCATATGCTGTTTAGAGTTGTGAAAACAACAATAGCAACTCTTAGTTAGGCAACTGATTTCAGAGTGTTTGAAAAATAAAACAATTTGTAAATTAGTGTATCTGTTTTGTTTTGGTGCTTTAAACACCTTAAGAGAGTTGTTGCAATGCCTCTAAGATTCCTTAGCATTTTCAACCAGACACTAGACCCCTTCCTCCATTCCTGAACTCTAATAATTTTCTTCTGCTTTACACAGCATGAAGAAGAGACACTATAAAGACACTAGAAAATTCAGGTATGCTTTTATCATTCATACATATTATAGAAGTCAAAGAAGAAAACTTAGAGATCTTAGCAATCTCTATTGTGAATGAAATAAATTGAAATAATGAACTTTTTTTAAATTTAATTTTTGGTTTTTGGTTTTTGAAGACAGGGTTTCTCTGTGTGGCCCTTGCTATCCTGGAACTCACTCTTAAACCAGGCTGGCCTTTAACTTAGTTATCCACCTGCCTCTGCCTCCCAAGTGTTGGGGTGCTAGGATTAAAGGCATGTGCCACCACCACCCAGATGAAATAATGTTCTTTCAAGGAACAAAGAAAAAAGTTTTAAAATTATTTCAACCTATTGGGTTTCTGTGGTTACTATTTTTCTACAATACACCTAACTATTTACTTATTGTATTTTACATGTGAGATTCTAAGTGACTACTTTCTTTTTACAAAGATTTTGGTTTTTGCAGGGGGAATGGGATGGTATGGGGGTCACTAGGCTGGCCTCAAATTCACAGTTCTTCTGTCTTCATTTTCAAATACTGGAATGACAAGGCTATGTCACAATGCCTGGTCTCAATAGTTTTTTTTTTTTAATTCTTTCACATTTACTACTAAACTGATATTAATTTATTAATAAGAAAAATGAATTGAATACTATTGAATCATTTTAATAAATCCAATGCATATATACATGCTAAAATATGGTCTCACAGCTTTGCAAAGTGTCAAAGAAACAAAAATTGTGAGAATTAATAGTTGTTAAATCTGCTATAGTCTTCCTTTGTTAAATTAGTCTTAGAGTATGTTTATTTTTAAAGATGTATTACGTGTGTGTGTGTGTGTGTGTGTGTGTGTGTGTGGGTGTGGGTGTGTGGGTGTGTTGCCTACATGTAATGTGTACCACATGTGTGCCTGGTGTTCAAGGAGGCCTAAAAAGGGCATTGGATCTGCTGCAGCTGGAGTTAGAGACAGTTGTGAGCTGCCTTGAAGGAGCTAGCAACTGAACCAAGAGTTTATGCAATAACAAGTGCTTTTAACCACTGAGCCTTCTCTCTAGCCCATAATCTTAGGATTTTTTTTTGAAGTCTTTATTTATATAATAATTTATTTATTATTTCTTGACAAGATACCTTAATTTTAAAGTGAGTATACTTTCATGAGTTAAATTAAAGCTACTCCTCTGATGCAGTAAATCCCATGTCAGATTATTAAATCTACAAAGAGCTTTAATCACTTCCACTGGGAACTAAAATTTGTAATTTTGCTCAATTTTGTCTTATGCTCATTTTATGAAGTTTAGTTCCATCTAAAGAAAAATAAGATATCAAATTCTAACTTGGCAGTGAAATAAAACATAGGTATATTTGTTTTAAAGAATTAAGATTTCAAATTTGTTATCATAATGGTTATCACATGCTACCTGTACTAATACATTAGATTCACTGTGAGGTTTTCATTTACCCACACATTTATCACACATTGATCATATCTGCCCTAGTTTCCTTTTCAGTTGCTGTAATAAAACATCCCAAGAAAAGCAGATAGGAGAGAAAGGGATAAAGTTAAGCTCACAGTTCCAGGTTACAGCCCATCATGGCACAGAAGCAAAAGTGGCAGGAAGCCTAAAGGAGTTCGTCAAACTCCAAGCCCAGGAAATGCTGCTGCTTGTAGTGAGTGGGTCTTCCCACCTTGATTAATGTACTCAAGACCCCCACAGGCCAACCTGGTCTAAATAATACATTTTCGAGACTCTCTTCCCAGGTGATTATAACTTGTATCAAGTAGACAATTAAAATTAACCATCAAACTGCCCCTTTATTTATCTACCATCATTTCTCTACTTTCCCTTCTCAGTCACTCCTTTGCTACTTTCAAGTCACATCCTCTCTCTCTCTGTCTCTGTCTGTCTCTGTCTCTGTCTCTCTCTCTCTCTCTGTCTCTCTCTCTCTCTGTGTGTGTGTGTGTGTGTGTGTGTGTGTGTGTGTGTAACTAAAAAGGACACCAAGACAAGTAGCATGCTCATATGTTTAGAAATATAGAATTTTCTCATTTGTTGTTTTATAGGGGGGGTTATGAAATGTAAAAGTCTAGTTTCTTATAAAACTCTAGTGCTAAATGTGTCTCAGTTTTATCTTTCCTTCCTGAGATAATTCCTTGCTTTGTAGTTCAGGGTGACTTAAAACTCATGATGATCTTCTTTTCTCAACCACAAGAGTGCTAGAATTGTAGGTATGAACCACCATACCAATGTTTGAAATAATAGTATTTGCAAAAGGAATATAATGTTCACAAAGTATGTTACATAATGACCTTAGTGGAGTATGGGTAGAGTTTCAAAACCAGCTATTTTATCTTATTAGTTGCTTATAACAAAACATATCCAACTTGATTTGGGATCCAGTGTATATATCTCAATGATAGGGCATGTACTTGGCATGTACAAAGATCCAAGTTCTCTCCTAACACAAGACAAAACTAAATAAACATGCACAGTGTCCAGCCTTCTGCAGGTCAGAGAGACTGGGAGTGAAATGCAGAGTCGGTGAGAAAAAACACAGAGACTTCTTTTCTGAGGGATAAAAGCTTCTCTTTCATTTTATTATTCTTTCTGTTGCATATTCTACTCTCTTTCTGTTCTCTCCTTCAACCCTGATGTTTCTCTTCTTTTTTTTCCTGATGTCCTCCTTCTTCTTTTTCTTCATCATCTTTTCTTCTATACCTTTCCTGGTGTTTTCCTTCTAAATTCTTTATTTTTTCCCTTACAGCTTATATATCCCAGCAAAAGCTTTCAAGCAAATATTACAATTACAATCTTTCAACCACAAAGATTACAATGTTGTTGCATTCTATTTTTTAAGTGAATGATTATAATAAATACAAGAAAAAAAGCATGTTTTCTATATCCCTTACATTATTAAACATTTTGTGTATTACTGGTGAAAAGCAAATTATCCTCAAGAACGCACATATATTCCTGTCTGAGCAACTTGTTATAGATTAACAGAGTGTAAGCAAACAAAGTATTTTTGTTAGCCAGTTCTTTTACTGGCAGACTGCATTTTGCAGTTAAAAGGACTGCATTCTGAGATTATAAAGAAGGGATCAATCACTTTGTTATTTATCTCAAAAGGTAATCTTATAAAAAAAAATCTTAAAAGGATCACAAATCTAAACTTTTATGTATGAAAAACAATCAGTCAGCTTTACTTTAAATCCTCAGTGTGCACAACCACTCATCAATAGTCTTTTTATATCAAGAAGCTGAGGGCAGAAATGTGTACAAGGAATTAATCATCACCTTTGGACACCAACCCATCCTAGCAAGAAAGGTACATCAGCCAACAACAGTCAGGCTACCATTGTTTTTATTCTCTCACCTCAGTGAGTCCCTGTGGCATGAATCTTAAAAGGTCTTATTAATAAAACAAACCCAGGGCCAGGTATTGGGGTGAACGCTGAAAGATCAGAAAAACAGAACCAGCCATAGCTAACCTCACCTCACCAATTTCTCAGCTGATCCTGATTCCTCAGACTGGAAGCCTCTGTGTCCTCATCCGAATGGATCTCAGCTGAACTGATGCCCAAAAGCCTAAAAGCTTAACCAGCTCTAGTTCCTGGTTTTCACACCTTATATACCTTTCTGCTTCTTGCCATCACTTCCTGGGATTAAAGGCATGTGTCACCATGCCGGTCTGTTTCCAGTGTGGCTTTGAACTCACAGAGATCCGAATGGATCTCTGCCTCCAGAATGCTAAGATTAAAGGTGTGTGTGCCACCATTTTCTGGCCTCTATATCTAGTGGCTGTTCTGTTCTCTGACCCCAGATAAGTTTATTAGGATGAACAATATATTGGGGAACACATCACCACAAGTCCTTCCCTCAACTATTTAAAGTGTGCCTTTCTAAACTTTAAATTGTTCCCCAAGATTTTCTACTTCAAAGCCATTAAGAAAAACATATTGACCTAACCTTTAGTCATTATTTAAAGCTTTGCTTCAGCTATGATGCACACTGAAATTCCTGAACAGATCTCCCAACATTAATATAAAAAGAACTTGAGCTAGCCTAGCTTCTGGGACTCAACTGTCTTTCTTAATCATTAACCTAAGCCACATTCTATAGGACTTCTCAAGAGAATTCATAAGTCCTGCATGACACTTCCTTGCTCCTATTTTCTATCCTCTGCAGCCCTTGCTTTATCAGGGGTGGAAGCAACACTATATCCTACCTCTTCCTATATTAATTTTCCCACCAAACTAACCTGTATCATAATCCCTTACTCTGCTTGTTAGAAACCTTTGATCATCAAAATTCTATTTAAACTAACACTATTATTGTATGAAATCATTACTTCAATTAAACAGTAGAGCTTAAGATGAAATCATCTTCATAATGATCCACAGGGAAAAATGCCCAATAGAACGGGATATTTCCATGAGGTATTCATACTACATTAAAGGCAGTAGGGATCTCCCCACACCCATTCACACCATGCCAGATACCAGAGAAAAAGGGCAGTGGCAAACATGTAAAGGCACAATAGTAGCAAGAGACATTCTGAAGCCGAAGACCTCCAGGGCCTTGCCTATCTGAAATTCACCCATCAGTGCCTTGCATTCTGGTGGTTGAACTCCTGAAGTCAATTGCCACCTGCTGCTCCTCTGACATAGCCACCATCATAAATAAAACATTTTTTCAATGGCATATCCATGCAATCACTTTTTGGCTTATTCAGAGCCCCATTAGACCAACCTAGAATTGGAGAAGCTTGTTTCACATTTCTTCCCATTCCTCATCACCAGTTCCATGGAGCTGGGGTTCTCATGTGGAATGATGAAGGCCAGAGGCAAACCAAATTCAAACCTCACAAGCTTGTTTAAAGCCTCTACTTGCTTTAATTCTACTCTCATATAGCCAGTCCAACATTAGGGAAATATATTTCTTTCCAAGGGAATAGGTGTAAGTAAATTTAATGTACACATAAATACATATCTTCAATAAAATATATTTACATTAAGTGAAAAAAAATACAAAAATTATAAACAACATTAGGATATCTTGGCTTTCAGACCTTTGAGATTTGTGTATAAAACATTGTGGATCAGTAATATAGGCAGAGCAGTTATTACAATGGATGATCAGGTAGGTTTTGTCTGTGCTGATAAATGCTTAATAATCTTGATGATACTAAAAGTTTCTTTGAAGATTGGGGTCTAAAATATAGATAGAGCCAGGTGTGGTAGCTCATCCTTCTTTTAAGGTTTATTTATTTTTATGTGCATTTGTGTTTTGCCTGAATGTATGTCTGTGCAAGGGTGCCAGATCCCTCAGAACTGGAGTCACAGACAGTTGTGAACTGCCATGTGGGTGGGTGTTGGGACGGAACCAAGGTCCTCTAGAAGAACAGTCAGTGCTCTTAACCACTGAGCCATCTCTCCAGCCCCATCATACCTTTAATTCAAGCACTCAGGAGACAGAAGCAGGTGGATCTTTATGAGTTTGAGGCCAGCCTGATCTACAGAGCTAGTTTCAGGACAGCCAGGGCGATGTAGAGAGACCCTGTTTCCAAAAAACAAAAAACAAACAAACAAAAAAAACCCTCTTTACTTTTAGAAGCATTTCTCTATATTATGCCAAGCATTAAAATGCATCATTGTCCCCTGAGTATGAGTGAGATAAAAATTGATTATTGATTACATAATTCTATATTATAATGATGCCTAAACCTTTATTAAGGGTAATTATTAAAGTTACAGCAAACTTTTCTATTGTTGAAGCTAGAAGTATTTCTTTAATTCTGAAATACTTATCTGAATGTAAAGTTGTTCTTAGTATGATCCAGGTACTGTTATAGTTCACAGACATATTAGCTCATCAGCTTTATAACTCTTTGTCAGTTATATATTATAGTTACCCCAGTCTATAGCTAGAGAAATTGGAAGACAAATTGTTCTAAAAACTTAACCAGCCTGGACATGGAGGCACATACCTTTAATCCCAACACTCTTGAAACAGAGGCAGAAAGGTTTTTATAAGGTCAAGCCCAGCCTAGTCTACATAGTGAGTTCCAGACCAACCAAGGCTACTTATCTTAACTCTGAGCTAACTTACAGTCTATGTGGCTCAGGCTGCCCTGGAGCTTGAGATTCTCTAGTCTCAATTTCCCAAGTGTTGAAATTACAGACTTGTACAACTGTGCCTGGCTTTATTGAGCAGTGTGTGTGTGTGTGTGTGTGTGTGTGTGTGTGTGTGTGTGTGTGTGTCCTTGTGTAGTGTATGTATATGAATGTGTTCATGTGTATAAATGTACACACACTAGTATGTGCTTGTGGAAACCACAGTTTAATGTCATATGTCTTTTTCTATCACCCTCTACTTTTGAAACATGTATTTTTTAAAATTTATTTTATATCCCAAACACATTTTACCCTCCCTTCTCTTTTTCCATTCCCTTCCCCCACCTCCCCTCTGCCTCCCCCGACTTTAATCCACTCCCCCTCTGTTTCTGTTCAGAAAGGAGTGGATTAAAATTAACACAATTTTTCTGTTCATGGCAGGCCTCCCATGGATATCAACAAAGCATGGTATATCAAGACTAAGCACCTCCCCTTGTATTAAGGCTGGACAAGGCAATCCAGTATGAGGAACAGGTTCCCAAAAGCTCACCAAAATGTTAGGGACAGCCCCTGCTCCCATTGTTAGGAGTCCCACAAGGAGACTAAGTCACACAACTGTCACATATATGTAGAGGGCCTAGGTGAATCACAAAACATGTATTTTTAAATTTAGCCTTTTAGAATTTCATACATGAATATAACATATTACAATTATATTTTCCCCTTATCTCTCAACTCTTCCTGAATTCACTTCCCAGTTCCACCTCTCAACTTCATGTTCTCTTTGTTTTTTTTAATAGCTTACTGATTACTGTTCATATATACATTAGCTTGGGCCCAATCATTGGAACACTGTCAATATATCAGGGACCACACACTTGAAGAAAACTGACTCTTCTCCTACCAGCCATCAAACTGTCATAGCAGGGGTGGTAGTTTGCATGCTCCTCCCACCTCCATGCTGGACCATTTAATGACTTAATCTTGTGCAGGTAAATACTGCTGCTATGAGCTCATGAATGAATAATCTTACCATGTCCAGAAGACACTGTTTAACTCCAATCCTCCACTACCTCTGGCTCTCACAATTTTTCTGTCCAGTCTCCCATGATGTTCCCTGAGCCTTGGAAGTATAGGATGTGATATTAGATGTTCACATAGGACTGAGTACCCCACAATCATACATTATCTGAATTTTGACCAGTTGTGTGTTAATTGCCATCCACTGTACAAAGATGATACTTGGATGGACTCTGAGATATATTAATCTATAGGTATAAAGAGATGCATTTAGAAAGCAGTTTGATTCTAAATCAGTTTAGTAAAATGATAGTAGTTGATTAATCCTTAGGGCCTATGAACTCCCCATCCATGGGTTCTTGGTCAGATTTAGAGAATCAGATATGAGTTTCCTTCTGTGAAATAGGCCTTAAATACAATAAAAAAGCAGTTGATTATCCCCATAATATTTATATCACTATTATGTCATTGGGCATGTTTTGTCAAGCTCGTAATTATTATATCTCTCAGGGTCCACAGCTGGCTAAGAGAGTTGATGATTTTTCTCCCCTTACCTTATTTTTTGAGACAGGATCTCTCCTAAACTTGGAATTCACCAATTGGCTAGACTAGATGGCCAGCAAACCCCAGTATCCTCCTGTCTCAGCCTCTCTATTAGTAGGGTTATAGGTTCAGGTTCCAAAACAAAGGCCTCAAGTTAATGGGACAAACACTTTACTAAGTAAGACATACTCTAGCCAAAGAATTAAAAATTTGCATTTGTTACAAATATTTGAAATTACATTTATTTATTGCATTCTGTATGTGTGTGGGCTTGTGCTTACCATAGAAGCGTGTATGAAGATTAGAGGATAACTTGTGGGAGTTTGTTCTCTCCATCCACCATGTGGGTCTCAAGGGCATCAGGCTCTGTGGGTAAAGGCATTTTTCTGCTGAGCCTTCAACTAAAAGAAAAAATATTTTATTTATGGTAAGGGAGGCTGTGTGTGTGTCATAGTGTGCATGTGTGGCAGTCAGAGGACAGCTTGTGGGAATTTGGTTCTCTCTTTTCAATATGTGGGTCCTATGTATTGAACTCAGGTCATCAGGCTTAGTGGGTGAATGCATTTGTAACTAAACCATCTTGAAGGCTCCCACACATGTTGTTTGATTTTTTTTTTCTGAGACAAGTTCTCTTTATAGCTTTGGAGGGCCTGGAACTCACTATGTAGACCATGCTGGACTCCCATAAGAGATCTGCCTGCATCTGTTTCCCAAGGGCTGAAACAGATTTTAGGCACCATTCTTGGCTCCCCAAGTATTTTTTTTTTAAGATTTATTTTATTTATTATATAAACAGTATTCTTTCTGCAAATTTTGCCTGTATGCCAGAAGAGGGAATCAGATCTCATTATAGATGGTTGTGAGCCACCATGTGGTTGCTGGGAATTAAACTCATGACCTCTGGAAGAGCTGTCAGTGCTCTTAACCTCTGAGCCATCTCTCCAGCCCTATTTTTTTTAACACAGAAACTTATAATTTTCTAACATTGTATCAAGGATTAATCATAGAAGAAACAATGCACAGACACATGCATACATACATACACTCATATATATATATATATATATTTGCATATGAAAGTATGGCTCCTCGACAGGGGTAGAGTGGCAGTGGTGAACACCTTTAATCCCAGCACTCGGGAGGCAGAGCCAGGTAGATCTCTGTGAGTTCAAGGCCAGCCTGGTCTACAGAGCGAGATCCAGGACAGGTACCAAAACTACACAGAGAAACCCTGTCTTGAAAAACCAAAAAAGAAAAAAAAGAAAGTATGGCTCTACTGTGGGATGGTCTGTATGTCAAATTGCTCTGACTGGTCAATAAATAAAACACTGATTGGCCAGTGTCTAGGCAGGAAGTATAGGTGGGACTAAGAGAGAGGAGAAAAGAAAGAACAGGAAGGTGGAAGGAGTCACTGCCAGCCGTGGCCATGACAAGCAGCATGTGAAGATGCCGGTAAGCCACGAGCCACATGACAAGGTATAGATTTATAGAAATGGATTAATTTAAGCTATAAGAACAGTTAGCAAGAAGCCTGCCATGGCCATACAGTTTGTAAGCAATATAAGTCTCTGTGTTTATTTGGTTGGGCCTGAGTGGCTGTGGGACTGGCAGGTGATAAAGATTTGTCCTGACTGTAGGTAAGGCAGGAAAACTCTAGCTACATGGCTCCTCTAGGTGCAGCATGAATCTTAGATGGTCTTATTAATAAAATCAAACCTGAACCAGGTATTGGGGTGAACTGGAATATCAGAGAACCAGAATAAGCCACAGCTACCTCACCTCGAAGGATCCTCAGCTGGTCTTGTTTCTTCAGACTGGAGGCCTCTGAATCCAGAATGGGTCTCAGCTGAATTGCTGCTTGAAAGCCTGAAGCTTAACCATCTAAAAGCTTAACCAGCCAAATGCTTAACCAGGCCAAATGCCTCTAGTTTCTGGTCCTCACACCTTATATACCTTTCTGCTTTCTACCACCACTCCCTGGGATTAAAGGCTTGCTTTCTGGGATTAAAGGCATGATGAGTCACCATGCCTGTCTGTATCCTTGAACACATGGATTTCTACCTCTGGAATGCTAGGATTAAAGGTGTGTGCTACTACTGCCTATCCTTTATGTTTAATATTGTGGCTGCTCTGTCTCTGACCCCAGATAAGTTTATTAGCATGCACAATATTTGAGGGGAATACAATACCACATCTAGGTGTCTTTTTAACATTTGTAAAACCTAGTTATCAGTCACAGATCATCTGCTTTTGTTCCTAAATAGTAAGATGATCATTGAGGCATTGTTACATCAACAGTACAAATGATGTGCTAAAGCTCCTGCACCTATAGCACTCCCAAAGTCTTCAGGGTGACTTGGCTTCGTCACATGTCATTCCCCCTGTGTTGCTTTCACAAGACTTAACAGAGTTTCCAAATTCAATAGCAGCCCATAAGAGAAATTAGATTTACCATGAAGACCGCCTAGCCAACACAACCCAGTTGTGACTGTGATATCATAGGAAAATGATAAGCCTGCCACACAATCCTGTCACTTGTTTTGTACCTCATCCTCTCTTAGTCAGATCACCTTTCTGCTTAAATAACTTCTTTGCAGGTATGCCAATCAAATTACATTCTTTTTTTACACTCTTTATTAAATAGCTGATAACCATTTTAATTACAGTGAGATCCTTTGATGTTTATAAAATTATCCTAGAAGAAAGTGAGTGTTAGCATTAAAGTTATCTAAATTTTTAAGGCTACTATAGTTAGCAACTTTATCATTTTTCTGTTCCCTCAGCTGAGAATTATGTCTCTAAGATTTGAGGTTGGACTGTAGCTCAGTATTTAAAAGGAAACATTGCCCTATAGCACTACTATCTAATATATACTTATACCTAGCCCTTCTGGCTTATAGTGTAATTAAAAGGCATGGTTATTAAAATCACATGATTACTTATCCTGTGTTATAGAAGATTGATAGATGTCTTCTCAAAAAATAAATTCAACTTTAAGGAATTTAAAAAACTATCTCAATATAATTTTTGTTTCTCTCCCCTCCTCTCTTTTAATAGACAGTCACTACATAGCCCAGGCAAGCCTTGAGCTTACAATTCTCATGCTTTATAGCCTTGTGAATGCTAGGATTTCAGGTATATGCCAGGATGTCTGACCAAAGTAAATCTTGAGTATATAAAATCATGTTTTCTTAAGTACTGGAAAGAAGAAAAGATAAACCTAAAGATTCCCCTCTGAAAGAAAAACAGTAGAAAGCACTGATGAATTATCTGTAACTGAATTATGTAAATATATTGTATTTATTTTTAAAGCTAGCTTTAAAAAAAATAACAAGTCAAAGATAAGTAAGACAGAGGAAATCTCTATGGTCTTAAAGGAATGTCTGGACATTTTTCTGGGACTTTCAAAATGAACACACATGTTTAGCCACTTTAATTAGTTTTATATTTTTCATTGTTTTAGAGATAGGTTTATATACATCCCCAAGCTGTCCTCAAACTTGGTATGTAACCTAGGATGATCTGAACTGCTGAATCTGCTGTCCTAACTTCTCACGTACTCTAGGGATACATCTCTTGTGCATCAGTTTCCTCAGAGATTAAAACCTTCCAGGGACACTCCTTAAACTGAGGGGTAAACAACTCAAAATAAGTTCAGGAAGTCCCCTGAAACTGACCAGATTTGCTACATCCCTTACTTCCAAAGTAATAAAAGCTAGGAGTCCCTCTCAGAGGAATGAGGGAAACTGCCAAGAAGTCTCTGAGACAAGACCAGCTACCTAGAAGAGGCTTAGACCAACTGAGGTACCTGGAAAGTAAACTCTCCAACCTGTTGAGTTGCCTATAGGCTGAGCAGTGCATTCCAGGTCCACAGCTTTGTGAACTGTCACCCATACTGGGGTGAGCTTGGTGATGCAGCTGTCTTTGGGCCATTTCTTCTCCTGAAAGTAACCCCTCAACCATATTCCTGTAAGCAACCCTAATAAAACTCCTTGGTTCACCAAGTTGGACTTCATTGGTATCTGTATTTTGTGCTTTGTGTTGTGGTGGTGTAGTGGGTTCCTGCTGTGGGACGGTCTGTATGTCAAATTGCTCTGATTGGTCAATAAATAAAACACTGGTTGGCCAGTGGCCAGGCAGGAAGTAGGTGGGACAAGGGGAGAGGAGAATTCTGGGAAGCGGAAGGCTGAGGCGGAGAGACACTGCAGCCGCTGCCATGACCAGCAGCATGTGAAGATGCTGGTAAGCCACCAGCCACGTGGCAAGGTATAGATTTATGGAAATGGATTAATTTAAGCTGTAAGCACAGTTAGCAAGAAGCCTGCCACAGCCATACAGTTTGTAAGTAATATAAGTCTCTGTGTTTACTTGGTTGGGTCTGAGCGGCTGTGGGACTGGCGGGTGACAATGATTTGTTCTGACTGTGGGCAAGGCGGAAAACTCTAGCTACAGGTTCCCTATGTGGAATGAGTAGCCATGTGTTGTGTTTCCCCAGGAAAAGTTTCATCATACAACAATGTCATTGAGCCTGGCTTATGTGGTGCTTGGGATGGAACCCAGGGCTTTATGTATTCTAGGTGAGCAATTTACAAACTAAGCTTTGTCTCCAGTCCTCAGGCTACTTTAATTTATTACAACAATCAAACTGGGTGTGGTGTCCCACGCCTTTGATCCCAGCACTCAGGAGGCAGAAGCACATGGGATCTCTGTGAGTTCAAGGCCAGTCTGGTTTACAAAGCAACTTCCAGGACAGCCAGGCTGTTAGACAGAGAAACCTTGTCTCAAAAAACCAAAACCAACCAACCAATGAACCTAACAAACAAACCCTAAAAACAATAATAACAAATTAATAGGCCAATGCTTTTTCAAAGTAAACAAAATATGTAAGTAGGAGATAAATTGTAAATTTACACATTATCTACCTTCCTTAGAGGAAACTATAGGTAAAGTTTCACATTTACTATTTATGTTAATTTGCTACTGAAGCCCTAACAAAATACAAGTCTGAATGGCTGGACAAGAGCAGTTTCCTTCTTCACATTCCTGGAGTCTGAAGCACAAGATCAAGGTATCACCAGATCTAGGCTTCTGAGGCCACTGGTTCTCAACCTTGCTAATGCTGCAACCTTTTAACACAATTCCTTATGTGTGGTGACCCCCAACCATAAAATTGTTTCATTGCTACTTCATTGTCATTGGTTGGGTTTTTTCCCCTCTTTTTACTCTGTTCACACACATACATACACCACCACCAGCAGCAACAATTTTTTACAAGATTCATCAATGGAAGAAATAAAATAATTTACTAGGTCAACATGTTAAAGTGTCAATTCTTGGTAAACTGATCTAAAGATTCATTGTAATCTTAGACAAAATTCCATCTACAGAGTGTTGTTACATAAGTGCAAAGATTTTGAAATTTCAGTTTAAGAGGAATCATAGGTCTTTGTGTAAAGCAGAACAATAAAGCTTTAGATTAAAAGCATAGGAGAATATCTTCATGAAATTGAAGTAATTTTAAAATGTAGTTGTCACACAAAGAAATAAAAAGGAAGACTGTTATATCAAGTTTAATGGATATGATACACATGCCTATAATATGAAATACTTGTGAGGTTGGTGCAAGAATATTGAAAGCTTGAGGTCAGTCTTGAACACATAGTGAGTTCAAGGCCACTTTGGTTCCTTACCAAGACTCTGCCTCAAAATAAAAACATAAAATACTAAGGATGCATGCAGCTCAGTATAAGATCAGCCTATTATGCACAAAACTAGGTTCTATCTTTAGTAACACACACACACACACACACACACACACACACACACACACACACACGTTTCTGCTTATGAAAAAACTGCTAAGAGAAAAGATAAGCTATAATCCTGAAAATAGATCTGCATTTAGAGTATATAAAGAATTCCCACAAATACATAAGAAAAGGCAACCAGTTTAAATATTTAAAAATTAATTAAATATTTCTTTAAATCATATATGTGACCACAATTCATCAGCATTAAACAAATTAAAATCCCTAAGGATGTGCTCCTATGTTCCCACCAGAATGACTCAAATTTGAGACTAGCAATGCTGAGTGATGGTGAATATGGAGAATAACTGGAGCTCACATTTCTCATATGAGTGTATCTTGGCATACCACTTTGAGGTATTGTTGGGACATATACAGTAATACCAAGAGTTCCTGCATTTATTTATATATTGAATAGGATGATTGTGTGTATACCAAAAGATGAATATAAGAATGCTCATGATAGTTTTTATTATGAATAGCCTCAAATGAAACAACTCAAATATTACATGAATTGCAACATAGTTATACATTAAATGAAATAAACTAATGATCTTGGACTTCCAGCCTCAGAGCTGAGAGAAAATAAAACCTTTGTTGTTTGATTCACAATCTATTATACTTTGTTATGACAGTCTTCACAAATTAATACAATATTCATAAGTAAAAACTCATTAATGTATTAGCTATGGTATATATAGTTTGGTTAAGCAGTAACTTTAAAATTAAAGCAAACTCTTGTTTCCTCTTGGCAAACAGCCCAACTTTTTGCCAGCACATCCATTCTACTCTTACAGTTTTCTGCATGCTCAGCACTAGTTTTGATTGTCTTTTTGTCTCCATACCAGACTCTTCAACAATAGCATTCTGCCTCATGTTTCCAAAGAAAAAACAGAAGAATGGGGTATTGAGGGTTGTTGAAAACTGTATGATTTTGTTTTTTTCAACACTGAAGTAAGCTGCAAAACCAGACTCTCATTTCTGGATCAACCAGTAACCTTTGAGCAACTCTGATGTTTGTCTTCCCTTCCTTGTGTAACTGCTTTCTCTTACGGACAATAGTGATAATTATAATTGGAAAGACCTCCAAGGTTGTGAATATTACTGAGATAATATCTTAAAGTTGTATGAAAATGGTTCTACACAAATAAAGGGAAGGTGTTATTATCACCAGTCTAGTAATAAACATGATTTAAAATGATAGCTTTCAGAGATGTATAATCTTAATGACTTTTTTTTCTCTGCCTTTGTGTTCCTGTTTCACATGGCTATAGAACTTCAGCTCAGTTTGCCAGGATCACACATGTACCAACTCTTTAGCTAGACCATAATTTGTAATTGTTACTATTCTCTGATCTTAACTTTATCCATCTATATAGTTTTCTTTATTTGAAAAGTAACTACTCACATTTCATAACAACTAGAATTATCTTTTTTCTCTGAAGACTTGTGGGGAGTTTTTCTTCTCCTCTAATGCAAAATAAACTATTCTCTCCTTATTCCTGTCCCAAAATGTTAACATAGCCCTATGTGATAACACAATAACAACATCTATTGTTGCTACTACAGCAGGCCTTTAAGTAGTGTCACCCTGTCAAGACTCTGATCTAAGTCCTTAATGTATATTAAAACTTAAAATCCTAGCAGCAATCATACAAATCTGCTACTATGAAGAGAAATGAGGTGTAAATGGTATAAATGATTTCTCAAAGGTCACAGGGAGTAAATTCCAAGTGTATGGTAGCCCCAGTGAAATGCACAAATTGGTTACTGTGATTTGAATGTAGCCCCAGTTCATATGTGGACACGTAATCTCCAATTTTTCATTAATAGTATTGATGGGTAGGGATTTGAGGGTGGGTAGTTAGAATTAGGAAGAGTCATTAAGAGGACAGGCCTTATGTGCCCCATTATAGGATGCCTTCAATCATGTTAGCAAGAAAACTTGATGCCAGGCAGAGCAGTCACTGTGCTCCATCAAATAAGCTTCTGTTCTGTTATTTATCTGAACTCATGAATTTGTTATACTAACAGAAAAATACTATGACAGTGCTTAATAAATGTCTGCTGAATAGGAAGATGGTTGAATAAATACAAATGACTTAACTTTCATACCCAGAAAGTACCTACAACATTGTGTTAAATGATCTGAGAAATCTAAAATTCCAAGGAATTCTCAAATATATCTTAAAAGACTAGATTTATCTTTTTATGTGTGTTGTGCTAGGCATGGAACCAAGACCTCGCCCATGAGAGCCAAATATAAGTGTTCTATCACTGAGCCACATGCCTAATGCTTCAATTTTTATGTTGAGAAGGCTTCACTAAATTTCAAAGGTTGCTCTGGAACTATCCTCCAGTCTTAGCCTCCCAATGTTTTAGTCTAAGTCTAATAATATTTAGAAGAAAGTGTTCATTTTCAGGTTTTTCTGGGATATTAGTTTGACTTTTTATTTGGTTTTCTTTCTGCAAATCTTGAGTACAAAGATAACTAAAGAGAAAAACCTTGTCTGTTTTTTATAAAAGATGCTATAAAAATTAAATAGGCATTTCATACATATATACATATATGTAAATATATGTGCACACATAATATATCAGTGTTTAGAATATAGAAGACCTTAAGGGTTGTTACTTTACTGTTATTAGAGTAAAAATCAGATTATAGTAACTATTAAGTGCCTGAACTTTGTTGCTTCACTGATTGAGCTAAATTTTTGCTTAAATATGATCAGCTTTATGATTTTGAGCCAAAGCTTTTTCTTGTGGTTAGAGTACTGCATGAAACAGAATAGCAGTTGTATTTATCTCTAAGGTTGTGGTTATACTTGAAACATTTAGTCCTCATCACAACTACCTGACATTCACAGTATCATGCTATTTTAGTTCTAAGGGTTGTGTACTTGGACACTGTACTTCACTTCACATAAGGGCTGTTACATAGTATGTACAAGTGTTTGTTGTTATTATGATACTTATTTATGGTTTCTGACATGCTCAGTACTTGCTCACAACATTGATAAGAAAGTCTAGATATTTGGGGGATTTTCATGTTGGGTTTCTAGATAACCAGCCTTTGGATTAAGTAATGTAACAGGCCAAACACTACAAGACAGTAGCTTAGTGAAACCTTCACAGGATTAATCGAATTGTTCCAAAAGCTAAGTTACAAGTAGTAAGACCTGAAGTAGAATATGAATTATACATAATGAGCTTAAACAAGTATCTTGGAGAATCTGGGTACAAAGGTCATTAGATATTAGATATCATTACTCAGTGAGATTTTGTTGGTGTGGCCTTTATAAGGCAGCCTTGATTCATAAGCAATAGGAAGACATTGATGAGTCTATTCCTAATATGTTCAGAAAGTAAGGAAGACAGATCAGTGTTTTATAATAATGTATACACTGGACTGTCTATTTTAGGAAACCAGAGAGTGGAGACCTGATAGACAAGGTATTCTACAGTCCAAGTTAGAGAGGTGATGAGGGTCAACCTTGCAGAGAAGAAAGGCTAGCTCTTCATGAATAAGGTAGTGGAATCTGGTTGATGTAACTGGTAGGATGTATGGGTCATAGACAAACAATGACTTTGAATTATGTAGCTTGAGTCACTGGAATGCTGGAAAGACTTTATTTGGTGGCACATGTGGTTTCTCTAGGCAGAAAAGTAAAGGAAACATTTGACTGTATAGGTTCAAAGTTTAGGTATGAGGTCTAGTTCAAAGATATTGATTACTCACACACTTTGAGAAAAAAGAAGTGAAGGAGAAACTTCTCAGAATTACTAGTGAGTAGAGGAGCTGGAGCCAGTTTAAGAAAAGATGCTAGATCAGTAAGAGAAAATAAGAGAGAGCAAAGTTGTTGAAGCTGGGGAAGGGAGGAATGTTATAAGATGTCAAGTAGGAACATGAACAGAGAATTCACTGGTGGCATCTGCCAGACAATCAGAGGAACACTAGGTCTGGGATCTATATTATGAAAATGGTTGGGGATGACAGCAGAAGTGAGGTTCCAAAGATAGCAAAGGGAACTTCCCAGAAGTTGAATTCTAAGGGAAAGAATTCATTGAAGACAATGGGTAGGAAATGAAAGGCTTAAGGGGAAAAAGAATTTTCACTGCAGGAAAACTTGAAAGACTAAGGGTAGATATGAAACAAAAATCACTGAAAAAGAAAATTCTAGAAGGTGATAGAAGGTAATATTGGTGATAGCAAACCTCTGTTTTCTATGCCAGATATATGACATCTTATAAACATACACTATATATGAGCGAAATGAAAGAAGTATCATCAAAGCATTTGGATTTCAATTGTGAGGTTAGTTATGTATCACAAATAGTGAATCTTCTACCTCATAAATTGCTACTTAAAATGGATATTCATAAGATTTGGAGAGATGGCTCAGCAAATAAAAGCACTTGCTGTTAAAGCCAATGACCTCAGTTCTATCTCCCCCAACCAACATGATGGAACAAAAGAACTTATTTACATATGTTGTCCTCTGACCTCCATACACATGCTGTGGCATGCATGGAACTCCACCCCCCCCCACACACAATAAATAAATAAATTAAATAAATACTTGTAAAGTACCTGAAATTCTTGGGCAAAGAAGAATTTACAACATGACAACAAAATAATAAAAACTATAGGTAGCAATTTACAGATTATCTGAGTCAAAATTAGTTTTATGCTGCATGTCTTCTATGTAAAGTGTATTTTTCAAAGGTGCATTCAACATACTGTGGAATTTTATTTAACAATTACTTGCACGAGTCAATTAACTTGAAAATTGGTTTTCACGTTGGAAAATCCCTTAGCAGAAAATACTATAATCAAAGAAAGAATTGTCAATACTTAAGGTTCATTGGAGGAAATTTGCTCTGAGTTGGAGTCAAGTTACAAGAAAGAGACAAGAGTAAGCCATATGAAGAGGAGAGACCTACAAACTCCAAAATGCTTATCGCAGAAATAACAAGGAAAGCTTTTCTGAACTCAAAGGGAGAAGGAATGAACATCTGGGGATGACAGGGCTTGAATTATACTTACTTTCAGAGCCTTGCATGGTATTTTCTTTAAGTTGTCTCTTTTGGTGGGTTCTAGATATAGTCGACATAAAGGAGAACAAAGCTGAGACTAGGTCACAGGGCCTTCCACATGAGGTCCCTGGTAGCATCTCTCAAATGATGCATTTGGTGACAAGATATCTTGCATCTACTTGAGAATTTCAGGTCCTTAGTTTACTAGCAGTGTGTCGTGCTGTGAATATTGCTCTGTATAAATAAAATGCTGATTGGCCAGTAGCCAGGCAGGAAGTATAGGCAGGACAAGCAGAGAAGATAATTCTGGAAAGTGGAAAGCTGAGGCAGAGAGACACTGCCAGCCACCATGATGAGAAGCAACATGTTAAGATACCGGTGAGCCACAAGCAACCTGGCAACTTATAGATTAATAGAAATGGGTTAATTTAAGATATAAGAACAGTTAGCAAGAAGTCTGCCACGGCCATACAGTTTGTAAGCAATATAAGTCTCTGTGTGTTTACTTGGTTAGATCTGAGCGGCTGGGGGACTGGTGGGTAAGAGAGATTTGTCCTGACTGTGGGCCAGGCAGGAAAACTCTAGCTACAGTGTGGACCAACTGTTCTTTTTAGAATGCTGATAAAATAACCTATTTCATAGGATGGAATAGTTACATGGGATAATGGAGATATTTATGCAATTAATAGATTTGCTAGTATACAGAAAAACAATAATCACTGGGTCTCCTTGCTACTTAGTTGTTACTGGCATTGCCAGTGCAAACTGTTAGCCTCTGCTATGTGGGATGTATAAGAATTACCTGTCCCCCACTCTCAGTTATCCAAATTTCTTGTAACCAATGCATAGTAGAAGTAGGAGAGTACTTTAATGTATTCTACTCCTATATAATTCTTGTATTTCTGCCTTGTATTTCACCATACACTCCAAGTTGTGTTTATGAATCATTGCCTTTGATGTGCTTTACAGTAATTCTGAGATACTCTGCAATGACTTTGGTTGGGTAACAGTGGACTTCTGGACTGTGTCAGATTCAGATTTTTCCCTTGCTAGGACATGAATTGTGGCTGTCTAAGGTATATTTCTGCCATCAGCTGTCTGTGTGTCAGAGAGGGAGAGCTTTCTGAGTTTCTGAGCAGCTAAGGACTGGACTTCGTTCACTTATCAATCACCCATTCACAAAATCTATACAGTAATTCTGTGCCACAGTGCAGGGTTATTGTGGGTCAGCAGGACACCTGTGTACTACTGCCACTCATAGGGAGGAGCAGAGAGAGGATCTGTGAGTTTACATAGTACAGAGGTTCTGGGGAGGCCAAATAATCTTAAGGATGTAGGGGGAGGCAGTTAGTTTGGATTCTGTATCTACATGATAAAAGAGAGTAAGGCCCTTGCTCCACCTCTACTCTAGCAACCCAACACAGGCAATCTGAAACTTTAGAAGCACCCTAGCTCTCTCTTGCAGCCTCTTTCAAGTCTGGGAAACAACAAAAAGCTTCAAGTTGCTGGCTGCATCACACTAAGAGGCTTCTGGAAACCTATAAATTTTTTTACCTGCCCTTCCAGGTTGCCTGGGTTCAAAGAGGTAATTTAATAAGAGAGACTATAATTAGGGGATTTATGGTTTGTTTTGTTTTGCTCTGCTCTCTGGGAACAGAAACTGCCTCCCTTATAATTGCAACATTTGTTGAATGCCTTCTCTGTGTTTGGCACAATTACATTTTTTTCTTTAATATTCATCATGACATGTTTAGTATTTTAAAGAATTGAAAAAAGTAGGATTTAAGAGGTAGGTCACATTCCTTGTTTATACAACTAGTAAGACATAAAGATAGGACTGAATAAGGCTAATGTTTGAAATATATATGGAATATGAATGGAAAGGTGAAATGGAAATCTTATGGTAGCAGTGAGTTCTAAAAGGGGAGAAGCTGTGGGTGTATATTAAACTATATCATATGAAGATCAGGTTGAAGTGTTTAGATTTCAAGAATTCCTTTGTAAGATTAGTGTGTGAAAGGATGTGCTAGGAAAGATCCTTTATTTACATATAAAATAAGACAATGATGTCCCTAGAAAAGGAAGGAAGAGGTAGAATGGACACACACACACACACACAAACGAGAGAGAGAGAGAGAGAGAGAGAGAGAGAGAGAGAGAGAGAGAGAGAGAGAGAGAGAGAGAGAGAATATCACCAACTAGAGGGCCATAAGGTGTTTTTTTGTTTATTAATGAATAAAATCTACCTGTGAGAACAGATGCTTCAGAGTAGGTTACTGTTCTTGTTAGATTCCTCTGGGAAGTCAATTAGGTATTTTAAATAGTACTTTTAATTATTTTAGATCTCTACAGATCATCTTCTGCAAAGATAATAATATCACATTGCTCTTGGCTCCTGAAAGACCTAAATCTTCCTCTGTGCCAGGAGTTGTGCTATACTCAGGCACTCTCTTCTGTTTAAGTAACTTGCAAGATAGCTGAGGTCACAACACACTACAAGGATAGCTGTATGTGCAAAATATAGCCTAGTATATAGGGATCATATACAAAGCTAGCTAGTAAACTCTGTGTGGGAAATGGAATGAGGAGAGGGATTTTATCTATCGTCAGTTAGATATTCATTCATTGGCAAACATGTATTTCACATATTTAGACTTCCCATATACCAAAAACTTCAAATAAAAGGAATACAATTTAAAGTCTAGTAGAATAATCATTTTCTATTATTAGAGTTGGATTTTGTACTTTAAGTATTCTAGTATCTTTTTCAAAAATATTTTTAATTTAATGTGTTTTGCCTGCATGTATGTCTGTATATCATGTATATTCAGTACCCATGGATCTCCTGGAACTAGATTTTCAGACAGTTGTTAGAAACCATGTCGGTCCTGGGAGCTGAACTGAGGACCTTTGGAAGAGCAGCCAGTGCTCTTAATGGTGGAGCCATCTCTCCAGCCCCTCTGTTTGTTGTGTGTGTATGTGCATGAGGTGCCCATGGAGGCTGGAAGAGGGCACTGGATTCCTGGAAGCTGGAATTAGAAGCAGTTGTGAGATATCCACCTTGAGTGCTGCAAACAAAACTCTGGTTCTCTGAAAAAGCACCAAATGCTTTTCACTGCTTAGCTACCTCTCCAGTCCCTATGCTGGACTCTGGAATCATCTCTTTGATGACTCAAAATAAATATTTCCTTGGTGGTTGAAGGCAACTGTGTTTGTAGGTGTGGGGGTATATAGCCACAAACCTATCTGCAGAGGCCAGAGAAGGACATACATGTCTTGCTCTATCATCTAAATGCTAGGGGTTCAAACTCAGGTCCTTCATGTTTTCTCCTATCCACTGATCCCTCTCTCTGTCTCAGGGAGCAATTTTTAGATATAATTTTTAGGCTGGTTGTAGTGACACATACTTGTAGTACTAGCATCCAGTAGTCCAGAACAGGGGGGTCATGAGTATACAGCAGGCTGGATCCTGAGATACTGACTCATTAAAAAAAGTATTCATAACATGATCAAATGTTACATCTGATAAACAACTAATCACAGATCAACCTTATTAGTTTCTTTTATTTTTTTTTTTAATTTTTTTTTTTTTTTTTTTTTTTTTTTGGTTTTTCGAGACAGGGTTTCTCTGTGTAGCTTTGCGCCTTTTCCTGGAGCTCACTTGGTAGCCCTGGCTGGCCTCGAACTCACAGAGATCCGCCTGGCTCTGCCTCCCGAGTGCTGGGATTAAAGGCGTGCGCCACCAACGCCCGGCTAGTTTCTTTTATTTTTTAAGACAAGAGCTCATGTATCTTAGGCTGGCCTCAAATTTTGTATATGGCCTTGTTAGTCAAGGATGACCTTAGACTTCTGATTCTCCTGATTATCTGCCTTCTCCAATGCCGGGATTACAGGTGTGTGCTACCATACCCAGTTTATGCATTGCTAGGACTAAAACTAGGGTTCTGCCAGGTGTGGTGGCACACACCTTTAATCCCAGAATTCAGGATGCAGAGACAAGTGGATCTCTGTGAGTTCGAGGCTGGCCTGGTCTACAAAGCAAGTTCCAGGACAGCTAGGGCTGTTATACAGAAAAATCCTGTCTTGAAAAAGCAAGAAACAAAACAAATCACAAAAACAGGGTTTTATGCCTGCTCAGTGAGCACTTTAGCATCTGAGCTATACCACTAGTCCCTAGTTTTATTTTTCTGACCAAGATTATTTATTCAATTAATGTTTTCTTAATATAATAATAAAATAGGTATCCATACCTTGTAAGAATATAGCATAATGTTGGTATTTTTATCATTTCCCTTTTATAGGTGAGAACATAAAGCCTTGGAGCTGACTAGTAACTATAAGGTATTAGTCAGTGATCTAGAAGCAGGTAGTTTTTTTCTATGTATTCATGTTATCACATTGGGAAATGATGATCAGATAGTCACTATTAATATTTACAAAGACAACAGAAATTGAAAATTTTAAATCATCTTGTGTAGATATTCCTATCACAAGACCCACTTTGTGAGAAAAGTATAATAAGTTTACTCAAAGCTTTCCATTACATGCAAAGAAGGAGCTTTCCTGGTCAAGGCAAATGACACAGGGGAAGGTACCTGTGGTGGTTTGAATGAGAATGCCCCCTCATAGGCTTATATATCTGAATACTTGGTTCCCAATTGGTAGAATCTTTTTTTTTTTTTTTTTTTTTTTTTTTTTTTTTTTTTAATTTTTGGAAGGAGTAGGATGTGTGGCCTTGTTGGAGAAAGTTTGTTACTACGATTTAAGGTTTCAAAAGGTTCAGGTATTCTCAGTTAGCTTTCCCTCTGCCTCCTACTAGGGAATCAGCTATTTTTGGTGCCACACCTTTGCTGTACAATTATGGACTCTAAGTCACTGGAACTACAAACCTATGTAAACTCTTTATTCTATAAGTTACCTTGGTCATGACCTTATCACAGAAACAGAAAAGTAACTAAGACTCTGTCTGAGGTTTGATGAAGCAGGGACAGCCATATAGAAAGGTGATTTTAAAAAGGCCATGAGCCAACCAGTTTTAGCATGTCCACTGTCCAGCATCCAGCAGGACGCCTATAAAATGAGGCACTCAATTTCTTCCTCTCTTCCCTCCTTTTTTCTTCCTTCCCTTTTCTCTACCACACATATATGATATAGTCTTCTGAAAACATAAATAAAGAAGGACAATGATCTATAGTGGCTGCCCAGTCTCTAAGTAGCACTCAAACACTTCTGAGCACTGCTATCCACAGTTCTGCTGTGTATTTCCTTCTGAGAGTTCCATGTGTCAACCACAATGCATGTAATCATTCTATAGTGAATGACAAGTTGCCTGTAGTTCCTTCAGAGTAGTCTTGAAGTTTTGGTATCCTCTAGTGCTCAGGAAGGAAAGAGGAAAACACATTAAGGCAGTAAGTGACTGTCGGACAAAGGATTGAAGGAAGAAACAATAAATAAAAAGCAGCTACAGCCCTGGAACTCTTAGGGTCTGCTAGAGGCCAAGGAGATAATGTTTTATATAGATGCAACCTGGTACCTCTCTTTAGGAGTATGTGGTCTGGTTAGGGACTATGAATGACCCTGTTTATGTAGTATATCTTACATGGTGTTATCTGTGCAGGTGCAGAAATAGATCAGAGGAGGGAAGTACTTAGAATAGTCCCTCCACAGAAACAGGACAAGAAGCAAGAAATAAAGTATTCTGGTGACTTTGGAAAAGTTGTATTGGGAAGACAAGGAGCCACTTTTATAAAGCTAAGGTGTGATGGGAGTTGTATTTGTTAAATAGACAGTTTACGAAACATGGAGAAACCAGACCCTGGAGTTTGGGACAGACTGACCAAAAAAAATCTTTTATAATTACTCATTGTCCACTACTTTTCCTTGGAGGTAGTGTATAAATATAAACACATCTCTCAAAGAGTTAACATTCTCTTTCCTCCTTCTCTGCCTCAGATGGGGTTTGAATCTAGAGTCCCATACTACATGCTAAGCAAGAGTTCTCCCACATCTCCAGATCACTTTTTTTACTTTTTATTTTGAGACAGTGTATCTCAAAGTTATCCAGGTTGGTTTTAAACTCCTAATCTTCCTGACTCAGTCTCCTTAGCTGTGACCACCCACCTGAAACTCTGACTGGTACTACTTAACAAGTGTACTATCTAACCGAGCTAAATTCCTTAAGGCTTTTGAAATGCAAACTGTGGGCTTGCTTAAGCATTCCTCATTTATTCATTCCACAAAAGTTCATGCAGGATCTCCTAGTGTGAGAATTTTGTTAGGCACTATGGGGGTGGTGGTGGTGTACAAAGAAAATTGAAATTGGTCCCAATCTCCCAGGACCTTATAGCTTAGTAATGGAAACAAATGTGCATACACAAGACCTTATAATAGGTGAACATGTGAGAGCAGGATTGGAGGGGATCAACTCTTAAGAGAGACTATAAAGGTAATGTAAAAAAACAAAACGAAGAGTTTTTAAAACAAATTAGGTTTTTGAATTAACTTTAAAGCGTTATGATAATAGTTAAGACCAAGACTGGAAGTCCAGAGTGGAGTAAGGAACACAGGTTTGTTTGACTGGACAGTCAGGCTTCTTGAAGAGCAGTTTAGTGGGGGGATTTAGCTGGGTATAAGCCAGGCTAGGACTAGGCAGAAGGAACCTGAGCCGAGATCTTATTTCTTCTCTTTATACTTTGACTTAACCCTCATTATATTCCTTTTTAAAATTCACCTCTTTCCTAGAGTTCTAGTGGTTGGTGGTGGGGTGGGTTCAATGTGTAAGTTAAGGGTTTGCAAAGCGGCCCACTAGTGACTTAAATCCCATACTTTTGGAACCAGAAAAGGAAACACGCGAGAGGCTGTTTATGCCGAGCCCATAACACCACCATCCACCCCCCTCAAGATACCAGCTGTTGCCGGGGCAAGCTGCGGGCCAGACCTGAGAGCGGGTAGCCAAAGCTGGCGGGAGCTCAGATCTCTGAACTGGCGGGCCAGGGTTGAGGAAGACAGGGAGGGAGGGAGGGAGGGAGGAAACGCGAGAGGGAGGGAGGAAGAAAGAGAGGGAGGCGTGTCATGTGATCCGCTTCCCTGCTCCTTTAAGCGTCCACTGGCTGCCGAGCGGCCGCAGTCTCAGCTCTGGGCATCTGGGGAACCCGAGCAGCTTCGCCCAGGGATCCGCGCGGGCGCCTGCAGTCTGGGTCCCATCTCGGCTGTGCTATCGCACCCTCGAAGTTTTGCAGCACCAGGAAAATAGGACAAGGAAGAAGGAGAGGGGAAGCGAAAGCATAACCTAAAACATTTATTTAAAGGAGAAAAGAAGTGTGTGTGTGTGGGGGGGCGCAGAAATGGCTGGGGCAATTATAGAAAACATGAGCACCAAGAAGCTCTGCATTGTTGGAGGAATTCTGCTGGTTTTTCAAATCGTTGCCTTTCTGGTGGGAGGCTTGATCGGTAAGTGTGAGAGCTGCAAACTTTCCCCTTTCCCTCTCTTCGGCCCTTCCCTCTTTTGCCTCTTGGGCTACTTGTTACAGTATCGCTGCCTTGCCTCTATGATCTAATTAGTCCGGCTATTGTGCTTAAGAAAGCAGAGCTCCATGGGGCTCCATGGGGCACAATCCAGTCTAGTGGCAAAGAGAAAAGGAGGGGAAAAGTTTTGGCCTAGTTTCAGTATCCACTTGAAAGGCAGGAGGGGGTGGGGGTGGATCTTAAGCATGGCGACGGATCGCGAGGAAGTGCTGGGTCGCAAAGTTGATTGCTCCCCCTGCTCTTTCCCCTCGCCCGCCCCCTTTCCCCTCGGTTCCCTTCCAATCAGCTCCGGGAGGGCAACGCGATCGACTTTATTAGGAATAACAGGAGAGTCGGTAGCTGAGCCTTGTCAGCCGCGAGCTGTTACTGGCTGTGGCTTGTGTAAATGCATTAGGTTGTCTCGGCGAGGGACTAGGGCAGGATTTAGGGTCTCAACCTTTAAGCCCTTAGCTTCCAAGCCTCACTCCACCCACCTCTGGCGGTGGACTGATCTGAGCTGAGGACTCAATGTGGGATGGAGTAGGGTGGTTGGGAGGGAACTAGCCCTCCCAACATGAACTTGGAGAGGGTGTAGCAGAAAGCCCGTTTGAAAGGTGTTTCTTTTGCCTGTCGTCCCCTCTGCCATCTCCCCTCCCCCTCTGCGTTGAGCCCCAAGATCTAGTGAGTCGGAAACCGGGGGAAACCGGGGGTCCTCCCCTGGCGCCAGGAGGACGTTTCCTGCTCCCTCCTGGGCTGCCCTCAGGTGACAGCTCCCAAGCCCCGGCGCCGGCGCCGGAGAGACTTTCCCAGTGCGCATTAATTCAACCTCTTGAGCCAAAAAGGCTTCCGACGCAGCCGACCTTGTGCCTCGGTATCCATTCGGGAAACTCAACTTCCTTACACTGTCCATTCCACCTCACGTCCCTTCCTCCTCAAGATTGCGGACAACCTTGCACAAACTTCAGTGCCAACTTCAGAGCGGGCGCGGCTGGGAGGTTTGGCTTCCTTGGGGCTGGCTGTTGCTCTTAGCTGGGTGGAAGAGCGCAGGAGCCGGGGAGGGAGGGGGTGTCTGTGCTCCTCATGGGAGCCCTTGGGCCACGCAGGAGCTCTCTAAACCGGCCGAGAGTCATGGGCGCGGTGTTTTGCCTCTAGACTCGGGTGTGTTAGGTTCGCATTCCAGAGAGTCTGGTACTGCTAATCTTTGTAACATTGAGGCTGAGTGTTTTAAACAAAGGAGAGTGGGAGAAGCTTCAAGAAGGGAGTTCTTAGAGGATATCCAGTATATGTTAAAACCAGAGTTTTCTTAGCCTCTGTCCTTCGTGTGGGTTAAACAGCTTCATCACTGCGCGCGCGCGCGCGCGCACACACACACACACACACACACACACACACACAAACACACACGCACGCACACGCGCACACACACACACACACGCGCGCGCACGCGCGCGCTCACACACACACACACACGCGTGCTCGCACACACACTGCTAAACAGCTTTATCATTGAACACACACACACTGCTAAACAGCAAACAGCTTTATCAATGCACACACAACACACACACACACACACACACACACACACACACACACACACACACGCTTTGGCTTTTGTTTTGCTACGCCATGTAGAATCTCTTTTTCTCTGTATTGGATTTTCCAGACTCTTAATACTTATCTGCTGGGAGCTGTAGGCAGCAGCAGTCTCGACAGGCTCACAGTGATTATACCGCGGTTGCAATTACACCTCTTGTTTCCCTTGATGAGCAGTTGCAGTTAGATGCTATTGGATCTTGTGTGATTTCAGTGGCAGACCATAATAAAATTTCTTGCACCTTGTGCTTTCAGAATTAAATTGGCCTATTATCCTTGTCTGACCTTCCCTTTGAGGTTTTTGCACATAGTAAGCCATTACAGTTTCCTGTCGCTGCAGGTCCCCCCTCACTCCCCCGCGAAGTTGATGTGGGCCCACAGAGCTCTTGGTTCCCATTGTAGGTTTCCTTGAGCACTTCTGGAACTAGTATATTTCCTGGAACCTCACTATTGTACAGAGGAGATCCAAGGGCTCCTGTAAGTGTCTGCTGGACATCAGAATGATCAGTTAGAGAATTTATTTGTTCAAATTAGGATTTGTCGGAAATAAGTAGTGCTAAGGTTGTTTTTCCCGCCCGCCCCACCCCGGGAGACGCCCCCCCCCCCCATTACTGAAGCTGCAGGCCTTGCCTAACAGATTTTTCCTAAATTAACAAACTACTTTAGTTCTAACGTTCCTTGGAAGAGAAACATCTCTATAACATTTCTTGGAGGAAGTTTTTACACAGCCTTATTGTTTTACTTCTCTCCCAGCTGCAGTGATTGTCCACAGTTCTGATCCTGAGACTGAACAGATTAGATGTAGCCCAAACTGAGTAGTGTTTTAGTTTTTACCTCTTCCACTTGGAGAGTAACATTTTTGCTCCTAAATAAATTTAGGTAACCTAGGTTTTCTAGACCAAAATACAGGAAATGAATATTAGCAAGAGGTGCATGCTATGTGGAAACACGCAGCTTCTCTAATTGAAAGTATTTGAAACTTTCAGAGTGAACTAGTAGAATCAGTACTTGAAAGAACATTTCTAGGCTAGGAAGACAAGGACAAGATTAGAAACTTCTGCTCCCACACAATGCTACTGCAACTTATGGGGCCGTGTATACTGATCATAAAGTAGTTTTCCTAAGGTAGCTAGTTATTCCTTTTGAACTGTAGCCACTGTGTTACTTTTGGATCCTTGTTTTACCTCAAGAGAGCAAACATGGCATCTCAGGGAATGAGAATCTTATGGGAAAGCTCCTCGGTGCTAAGACAGGACACACACAAAAGTACGAATCCCCTAAGCAGCCATAACAATTCATGAATTTCAAAGTGACCAGGCTAGTCACTTAACTAACAGGCTTTTCTCCTTACTGCTAGATATATGAATTTAAGATCCTTTTCATCTTTAATTGTATAACTTTTTTAGTATTCAGAGTTTTATATATGACATTGGACTAATATTCAGTTGTAGCCTCATAAAACCAAGGGGAAAATTTTAAAAGTAGCTATAAAAACAAATAGAAGGAATTGAGTTTTGATTTAGTTCAAATCCCCTGTATCCTAAAAGTCTTCTTACCTAGCTTGTTTACTTGCTCTCTGGCTGGCTTTGTGTATTTTTCTTGTGCCAGTCTGTATACATTGTTGAACTTTTGATGGGATTTTACAAATTAACTCTGTAAGGAATATCTTACATGGTAGAAACTGGTAGGTTTATAAATTTAGTGATTTATGTTTTTGTTAAATCTTTGAGACACTATAAAATTAGGCATCTGTTATTTTATACATTCAGACAATTTACTAAGTGACTAGCTTTTTAAATAAAGTTTAGACTTTATTTAATATTTAAGAATCCTAAAAGGAAAATAAAATGTTTTGAAAGGTATAGCTTAATTTTACCCTCCTGAAAACCAAGCCTGAAAAATATTAAAATAATTTTTCTTTGGTTCATGGAGAAGCAGCTGTAGGGTTGGTGGAAGAGGTGGGGAAGGAGACTATATGTCATGAAACAAGAGCATAGCCCACTAAAAATCATGAACTTGAGTGTCTGGCTCATCATGTGTAGTTTGTTCAGCTTCAGATGAACCATTTCTGGGGATATGATGTTTGAAGAATCAAGTCACTGTTTCACCTATTCTAAAATCATGAAGTGAGCAGAGATTACAACTGAACAGAATGGATTATGGTTAAATTGTTTTAAGCAAATCCACAAATAAGAATTTCAAATTAAAATTGCAAGTAAAAGTAAACAAATCACCAGTTATAATTTCTTTGGGAAGAAGAATTGCTTTTGTCAAAAGTCATGTGCGCACCTCCCTTTTTAATGCTGAAGATCTAATGTAAGTAAGACATACAGACATATACATTTAACACATTTTCTCAAACAGGGCTGTCAAGAATGCAGAACTCTCTCTATTATGCTGTTATTAAGTGGAAACTGTTGATGGTCTTGGTTGTTATTCATATGAGAATTTGTCTGCTGCTATTATTCATTTGAAAGTTGCATCAATTTGATAAATTGAATGAAACAAGGCACACAGTTGTCAGTACATTAGATTTTAATTTTGCTGTATATGTTGCATTTTAATATGTATTAATATTGTACTCATTATAATCCTGAAGTAGTCAAGTATCTGGTGAGAATCTTTGGTTTGCTTCTTTTGAGAGAGTCTCTTGTACCCCAGGCTGGTTTTGAACTCACGGGCTGAGGGTGTTCTCCAACTTCTGATCCTCCTTCTTCTATGTCCCAGATTCTGGCATTACAGGTATGGCTCACCACACTAGGCTGTATCTTCTGAGAATCTTGAAAAGAACTAGTTGCTTTTTGGCTGATACTGGTCATATTTTTCTATATTTTATTACGCCTTTTATTTTGTAAAATTATATACCTGATCAAACTATACTTTTTCATTCTTTTTGTTAGCTCCTAGAGGAATCATACTACTGTGATTTATGTAAGGCCTGTGTAACCTCATAAATTCACTTAGGGTAATCTTTTTTTTTCATTATTAAAATAACATTATTTAATGTTTAGCAAGCTAAACCTCTTGTTTATTACAATGAGACAATGCTTATGCTTAATGGTCTCTAATTGTTCTCTGATTGGTGCAATACTTCTCATCTAGCCTTCTAGTGCAACTTTTCTTTCCCTAATAAAGTGAGAAATATTTCCTTGAGGTAATTATGAATAGTTTTGTGAGGTTTACAAATCATCTGCCTATAAACCCTGCCTTATCTAATTGACATTTTAAAAATAATTTGGCTTTTATTTTTATATTTTTTACATTATTATTTTTCACACTATTTTTGTTTGTTTTTGTTGTTGTTTTGTTTTGTTTTGTTTTTTTCGAGACAGGGTTTCTCTGTGTAGTTTTGGTGCCTGTCCTAGATCTTTCTCTGCAGACCAGGCTGGCCTTGAACTCCCAGAGATCCACCTTGCTCTGCTTCCGGAGTGCTGGGATTAAAGGTGTGTGCCTTTTTGTTTGTTTGTTTTTGAGACAGGATCTCACAATGTACACCCGGCTGGCATGGAGTTCCCTATGCAGACCAGGACACATAGATAGAGGCTACTTCCCAAGTGTTAGAATTACAGGCATGTGCTACCATTCTTGGCAACCTTTATTGTTAAATATGTGCTGACTGAGGAAAGGGTCATACCTATCTCACTCATAAAGTAGTTTTATAGAATGTCCTTAGCTCAAAACTTAGATGTATCATTGGCCTAATGTCCAAAGTGCTTTATCTGGGCCCATGGTGTGCTCATGACAGGGCTATATGCTGCCTAAAGATTGTTAAGAGGGGGGACTTAGAGCCTCAGTAAATTAGAGGAGTCATAGGGAGACCCACAGAAAATGTATGATGAGGTTTCTCCAAATCACTTATTTATTGATAATTTAAGAACATACAAAATTGGAAGCTATGCTGTTCAGCAAATTATTAGCTAATACTTATTCCTGAAATTAATGTATGAATAAAATATGTTGAACATGTATTGAATGCCAGATTTTGTATAATTTGATCCATAAGAGCCTTGCTAATGGTATTACAATTTAAAAAATTATTATGTGTGTGTTTGTATGTGTGTATATCTCAGAGGACAACCAACTCAGAAGAGTTGTTCTATCCTACCATGTAGGCCCCAGAGATTGAACTCTTGTTGTCGGACTTTGTGGCAAACACCTTTACCTGCTGAGCCTTTTCACTGGTTCATCACTGGTATTTTTTTTTTTTTTACTAATTTTATTATATCACTATTATATTAATAAACCAAGATGCAGACAGTTCTAGTAAAATTTCTCAAGATTAACTTTCTCAGTCAAGTATGGAACTAGACTCCAGTCAATCTGATATCACAAACCAGAGTTAAATGATCCTATATAAATCATGACTTCTGGGTCTAAGTAGAAATGATTTTAATGCAGAGAAGAATAATGAGGAACAGGAAACTATAACTGATTTCTCGTTGTTATAACATGGAAGGGAAGACTAATCTATATCATGATAAAGGAAGTCTAACTGTAGTGACAAGACAGTATCTTAGCAAGCCAAGGGAGAGTATCCTTTGGAAACATTCAAACACCATTCTTACTACTTTCTTACAAGTTCTATCCAGCCCCCATAATTGTATGAATCATTCAATTGTCTGAGCAGGCCTGGTTCATTAACCAGAAAGAAAGATTGCTTGATTTTCTTTTATCCAGCTGGTAGTTTGACATATTTATGTAGTTATATAAGAAGTTTGGACTTTTCAAAGGAAGACAAGAGAAACAATCACTGGAGACTGGAGAGGGTTTTGGAAGGTATGGATGGCAGTAATGGGAGCAGTTGAAACTTAAAAAAAAATCCCTCCCAAAAATATCAGCGTACAAGAGCAATAGCTCTCAGGAATAGCAATGTTGACACCATGAAATGTACTTTTTATTTTTGGGGAAAATGCTAATAGACATTTTTTTTCTACATGGGAAAATTGAAGTTCTTGCGTTTGATAGAAACTTCAACAGATTTACACAATCATATTAGTTTTACTTGGGTAGATTTCTGTTCTGAAACTTGGTGATGGTGGCCTAAAGAGACAAGTAGGTCAGAGTCAGGTAGTTCCAAAGTGTCTGATGGTAATGGGAGGACAGGACTTTAAGATAAAGAAATGTTTTGTGACTTTTACTTTGCATAAACAAACTGAAATGATTTTTAAATTATGAAAAAGAAGATGCCCCGTATTTCAGGATTAAAAAAAAAAATGCTGAGACTCTTTGGCTTTTTTCAATGGTTTCCCAGCTCCTTCATCGAACCTCCACATTCTATCTCTATCAAAATTTTGTAGAGGAACAAAAATAAGAATCATGTTACTGTCTGACCAGGAGCAGGTATTTGCCTTGTTGTAATTGTTGCCTTTTGGGTGACCATGTAAAACATTTCAAATGTATTGATTCATTTATTGCTCATTACAATCCACAATGATATTACTGCTGCTTTCTCGAAAATTCATTTGAATCTCAGACCCAATTAAGGAATTTTTTCCCTAATTTCAATGATAGTGTTTATTTCCTTTAAAATTGATCTTTAACTTTGTTCAGAAGTTAACAATTTCAAAAAACCAGGGAACTAAGACAATTAAATGTTCTTTAATTTTTTACCAGTATAATTGCTATCTGGGCTGGGGTTTTGTTTGTTTGTTTTGTGTGGGTTTTTTTTTTTGTTTGTTTGTTTTCAAGACAGGGTTTCTCTGTGTAATATCTCTGGCTGTTCTGGAATTCACTTTGTAGACCAGGCTGGCCTTGAATTCAATGATCCACCTGCCTCTGCCTCCAAAGTGCTGGTACTAAAGGTGCTCCACCATCATCCAGTTCTAGGGTATTTTCTATTGCAATTTCCCACAATAAAAAGTGTTCAATCAATAATGTATACCAGGAAGTACATTGCTGTATATACACAATAGGATTTTTTTTTTCTTTAAACATAATTCTTTATTGGTTCTTTGGGAATTTCACATCATGTACCCCAATCCTGCTCACCTCCCAGTCCCTCCATAACCAACCCTCACTCTTGCAGCATGTCCCCCAAAAGACCCCCAAAATTAATTAAAAACAAAACAAATAAACAAACCACCTCACTCCTCTTCCTTTCAATACTTCTTCCTTCATTCTAGTGGCATCTGGAGTTGCTGTGTGTGTCATTCAGTATACCCTTTTGTCCAATCAGCCCCACCTCCAAAACGTTTATTGCAGTGAATCTCTGGTTCAAGGCCTCTGGCACACCATTATCCCTGTACCTTCACCAAAACTCTTCTTAGATATGCTGTTGTTGCTCTGAGTAATGGAGATCCTGTGATTATAGTCCCACAGGACCAGTCTAAGGAACTTTTTTGAAGCTATCTTTTATTCAATCCTAAGCCATGTTCTTAATGTTGGATGCTGCTTTTATCCCACTGTCCCTTCTATTTCTTCCTTTTTTTTTCTTTTTGGTTTTCTCATGTTCCTTCCATTTCTAAGAAACACAAAGGGGCAAGGATGAGGTTCCACACAGATGAAATATGACATGAAAGCTCATACTCCTTTTTTGGCTTATGTCCCTTCCTTAAGCTAAGCATTTCCATTGCTACCTGAGTACCAAAAGACTTAGCCTCCTAAACAAATGACTCTAATACCTGACACATATCAACCCTCATACCAGCACTGTGATTGTGACTATGCTTGTAAGCCATTCTGGCAAGGCCTCTTTGGTGACATGGCATCTTGCAGCAAAGGGTAAATGAGCGTTACAGAAAACTTGGGAAATGGGTGCTGAAGAGTCTCCTTTGGCTTTATTTAGCCTGTACAATAGGTATTGAATGTAATGGGTAAAGGAAAGAGGACAGTGTGAATATCAAAGGAGATGATAGCAGAATGTGGCCCAGAAAAAAGAAATGTAAGGCCTGTGCAAACATCCCTTCATGACATAGCTAGGCTGGATTTCTCACACCTACTTTTTTCTGATGCCACTCACTCCCCCACCCCAAGCTAGTACTTCCATCTCCATGACATTTAAATCCTGTACTTTCAAGTTCCTGCTGCTTTTTCTCCTTCCTGTTGTATGCTTTTAATGTTCTCAGAAAAAGGAGTACTCTTTTTTTTTTTTTTAAACTGATTCATGCAAATTATAGGACTTTCTTAAACTTCTGGCTAATTCCCTTGCATAGCTCAGGGGCTTTATGCACAAATGCATATGTCTAAGAGAGTAGAGGGAAATAAAAGGAAAGATCAAACCTACTATATTATTTTGACAAGGTATTAAAATTTTTCTTTAGAAAAAAGGGCAATTGGTCTAAAAATGGTTGACTCGGTGTTTTTCAGGTTCTACATTAATAAAGCCAACCTCATGGATTGCACTGTAAGTTCTTCTTCCTTTGTCTTTCCTTTTCTTGAACAAAGCAGTCATGAAGCAACATGTAATTTAGTTAACATGATATTGACTTTCAGTCTTTCCTACTTAGCATGTTTGCCTTCAGGTTATCACAAACAAAAACTAGTTCCAACTTTGTTAAATCCAGCCTTCTATGAAGGCAATCATGCATTTTTGAGGTCCAATTTCTTTTAATCTGCTTCTCAACATGTTTTATGCTGTCCTTTAGGCTGTAACTTGCCCTGAGTAGAATGCCTTTAATGGGAAAGACACACCCCCACATTCCTTTCTTTGCTCAGTTCTCTTAAGCTGATTCTGTCCTGTGTGAACCCGGTTACTGAGTTAGCTTTGCAATCCCGAGCTAAGCAATTATACATAAAATTCTTGAGGCTATGAACAAACTGCTATCACTTACAGAACTTGTCTCTACATTTTGGAGGACAGAGGTGGCTGCAACAGAAAACTGAGACCTGAGTTATCTTTGTTTCAACGTCTGGCTGCATAGAACCTTCAGGTTCATAAGAGTACAATTTGTTGAGACCCTGGCACCACTCTTTGTACATACTCAGGCAGAACAGAGTTGTGCTCTAAGAGAACATGATATTTCTATGTAAGAGCTGATGAAAAGAAAGAAAAAAGAGATAACATGCTGATTTTTAAAGTGAATGAGCACTATCTTTTAATTAGGATTTGTTTTCCTTTCTTTTCTCCCTTCTTTTCCTTTTCTTTCTTTCTTTTTTCTTTTCACAGATACCAAAATATTCCTCCATTACTTTCTTCCATTACTCCATTCACTCAAGAAAATGTATTTTAGGAGAAGGATGAATATGTTTGAGATTCTGATTAAGACCAGGGTTAACATATCTATGAGACAGTAACTTTTATGAAGTAGGACTTATTTCAGCTCTGTCTAGGTAAACCACTAATTCTTCACACTAAAAGAGCTGTTAAAATTTAGAAAGGTACTTGCTGATTACTTGGGTGTATTGAAGGATTCTTGAGAAATAGTTATTTTATAAAACAGCAGCATGGTAGCTAAAGGTTTCTCATATGATGGTTTTTGTTTACTGAAAACCTGGGTTGCTATGGAGTATTATTTTAACTATGTAAAGATGTGTTACATTTATTTATGTTGCAGAATATTATTTTAACTATGTGAAGGCATTTGTTTATATTGAGTTTGTTTAACTAGACAAATACGTGTTACATTTGTTTATTCTGTTTTTAATTATATAAAGATGTGCTGCTGTTTCACTTTGCCTGTCTAAGGCACCTGATTTGTCTAATAAAAAGCTGAATGGCCAATAGCTAGGCAGTAAAGGGATAGGAGGAGCTTGTGGGCAGAGAGAATAACTTAGGAGGAAAGAAGAGAAGAGGAAAGAAAGCAGAGAATGAGGTGGGGAAAGGGGGAGATGCCCTAGTGCCAGGCAGCCAGGCAGCCTCCAGCCAGCCAGACACAGAGTAGGACATACAGATTGAAAGGAAGGTAAAAAGCAGCCTCCAGCCAGCCAGACACAGAGTAGGACATACAGATTGAAAGGAAGGTAAAACGTCCGAGGCAAAACATAGATGAAGAGAAACAGGTTAATATAAGTTATAAGAGCTAGTGGGACAAGCACAAACTAAGGCTGAACTTTCATAACTAATAATGTTTCCATGTCCTGATTTGGGAGCTGGTTGGTGGCCCAAAAGAAAGTTGGCTATACTGGGTAGTAAAAGCCTTTATCTCAGCACTCAAGAGACTAAAGCAGAAGGATCATTGTTACTTGGGGAGTGACTTCAAGGCCAGAATCAGCAATTTAGTGAGACCCTGTCTCAAATGAGTAAAAAGAGGACTGGAATTATAATTCAGTTATAGTAGCATACTTGTCTATTATGTATAAGAAAAATAAAAGAAAAATGCACTAACCCTTCTTGTCAAAATTTTTTCAAGTTCTAGGAATTTTATTGTAGCAACCAGTGGTAGTGATCTGATTTATCTAATTGTTATCAGACTTTCTTTGAAACCTAGGCAAAACTTTAATGTGTTGTGAGTCTCAGTTTCCTTACCTAAAGAATTTACAGGCAGAACATGGAATTTAAGTGAGAGTATAACTTATGCATTTGTTCCAAGTGTGCCTGCTCATAGGCATAGAGGAATCACTTTTTGAGAACCACATTTCTGGATTAGAAGTTACCACTAAGTACATGCTTAGCACATAAATGTATACATTTGTGTTCATTTTGTGTTTTTTTTTTTTTTTTTTGCTTCTCAGTTGGTTAGGTACTACTAGAAACCCAACAATACGGCTTTATAACCTTCTTATTGGCATAGTCTGTGCTAACCAATAGTTCAAAAAGTATGTCATTCACATATTTGGTAATCACAGTGGTTCATTTATCTTTTGGTTTAGTTTTTAATAGCTTTCATAAGGTTTAATTTGAATCTTAAATATTTTCCTTTTAATATTCTGGCTTGGGGTTGGGGATATAGCTCAGACAAAGCCCTGAGTTAAATGACTAGCACTCTCCTCAAAATCTAAAATCCTGGGCCAGTATACATGGCTGAACATAGCATAGGTAAGTCTAGGTAACAAATTTTAAAGAAATTTTACTTACATGTTCTCTCTCTGCTGGTTACAACAAAAGCCTTAGTTGCTCTTCTGTTTTACAATATAAAACTCGAGTCATTATCCATATGACATTTTTCCTCTTCCAAATGCATACTATATGATAGAGACTTCTGAACATCAAATTTGAGGGAAAACAATCTTTTACTAATACAGTGTCAGCTATTGGAGTATTAACTAGAACTATAAAAATGTATTGTCAGAATATTTTTGTGTGTGTGACACTAGAGGCATGTACATGCTAGGTAAGCACTCTACCAGGATACATCACTATCACCATTTGAATTTTAAAATAAGAATAATATAACATTTAAGGAGATATATAAAACTATAAGCTCCATCTTGACATGTAATTGTTACCATAGTTAAGTACAATATGAGTACCAGGAATATGGTTGAAGAAATGCATGGATAAATGCCTTACACTTTGGACTTACTGAAAAGATATCAAAAATATTCATTAAGGTCTGCCCTAAATTTTATAGTGTTGTATTCCAGGCTGTAGTTTTATGTTTAAATGAAGGTAAGGCTTTTATTTTTCACTTGAACATGTTAACAAAAGTTCATGCATACCCTCATGGTATGTATGCTTGGATATGAATAAACTTGTACTATTTTTGGAGTTGAAAAGGGACCTTCTCTTATATTGTGGAATCCAAGGCCCAGAGGAGACCAAGGGGCAGCATGTAGTTTGATCCAAGCTTCCTGGTCACTGTTCATTGTCATTCCCTCTTGTTGATGTGTTTTTTTTTTTTCTTTGATTGGGAATAAACATAGGTAATTGACTGTGGTTGCTTATCCATACTTGACAATTAAGTATAAAGGAAATATTCTCTAGTGCATATATTTCCAAAGTTTGAATGATCAAATAGAGATACTGAGTGATAGTGAAAAACTTGTGATTTATTGTGTTTACAAAGCAAATATATTTCTTGTGCTTCATCGGGGCTGTTCTGGAGGGACTTATTTTAGATGTATTTCTCTGCTTCATGAGGACTGTTCTGAAAGACTTATTTTAGAAACCTCACAGTTTGACTACAAACTCTTAAAAATTGGAATTTGTTTTTCTACTTTTCTAAGAATTTTGCAGACATGACATATGGTTGTTCTTTGAGACTGGAAGATTAGATTTAAATGGGAGTTTAAATTTTAGACTTATTTATTTGTAATGTTACAGACTGAACCTAGTTTCTGGACATACTCAACAAGCACTGTACCAGTGAGCTATCACCTAGAAGGTGTGGATTCAAGTCCTGGCTCCACCATGTGCTGGTTATGCAACCTTGAATAATTACTTAACTTAAGTCTGAAAGTATTCTTCAAAGAGGGTAAAGTAGGATTCACCAGGCTTATCTCCTAAGATTACTATAAGATTAAATAAGATGTTAAAAGACTTTATTAAGAGGTCAAATACTGAATCCTTAAAATTAAACAATGACTATTTTATTTTTAGTCTTAGTCCTTTCACCCAGTGTCCTGGCGAAGTTGTTGTAAAGATCTCTAAGATGTGGATGGTCCTAGACTGTTGGTTTGAGTTTAAAATCTGGTGAAAGGAAAATTTTCTGTCTATTTTAATTTTTAATTAGGAATATAACAACCTTAAAGGAATTAAAAATAATAAAAATAGAAAAAAGAAATCTTTCCAAAATTCACCATTTTAATGCAACAATTTTTTTTAAATTTTATTTATTTTTTCACCTCTAGTGCCTGAAATTCAGTCTCACTAAGTAGAGACACTTAACAGAGGCTTTCTGTTGTCTTTCTGCCAGCTGCACTTTACTTTAGAAATTTAGTAATTCCTCCTCTTTCCTTCAAGCTCTGTTCTACTACTTAACTCAAGATTGCTATTGAGCCATTGAACCATGGGAAATTCATTTTCAAAATCTGCTTAATTGCTGTGAGACTTTAATTTGTTCTGGATGATGGTGCTAATGTCTGGGAACTGGGACTGAAGCCCTCCGAAGTTGTTAATTTAATCAACCGCTGTGCCCTTGCCTAATGAAGGGGGCACCAGATCCTCCTCACAAAGAGGCTGGGTCCCTCCTGACCACCTCGTTCATGATGAATAACAGAGGCCCCACAGTCAGGTTGAGAACTTGGGGCAAATTATCAGAATATTGGTCCCCATTAACTGAAATCCAGGGCTGAGTGTCCCTAAAGAATTATTGATTAGATTTTATATAGGAATTTAAGAGTTTTCAAGGTAGGGATTCTTGTGTGCTTGTGTTCACACCTGATAATCTGAAAAAAATATTGAATCATTGAGGTTCTGTTGCAGCTGGTCTATACTCTGTAAGATCATAAAGATCACCTCAAACTGCAGAGAATGCCTGTTAACCACTCAAGTTTTCCATGGCAAGACTGGTGAACACTTGCTCTGGCCTCATGATAAATTAGCTTGTTTATTCCTCTTCTGCTTATTTCTATCCTGCTGTTGGTTAGTGTAATGAAGCAGAAGCCTATTGTGTATGTTCATTGGGTAGCAATCCTCTGGCACCAAAGAGGGTAATTGAGTAGAAAGGCGGATGCTGTTGGTGCATGGGAGAAGCTAACACCACATGAGGTCACCAGGCTTCCAGCTTTAACCAATGTGGACACAATGCAATTGAGATTCTGAAAAGGGTTTGTTTATAGTGTGAGAGTAAGGGTCAGTAGTTAATTTGAAATGCTGTAGGTGTGTTTTCCTTGAACCAAGAAGGTACAGAGCATGTGTCATGGAAGATTGTAAATATCCTCAAGGGGCGGAGGATAGACTTGAGGGAGGGATTTAAGACAAAAGTGTACTTAAAAATTCTGGTATGCTTATTATCTCTCTGTCCATGTTTTCTTAAAAGCTTTACTTTCTTGAAAATGAGTTCACTGTAGAAAAAAACACTATAAATCTGTGGTTTAGAGGCACAGTCCTACCAAGAAACAACCTTTTTTGAAGAAATAGTTTCTCAAACCTGAAGGTATTTGAGTCCTGTAAAATATTAACATTATTCTAATGAATGTGCACATTCAGAAATGTCTTCTAGGATATATTATTGTCCTGACTTTAATGAGATAATATGGAAACCATTAGCCCTGTATTTGTTCATAGTGTAGGCATTTGCCCGTTTTAAGTGTCTTTCCCAGGCACATCTGCCTTTTAAATTTTTCTTTGGTATTAATTTCATTATTTAATTACCTGTGTAAAATTATAGAATTGTGTTTTTATAATCACTCTTCAGATAATTTAAAGTCAGTGAGAGCCTCCCCCTATACTATAGGGAAATGTAAGCAAACATTTGGTTTTCAGAAATAACAATAGGAAAAAAAAATGGAGGTAATGCAGGAACCAAAGGTTTGTCATGACCTTTATCATGCTTTATGGAGTGTATGTTAAGTCTAGGAGATGCATTTGATATTCCTAATACCTTACATTTATAGACAGCTTTTATCCTTCTTCAAAGTGCTTTTGTAGAAATCACCTCATTTGATCTTGCCAATACTCCAAGATAGGCCAGTCCACCAGGGATCTTCAAATTTAAAGTCATGGAAACTGACAAAAGAACTATGTTTATGGTGTGTTTTGTTTGGGAAAGCACTAGATTTGTGGTGATTAAAACTTGGAAATTTGGGATCTATTTGCTACATGGGAACAGGTGTAAAAAGAGTAAAGCGGCATAGTTGTATTTTTTAATGTAGAATTATTTGTTGTAGAAATTACCAAATTACTTTCTGAGCTCTCCTCTAGGAGAAGTAAATGCTATCTGTAGTCTTTTCTTCGTCTTTCTCCATTTAACCCATAGTTGCTTCAGTGAACAATTGTTGGATGTCCCTTTAAACTGTGGTCTGTTTCAGGTTGTAAAGTGTTTTTCAATTTCCCCAAGCAGAATCTAGTTCTTTAGGTATTTTGGGAAATTTTAAGGAGGAGCCAGAAAATACTCTCAAGAAAAGGGCAAAACCAGTTGACTAGGTTTTGCTGAAGTTTGGTCACCTACAATATTAATTCTGTGATGTGGCTTTTTCTTAACTATGCCATGCCGATAGATGGCCATTTGGGTGTTATGATGTGTCACAGAACAGCACAATTGAATTATTCATAGTTCTTTGATTTGAGTTCTCAATATTTTCAGATTAGAAGCTCTTATAAAATATTTTGAAAACCTTCATAGTTGAACTATTATTCACATATTTATGGTTTAATTAGCAGCTTCAAGTCTATGGGTTTACCTTTAAAGACTGATGATCACCATGCAACCGACTAGCTAAGTCGAGGAGTGCACAACTCTATGATTATTGGCTAATATTGGGCATTTCTTAAATTTTTAAAGTTTCTGTTAATGTGTTAAGTATATCTTCCTTGTTTCTTTTATAATCTGTTAAATATGAAGGTTAAATGTGAAGGTGAGCCTCTTTCTTTAGTGACTTGATTATTTGAAATACAATTTGATATGCATAATTGAAGACAAGATTTATATCATTCATGTTCTAAGTTAATAATGAACTAAATAGAAAAAGCCTTGTGTCTAGTATGAAGAAATCTGGCTTGAGTGTCATTTGCCTTTTTGGATATTTAATCCTTCATGCTTCTTCCTGTCCTTTCTTGGAGACATTTCCTTTGTCAATTAAAACAGGACATGCTTTTCCTCAAAACCAAATGTGTTGGTCTTTGCACCTTCCCATTCCCCCCTCCCCCCCCCCCCCCCCCCCCCCCGCATTTTTTATTAAAGGCAGTAGGGTAAATCTTGAGTTTTTTGCTTATCTGTGGATTTATTTAGTTTTATTTTATATGTATGTCTGTGTATCATGTGCATGTCTGGTACCTTGTAGGCCAGAAGAAGGCATGGATCCCCTGGAACTGGCATTATGGACAGCTGTGAGTTGCCATGTGGGTTCTGTGAATAGAACCTAGGTCTTTTGAAAGACCAACCAGTGCTCTTTTTTATATATAAATTGTTTTGCCCCTGTGGATTCCCCAATCATCATACCCCAGGCTTGTACAATCCCTTCTCCCTTTCTTCAGCAAGGCTCCCAGAGTTCAGCCCAGTGCTTGGCTGTGATTTCTGCATCTGCTTCCATCAGTTACTGGATAGAGTATCTCTGATAATAATTAGGGTAGTCACCAACCTGATTAGAGTAGATGGCCAGTTCAGGCACCTTCTCCACTATTGCTAGGAGTCTTAGCTGTGGTTATCCTTATGGATTCCTGGGGGGTTCCCTGGTGCCAGGTTTCTCCCTAACCCCCAAATGCCCCCCATCAAGATGTCTCTTTCTTTACTCCCCCCCATACCACCCTAACCTGCCTTCCGCATACAGCCTGCCCAACCTGCTCCCTCAAGTTCCCATTCCTCCTCCACCACCACCACCACCCCTCTGGCCCCAGTTTACCCAGGAGATTTCCTCCATTTCTCCTTCCCAGGGAAATCCATGCATCCCTCTCTGAGCTCTCCTTGTTATCCAGCCTCTCTGGGGCTGTGGATCTTAGGTTGGCTATCCTATACTTTACTCCTAATATCCACTTATGAGTGAGTACATGCTGTGTTTGTCTTTCTGGCTCTGGGTTACCTCACTCATAATGATTTTTTTCTAGTTCCATCTATTTGCCTGAAAATTTCATGAGGTCATTGTTTTTTACAGCTGAATAATACTCCACTGTGTAACTATACCCCATTTTCCTTATCCATTCTTCGGTTGAGGAGCATCTAGGTTGTTTCCAGGTTCTGGCTATTATGAATAATGCTGCTCTGAACATATTTGAGCAAGTACCCTTGTTGTATGATTGAGCATCCCAAGATTGCCAACCAGTGCTCTTAAACGCTGATCAGAGGTCTATTTTGATGATGATTAAGGCATATTTTCCACTTCACAAAATTCTGGAAGACATAGAGTCGTGGGACAGGATCATCTGTTCATCTGTGATGCTAAGGAAAGAATGCACTGGGATGAGTTGACTGATTGTCAACTGTGAGATCTAAGCTTGCTTTACCTTGTACCCTATTGCAAAAGAAGACAATGCATGTGAAGCATCTGATTTTAACAGTGAACCAAAGTACAGATAAGGTAAAAGTATTTTAGGTGAGTAGAAAAGTTGAGATAATTATAAAAATATTGTTTAGCACTACACAACAAAATATGATTATAATCAGGCAATATTATCTGAGCACCACTTACACTATAGACAGTGTGCTAAGTGTTTTATATTCATAGTTTAACCCTTTGAGCTGTTTATTTGGAACTAGATTCTTTGGTTGACTTGGTTTTACATTTTAAATTCTAGAAAAACTGAAGTATCCTTAAGTCACTGATTTGGACTTCCTTACTTATTCATTGCATTTCTTTAGACAATTTTTCTATCCAGGAGTGATGGCACATGCTTTTAATCCCAACACTGGTGATGGTGGTGGGGAAGGCACAAGCAGGCAGATCTCAGAGTTCCAGGATAGCTTGGTCTACAGAGCTAGTTCCAGCATAGCCACGGCTACACAGCAAAAACCCTGTTTCAAAAAGCCAAAATAACAAAAAATACTTCTAAAAGAAACAAAGTTTGGAGGGCAAAAGCTAGAGGTGGCTGCAAATTGACCAGAAAGTTGACAAGTCCCCATAAGGACTGGCATTGTGTTAGCCATTGTGGGAAAATCCATTCAGCTTAGGGCCTCAGTCTGTATTTCCCTTTGTGAACTCTTCTACTGAATGTCCCATCATCCTTTAAGATGAGGTTCTGCTAGTTTTGTCTGTTTTTACCACATAAATGTTTTAGGAACTCTCCACAGACTGGCTTGATTGTTTGTGTGGGCTGTGAACAGATTGTGTGGGTGATGACACAAGTAGGAAAGGACTCGGTAATCAGAAAGGAGCTGGGGAGCAGTAAACTCTTTCTCTGTCTCTCAGAATGGAGCTTGGACACAAAGCGAACTTCGTTAATCATGCTTCCTTTATAACCAGAATGGAGAGGCACTTTTAAAAACTATTGCCGTTTGGTTCACTGTTTCGTCTGAGTTAAGCCAACTATGCCATAGCTAATTGAGTGGTTAAAATTTTTTCCAGAGGCAGCCAGGCAGAATAAAGTTCTACTGATTAAGTAGGTAACTAATAGTAATGGTGCTGGCCCTGCCCAAGGTTTTCATGGTGGCCAGCTTATAATTAGATGGTAAAATTTGATTGGTATTGAAAAATGGGAAAAAAAATTGTAAAATTTGGGAATTTTGATGAATTTACCAGAGTTGAGTCACTTTGTACTAAGTCTCTAAAATAAATTCTGAATAGAGAATTAAATCATCTCATTTACTGGATAAATTTGGAAAACTTGCTTTATCTTGTGGTAGTTCCTTTCTTAGAAATCAAAGGATAGTAATCTTTAATGCTCACTTAATTGGTGTTGTGAAAGATATTATATTAAGTAAATACTCTGAGTGCCTTACAGATGAAGAAATAGCAGAAATTCTCTTAGTATTATTCATATTCAGTAGGGAAAGGTGAACAATATAGATATGTTGTTGTTGTTAAGGAAAACTTGTTATTCTTTCAACATGTATCTTTTTACAAGGGAGGTTATATGCCTTGCTACAGGTTAATTTTCTTTTCTTTTCTTTTTTTCGAGACAGCCCTGTGTGCAGCCCTGGTAGTTCTGGAACTTGCCCTGTAGACCAGGCTGGTCTCAAACTCACAGAGATCTGCCTATCTCTGCCTCCCAAGTGCTGGGATTAAAGATGTGTACCTGTAGCATGAATCTTAAAGGTTTTTATTAATAAAATCAAACCTGAGGCCAGTTATTGGGGTGAATGCTGGAAGATCAGAGAATCAGAACAAGCCACAGCTACCTCACCTCACCATTCCTCAGCTGGTCCTGTTTCCTCAGACTGGAAGCCTCTGAGTCCTCATCCAGAATGGGTCTCAGCTGAACTGCTGCTAGAAGCCTGAAAGCTTAACCAGCCAAATGTTTCTAGTTTCTGGTCTTCACGCCTTATATACCTTTCTGCTTTCTACCACCACTCCCTGGGATTAAAGGCTCATTTTCTGGGATTAAAGCGTGTGTCACTATGCCTGGCCATTTCTAATGTGGTCTTGAACTCACAGAGATCCAGAGGGATTTCTACCTCTGGAATGCTAGGATTAAAGGTGTGAGTGCCACCATTTTCTAGCCTTTGTATCTAGTGGCTGTTCTGTCTCTGACCCCAGATAAGTTTATTAGCGTGCACAATATTTTGGGGAACATAATACCACCACATGTACCACTACAGGTTAATTTTCTAGTACTTATGAGGACAAGCTTGGAAATTTACAGCGTGGATGGTTTAGAAAGAAAGAACTTTAAACTTAGCTCTGCTATATCCATTCAGTCCTTCAGTCTAGTGGTGAGATGTTTTATAATGAGTTGTTGGTATTGAAGAAATAAGGAATGATGAAAACAAAGGCAACAGTAGTCTGGTCTGCCTATTTATTGTTATGTAGCTATTCCTCACTTATCTGTCTTTAACAAATGAAACATAATTTTTAAGCCTAATAACAAAGTGGTCATAAATCCTAGGCATCTGAGTGTCTTATATTTGGAATACAGTGAAAAGATCTTGGCCTTTTGGCTTTATTTTTGTTTCAAAGCACCAACTTTCCTATCCCTGGATTATCTATTCAAAACAGATGGAAAATGATCTCTAACAAATTTCTTCTCCTGTTGGGTCTTTTATCATCTAATGTACTTTCCTCCTAGGCTGAAGTCTTCCTTTCCTTTTATGTGAACAATTGCTGGTATTTTCTTCTCAGTGGAAATCTCTAGCCTTATTTTCCATTTCCCTTTTTCAACAGCAAATCCACATTTTGCTAATTATTTGGAGCAACAGAGTTTTTTATTTGGGGAAGAACCTGGGTATTTCTCTAGTCCTGTCTCTCCTATACTACAGTCTTCCTATAGTGACCTTCCATTCCGGTGACCTGTTGTTCTTTAGTTCACTTAATTTTTCAATTCACTCAATTTTTCAATCTAGTTTAAACACTGCTATGAATGAACACGCTTTCTTACCCTTCAGTGGAAAGTGTTTCTGGGATCACATTTAATTTCTATTTGTGAATTCTGGATTTTCCATTTGGAGTAATCTAGAACATGTGTTTCCTGTTTATTTCATGGCAGTATTTCACATAATTGAAGATGACTGTTATTTCCCTCCTTTGACTTTTTTCTCTGCATGAGATACACCTTGTCTCGTTTAGTTAGACTCCTAATCATGCTCACTATGGCCTTTCTGGTGATTGCATCACAGTTAAATGTACTTTCACTGCCATGGTAACCAGTTACTGCTTGTTTTTACTTAGAGAAACACACAGTTTTCCTGTTTTCAGTATAAAGTCCATAATTTAAAAGTCAATATATGTCCTTACAGCAAAACTGTGGATGGTGGTCAACTCCATATTGTGAATACAACTTCATACAAGCTGGACACTGACCTCACCATTTTAACTCAAATGACTTACGGCACATGCATTTTTCATGCATCTTTTTGTCCACTTTTCTCATTAGGAGAGCCAGTTGGGCCCAGATTGATTTGAGTTCATCCCCAGTATAGCTACATACTTACTGATACTGACTGTGACATTGGGTAGGTAGTTTTCAGATCCTCATTTTACTCATCTCTAAATAGAGTTTTATTTACTACTTACATCTATGTAAGAATGAAAACAGTTCCTGTTAAATTCCTAGAATCTGTGTCACTTATGAAATAATGTACAAATGGGTAGCTGCTGCTGTCTTTCATAATTTGTAAATGGCAACCTGATGCAGCCAGGTTGATGTATCCAATAACTACAATGGGTGTGGATTTCTGGGGACTTGGAATCGTAGTTATTCCATAAGGAATGTTGTTGTGGAATGACTGAAAGAAGTATACATTTTTCTTCTTTTTAATTATTATTTTTTTAGATTTATTTATTTTGTGGTGTGAATGTTTTACTTGCATGTAAGTGTAGCACGGGCCTGCCTGGTGTCTGTAGAAGTCAGAAGAAGGCATTGGACTCTCTGGAACTGGCATTGTAAGCTACCATGCTGATGCTGCAAGCTGAAATCAGGTCCTCTGTAAGAGCAACGTGCTAACAATACTGAGCCACCTCTCCAACCCTAAATTTCCCTTTTGAGAGTGGATAATTGGGTAAATCAAGAGTTCTTAACCAGGGTTAAGGTGAAAATCCTAGGGTAGGTCAGTCAGGGAAGCTAAGAGAGTCAAAGCTAGAACAGCACTGGGTAATAAGCTCAGACTTTGAACAGAAAGTTAAAATGAATCTAGTGCAACTATAATTCCACCATCAAAGGGGTCTAACCCCATGTGTTCTAAGATGCTAAGTCTTCCAGTATTTTCATGTGCTGATTAAATAAATTATTCTTAGAGTTTATATGCCATTTTTTATACCTTTTATTTTCTCTAATTGCCCTGTACTCAATTGTTCTAGTTTCTAAGTAGTTATTTTGCCCACCCCCCCAAAAAAAAAACCTGAAACAATCGACAGCCAAAGGTGAATCTTATATAATATAAAAAGTTCTTCCCTTGATTTGCATTGTCCACACACAATGGAGAGGATATTAAATCTGTAGCAATGCTTATACAAAATTACCTTTTTGTTCCAAGACACTTTGTTGGTCCTAACTTCTCTTCCAAAAATCTCTCCAGCATATTCATCTTTGAATAAACCCTTTTCATAACCTTTGTCAATTTCTTCTACCTGTCCCTTCTTTTGGTTGTATCTCATAAAAACCCAAAGACTCCAATTGGTAGGGTTGCTTGTAGGATGTCAACAAAATGGGTGATATTTTCTATGTGTTTTTTATTTGTGTGTTTATGTGTTATATGTATCTATTTGTGAGTATGTTTGCTTATGCATGCATGTTTGGCAGTCAGTGGTTAACTTCAGATGTCTTCTACTTTTACTATGCTATCTTATTTTTTGAGACAGGAACCTGGCTAGAGCAGCTGACTAGTGAGTCTCTGGGATCCTCTTGTCTTTTCCTCCCTTAGTGCTGGGATTATAGGCACATGCTGTCATGTACAGCTTTTATGTGAGTGTTGGGGATCTGAACTGAGGTCCTCATGCTTGTTTAGCAAGTACTTTAGCAACCGAGCCACAGCTCCAGATCCATATATTATATTCGTAAGAATGTGTATAAAAATATGTCATAAAATCTTCAAGCCTACTACCATTAATTATATGTGTCTAAGGCTGAGATGCAGACATTTTGCCCTATTTTGTGTCTCATTTGTCTTATGTTCATGCAAGCCTAAGAGCAGTTATGGAGTTAGTTAAAAAGTCCTTCCTTTTGAGAGCCTCATTATTAAAAAAAAAAACAAAAAACCAAAAACAAAAACAAAAAACTATGTTTAAAAACAGTTATCTCAACATCCTACTGTAACATTAATGTTGGCCACAAACATTGGGAGCACTATTTCAAAAATAACTACTTTTTTGACCATTGTCTCTTATTTCTTTTGACATGTAAATGAACTTTTTTTCTAGTAGACTGAGGTAGTAGTTTAAAATTTCATTTTAATCCTCAAAATGTAGTATTCATGCTATAAACTTACTGACACGGACTTGTAAGAGCCATATGAAGTATTTGTAAGAAGGGAGCATGGGTTGGGCTTGTGTGTATTATGTCCCAGGCAGTGTGAAAGATAGTTATGGTATCTTCCAGACTTCCTCTCTGTATCAGTCTTCAATGTTCATTAATACAAGAAGGCCACACACTTAATCCATTATGGCATTTTTGCAATGATGCCTACAAAGTGTGTGATAAAAATATGTTGATAAATTAAATAGTACTTAATGTCAATCAGTTCATTATAACATAAGGACTCCACAAAAACCTGCAGTTTAGTTCAAGTTTGAAAATCTTACGTTTAAACCTCCGTGGATACTAAGGAGAAGGAAGATACAGCCACTGCTCTAGAAGTTTATAATTTCCTAGTGTTCAGAAGTTTACATGTTCAATAGAATGTTGTAATGGAAACTGACCAGATAACACTGACACCAGAAGATGCAATGGTTACTTACTATTACTGAAAGGAAATCAGAGAAATCCTTAGATGTTGGCTCCTAGCATTTAACAAATTAGGCAAAGGAAATGGCACTTGAGTTAGAACCTAGAAGTGGTATAAGTGTTAAAATATTTAACATTTGCATAGTGATTGAAACACTATAGTTCCAAAAACTATAGATCACCCTTAAATTTTACCTGTGTTTAATTATAGGAATTCACAAATTGTAAGGGTTCACCTTGTCTTTGAACAACCAGGGAAATGATGATTCTGGAAATTTGTGAAATTGAGATAGGTCATTAACAGGTACTGCTTGGCTATACTTTGTTTCTTTGATTACACATGCCTACTGAAACTTGTCGGAAAATGGAGAGAAATCAATAAACTGCAGCTATTTACTACACATTATATTCTGCATTCCTTCACATGTCACATGCATACATACATACATAGGATAATTTATCATCTTGGTATGACCAAATGAAACTTTTGTTTTAGTTTAGGCTATCTTATTTATCCATTTTCCCCCTGAATTTACTATGAATGGAGAACTCACCCTTTCCTGAGCCAAAATGCACTATTATATGCTTCCCCGAACTATCAGTAAATTCTTTATTAGGTTGCTCTGAAGCCAACCTGCCTCTAACTTTTAAATCTTTTTTCATTCTTGTCTACAAAGTTTGCAATTATATTTTTCTAATAGCAACACTGGATTCTTTACCCCAAGTCATGTCTCTTCTAGTCTGCCATCCCAAAAGAACCCATTAAATATGGGAGAGTGTCCATTAGGTTTAGGTGACTTTAATATATTTTCAAGAGCTTCATATTTTGTCTTCTCTTTATGTAACTCTTTAAATAAAAGTGAAAGTGATTTATAATTTATATATTATTTATGATTCATCTTTATTAGTGCTAATGACACAGATAAAATCAGAACATCTATTATATATAGATGATAGATGCCAGATAATAAGTTGTAAATAGCCAATATCAGAAAGTTGTGCTTCACAGCAGCTGTTTCTCTTAGGACATTAGTTAATTTTGGGTTTCCTAGCTCTAAAATTCCAATGTAATGTGTACTGTGACTTGCTTGTTCAAAAAGTAGAACCAGTTATTTACTTTTTATTGCTCCTCATATCCAAAGCCTGCCAAAGCAGTTTTGAGGACTTCCAAGGCACTTGTGAGGGATTCCCATACAAAAACTGGTGCATACCTATGTTGGGTTTTGTGATTATGACTCAAGGTGACACTATTTTTTTTTTCCATAGGTGATTGTGGCTGCATTCTACATAACCTTTTGGCTAACAAGTTGCAAATTTTGAGGCACTTGCACAGGCTTGGAAATGTAGCTCAAATGTCCAGTTTGCAGAGCAGTGAGCATTAACAGATGAGTCATTTGGTCTTTCTGTGGAGGCCTTTTGTACTCATTTCATGTGCGTTTAATTTTTGCTGTTATAAGCATCATAGAGTAATGTAATAACAGACTTTTTCAGAAATATAGCTTAGAGTTAGTGATTTTATATACTTCTGTCAGGCTTCTTGATTCAGCCTTTCTTTACTGGTAGATATTAAAGGTAAGTATTTTTTTTGTAATCCAAATTTAGGCCATTGGGTTACAGTTCTAGTTAGCATGTCTAATGACTGGCAGATTTTATGTCCTGAACCTCTTGCAGAGCCTTTTATGTGTGTTTTATTGTTTTTTCAAAAAGAAAAAAAAAACTGGCACCAGTCTTTAGCCTAAAATAATTTCATGTTTACCATAGAATTTCACATGCTACGCAAGAATTTGGCTTAGTGTCCCAAAGCACTTTGATTTTTTTTTTCTCCATGGTTCCAACACTCAATTCAGAGGATCTAAGCCAAGCAAATAATGCAAACCAAGTGTAGCTGCTTATTTACCATGTGGATTCTATAAAGTAATTCTTTTCTTCTATTGAGATTACAGGCCAACCATTTAAAACACTCATCTACTTAAGATGTAAACATAAAATATTTTTAAACTTTTTGTAATTAGAATGAAATATATAACTTGGTTGCAATTTGGAAAACTATACTGTTAAGCTATTCACTCATAGCTTTATGTCACAGTGAACTATTTTTAGTAAGTGTTTGCTACAGAAAGTTACTTTTCATTCAACTTTGATGTTCATGGATTGTGTGTTGCTGTGTGGGTATATTTATCTTTTGGTTGCCATGTGATTGTATGTCTGTGGGTTACCATGAGATGTGTATATCTGTGTGCTGCCATGTAAGGGGTATAGTTTACACTGTGAGTACATTTGTACATTTGTGTGTTAATGTATTGGTTGTTTGTGCTAACCTGTGAGATGCATGTCCATCATCTATAGTTTTAGTACAGTCCATCACTTAGAGTTTTAGTACAGTCCATCATTTATAGTGTTAGTACAGTCCATTGTTTATAGTCTTAATACAGTCCATCACTTATAGTCTTAGTACAGTCATCATTTATAGTTTTAGTACAGTCCATCACTTATAGTTTTAGTACAGTCCATCATTTACAGTTTTAGTACAGTCTACCATTTACAGTTTTAGTACAGTCCATCATTTATAGTTTTTGTACAGTCCATCATTTACAGTTTTAGTACAGTCTATCACTTATAGTTTTAGTACAATCCATTGTTTATAGTTTTAGTACAGTCCATTGTCTATAGTTTTAGTACAGTCCATTGTTTATAGTTTTAGTACAGTCCATTGTTTATAGTTTTAGTACAGTCCATTGTTTATAGTTTTAGTACAGTCCATCGTTTATAGTTTTAGTACAGTCCATTGTTTATAGTTTTAGTATAGTCCATTGTTTATAGTTTTAGTACAGTCCATATCAGTTTATACTGTATCCACAGTCAGGAAGCAGAGAGATGATGAACTCAGGTGTTATGATTACTGTTTTCTTTTTCTGAAATTGGGGAGGAAGAATAACCACTGGAATGATGTCACCTACACCTAGAGTGGATCTTTCTACTTTAATTAGCCTAATTAAGATAATACCTCACAGACATGCCCAGAAATTTATTTTCAAAGTGGTTCTAGATCCTGTCAAGTAAAACAATTCAGTTAACTCATCTTCACGGTGTACACCTGTGTGTGGCCCTGTGTATATATGTGTATTCCTGTATGTTGCCATGCATGTGTATCCTTGTGTTGATATGTGGAGTATGCGCATCTGTTTTACTATATTTATCTGTATATTACCATGTAGATACACTTGTGTGCTCTTATGTGGGGTATATTTGCATTTGTGTTTGTCTATTACTGTGTGTGTGTACTTGGTGTTTCTGTGTCTGTGTTGCTATGTAGGGTGCATACATGTTAACATGTATATACATTTGTGTGTTGGGGTATGTGTATATGTTTCTCTTTATGGGCATTATGTATTGCATGTAGGTGAATGTATCTATATGTCACCATATGGGCACACGTATGGGTCTGTGTGTTTCCATGTGGAGTGTATGTGTAAACCCACATATTTTCATGTCTCTCAGTATTGGGTTTAAAGAAGTGTGACACTATGCCCAGCTGTATGGTATGTGTTTCAGTGAATTGCTATGCATGCATGGTGTGTGTGTGTGTGTGTGTGTGTGTGTGTGTGTGTGTAGTGTGTAGACATCTATGTGTTGGTATGTGAATGTATGTGTGTCTATGCTGTCATGTGAATGCATGTGCATTCCTGTTTTTGTATATTTGCATCTGTATTTTTATTGTATACATGGGTGTGTGTTGGTGTGCTACTGTTTGGGTGCATGTAAGAACATCTATATGTTGGCATAAGGAATATAAAATTTGTTAGTATGCCTTGGTGGTAGCCATTTAGTGTAGAGGATTTCTTGCTTTATTCAATAAATATGTTTCCTAGAACAGATGTTAGTGTGATTATTCATTGAAAGTGGCTGTCAAGAAATGCTTTTAATGCTGGGTGGTGGAGCACACCTTTAATCCCAGCACTCGGGAGGCAAAGGCAGATACATCTCTGAGTTCTGAGCTTGAGGCCAGCCTGGTCTACAGAGTGAGTTCCAGGATAGCCAGGACTACAAAAGAAACCCTGTCTTGAACCACCCCCACCACAAAAAAAAAAAAAAAAAATTGCTGTCAGGAATGAATTGCATCTCACTAAGTGTACCTCATTCCACTCACAAGGGTATAGCTAAGGTAATTCCCAAAGTCCTATCTCTAGGTCTAGTCTCTGCAGATACACTTTTACTTTGAAGTAATTGTTATTAATTGTGAAGTAATAATTTGTTCAGTAATCTGGTAAGATTTAATTAGCATGGTTGAAATGCATGATAATTTTATCCTTAAAGTAAATGGCAATGTTAAAACATGTGTCTGAACATTATAGCTACAGAACAGTTTCATTCAAGGAATTAATGGACTGAGTTAGTTAATTCCTAAATGCTAAATCAGTTTAACACAAGTATTTGCATTTTCTGTAGCTTAAGTTTTTGAGCTGTCATTCAGAGACACTCCTAATACCTAAATATTTGCTGAGGATGACAACATTGTTTTCAGGAATTTATCTTAGAGGGATGGCTGATGCACAGGAATGAGTGGTGGAGTTATTAACTGTTTTGAACATTACAGTTCAACCAGATAGTGTTATCTGTCTACTTAAGTTGTACAATCTATTTCATGTGTTTCTTTTTAAGCAGAATTAAGGCTTTTGAACTTAGGAAAGGCCAAGAGGAATGTCTCAATTAATTACTTTGAAAATCAACTTCTAAGTTTGAGGCTAGGCTAAGACAGTTAAAAGCCAAGTTCTAAACTTAGATAGGATTCTGTTTTGGCAACAAAGAGCTTTGGGGCTATTTGGATGAAAGTTACAGTTGTGTCAGTAACACAGACATATTTAGTTTTTTGTTTTTTGTTTTTAATTTCAGACACTAAATTTCCTTTCCTTATATTTTCCACCATCTTGTTTAGGCTGTCTGATACTGAGAACCTAGGTACATAGTGTGTGTTGTATAAGTTTTCACTGGGCACGTACATTATTAATAAATTTTTAGGGATAGGAGGACATGTATTTTTGTGTCTGGTTGTTACCAGCCTCCTGGTTTCTGGAATTATAGTTCTGTTCCACTATACTTGGCCTATCTTCCAGGCAATGAAGGTATTTCTCCACATTCTAAGGTGAAGTAGATATTATGCCTTTTACTTTTATAGTTAAGATGAAAACTTTGGGAACTGGAATTATCCATATATTGCTTCTGTTATTATTTTAAATCAGCCTGTTTGTTATCCCTTTAGTATGAAATATGAGCTAATATTTCTAGTAACCTAAAATTATTTTGTAGAACAAGATGGAGAAAATAAAGTGAAACTATGAAGTCCTAGATATATTCCCCCCATCCCCACTCCCACCCTCACCCCCCAAGACAGGGTTTCTCTGTGAAGACCTGGCTGTCCTGGAACCTGCTCTTTAGACCAGGATGGCCTCAAACCCACAGGCCTGCCTTGCTTCCTGAGTGCTGGGATTAAAGGAATACACTACCACTGGCTAGCAGTTGTTTATATTTTTAAAGGTGTAGAGACAGTAAGTATGTTTTTAACTGAGATTATTCAAAAGTTAACTTAACCCCCCTTTAGAGTCATAGAAGAAAGTATTTGTGCATCATTGTTTTTTGTTACTTTTATTGCTAAGTTCTCTTGGAAAAATAAAATATTTCTGAAGTTGTTGACTATTTCACTCCAAATCATTATGTTTTTCAAATTTCAAAGTTCTGCTTATTAATGTTTGTAAACCCAGTTACCCACACAACCAATTTGTTCTCCATATTCCTTCCACTCAGCCCAAGCAGACGAATCTTCAAATATCATTTTTGCTGTAAGGCAGGCATTTCTGATCTAATTTAGGGAAAGGTTATTATGACCTGATAACTAAGATTTTAAAGGCTCTGTGGGAGAAGTGGGGTTCTTCCATTCCCATTCAGACCACCCTCTCCAGTGTCCTTATTCTCCCAGCTGATCTTCTGTCTGCCTTTAAGTAGGTACAGTTTCAGGGGAGGGAGAGGGAAGGCAGGAAGGACGAAAGGAGGGAGGGAGGGAGGGAGGGAGGGAGGGAGGGAGGGAGGGAGGGAGGGAAGGAGGGAGGGAGGGAGGATCTTAAAAGAGTCCCTAAATAAAAATTCTTTGTGTGTGTGTGTGTGTGTGTGTGTGTGTGTCTTATTGTGCCTTTTCTATAGTGCTTTGTGGAGCTGAGTAGGGACTACTGAGAGTAGAAACCAAGATGATTGTAGGAACATGCCCTTGGCTAGAAAATCAAAGGGCTGTGATGCATTGAAATGCTCCTCCTAATGCCAAATGTGGTGGTGACACATGGCTTTAGCCCTAGCATTGGGAGGCAGGGGAAAGTGGATCTCTGAATTCTAGGCCAGCCAGAGCTACATAGCAAGAGCTGTCTGAGTTAATTAAAAGTGTTCTTTCTAGTTTTCCAAACTCAAGCATGGACATCTGTAGGCAAAGTATCTGCTTAATGTTTCCTAACCTAGTGGTCCCCTTGCTCTCTGGGCTCACACTTTCTCTATTTCAAGAGTAGACACTGTAAGCCATTCCAGACTTCTTTTACAGCCAAAACTCTTTATTCAGACCCTTGTAGGAACAGCTTTCTGTCGTGATGTCACTGTCTGTCCAATGCTCTGATATTTGCAAAGGGATGCTTTGTTGCTTGTTCTAAAACCAAAGAAATAGAAAAAAATCCCTGTTGACTTAAACAGAAACTATTTGTCATTTCAGCATGTTGTTTGCTTTTATTTTAACTTTTGTAGAAAGCAACCAACTCTTGTGTTGCACTCTCCCTGTGCATCTTTCAATCGCAGGTTCTAGAAGGAATAGGGCCAATGATTTGACATTGACTCAGCTTTGAGAATGGAAAACGGTAATGGTTGGCTAGAAAGTAACTTGCAAACAAAGGTATGATTTGAGATAAAGGAAGCTGACTGGAGCCAATTAATTTTCTTCCAAAATAGATGCAGGCTTAGTTGTTATTGGTTTACCTTTTTATTCAGGGTTAAGTTGGAGATGATGGTTGAAATTTGTCTATCACTTTACTCTTCTCATTCCTTCTATATTTCAAATAGTTAACTCTTCCCCTGTCTCTGGTTAAATGTAGCATTCATCACAATTATAATTAAAACTTACAGTAATTACCTATTTTCTATATTCCTCATCATTCATATATTTCACGCTATTGGTATCTATTATTAGAGGTCTACTCTAGCAGCTGACAGTGTCTAGCACATAGTGAGTCCTCACAACCATTGGGTATGAAGTAATGTGTCTGAAGGATTGTAGATGTAACCAACCATCTTATTAAATAAGAAACAGAGAGCCAATACAGAGATAAAAGCCAAGAGGTCAGAGCAATAGCTAAGAGCTAAAAATCTTAGCTTTCACTATCGCAGTGGTCCTACCTCTCCAAAAGAGACCTACTTCCTGTGTGTCTGTCTTTATAAAGACTTTCTGTGCTGCCTTCTCATTGGTTGTAAACCCAACCACATGACCACCTTGTCACTGCCTGTCTGTACAGACCTCCAGGTCTTCTATGGTTGGTATTGAGATTAAAGGCATGTGTCTCCATGCTGGCTGTATCCTTGAACACACAGAGATCTACCTAGCTCTGCCTACCAAGTGCTGGGATTAAAGTCGTGCACCACCACTGCCCAGCTTCTGCGATGGCTTGCTATCAGCTCTGACCCCCAGACAACTTTATTTATTAACATACAATTAAAATCACATTTCAGTACAAATAAAATATCATAATATACCATAAAGGATCATTTTCTAAGAGGTGGCTTCTCAACCTTAATTTTGTCACATATCTTACTGATTTCATATCACTTTGAAATTAAATATAGTGTAGTATCATATTTCAGAATATGAGTACTGTAATGGATAAGAGGAGTCAAAAGTACTGTTGAAATACAAATAAAGGAAGAAAATCTGGCCTGTGTTTGATGTGGTAATGAGAACAGAGCAAAGACTGAGGCAACATTTTTATAAATGCTTTCTATAGCTTACCTGCATGCATACCTTCAGTGTTCATAGGTGCCAATATGAGAGGTTAACAGTTCACAGTGACAGGACATATTCGTTTTTTGTTACAGTGTCCTTCTTGCTAAATTGTATTGATGTAGAATCAGCTTCTAGCCCTTATATTTCCAATTAAGTTATATTCTATGGATGTGTACAAAGGAATTTTATAATATGTGAGGCAGTTTAATGATCCTGCTTTACTAGCCTTCAAATACTGCAGAGTGGTTGTTTTTACTTTTCATTTGATCAAACATGACTTGGTTTGTTGACCTGAATCTAGGTAACCCCTTTTTAACACTGTTTTGCCTTCCTTTGCTTTGTAGACCAGGCTGGCTTTGAGCTCACAGAGATCTGCCTGTCTCTCTTTTTAACATTGTTGATACTCGGAATCACATTAGGAACTAAGACTTCCATTGTAAATACAGTGGACTACTCTTGTTCTGGTTGCCTGCTATGGAAGGTATTTCATCAGATGCAGCCAAAACTTGTTCAAAAGTTGCAGATAACTTTAACTTTCTCTGTTTAGTTCTTTTGTCATTATAAAATCACTTTCAAAAATAACAAAGTTCAAACTTTTGGGGTTTTTGTTGTTGTTTTGTTTTGTTGAGATGGTATCTCACAATGTAGGTCTGGCTCTCCTGGAACTTACTTTGTAGACCAGACTGGCCTTGAATTCACAGAGATCCTCCTGCCTCTGTCTCCTGAATGCTAGTATTAAAGGTGTGTGCCACCATGCCTGTCTCACTTCAAACAAAGTTTTATTCAAATACTGTTTTATGATTTGTGTAGTAACAATTTTGGCTGCATCTGATGAAATACCTTCTAAACAGGCCACACCCTTGGCTTTCTGTATTCTTTACATGCTGTAGACACTGAGTATCTACTCTTAGCTGCAGGTAAGATGTCATCCTCAGTTGTAAAGATATCACCAAAGGAACTCTGTCTATGCTTGAACACCAGTGTGTCATTTAATTTTTCAAATAGTATAAACATTGTTTTCCTTTTGGATACTACTAGAAAAAGTTGAAATGTTTAATTATGTGCAGTTTTCAAGTTTTAAATGATTTTTTAGGCTATCTTATTCCAGCGAATAAAAATATTTCTCATTCTTGTAGTCTAGCCAAAGATATACATTTGAAGCTTCTTGAAGTCCATTGCTAAGATCTCTTAAGAATATGAGTATTCCTAGGAATTTTACTTTGTGGGTGATACACTGGGTTTAAAAAAAATGGAAACCAGGTTGGTGACTACACAGCCTCCCACACAAGCCCCGAAACGCAGTCTCTGTACTGTCTGGTGTCCAGTGCTCTGTTGTTCCATGTGGAATGTGGTTTTGGAGCTCAGCTGAGGAACTTGGCTAGTTATTTTTATTTTTGTCTGAGGAGTAAAATACTTGTTTTTCAAACTGAATAAAATAAATGAAAAAGGTTAAGTTCATTTTGGGAGATGAGAGGTTTTGAAATGTAAGTATTTTTTGCAACAAATAGTCAGTTTGACTATGTTACTTAAAGTGGAATTTATGATTTTTTTCCTCACTGTTTAGTTTCCAACCACATTAAAAAGGGTCCAATTAAATGTGTCATTTAGTCTTTCTAACATCAGGAAACTGTTTAGCTGACCAAAATAACCAATGTTTGATTGACTCATTTCTAATAATATGCTAGACAAGATGACTTTGGATAAATTATGTATACAAAGTATTTGTGGTTATATGGTTTTGAGTTTTGAGAAAAAAACTCCCATAGCATGAATCCATAGAGATACTGTGCTGATGGAGTCAACACCCAATACCCAAGGGCTTTCAGTTATTTTTCTTGAGTGCAGGAAGTTCCTAGCATTTTTACTTGTTATTTGCTAGTCTTTCTAAAAACACATTTACCACTAATATAGATATTAAGATATTAACACATTTACCATTAATATAGATATTAATATATTACGTATTAAGTAAAGAATAATAATGTTTTAATGATTTTGTAACAGTAGTTACTTTCCTCTAGGGAGATTTTAGGCAAAAGTTTTAAACTTCAAATTATATTTTGCAATTTTACTATTACAGTCATAATCATTTTGTAACAAAACAGTGCTCCTATATTATATAATTCAAATGTTATTTTCTCTCTTAATAAACATGGGTAATATTTTAGTTTGTTTTAGAAGTATCAGTCTTTAAATATGCATCTTCAGATAAGTACCAAGCTAAGTGGGGTTCTAGGTCAGCATAGTTGTACATAAAAGGCAGTGGTTGGGAATCATCCAGCTAAAAGAAACCTTAGAAGACAGCCACCTTGTTTCTTACATGAGGGTCCTGAAGCTAGCACAGATGCAACTAACTTAGGTTGTCGATCAAGTATCAGACCTGGCATCTGAGTTCAGAGACTGGTCTCTGCAGTGCACCTCACTTAGTCCCTAGCTCTTGGGGCACATTGGAATTTTGTGACAAAGATTTGAATGGAGGCTGTAACTGAATTAGATTGCTTACAAGTGTGTACTGTAATTAACTGGAAATATAATGGGAAGGCTTATGGAGATACTTTTGTGACCCTCTGCAGATGACAGGAGGGTCCTCACTTGGATTTGGAGGATCTCAGAGAGCAAGTGTTCCCCAGCTGTAGATGGCAGTGTACAACTGGAAGGAAGGCACAATTGAAGAGTATTTTCTAGAAGTGACTACTTCAGTGTATTCTTTTCTAAACAGGAAAACATTATCTTTTCAGCTCCAGCACCCACGACAGCAGTGCCCTACATGTCAATAAAATGTGTGGATGTCCGTAAGAACCACCATAAGACAAGATGGCTGGTGCCTTGGGGACCCAACAAGTGTGACAAGATCCGAGACATCGAGGAAGCAATTCCAAGGGAAATTGAAGCCAATGACATTGTGTTTTCTGTGCACATTCCCCTCCCTTCTATGGAAATGAGCCCATGGTTCCAGTTTATGCTGTTTATCCTACAGCTTGACATTGCTTTCAAGCTGAACAACCAAATCAGTAAGTATGCCAACTGCTTTAGTCACCGGTGGATATTTCCTTTCTAGGAGTGTGAATGATGATGGCAACTCCGTTATTAGCTGTTTGCTGCCTCCTGTGCATTTTCTGAGCCCTTCATCTGAATTAACTCACTTAATCTTTCAAAATCCCTTAAGGCAAATATCTGTATTACTTCATTTTACATGTAGATCACTTAGGTTCTGGTGAGGTTGCCCACAGTCAAACCTGTTGATCCATTTCATTGTCCCCTGTGTTCATGTTTATGCCCAAATGACAAGTTAGTATATAGAATGCTTATGAGAATGGACCTGAGAATACTCATGAGATAGATTTAAATTCCTGAATTAAAAACTTGTGTGTACATGCATGTGTGCAAAGGTGCTTGTGTAGAGGTTAGAGAACAATTTTTTTTAAGGCTTTCTTCTTCTTTTTTTTTTTTTTTAAGAAAAATTTCCACTCATTGTACATATCAAGCACAGATTCCCCCTCCCATCCCTCCTCCCTCTCGCCCTCCAGCTTCTCCCCATAGCCCACCCTCCATCTCTTCCTCCAAAAAAGTAAGAGCTTCCATGGGGAGTCAGCAAAGCCTGGTACATTAAGTTGAGGCAGGACCAAGCCCCTCTTCCCTGCATCAAGGCTGAGCAATGCACCCCGCCATGGGTAATGGGTTCCAGAAAGCCAGCTCAAGAACTCTTGTGATCTCAATGCCAGGGCCTCCTCAAACAGACCGAGCTACACAACTCTCTCCCATATGCAGAGAGCCTAGTCTGGTCCCATGCAGGTTCCGCAGCTGTCAGTTTAAAGTTTGTGAGTTCCTATGAGCTTGGTTCAGTTGTCTCGATAGATTTCCCCATCCTGATCTTGACCCACCCTTGCTCATATAATCTCTCTTCTCTCTCTTCAACTGAACTCCCGGAGCTTGGCCTGGTGGTTGGCTTGGATTTCTGCATCTACTTCCATCAGTTACTGGATGAAGGCTCTATGATGACAGTTAGGGTATTCACCAATCTGACTACTGGGGTAGGACAGTTCAGATACCCTCTCCACTATTGCTAGTAGTCTAAGCTAGGGTCATCCTTGTGGATTCCTGGGAATTTCCATAACACCAGATTTCTCCTTAACCCTATAATGTCTCTATCAAGATATCTCTTTCATTGCTCTCCCACTTCATCCCTCCCCCAACTCGACCATCCCATTCCCTGATGTTCTTATCCCCCATCCCTTCCCCTCTATTGCCCCCCCACACACCAGTTTACTCATGGAGATCTCATCTATTTCCCCTTCCCAGGGTGATCCATGTGTCTCTCTTAGGGTCCTCCTTTTTACCTAGCTTCTCTGGAGTTGTGGGTTGTAGTCTGGTTATCCTTTGCTTTACATCTAGTATCCACATATGAGTGAGTACATACCATGTTTGTCTTTCTGAGTCTGGGTTACCTCACTCCAGATGATATTTTCTAGTTCCATCCATTTGCCTGTAAATTCATGATGTCATTGTTTCTTACAGCTGGGTAATACTCCATTGTGTATATGTACCACATTTTCTTTATCTATTTTTTGGTTGAAGGGCATCTAGGTTGTTTCCAGGTTCTAGTGTAGCTGATTGGTTTCCTATGCCCACCTGGCTCCTGTGTCCTCACAGTCCCACAGCCACTCAGACCCAAATGAACACACAGAGATTTATAATAATTATGAACTGTATGGCCTATTGGCTCAGGCTTCTTGCTAGCTAGATCTTACATCTTAAATTAACCCATTTCTATAAAGCTATACTTTGCCACATGGCTCGTGGCTTACCGGTATCTTTACATCTTGTTTCTCATGGCGGTGGCTGGCAACATCCTGACTCAGTCTTCTCTTCCCAGAATTCTCTTCTCTGCTTGTCCTGCCTATACTTCCTTCCTGGATACTGGCCAATCAGCACTTTATTTATTAACCAATCAGACTAACACATTCACAGCATACAGAGTGATATCCACAGCATTCTAGCTACTATGAATAATGCAGCTATGAACATAGTTGAGAACAATTTTTAAGTGACAGTTATCCCCTCCCTCTGTGGGATTCTGGGGATAGAACTCTTGTCATCAACATCAGGCTTATGTAGTGTCTTAGTTACTGTTCTATTGCTGTGAAGAGACACACCATGACTAAGGCAACTCTTAAAAAAAGCATTTAAGTTGGGCATGGCACAAGCCTTAAATCCCAGCACCTGGGAAGCAGAGGCAGGAGAATATCTTAGTTCAAGGCCAGCCTGGTCAACAGAATGAGTTCTAGGATAGCCAGAGCTACACAGAGAAACCCTGTCTCAAAAAAACCATTTAATTGAGGTTTTGCTTATAGTTTTAGAAAGTTAGTCCATGATCATCATGACAGGAAGCAGATAGTCATGGAGCTGGAGCAATAGCCAAAAGCTAACATCCATCCTGATCTGCCAACAGCAGGCAAATAGAGAGACAATGGCCTGGCATGGGATTTTGAACACTCAAAGCCCATCTCTAGGGACATACCTCCTTCAACAAAGCTATATCTAGTGCAACAAGGCCACACCTCATAATCCTTTCCAAACAGTTCCACTAACTGGGACCAAGCATTCAAACATATGAGCCTATGTTGGCAATTCTCATTCAAACCATCACATGCAGCAAGTACTTTTACCTGCTGAGTCATTGGACTACCCTCTGTCAACATTTATTGAAAGTTCTACAATGTTAAGCAACTTATAAAACTTCTCTGAACCACTTTTTTATGTGCAAAATTTGAATAAAAATATCTAATTAACCAAACAATTTTGTAGAATAAGCAATTATTTCAAAATTTAAAAAAAAGTCATTCCTGAAATTCAGACCATTTTCTTTTTTGTTCTACTTCTTGGTTCGTGGAATTAAGTTTTTACAAAAGAATTTTATCATTTAATCTTAGTCATTTCCCTGTGTAAAACATGTTTGATGACCTACAAATAAGGCTTGACAATTCAGAGTTCTCTCCATTGTGTTCCAAAGCTTTTTTGCAGCTTGCTTGCTTCCTTCCATCCATTCTTCCTTCCTTCATTCCTTTTTTCCTTCCTTCTTTCCCTTATTTGTTTTTGTTTGTTTTTTCAAGACAGGATTTCTTTGTGTAGCCTTGCCTGTCCTGGAATTAGCTCTGTAGACCAGGCTGGCCTTGAGCTCACTGAGTTCCACCTACCTATGCCTTCTGAGTGCTGGGATTAAAGGCATGCACTACCACCGCAGAGTACAGCCTTATTTCTTATAGTTGACATGCATATATTCCTGCATTCTCAAACAATCTCATACTCTGTGAACATGTCCAGAGATTACCTCTGTTAACATATTTGCTCATACTGATGTTCCTTTTTTTTTCTTTTTTTTTTTTAAGTGATAGTGATAGAGCCCTGGGCCTCATGGATACTGGACACATGGTCTACCACTGAACCATACCTTAAGTCCCATCCCCTCTTCTTTTATCATTCTCACTTTCTCCCATAGATGTGAGAAAATGCAAAAAAAAAATTAATTTTGTAGCATAGTTAAGAGATTGCATGAATCTCAGAAAAGATTTTCAACTTTGGACTTTTAAACATTGTTGAGATGGTAATAGACTATGGGGACCTTTGAAGATAGACTAAATGCATTTTTCAATATTTTTCATTCTTCAGCTTAGACATTCCAGTTGTTAAATGGCCCTAAAGCCTTCCTAGATGTTTTCTTATTTCCTTTGTAAATGCAGTTTATATTCTCTCAACTCCATTATTGGCTGAGCAATGTCTTCTTTGACAACCTAGCACAACTGAATTATTTTCTATGTCTCCTTGGTAGATCAGCTCCCTGACTGTGATTGTGTTTATATTTGTTAAACTTTAGCTTTGTGTGTAAGGAAGCTATGGATAAAAATGTCTCTTGGATCAGATCATTCTGTTACACAAAAGGATATCAAACAACTGATGGAGGTGCTTGCCCCTTTTCTACTCCAAGACAACACTTTTGTTATTCAAGAAGCATTTCTATAGCCAGTGACACTAATTCTGGTTACAGCTACTTAAATATTGTTTGCATGAGTAAATTATGGCTGAGATGTTTACAGCTGACTGAAAAGGTGATGCATTGCTAAGAATAACAGCTTGTTGCCATAGCAGCTATTGTTTGGTGCAATACTTAGGTTTTTAGAGCATGGATCTGTTTATCGGGTTTTGGGAAAACCTGGATCGTTTTGATACTCTGACTTTTGTGTTGTGTAAAATGCCTGACCTATAATCCGTTTCATTTTTGGCATTAAAGTTATTTAATAAAATAAATCACAGCTTCTGATAAGTTTATGTGAAGTTGGTAATATATTTCTAAATTTCATTCCATTCAATTTATAAAAGGTTGTTAAGTAAATACATGAATGCAACTGACTCAGCTTGTATAAAGTTACCTGCATGTGTAAGATCTCAGGCTGATCACTTGGTATTGAAGGGCTCATCCCTAGGGAAGATTATTTCTCCCAGTCTCAGCATTCCCCAGTTGCCTATACTTCTTTGTCTAGCATTGAGACCCCATGACTTCCCCTCTACTTTGTTAGTGTGTTCATTGGTGCCCTCATTGTTCAGATTTCATTTAGGCAGCCATGTTGGTGATACTTCATGAGTATAGCCTCTTTGACATTACTAGGAGAAAGAATTTCACAGCAAAATCCTATTCTTCTGGGTCTTTCAATCTTTCTGTCCCATCTTTTACAATTGTGTTGTAGATGTATCAGTTGGGACTTGGAACCATATGATATCTTGTTCTCTACATTTTGATCAGTTGTGGGGTTTTTTTTGTAATATTCTTGTGCTAAGAATGATTTGAACTGTGGGGGCCTGGCTCAAGAAGTTTCAAAGGAGAAGAATATTAATGTATGTGCTAGAGATCATTCTTGTGATATTTTGGTGACGAGTGGCTGCTTTTGGCCCTTGAGGCTAAAGTGAAGAGATTTGGGTTAATTCTGTGGGCAGAGGAAATCTCAAAACAGCCTAGTATAGACTGTATTGTATAGTTATTTTTGGTCACTCTAATGAAGATCTATAATAAAAAGGAGCAAGGTAAGAAAGAAAAATACAAACTGTACAGATTGAGGAAAAAAGGGGACACCAGGAAGTGGAATAGAGCTAAGTCCTGTGTTAAAGAAAATAAATAGATTAAGAAATGGAAGAAAGTGAGTGGTAACCTCAGAGCAAGACCCCACACAGCCAAACTTCCAACTTGTAAAAAGGAATTAAAGAACAGCTTAGGTCCAAATGTGGTGGTGCATACCTTTAATCCCAGTGCTCAGAAGGCAGAGGCTGGTGGGTCTCTGAGTTTGAGGCCAGCCTGGTCTACAGATTTTCAGGACAGCCAAGCATAGGCAATGAAGGAAACCATTTGAAAACAGAAAGTCAGTGAAGATATATAATTGAATGAGGGGACCATGTTCCAGCTCCAGCAAGCAGCAGAACTTGGCAGCTTTGGTCATGTGGTTCTGACTGTAGAGTCAAGGATAGAAGAAAAGAGTTATGGAATCTCCCTCTAGAACTAAGAAGAGCCACCGAGGCCAGGCATGTGTTAGTGGTGTCCCTGAATGGAGGACTAGAGAGGCCACTGCATAAAGCTGTGAAGGTGAAGCCTGGATTGCCTTGGAGACCCCAAGATATTGGAGATGGTTTAGTTGTAGAATACCTACCAAGGAAAGCTGCTAATAGGGAGTGGAACTAGCCCAAGAGAAAGAAGTGTGTTGCAGTCAACAAAGCTGAATGGAGTTGGAAAAGAAAAGAGTGCTTTGACATCAGACATGGAGATGCAGAGTTTAGAGTTTGACCAGCTGGTTTTGGGTCTTGCTTTGGTCCAGTATTTCCTCACTGTGCTTCCTTCCCTACCCTTTGGAATTGTAATGTATATTCTGTGTATAAAATGTGATCTTTTTTTATTTTAATTTTGTAGGATAGTTAAGAGATTGCATGAATCTCAGAAGAGACCTTTAACTTTGAACTTTTAAACATTGTTGAGACTCTAAATTCATTTTTCATTATGCTATGGCTATAAGCCTATGGGGGTCAGGGAGTGAAATGTGGTTTGAATGGGTATGGCTCCCATAGACTCATGTGTTTGAATGCTTGGCCCATAGAGAGAGTGGCATTATTAGGTGTGGCCTTATTGGAAGAATTATGTTTCAGTCTTTCTACTGCTGCCTCTAGATCAAGATGTAGAACTCTAAGCTCCTTCTCCAGCACCATGTCTGCCTGCATGCTGCCATGCTTCTTGCCATGATGATAATGGACTAAAACTCTGAAACTGTTAGTCATCCCCAATGAAATGTTTTTCTTTACTAGAGTTGCTGTGATCATGGTGTCTCTTCACAGCAATAAAACCCTAAGAGAAAGAGTAAGAACTAAACTTACTTATGGGTATAGAAATAAACATTTAGAATGTAGTTAGGAATTCTGATGGTTTAATGAGGTGGAAGTTGTAGGTTATCCTTCTAGATTTGTGACCTCACAAGCCCAATGTAGTAGTCTAGTACTAGGTATGTTTTCCCCATTGTTGAACAGGTCTTAAGCCTAATTAGAGAGCTATTGTTTATCATCAATGCATGCATGCCACTATTGTGCCGTTAGGGTTATCATGCTATGCTACTCATTGTTTTGGTTAATATCTTGCTTGAGTAAAAGTGTTGCTTGCTTCCCCCATTCAGAAGCTTGCACGACACTTTCTCTTACCATGAAAGCTAATCCTTGGGGAGGAGGCTTTCAGGTCATATCCAGCTCAGGTCCTTTAGGTCCTGTGTCTGAAATGCATGGAGTTTCCAGCAATAAAAACTTATATTCCACCTCAGGGAGTCAACTAAGGGCAACAACAATAGCATAAAATATTTTGGGAGTCTTTTGTACAATCCTAACCAAGTGTCCTTGTGGTAGGGTGAAGTGTCCTTTAGGTATATGGCCAAGAGTGTGATAGCTGGATCCTTGAGGTAGATTGAGTCTCATGATTCTAAGGAACTGCAGCACTGATTTCCATAGTGGTTGCACTAGTTTTGCACTCCCACAAGCAATGAGTAAGTTCCTCCTATTCCACATCCTTGCCAGAATGAACTGTCACTTGTGTTATTGACCTTAGCCATTCTGACAGTGTAAGATTGAATCTCAAAGTAGTTTTAATTTGCATTTTGCAGATGGCTGAGGATGTTGAACTTTTTTTTTAAGTCTTTTTGAGATTCCTCTGTTGAGTATCTCATTTTTTTAATTGGATTTTGTGGTGGTATTGTGTTCCCCAAAATATTGTGCACGCTAATAAACTTATCTGGGGTCAGAGACAGAACAGCCACTAGATACAAAGGCTAGAAAATGGTGGCACTCACACCTTTAATCCTAGCATTCCAGAGGTAGAAATCCCTCTGGATCTCTGTGAGTTCAAGGCCACATTGGAAACAGCCAGGCATGGTGACACACACCTTTAATCCCAAGAAGTGAGCCTTTAATCCCAGAGAGTGATGGCAAAAACAGAAAGATGTATAAGGCGTGAAGACCAGAAACTAGAAGCATTTGGCTGGTTAAGCTTTTAGCTGGTTAAGCTTCAGGCTTTTAAGCAGCAGTTCAGCTGAGACCCATTCTGGATGAGGACTCAGAGACCTCCAGTCTGAGGAAACAAGACCAGCTGGCCTCAGGTTTGATTTTATTAATAAGACCATCTAAGATTTCTGCTACAGATTATTTGGTTTGTTGGTATCTAGTTTCATGAGTTCTTTATATATTTTGGATATTAGTCCTCTATCAGATGTGGATTTAGTAAAAAATCTTTCCCACTCTGTAGACTACTGCTTTGTCCAATTGAAAGTGCTCTTTGCCCACAAAGCTTTTCATTCTCATGAGGTCCGATTTATTGATTGTTGATCTTAGTGCCTGTGCTAATGGTGTTCTGTTCAGAAAATCTTCTTCTGTGCAAATCAATGAGTTCAAGGTTCCTCCCCACTTTTTCTTCTATCAAGCTCAGTGTATCTAGTTTGGAGTGAGTTTTTAGTAATTCTTTAAAAGAATGATTTTCTATTTTTAAAATTGTTTGGTATACTTTGCTTATTTAAATAATTGTCCAATAATCTTATCTTCTTTTACTGACTTTTTGGTGGGGAGAGCTTGAGACAGGGTCTTCCTCTAACCCAGCCTGGGCAGAAACTCTGAAGCCCATGTTACCCTTGACCTCCCAGAAATCTCTCTGGCCTGAGACTGCTGAGTTTTGTTATTACAGGTATGATCTACATGCCTAGATGGGTACTGTTTTATTTATGGAATGTTTTTGTGCCAGAGTTCCTGATGACAGTCTTTGTTGTTAGCCATTGGCTTCAGTTTCATACTCTTCCATTTCAGGACTTGTTTAAATCTCCTCTCTGAGTTTCCACTACTCCAAATGGTTGAGTAGTTTGTCAAATGATTAGCTACAGATGACCAAATTAAGGAAGTGGCCTTGATTCATGAGTAATGAATCTTGAAAGAAATTTGTACCCAGTAGTTTTAGGCTTCCCTTCATGATCATATAATCTAGATAGTCCTGAGGGTCATCTATACAGGCAACATTAACCATGTGACCATGAAGAAAACAAACTTGGCTGGCAGAGAAAGAGAAGCAGATGGGGAAGAGAGTGCAGATCTTTGGTGTATTTATGATAGGTATAAGAATAGTTTTACTCATAACATTCTTCTGCTCCTGATTCCTGTGTTTTCAGTTTGTGAGCCCTTTATTTTCCTAATATATTCTTACATCCTCCTAGGCATATGCTTAAGCTAGTATAGTATAATACATACATATATAATAAATACATATAAGATAATATATATGTATTATAGGCTGTAAAGCATATATTTATTATATGTGTTTATTATAGGTTATATGGTTACCACAGAATATCTATATAGATATATAGATATATGGATAGGTATAGATATAGTTAGTTAGTATAGATGAAATCCTGTTACTTACAGCCAAATTATCTTTAATTAAGAGTTTGCTTTTATTTCTTTCAATCATATTAATAATTCTCTCTAGCAGAATGAGGAAACCAAAGATAAGAGATATTACATGATTTATTTGAACATAAACAGTGGAGAAATAGAGACTTATAAATGTATATGATGCTAAGATTCCAAGGCCTTGATCCTCCCAATGAGTTTATTGATAGTGCTGTAGTGTGGCTACCTGTTCTTAGTGGGCAGTTTATACTAGGTAATCCATAAGGTCCTATCTGCTATATAACTTTGTGATCTGAGAATCCATGATTTATTCAATGTTTTTTTTTTTTTTGATTCATGAAAATCATATGAATATATCTTTGGGTTTGTAAATAGGTGGTTTTAGAGATTTTCAAAAGTAAGCAAGTTCAAAAATACTGTTCAGTAGGGGTAGATGTATCTTTGTTAGGTAATCTTAGTGTTGAAATGAGTGACTTTTGTTGTATTTTAAGTTTGTCATATTATCTTGTGTTCATTGGTAGTCCTGGGATAAGCAAATAGGGTCTTATACTAGAGACATATGTGTGTGTTTGTGTGTGTGTGTGTGTGTGTGTGTGTGTATCATCAACACAGGAAACAGATTTTAGGTTAGTATATAAACTGTCCCAGAGTTTCTATAATATGATGGTAGAGTTTTAACAGTTTAGATTTTGAAGCCACTGTCCCAACTTCATTCATTCACTCACTTACTAAGTCATTATTTATTAACTTTTTTTTTTTTTTTTTTTTTTTTTTGGTTTTTCGAGACAGGGTTTCTCTGTGTAGCTTTGCGCCTTTCCTGGATCTCGTTTTGTAGACCGGGCTGGCCTTGAACTCACAAAGATCCACCTGCCTCTGCCTCCCGAGTGCTGGGTATTAACATTTCTTGTGCTGACATTTTGCTTAGAGTTTAAGGAAAAAGATAAGTTCTTACCCTTCATTAATAATTTCAAAAACTCTAACTGCCTTAATTTATATTATAAGACTCAATTCTTAATACAAGTGACTGTGTGTTAATCTTTTTATCTATACACAACTATGGCATAATCGGCACCATAGATCAATAAAATAGAAATACTTGAGGGATTGCTTTAGTACTCGGTTTAATATTTTCAGACTTGAGTATTTAAACCTCCTATTTGACTTTTGTCAAGTAAGTCTTAAAACCTCTCATGTCTTTACTATACAATAAAGATAATAGTACTACTTCTATAGAACCATTAGAATCAAACTATTATAATTCATGTGGAACTTTTTTTTTTTTTTTTTGGTTTTTCGAGACAGGGTTTCTCTGCATAGCTTTGCGCCTTTCCTGGAACTCACTTGGTAGCCCAGGCTGGCCTCGAACTCACAGAGATCCACCTGGCTCTGCCTCCCGAGTGCTGGGATTAAAGGTGTGCGCCACCACCGCCCGGCTCATGTGGAACTTTTATCATGCTTAAATGCTCAATGAAGTATGCAGCCGTGTGGATGTAGTGGTGCATGCCATTAATCCTAGTACTTGAGAGGCAGAGGCAGATAGATCTTTGTGAGTTCAGAGATAGCCTGGTCTAGATAGGGAGTTCCAGGACAGGCAGAGCTGCATACTGAGACCTTGTTCTGAAAAAACAAAAATACAAAAAAAAAAAAACACCAAACAAAAAACAAACAAAACAAAAACCCAAACGTGTAGTCATTGTTCTTGAACTTGAATTGAGAGGCATTTGATACCTGAGAAAAACTTGAAAGCCCAGAAACACACATGGTAGGGCCAAGTGTGCATGCTGGCTATAGGTCTTCTTTGTCTTAGGACATTTATAACTAACACAATTCAAGGACTTGGGAGGTAAACATGCTTGGGCCTATTCACACACTTGGTTTTCATATTTCAATTCCAGCCTTGAAACTTATGCATAGAAGTCAGAGGTTTATAAATCTCAAGATGGGAACTTCAAATTTAAGTATGTGTATACCTTGAGTACCAAACTGTGTGTTGGTCATCAGCTAAGTCTTTAGACTAGGTCTTTGGAGCACACTGTACAATATGAAGCATGGGAAACTCTCAGCATTCTTAGGATGAAAGTATATGAGTTGGTTATATTTGACTGTAGACATATTAACATGTAAATTCTGGTGTTTTAAAATAGTAGTAATTCCAGTGGGAGAAGTGTGTGAGAGACAAGCTCTAGGAAGAGAAAACTATAATGGAAATAACAGGGTATGAATTAGCAATGGAAACATTTCTGGATGAAAGTAAAAACTCAAAGGAACTGAGTTTGAGGGAAAAAATATTTCCTCTGAATCTCTTATATATGTTCAACCTTGATGTTTAGGGTTAAATCTCTGCTCTTCACTGTGAAATCATTACTAGAGACCAAGGGTTAAAGGTCTACTAAATAAAGTTACAGAATTAAATTTTTTTCCAAAATCACCTGATTTGCAGGTGAAGAAGTCAGAACTATAACCCATATTTTTCTACCATGAAGTGCTATAATAATTCCTAATGACATATTGCTGTTTCTATAGAGCAGTACATCTCTACAACCTCTTCAGAGAAGCTTCTTTTTTTAAGTAGGTAACAGTATAGAGACCCCTAGTGGGTCAACATGGAGTGAATAAAAGACTGGAATGCTCAGCCCTAAATGAGATGTACATACCATAAATCTCCTTTGAAGATTCAAGGAACTTCATGGAAGAAGAGACAGAAAGATTGTAAAAGCCAGAGGCAGAGGATGACTTCAAGAATTCAAGAGGGCAGTTGACATAGGAACTCACAGCTATTTTGACAACATGCATATGAATTACACAAGCTTAAGACAGACATTATTGTAGCATGGAGTAGGGGAGATAAGCACAGAATTCCACCACTAATTGAGGAGCTATTGACACTTGATCATTGCTGGGGGTGGGGCGTGTGTGTGTGTGTGTGTGTGTGTGTGTGTGTGTGTGTGTGTGTGTGTGTGTATGTGGGGAGTATGTGGAGGGATGGAGAGTGGAAGGATGCATCTATATCTACACACACACACACACACACACACACACACACACACACACACACAGAGTCATCTTTCTTTAATGACATAACCCCTGGTAAGGCAGGTCCCATCCCAAAAGAAGTTGGGCAACACATACTGGACTCAAGGTGAGGGAGGAGGGAGAAAACTTAAAGTTGGGTGAGTATGGAATTGAGGGTGAAAGGGTAGATATGGGAGAATTGGGGGAAGTATGATCAACATACATTGTATAATATTTTCAAAGAATTAATAAAATATTTAAAAATTAGCACACTCAGCTGTGTAGTGGTGGCACATGCCTTTAATTCCACCCAGCATTTGTGATGCAGAGGCAGGCAGATCTCTCTGTGAGTTAGAGACCAGCCTGATCTACAGAGCCAGTTCTAGTACAGCCAGGGCTGTTACACAGAGAAACCTTGTCTTTGAAAAACTAACCCCCCTTAGGGAAAAAACAAAACAAAACAACAACAACAACAAAAAACTTCCTTAGGGGAGAGAGAGATGGCTCAGTGGTTAAGAGCAGTGACCTCTCTTCCAAAAGACCTGGGTTCAACTCCCAGAACCCATATGGCAGATCACAGCTGTATGTGACTCCAGTTCCAGGGGACCCAACACCCATGGAAAAAAAAAAAAAAAAACTAATGCACATAAAATAAATAATGAATACCACACTGCAAAAAACAGTACCTCATCTATAATGCTATAGGAACATGTCTGCGTTGGAGATGAAAGACAAACTCCTGAAAGATGGCAGAACTTTTCAGTGAATTACCAAAATTACCTATTTGACTAAGAAATTGGGAGTTTAATCCTTATGGGAAAAAAATTAAAATTACATATGTAATGTGGAACTGAAATGTAGATTCAGAATTAGAGACCTGCTTGTCCTTTAATTAGACAGTAGCTGGAGACTGTATTTCTTCTTTGCTGTCTGGATCTCTCACTTGGTGGTCCTCCTGACAGGAGGCTACCTGT